>NW_022995376.1:18731658-19950010 GCF_004354385.1 Drosophila innubila | reverse complement strand
TGTGTGTCCCAGACATAATTGAGTTGTTGCCGGGGAAAGCCCAGCCTCGAACCCTTTCTCCTGATACCTCGTAGTGGGGAAGTGGGTGTCAACACTCTCCAGATACCTCGTAGATGGTGACTTGTGGGGAAAGTTGTAGGTGAACGTTTCCACATTCAATTTTATTTTCAACTTGCCTACAGGGCATCTGTCAGTCAGGCATTCTAGCTCAACCTGAGCATTGTTTCTTGTATCAGATTTTATGACAACTTTTGTGTTGATTTCGAGTTTTTCACACTGCGCCTTTTCTTGTTATTATTATTATTGAAAATTGGCCAAATTGTATAAACGCACATATGCGTGAAATTCAATTCAATCAAAGAGTGTGAGCAGTGTATTGTGGTTGAGAGCGGAATGGGGGACTATTTGGGTTTGGCCAGAAAGGGTTGGTTGCAAAGTAATTCAATTTACAAGTGATTTGTCCAGCACACAAAACCGATTTAGTTTCCGGCTTGACCATTGCAAGTGTTGTACCGTGTATCGTATAGTAAATTTATGCAAGTCCCATTTAAATTGTTTGCACTGCAATTTCAATTTAGAAACAAAATAAAACGCACCATCATGACGATGATGATGTTTCAAACTCTGCTCTGGAGTTGGGGTTGGACTTTTGCCTGCCCACAAATGAGAGCAATTTATTTAAATTTTTTCAACAAAACAGAGCAACAACAACAACATAGAAAAGCATCCCGGCGCAGTAATTTTGCCAGCTCCATTAACCGAAATCCATCAACCATTGCCAAAGAGACAAATCAACGGGTCGCTTGTCATTTCAACGCCTCCAATGTCGACACCGTTTTCAATTTGCTTGCTTATCAACTGAAACGTAGCTTCGGGTACCGAGTTTTGAGTTCCGAGCTCCGAGCTCCCAGCTCTCTGCTCCCAGCCAATTTCATTCACCTAGCTACTGTCTGGCTTACCTTTGGCCATTTCTGGCTATCGCTATCACTGGCCATAAAACAGCTTTCGGTCGTTACTCATTCTGGCAATCAAAATGGTGCAAAAAGAAAAGTTCAAGCGCAAAACAACAAAACCAAAACACAAAAAAAAAAATGATGTTGCAACGTATTTGAAAAATTTGCATATCAATGCGCCCAAAGAGTGCTACACTAAGAGAAATACTTGCTACTTACGCCAAATTGATTGTTTACTGTAAATATTCCATGAATATTATTTAATGGATCATGTAGTAAAAAAAAGAAGATTTAATAACAAATAATAAAATTATTTAAAACTGTTTAATAATAATTCTGAAAATGCTTGGTATGAGAAATAAAGTTTGATATCAAACTAAGCTAAATTTAAAATTAATTTAATAATTTAATAACAAATAAGAAAATTATTAAAAACTGTTTAACATTAATTCTAAGAAAATGGTTGGTATGAGAAGTAAAAGTCAATAAAGTTGATATCTAAACTAAATCTAAATTCAAAAACAATTTAATATTTTAATAACAAATAAAAAAAATTATTAAAAACTGTTTAATAATTATTCTAAGAAAATGCAGGAAAAATAAAGTCATAAAGTTGATATTTAACAAAGCTAAATTCAAAATCAATTTAATATTTTAGTAACAAATAATAAAATTATTAAAAAACCTGTTTAATAATAATTCTAAGAAAATGGTTGTAAGTGGAGAAAGTCAATAAAGTTGATATTTAACTAAAGCTAAATTCAAAAAATCAATTTAATATTTTAGTAACAAATAATAAAATTTTAAAAAAAAATGCTTAATAATAATTTAGAAAATGGTATGAGAAATAAAGTCAATAAAGTTGATATTTAACTAAAGCTAAATTCAAAAATCAATTTAATATTTTAGTAACAAATAATAAAATTTAAAAAAAAAAAAATGTTTAATAATAATTCTAGAAAATGGTTGGTATGAGAAATAAAGTCAATAAAGTTAATATCGACTAAAGATAAATTTAAAAAAACAATTCAATAATCTTTCAATCAAAAAATATAGTTTTTATAATATCACTGATGAAAAGTGGAAAATTTGCGACTGTTTATTTTGATTTGGATTAATGCTCAATCCTATTTCTCTCCGTGTTCTATCCATTCATCTCACTGGCGCTAGGCCCTTCTGTTTATCAAAGCAATGGGGCTTTGTCTCGCTAACGACAACTCGACTGAGCAGCAGCATAGCAAATTATCAGATAGCTCCCCGATTCCCAATGAGAGTGAACACAACCAGCAAAAAAAAAAAACGTTCAAGTAAAATATTCAAATGAAATGGGAAACGCAGCAATTTTGAAATAGAGGAGGTAGAACATGGTCTCAGCTCCATGGTTGAGTTGAAGGCAGTCGGAAGGGCAGGCACAGACCAAATAGTCGGTAATCCGTCAACGGAAGTCAAACGTATTAGCATCCTGGCGATTTTTCATACAAATGGCGCCGCATCCCGGTCCAAAGACACTTGGTTTGGCTTGTAGTTGGTTGGTTGGCTGGTTGGCATGATTGGACTATCATGGCTGGCACATCTACTCTTACTCGTACTCGTAGTAACGGCAGTCAGGCAACCTGATGACATATTGCAACCATTTAACACTGTCGCCTGTAACGCTGCCACGAACAATGCCACAATGCGAAAGCTAGAGACTTTGGCAGACAGGAAGCCTAAGCAGAGTCAGACGAGAGACGAGAGACAGAGACAAGTTGAAAGAGTCGGGTGAAGTCTGTGGCAAACAAACAAAAAACAATTTCGAGGAAATTGACTGAAATTCTGCAGTGTTGCTTCATCATCAATGATGCTGCTGCTGTTGCTGCCATAGATATTGCTGCTCCTTTTGGAGCAACGGAAGTTTGCCTCTACTTGGGGCTAACCACATGCTGTGCTTTGATAATGAGTCCTGCCTTCGCTTCTGCAACGCTTCATTTGAAATATTATGCTGCGGCAGAGACCAGAGATCCAGATTCCTCATGGTACAGGCTACTGCCATTCCGGCCAGTCGGTTTGCCATATCAGTCATGCAAATCTGATAATTGAGGACTTGTCGCTTGGCAGCAACTTAAAGTGCTTCATTCGCTGAGCTAGACCAGGCCACCAATAGTCCAAACCAGACCAGACCAGAACAGACCGGTAGATGATACATAGACCAAGATAAGACCAGACGACCCTGCAACCTGCTTCCAAAATTGATGACTCAAGTAATGTGCAGAGTTTTGCATATTTCTTGGGATATTTTGAGTAATTGCGGTTGAGTTTTGGGAGGTGATTAACTTAATGAAAAGTAGGAGGTATGAAAGGAAAACATTTTACATATATCGAGAACAGACTGTAATATATCGTTTTTGTTTTGTGGTGACTTTTGTGGAGATTAAGTTAATAAAATGTATGTGTTATGAAAGCAAATATTCTTTCTATCATTGAATTTGAGTAATTCAAAAAATTATGTAACATCTCGATAGATACTCAGAGAAAGTACTTAGTTTCAATATATCGATAGGAACACATCTCTAAATGCGCAAAAGAATCATAATTTGTCAAGCTGCATTAGAAAATTACAAAAAAAAGAAGAGCACGCTGTCAGAGCTTCCTGTTCGCGACAGTAAAAAGATCAAAGGATAACGAACAAATGATTGTGGCAACAACAAACAGAAGAAAAAAGGCAGCAGAAATGATGTCAAAATAGAAGGAAACTTCAGTTTCAATTACAAAATTACAAACAGGCGTCAATCAGCATTAATAATAGCGGCCGAAGGGGCGTGGCTAACCAAAAATAAAAAAAAAAAAAAAAAGGAGAAGGAATTCTGAGCCAGTATTAAAGCCTCATCCTATTTGCTACTTAACCCTTTTGGCTGCCTGAACTGAAGGGGTTGCACACACTGCGAAGCGAGTGGCAAGGTAAGTGCTTGCCACAGTTTTAAAATATTTTCAACACAATGCACCAGATATTTATTATGGTTTCTGATTGTTGAATGCTGCACGGGCCACACAGGAAGTTGATACTTCAGGATGCAAATGTTTATGCGGGCGCTGGACGCCCGACATCGCAACGTCGCAACGTCGCCGGTCACGTGTCCTGCTCCTCATCAGGATCAGAGTGTGCGACGAGACGAGGCTGACGACAACGACAAGGGAAATAATCAAGCATATTAATGACCATAAAAACTGAAAGAGTTAAATGCGTTGATGGAATAACAACGGCTCACGGAAATCAAATTCTCCACATGCAGGCGGTTGTTGTAGGCACCTTTATAGTCCTGGGAGTGGACTTTCCTATATTTACTGGACTTACCCAGTGCTTAATTACACGTACCCGATTACAACAATACCAAACACTGATGCATTGTTTGTGTGTGTTGACTTTTCACTGGGGATATTCTTGTTTCCCATAATTAAATCTCAACCCTTAATGTTTTGAGCTGCGTCTGAGTAGCTTCAATTGATTTGCATTTGACAGAGCTTAAGTGGAACTTTAGTACAGTTCTGGGATTCGGCTCTGAAAAAGAGAAAATATATATAATTTATAAAATAAGACAGCTTTTAGGTTAAAAATTTGAATTGCATAATTTAGTTTAGCTTAAATTATGATAAATAATTTCTAGCCCTCTAAATATGGGTAGAGGGAACAATCAACAACCAAATCTACATGCGAAATTTTAGATTTAAAACTTATAAGCCAAGTGTGCAATATGTTTTGCGAATTCTTTTAATTCCGAGCTTAGTAGATCAACAGTGAAAAATTGTTTTCGAATTTAATACAAATTTTAGTACAGTTGCGTCAGTTAGTTAAAAGTTTTCGCCACAATTCTATGCACATTTGGTAATCCTAAACCTTGTGCAAAACCATTCACATCAATCAACTATAATGATCAGGCACATATGAAAAGTTTTTCCAACGCTATTATCAACTGTAAAATATCAAATAACGCACAGGATAACTGACAAAACCATAGCAAAATAATGGAAAAGTCGAAAGCATATTTTTATAATGATTTGGCAGTTTTCAGTATAAGAGCCTGGCCAACGGCAATTCTAAGCACACACTCATACACACATATGTGAAACGGACACAGGCATCAGATTACATTGTTGTGGCCAGGAGAAAAGTCCTCATGCTCCAGACACACGTGTTGCCCGGACGATATCAATAAAAAAAGCCGTCGCACGGCATTTGCGATAAAAAAAGCACCGCAAAAATATGCGAATTTGACAAATTGACATACGTTTTGGCTTAGTGAGGAGCCAGGAATGGGGAAGAGGTCCTCGTCATGTGTCCTGTCATTAGAAATAATGGTGGATATGGCATCTCCATGAGCAGCTTAGGAATTGAGTTTCTTTGGTCAGACTCGGAGCGTGATTTTCAATTGATTGGTGCTTAGTAATAAAAAGTAAGGGAACCCTTTGATATATCCTGACAGCATTCAGATTTCTGTCACTTCCTTGACTTCCTTTCCTGACTTCACTTATCTCCTTCCAAATTGCTGCGTGTCCTTTGTTGTTTGCTCTGAATTATGTGCGAAATATTTATGATTTCGATTTCAGATTAATTCGTGGTCATGTGTCATGGTGACCTGAGCCATGGCATGATGTAATATACAAAAAATATCACAACTTCCTGGTTAAGATGAAAATATTCTCATCATTCACTTGGGTAATAAAACTCGCAGGATTCTTTTACTAGTTTTATTATCAAACGTAATTAAAACATGACGAGCATTCGACAAATACAGCTGCCCAATGTGGAATGGGAATCGTTTCCTGCAAATGTTTTAATCCTTTTGCATAATTTTACACGAATTTTCATGGCAACGTCTCCAAAGGAATATGCTGCATAAATGAAATAAACGTTTTACGACAGCAAAGAAACAAAAACAAGGACAAAAGTAAATCATAAAAAAATGAAATAAAAATATAGTAAAAAGCGCGCAAAAGAAAACAAACAATGAAAATTTGTTTTTATGACAGTCGTCGGCACTTTTTTTTTTTGTTTTCTTAGGATATTCGAGCACTGTCTGGCACAATTGTTTATCTAAAAGGATAATTGTCGAAGGGTTGTGGAACAAAATGAATTACAACTTCATAAGCAATAAAATCATTAAATTTTTATTATCAGCGGAGCCCAGTTGGCAGCAAGAAGAAGAGCTGGCCAAGTGCTAGTCTCAAAAGAGGCTTAGCATTGTCCTCGATATTCTACCTTCAAGTAACTCTATTCTAAAGAGGACTACAGTGTGCTGCATAAATGAAAATCGTTTCATTTTAAATAAAATTATTATATTTTATTAAGCTTTCTTCCCTTTAATGTCTTGTTAAGTGCATTTAGAATTCGACTTGCTATTATTACTAAAATTTATATTTGTTTTAAGTACTACAACAATGCTGTAATTTATTTGGATTTGTTTATAAACTTTGCGCTTTAATGCCACTGCCAAAATAAGACGACAAACAAAATGATGTCCATTAACGAAGGAAAAGTCCAGGGTACTTTTGCTGTTGAGGGTTGTCCTGTTACTCCCGATTTTTATTTGCTACAATTACTTGGCAACTAAATCCAAAGACGTTGCCATTTTTTGTACTTCAACTTCCTCTTTTTTTCCTTATTCTGGTGAGGATAACAAATTATGCCACATCAGCAGCTAAAGCGATTCGAATGTATCCTTAACCTGGACAGTTTCGCCTGGCTGGCCTGTCACAGAATCTAAGAGTTCATCTGTCAGATGTCAACGAATTGGAGTGAGTTACAGTTTGGCTTTGGGATTGTCTTTAGCGTTTGCATTAACTAAATTAAGTGCTCGTTGTTGTCCTGTTAGTCCTGTTCGTTCTGTTCGTCCTGCTGTACCGCTTGGCTGATGCATAATTTGTTAATTTACCAATTGGATGTTTTTCTAGTTGATTTTCCTGGCTTCCTTGCCTTGACATGTATTCCATTTTGCCATGGTGAGTAAATTAGTTAAGCGGATTGAACTGTTTCAAGTTCCTTTGATTTGGGTTTGAATTCAAGATTGTGATGCTACGAATTATATTCCTGCTCATTCCTATCCTAGACTGTCTGTGCACCCTAAACATTTGCCTAACATTTGAAAACAAAATGCTAATTGCGAATTAATTGTGCACTGCAGCTAAAAACAACAAACTGCCAACAAGATGAGAGAGAGAGAGAAGGAGAAACTCCCGTTTGGAAATGCCTAAAAAAAACAACAAACAAACAGACGGCATGGCCAACACTCAAAAGCCGTGCCATGAAAGCTTAGCAAAGAGCCAAATAAGCGTTAAATGTTGCAAAAATAACAAAAACCCAGAGCTCAGATCCTTTGCTCCTGCTCGTGTTTCCTGCTTATTGCCACTCGTGGCACAAACACTTGTGGCCGCACACATGTGGCCCACTCGACTGAAAAGGGAGAAAGAGCAAAAAGGACAAGAACAAAAAGAATATGAGGTTGAGACTGGAGACTGGAGACTGAGTCTGGGGATAAGGATGCGAATGTGGCCGAGTCTCTGGCAATGCAAACAAATTAGTCATCATTAGCGTTTGGCTGCAACAATCCATTCCGAATGTACTGAGGCAATGAGCTGGGGCAGATTTGCGTTAAATAAGCGCACTTAATGCGATTACAATAAAAACAAAAGCAGCAATAACAACAACAACAACTGTGCAAGTGAAATATCAAAAGCTTCCCTTGCAAATTGAAGTCAAAAGCGTAAAAGCGCATTTGCAACAATTATTAAAAACAAAACAGCAGATGGAAAATTGAAAAGAAGGCAAAAAAGAAAAAAGAAAAACTTCCATCAGGCGTGGACAACTGACAAATGCAGCCTGAAAATTCACTTTGAACAGTTTGTGCATGAATGAATGTGCCTGAAACTCCGACTCTCAGGACTCTCACGGTCCATGCATGGACGCAGATGTGTTGACCAAATCTACGACCATAAAAGCCATGGCCAAAACAACTGGCATGAGGCTTTTTATACTACCGAGTGGCCATAAAAATTGACCACAAGGGGAGTATGAAAGGGTATTCCTCTAGACTCATTGATGCCAGAGATCAGGACTACGAAAGTAAATATGATATTTTTATGTATAGAATCTATGCAAGAAAAAATATTTAATTTCAAGTTGCCGATCATTAAATACTCTTGAAAACTGTATTTATAATTGAGTTTGGTAAAATATAAATATAAATGGACTTAAATTAATGACAAATATGATATATTAATCCATTTTAAAACTAACTTACTAATCTAAACTTGATAAAAGTATTTTTTTAAAAAATTATGGATTAATTATATTTCATTTTTACGACTTTTGTCTTCATTTATACTGCAGAGTATCCTCTAGTCGTGCTGCTTCGTCTTTCATCTTTGCTAGTATGTCAAGCATAAAATTCTCGCTGAAACCATACAAAAGCACATTCTCATTCACAATTTGAATGCAACTTTTGCTGTTGCATACGACACGGCGCTTTGACCAGGAAAATTCCTCAGTGATTCTGGCATGCGTGGTACAGTGGTAATTGCTTGTAATGAAAATATGGTACTGTAAAGTGCGACTTGTATAAAAATAAACAATATAAATGGCAGTCTTAACAAATACATGTGAAAGTAAATGTGAAAATATAGTTGACCATACTTTGTTTTAGTGTTTACTGTACCTGAAAAAACTTTTTGTGACTGCTGTGACCGTTGCTGGCATTTGGGTAGCACAGCTTTATTGGGGGCGACGACATGTGTTCACGCCTCGTTGGGCGCCATAATTATAACAAAAATGTTGCCAAGAGGGCAGAGAAAAGGGGCGAAAAAGGAGCGAAGACGGGGGGCGTGGAGAAGAGTTCCATTGTCGGAAGTGGTTTTTGCTTGTTTCTCGTACCCGACAATGTCGCGGCGGTTTTGTTGTCTGTCTATTTGAAGTTGCGAGTTCACTAAATGGCAATTAATTGAGAAACAGCTGGGATTTGGGATCTTCTAGAGAATCCGCGTAACACCCACACTTGTACACCTCTATGGAGTATAAGCAGCCACATCATTCGGGGATTATTACACTTTGCGTTTAACTAATTGTATGACATAACATTGCCAGTGTGGACCAGAAAACCCGCCCGAGTTTTCCTCCTTGCATTCACCCTTTACAACAGCAGCAAGCATTAAAATCAATTTGAGTCTGACAAAAGCCCAACTCGACGTAATCACCATGACGAACCTGACGAGCCTCACACACTTCCAGGCTGACTCCTGGCATCAGCTGCATTCACTCACTGACGCACATGTCAAATGTCACAAAGCGCATTCATAACGCGAAAAAATTAGCCGCAACCGGGTAAGAAAAATTGCCCAATCAGCGAACTCAAACCGAACCGAGTACAGACCCAACTTGGCTACGAGAAGACCCTTTTGGTCGTCAAGCAGCTGTCATAATGATGGACAAAGTGCATCAGCAGATACCACACACAGTGATAGAGGCTCTGTGTGTGTGTGTGTGTGTGTGTGACAAAATGCTGACAACTTTTGTGGCGGGTGGCGCGGGCATAAATTACAAAAAGCAATTACAACGCCAAAAACACACACTCAGTACTAATCATGTGAGTGTGTGTCGTGGGTGGGTGTGGCAAGCACAGCTGTGTGCGCCATCTAGTGTTCAAAAATTGCGCACTAATTGCGCACAATTTGTGCCAAGTGAAGTCCCAGTCAGCGGCCACAACACGATCTGTGCCCAGAGTAGCGGTCATTAGCCCGTGTGCCGGGCAGTTAAAATGCCTTTATGAGTTATTGTCAAAGTATCTCAAGGGACACAACACAAAGGTCCACAAGAGGACCACGGATCCACGCCTTTTATCACCTCCATGCTTACTGGCGAGATGGCCAACCGGCGGACGAGCCGGCTTAATTACCATGAAAATTTATTGGCCAAAATAGGCGTTGAGCATTTTTAATGCCGTTGAGACCATCAACTTGAATGGAGTTAACAATTAAAATTAATTACATGCAAAGGCAATCAAAAATTATTATTATAAATGTATCAACATTTACATATGAGTAAGGTTTATTTTCTCTTCTTATACCCTGTACAAATTGGATGTAGGTAAAAGGGTGTTATACCTTTATAATATAAATTTATAAAAATTTTCATATGAGTAAGGTTTCTGTTTGCTTTTCATACCCTGTACCCATTGGATGTGGGTAAAAGGGTGTTATAGCTTTAAGGAAATTTATGTTACAGGGGTAATAGATTGAAGGAATAATCTGACTAGATTTTAGATAAAAATGGAGTAGTATATTAGCTGTTTTATTTTATATTTCAATAAATCTCTATAAATCATATGGGTCAACCTATCGGCTTGATTTTGAAATTAATTTAGTTAAATATCGGAAAATAAATTACGATCGGAGTAAAAAGAAGGAGCTATTGAAGAATAATTACCATAAAAAAAAAACGAATTTCATATATGAGTTTGATTTTTAAAGTACACAGTATGTATAAAGTATAGATCTACGTTCTTTTCTTAAAAAATGCAATTTATCTAGCCTACGAAACGTTAAGCATGTCTTAAAGACATTGATTGTCAATGCAATTCAAATTATTTTCATTTGATTTAAATAAATGTACTCACAGAAATTACGATAATGTCTTCCGCGGTTGGGGTTATATGTTGAATTACAGAAATTACATAAATTATATAATTTAATTTATATTTACGAGCTAACATTGAATCAATTCTGCCCCTTTGCATATGTGAGGCTATAAAAAATAGTATCGTAAACATTTCCTGTATAGATTACACGGCCAGACAACGCGGCGTCCTCCGACTCCACCTTCTTCTCTCTCTCTCTCTACTCCTATTCACTCTTCTTCCTGCTACTCCCTTCTATTCAAATTTTTGGGCTTTATCTGTTTTATGGCAAACTGTGTGAGAAAAGTCTGGTAGCCAGTTTTTATATACTTTGATTTCGATGCTGTTGTTGCCTTTAGTTTTACGGTCGCGCATCTTTTACGACCAGCTAACGATAAGAGAGAATTGATAAGACCAGTCTCCGGTTCCTTGCCATACGTGGAACAAACGCAAATTTTTTAATGCGCCATTTGCATTGGCACATAAAATCCCAACTGGGGGAGTATGCAAAAAGGGAAGTGGGCGGGGTGGTGGTGGCGACAACAACTCGATTCACATAAAAGACAATTTGAGGCGCCACCATGTGTTGCATATTTCATGGCGTTTTAACTCAAAATGCATAAAATGGCCAAAACTATAGCACAACTCACACACTCCAGTTATATTTGATGAGTTCCAAATGTTTAAGTGGCCATAAAAGATAAAAGATCGGAAAACTTGCAATTCAAATGGAAAATTTAAGAGAATCAGTGTGCGAAATATATTCAGGAAGCATGGAAAATTGACTGCGACTGTGAGATCAAGTTATATTCTGATCGCAAGGTATAGTCTTAACTAACATTATAGCATACTAAGACTTTTGGTAGTTCATTAATTCTAATGCAATTTCTAGCATTTTATGCTAATTTCTTTTGTTATTTATTATCTGTGCCATATAATAAATTAACCATACACTTGCACCTACTAATAATCAACTCTAATTGCCACACATTCTCATGCAACATGTACCCAGTGCAACCGCAGCATGACTCATTCCCTCATTCCACATGCGACTCACACCACTTGACTACTGGCCCATGAGGAAAATATTAGTGCAACTAAGACGATAGACAAATAATGCCATAAGCAAACATACACACACACACGTAGAGAACGAGAAAAACAATTCGAGACATGTCGCTGCATGTCTTTGCATGTCCGTCTGCCTACCACGCACCTACCGAGCCGAGGCGAGTCGAGGCGAAAAATCAAAGATCTCAACGACCTGCAGATAGCCTTTATCTATCCATAAAATCTATTGAAAAATATAAAAAAGGGGCGAAAATTACTCAAATAAAAAAGAGCATAACGCACTGACATGTTTGTACAAGACACACACAAGCATACACAGAAATCATCGTTGGGCAAACAAAAAGAACAATCAAATAAATTAAACAAAGGCCAAGAGTCCGAAAATGAAGAAGGTCCACATCTGTTTTGGGTATAACAATCTTATCGGCATATCGTCTTGTATCTTTTTTTGCGTTGAGTGTGTGTTGAGGTAACCGTTCCCGTCCCCGTCCCGTTCCGTCCGAATCCCAGTGCCAGTGTCAGTACCAGTCTACGGTCCGCGGTCTACAGTCTACAGTCTACAGTCTACAGTCCCCATCCCAATTCCAATTCCAATCCGAATCCGAACAGTTATGCACATGTTGTACCCAAAGACAAGACGAGACGAAACCCCGCACAGCAAACAGTCGTTAAACAACATTAAATGGGTCTCGTTTTGGTATGCCCCTCCCCTGCTCCCTCTGCGCCCCTCCTCAACGACATCTCACTGCCAAGTGCAATACATGGATGAGTCATCGGTCGCTTGGTCGCTTGGTTGATTCTCTGCGTTTGCCTGGGAAACGGCAAAGCTTCCGCGATCGTTTCGTCGCTCGACCGACGAGCCGACGAACGGACCGACGATCGTCTGCCTAAGCAGCAACTCAATGACAGGCGTTACAAAATGCGGCAAGTTAATGACCCATGTGCAACGGATCACCCAGCAATTGTCTTTGTTTCACTGCTTTCTAAATGGAAAACAAATATAAAAAAAAATATCAGACAGTAGACGAGTGGATGGAAGAAGGGGAAAATATGCCAGGGCCACCAGTAGAGAGGCTCATAAAAAATTAATACAAATTACACGAAATAGTGGAGAACGAGAACGAAAGAGATTGTTAAACAAATCGACAGATAAGCAGGGCGAAACTGAGACTGAGAATGTCTTTGGATGGGAAGAAAGAGGAGGTGACAAAGCGTAGACTAATCCCGCGAGAACTTAATGAAATGGGATTTTGGGAAGACTGAAAGGGAAAGAAAGCAACAAATCAATGAAATATAAAAGAGTGAGCAATTGTAAAACGATTGATTGCGAAACTGGAAAATAATTAAAGTGGAACAACTTATTAAAATAATAGGGAGAAATGTTAGCTAGAAAGATAGGATAGGAAAACGACAGGAATGATCGTTAGACAGGATCTAAATCTTCATACATAGGAACAAGTTGAGATAGAAATGGATTGAAAGTGTAAAAGGATTTATTGATATGCAGATATCTCATTATAGAGCGATAACTTGGCAGATTATTGGAAAAATGTGTAACAAAGTTATTTATATTCCCAAATACAGTAGGACAACGGACGGAAGTGATTACAAGATAGGAACTTAATCTTGATAAATGAAAAACTTAAAAAGAGATAGCATTAAGCTACTGAAATTATGAGAATATCGTTCGTATCGACAGAGAGAGAGAGAGAGAGAGGGTGAGTAAAGATCCAGGAGAGTATTAAAGAGAGAAGTGAGTAACAATTTAAAAGAACACTTTCGCAACTCAACGAAATTGAGAAAAAGAAAGTTGTTTAGCATGAGAGGCAACAAACAGATTTAATATTACGCAAGTCGCTCGCTTTGTTGGCGTTACTCATTAGCACATGAGAATTACAGATTTATCAAATATAAGAGTATTGCATGTTTTTTAAGGCAGTTTCCAGCTACAATGTCGTGAATTTAATAACAAAGACAAATCCACGTCAGAAAAGTCACACTCACTTTTTGCTGGGAACTTTAATGTCTCATGAAAGTAGAGTACAAAAAATTCTGTGGTTAATCAAACCGATTGACATACTTTAAGTGGAACACGCGTCAAAGTTCTGATCATGTGGGTCATTTGACATGCAGATTGAAAACTCAATTAAAAGCTAATTTGACATATTCACTTTCAATAACCCCAAAAAGCTAAACTATAAAATTGAATTGAAACTTTATGATTTCCAAAATCAGTAAACAAATTGCATTTCCATGCAATTAGCTATGCAAATTGATGGCGACAACAATGGTAAATGGTATATGGGTTGTCAAACAACCCTAGATGATTTCTGTCTCGTTTACATTGCCTTTAGAATTTAAATAAAAATTGCAATAATTACCCGCATGTCTCGAAAGAAAGTTGATCGAAAAGATGCCTCAAGAAAAATATCATGTAATCCTTTAAGAAAACAAGGAACCCCGTGAGATTTTTATCGGTTGAGAACCCCTCTTACGCTTCATTAAACAGTTCAAAACTCTTATCTCAAGGAATATCAATTTAAAGGAATCTAGTCGACCAATTCACCAATTGTTCCAATTATGGATTGCTAATGCGTAAATTACCGTCGGCAAGGCAGGATTCGAGTGGTTAAGAGTTTATTTTGAAGGGCTCGGCAATGATTTGAGCAAAATCTATAAATCTAAAAGAGACTCCACCCAGAAATGCTGATTCATAAAATAACCGCCACGGTAAGGTAGCCCATTAAATAAGGTCTCGGACAAAACTCCGCCCCACAAATACAAAAAGTCGAGGAGCCCAAAAAGAAAAAAAAAAAAAAAGAAGAAACACACAAAAACTCAAGCTGTGTTCAGTCGTTGGTTCATTGGGCCAAAATGAAAGAGAAAATGTTGTTGCGGCTTCTTTCTGCTACAAAATGTTGCCGGCATTTGGGAAATAAGCCACGCCTTTCGGATTTATGTTGCCGTCGCGAACCCGGAAAACCAAGAAGGAAAAAAAAACTATGCAGCGACTTTGTCGGATGTGCGAATGGGATAGAAATTGTTCAGAGCAAAGAAGCGAGTAGTTCTCGCAACAATAGACCTAGAGCAACCCCTAAGTGGAAGTTGTGTAACAGTCGGACCGACCGACAGACCGACAGACCGACCGAAAGACACTTGAGACACACAACGCTCTAAGGCTAGCAGACAGTTTGAGATTGTGTGCCTGGGTCAAAGCCAAGTGACGACATTGTGGGTGGAGTCATAAGCGCTGAAGTTGGCCAGTTAATTTCGAATATAGATGAGTTACCACCTTTTACGTGCAGGCAACAGGAATGATTTCATCGAGGCTTCAACGAAAATAGAAATTAATAATTTTCACAATATCCATTTTTAGAAATAAATCTTTATTTAACTTTCATAAGTGGATCAAAACTGATGAATAATATCTGACTAATTACGAACTCCATTGCTTAATTTATAATATTAGTGATTAGCATTAATTTATTTTTGCATATGTAATATAATATAGGTATGTATATGGTCATCCTTTCTTGTTATCGAACATGTACTTTTTATAAGTTTGTTGATTCTTAATAAAAACCATGAATGGGTGCGGTTGCATATTTATGCTGAGGAATACGATTCTACGATCCAATAATAAGAAACATGAAGGAAATAATTACACATTTAGCCAGTCATTGTACTAAATGTGAAATTAAAGCGAAAGTAATTAATATAAAATTTCAGAAACCTTTCGAAATACATATCAGTATATATATCATATATCAAATACAGTATATCATGCTCGTTTAATAACGATATCATTTTCGACTCGTTCCGCTCAATGGGTAGAAAAATTCATGCGAATCATGAACAAAAAAAGATGATCTATAGCCAGATACTAAGTGGACGCGCCCATTGTTGGTAAAAATTATATAGATATATATTATTCACGTATACAGCATTTATGACAGACATCCATTACTTTAAGCTTCTAGTCGGAAGCATTGGAAAACACTTGTAAAACATTAATAAATGAGCTGATAAAGAAATGGATGAAAGGCTCGTCAAATAAAATAAAACTGAGAGCTTGATATTATAAATATTTATATATCGTCTATATACATGAATATATTATTATAAATTGTAATTTACAATACGGGTTTTACTTATAGATTTATAATTATTTTCTCTGAGGTTAAGACGTTGCCCACTTGCCCATATTTCAATCTGTATTGCTGCTCTCTTTCCACTGCAGATGTTGGCGCTTGCAGCGTTTGTCATGCAACGATGATTTAATACAATTAATATGCTAACTGTACCTCTCGCCGTATACAGTTACAACAAAGGCGCGACTGCTACGACACAAGCACACCCACACAGATACACACACTTGGCAACAGGCGCAAGGTGGCAACCACTGGGCGCTCTCGACGCCTGGCAACAACAATACCATTTTTTTTTGGTGGCTTTTCAGCAGCCACACAAAAAAAATACGAATGAGGCGATGTCAACAAAAATACCAAAACAAAAATTGTAGCGGGCGAGCGCCAACGAGAGCAGCAGCAATTGAGGCCTACGAGCACAGGGAGAGCAAGACAGCGCACGCTGAGAGTCATCGGCAGCCAGAGCAAGCGCCAGAGAGAGAGCAAGAGCAACTTGTGCGAGAGCGGCAGACGTATAAAAAGAGCGCACGTCTCGCTCACTGCAGACAGTTTGAAGTGAGCCAACGAAGCGTGCGGACGTGCGCAGCGAACAAAGCAAAACAGAGCAGAGCAGAGCAGACAGCCGAAAGCAGAAGCAGAACAAAGTGAACGAACCTGACGCATTTTTGACGAGTGCGTAAACGGCGGCAGCAACAGCAACAACAACAAAGAATTTGTGTAGTTAATTTATTCATTGTGTGCGTCGTGCGAATCTGCAAAGAGAAAGTCTTGAGTCATCTGCAAAAGAAAGACAGACATTATTAATTAATTGCAAACAATTGTGCAATTGGAAACAAAGAAACAAGTTTCCTGTGACAGCATCAAAAACAACAACAACAGCAGCAACAGCAACAACTACAAATTCATCACACACCGATCTACAATGGCTGTGGCCTTCTATATTCCCGATCAGGCGACGCTGCTGCGCAAGGCGCGAGAGCAGGAGCAGCAATTGTTGCGCCTACGCCACTGGCAGATGGCTACAGTGATGCTTAACACTATACGCCAGCTCATGGACTCCACGGCCAGTCAGTGTCTGCAGCGTGCAGGACGCAAGTGCGGCAAGTGGCGCAAACCATCGCAGTAAAAAACGCAGGCTTGAGTAAACCACAACAACCACAACAACCACAACAACAACAACTACTACAACTACTACTACTATGGCAACAACAACTACAACTCTTACTACAGTCAACAGTCAGTACAAAGGAACCAACAGCGAGAGCAACAAGTTGCCGTCGGCCCTTTGCCTTTACAATGTCACTTCCCCGACGGAACATTGAACTGAATTTTATTTTATTTCCTTAACTTATTTTCCAAAAGATATCTACAAAATTAATGCAGCCCCTCTTAAGTTTACTCATCAAAGCGATTGTGATAATGGTTTTGTTTCTACACAGCAGCAACAACAACAACAACAACAACATCGATAACTATATAAGAACATATAGCTTGAAATTGATTTAACGAACATTTCTAGATTTAGCAATATTTGATTTTTAAATATTTTAAATCTTATTATGGAAACACTTTAAATATTAGTTTGTAAGTTTTTGTAAGCATCCTGCTTAGTTCTTAAGCGATAGATATTTTGTAAAAGCTGACAAAGAGATTATACAGAATTCAGAAAAATATTTAAAAAGTTTGCTAAAAATTGCATCAATTTTTATGCAAACAAAAATTCAAAAATAAAAAATGAGAAAAAAAAAACAAACAAACAATTGTATTTCTTGGCGTTTCTTTTTCAGATAATTTTGGGAGTCATAAAATGTATTAATCAATATCGGAAATAAATTTATCATTGCAAATCGGAAGTTAAATAAATCAAATATATATATATGCTTGCAAATGTATATACTATATCTAGGCATTGTTCAACTGACACAATACATTTCTTAATTTTCCGAAACAAAGGAAATTTCTTGAGGCATCACAATTTGTCAAGTGCCGACGGGTTTCGATCACATTGACATTATGCCGACTCAGACAACAGCCGACGGCTCAACAGCTCGTCGATTGTGCTCCAAAGAATCTATAGAATTTATTTTCTTTTATAGCTTTATATTAATTGTTATATTATTAGATCAGAATTTAAACGAGCACTTATAAAATATAAATAAGAAATGTAATATTCTTTGAGAGTCTAGACTTTAGAGTTCCCATTGATCCATTGAAATAAGTGGGGGAAAAATATAATAACTTAACCTTTCGAAAAATTAATAATGTTCAACTTTGTCATTGAACACATTCAAAATTAATCAATCTTGAAATTCGGTACAGTTTCGACAAAATTGAAAAGCGTAGAAGTTCAATTTCAAATAGACATTTTCTATTTTTTTGTTACTGTTGAAGCTGAATTAAAAGGTTAAAATACAACAAAGTTAGAATAAATTTAAATTTAAACTCTATCATCTCTCAGTTCTTGAATCATTATAGAGAAGGCATCCGCTCTAAAAATAACAGAGATGCCAAATTAACCAAAGTAGCTTCAAATCTTGAATCTAAAAGAAGCAAATTCAATTATGCAAAAGTCTAGAAACATGCTGTTGCTATTGCAGCCCCCAGTTGATAATGTCAAAAAATGAGGTGCTAACAAAACAATTTGCATTTTTAAGTTAATTTTGGCAAAGTGCAGCGAGAAAAACCTTATGGAAAATCAACGCTGGCAATTCCAAGGGGGCTCATCATAAGCGCCATTTGCTCTCAGGACCCAAGATTCCCCACTCCAAGCTCGTGGAATCAGTCGCCGTCATTTAATTAAACTTTTGCACTTATGCAGCTGCAATCAGACGTACTGCATCCTGCTGCATGTACTCGTATCCTGTGCAGGACTGCGTCCTGTGTGTTCAATTCATTTTGATTGGCAAACATTTTTGGCGAAAAAGTTAATAAAAAGTTTCGGCACTCGGGAAAAAATCAAAAATTTCACTTTACCAAACAAAACTAATTAACGTTCAACAGATAAAAGTTGGCTAAATGCAACAGAGCAGTTAGTGGGAGCACCCAGAAGGTCGGAGGGGGCGTGGCATATGAAAAATAATTGAGACAAGTTTATGATTATGTTTTCTCTCTGCTCGACAACTTGTTGGGCCACACGCAATAAAAAAACTTTTGTCCCGCGTCGAGCGATTTGTAAGTAAAAGCTGTAAAAATCACAGACAGAAAACAGTTAATACTCCTACCACAACACTGGAAATATAGCCAAAGAACTTGTTGCCAAACTTTTTGAGCTGTTAATTAGTTCGCAAAGCGTTTCTAATGTGGCTTCCAAGTTAAGTGAACTCGCATCAAAACAAACTCCGCGCTCGGTTTATTGATATAAATTTCCAAGAAACGCTCGACAAAGCTGCCGACAGAACCTTTAAATTTTTATCTTCGTCGATTCCTCACATAATTCTCTGACATTTCGACCAATTTCATGTCTTGGCCTAAACGAATTATTCGATTAAGTAGCTAGACTTGGCGCAACCAAGGGAGAGCCTGGACATTCATGCAAAATGAAGCAAAAAATTCGTGAAGACCCAAAGCGACCCAAAACGAACAACAAAAGAGAAATCCCAAAAGAGCAGAAAATGCACAAAGAATAGGAAAAAGTAAGCATACTCGACTACCAAATGCTCTGCATATAATAACTATATAATATAATATGTATTTACAGACACAATTTCTGGAAATCGATTTTGGTCCTAATTGTATCCCTTTTTGGTGATATTAGTAGAATTATTAAAGAAAAAGAAATAAAACTAAAGAATTTGAATTCATAGATTTTAAAAAAGTTTCACATTTTTAAAAATTTTTTCCTAAGCTTATAAAATTGAATTAAGAAATCTTATGCAAATATTTTTTATATACTTTTGTAGCTTATAATTTTGTAGAGCATTTAAAATCGACCAATTTATTTGCCTGTCATGCCATTTTCCCTGATTTTTCTAAGAATGAAATTAAATCAAATCAGTCAACAACTAATGGCAAGATAATGACATTAGCTGAGCTGCTCAGCGATGCAGAAATGTTTTTACACGAATTATGAGTTGTGTCCTAAGTGAAGGATCAGCAAGGAGTGTTTGGGTGTTGACTTAGTCAGTTGGAAAAAATGCTCCCTTTTTCCGTAGTATGTGCGGGAAAAAATAATTTAAGACCAAATCTGATTACTTAAGTTAATATTAAAGTTAAGGAAACTTTTGTATTTTGTATGATTGGTACACATATCTCTTATATAAATAAGAGAACACTTTCACGCTATAAAAACATTAGTATGCTTGACTTATTTTGACTTATTAAAATTGATGAAGACGTGCCATTTAAAATGTTGCTTCGAAACGCCCAAAAGTAATCAAAAAAAAAACCCTCAAAAAAATCGTCTAACAAGCATCATTTATAAGCCGCGACAAGCAGTTTCTAAGCAAAACATTTAAAAATGCTTTTTTGATTGATGATCTGACAGGATAGTCAAAAAGTCTGGCCCAAAAAAAAAAAAAAAAAAAAAAAACTAGAAAGGACACGCACACTTCGGCGACAATGTCAAACCGAAATCGAGGCAGGAAAACGGAAATGGAAAAAATGGGAAGAAAAATACATTAATTATTGAAATGTCATTAAAAGCATAACGAAGAAACGAAGCTGACAACTCGCAGATTCGCATGAATATTTAACAGCAATAACAACAAATAGGCAAGTCAGAAGAGCCCATTCGAATTATGACAAGAGGAATACGATGCGTGACCGCATATACGCCAGGATATTGATAGACCTAAGCCAAAATGACGCATTACCAAGGGAAGGATGGAATCAGTAAGGAGGGGGAGTTACTTTGAGGTGCGCAAATCACGCAAGTGAGTCGAGAAAGATGTTGATGGAACCCATCAGTCCATCAGTTCAGATTCAGCCAAAGTGGGTTGTTCAGTTTGCCCCATTCTTGATTAAGAGCATATTAATTGTGGGGTGGAAAATGAGAAAAAACCCCTGAAATATCGGAAGCACTATGCCATTCATCATCTGTCCTGGCAGCGTTAAATGAGCACTCGCAGCCAAGTTGAGCATTTAATTATTGTGTGCTTGGGACGGCATCAGGATACTACCACATCGTATCATATCACAGATAATAGTCCTTAAAGGCATTAAAGTCATTATGTGTCAAGTTCTCAACTGGACAAATCGCATACACCAAAGTGAATTATGACAAACTTGCAAATATTTATGCATTAATTTCACAATAAAAACAAAGACTGCCACACCCCAAAGAGGGAAATGAAAACTAATAAGTATAATTAGAAAATTAGCAATGGAGAATGCAGGACTTTGAGATACCCTACAAACAGAATGCATAATGTTTAAATATCATTAATATTAAAAAGTTTATATGAATGTAATTCAATGTAGTGACTAGTGTAAAAATGTATGAGTAATCTCACTACTTGTATACATTTTAGAGTTTAATAGTTAATCTATTATATTTATACATTAATTTCACAATAAAAACAAAGACTGCCACACCTCAAAGAGGGAAATGAAAATAAATAAGAATAATTAGAAAATTATCAATGCAAGGTGCAGGACTTTGAGATATCCTATAAACAGAATTATGAATGTTTAAATATCATTAAAATTAATTAGTTTACATTCAGGTAATTCAGGTAATCTAACTACTTGTAAAACAAGGAAACAAATAAATAAATAAATAATATGTACGAATAAAAGAGTTTAATAATTCATCTATTAAATTTGCCTTTAAAATAGCAGATAAAGTAAGTCTTAAAATCTTAGAAATCTGCAAACTTATCTGTTTAAATTATTTGAATAACTCCTTTAGTGATTGTAACATTGGCAACAAGTTTTAATTTGATAATTTATAATTTTACTTTGAATGCTCTCGAAATTTTTGCTTTGTGCACAAGTATATATACCCCACATTAGCTACAATGCAGGGTATCGCTAAGTAAATGAGCAATCACCGGCTGTCGACCATTATGAGGTGTCACATAAAAGAGATTCAAATTTGCCAGAGCTGACGTCAAACATGAGCCGCAACTGTCGGAAGGACAACCCGTGGAGCATCACAGGATTTGCAAATTTTCGCACCGTTTGCCAGAAACGGCAACGACGGCTAAAACTATAAAATAAACAAACTTCCGGGCTGCAGCGATAGAACGCGGCCCAATGACATTAGGACTTTGCCATTTGCTGCTTTGGCATCGACTGATGAGCTGTTGATTTTTGATGTGTTTGACATACGCTCGGTCGCATTGATTGCACCATAAATAATGAATTTATGCTGACAGCAAGTCATCATCAGGGCAAGGACACTCGCCCCAAATGGTGGTGAGATCGTAGCAGGACCTCGGGTAGTTATCCGACTCATACTACTACTACTCTCTGTGCATCCTTTTTGCGCTGTTGTATGCCAACTAATAAAATATGTTTTTATTGCAACCAAAGTCATGCACACAACACAACACAACACATCACACATACACACACATGCACACACGCACACGTAACGTGTATAAAAATTAATGAGCCACGGAGGCGCGCGCGTCCTTTCTGACAATGATGACAATGATCCTGACTGCGTCAAATGCGAAAAACGTCGTTTGCAAATTTCACTTTTGAATACAATAATAATGCAAAAAGGTGCATTAAACATAATGTTAATAATATGCATAAATATGTCAGCTAATAAAACGAAACAGTAGAAACGATATTCAGGTAATGCTCTCAGCTTTGTGGTTTAACAGGACCTTTATGATAGTATGTCTCTCAAGGGTTTCTTGGTATTTCCTTAGCGTTGATCATCGTAAATGTTTATGCTAAGCAAGCGTAGAGAATTGCGGTTTATGTAGGTGCTAATTGAATGCCATTGTTAAGCTTAAGGATCTGAGATGCTGGGAAAGTGTTTCCACTTCAATTAGAAACTGTTTCTCTTTTCTTTTTATATTATGCGGACCCAATCAAGTTTCTTACAGAAGAACCTTTTATTCGAATCTAAGATTAGTTTAAGAAACTACTTTAAAAAGATTCTTTCTCAGTTTTCTCAACTTTTCTGATCGACTTTTTTTCTATGAGTACAACTCCTTATAGCATAAACTAACAGTAGTCTTATGGCACTTCCTTTAAAAGCTCCTAGCTAAATATTAAGTTTAATATATTTATTCTTGCAACAATGTTTCCGTCCAGCTGTCGACAGTTATATAAACATTCAACAACTACATTTTCCCCCCTCAAAAAACAGACTTTTATGATATGAGCACAGAGATTTTATTTTATAGATTTATATCCACAATTCGACGTTTTTTTTTTTATTGAAATAGGAAACTTTGTGCATATTGCATGCATCAAATGGCACAACAACAACAACAACAAGCACAAGGATAACAAACTTCTTCACTTGCAACATTTTTTTGCTGCTGGACATTTTTATGACAAAGAATGAAATGAGATGAAATTATTGACGGAAAAAAACGGAAATCGCTGGCAATAGTCAAAGGAAATAAAAGCGAAATTACTTTTGATAAAGCAACAACAACAACACTAACAGGAAGGACTAGAAGGACTACTACTAAAACTACACATACTCGTAAAAAAGTAAAGCTAAGGAAACAGCAGGAAGTTAACTACAAGAGGGCGTTGATTTGTCACAAGTAGAATTATGAGAGTCCAGGATGTGCCCGATGAAGCAGCTGCCAAGAGACAACAACAGCAACAACAGTAACAACAGCAACTATAGCAACAACAAGGGTAACAACAAACACTTCAATTACCGGAATACGTGTCTGATAATACCTCGCAAGATTTTCCAGCCCCCCAAAAAAAAAGCAGAAAAGCAGCAAAAGTAAATAAAAAGTAATTTTATTATTTTGATTTTTACGGCCAGAATTTTTTTTCTAGGTTTTTTAACTGCTTTATTTTAGTGGTATGCGTGTATACCCTGTAAGAAAATGGATATGAAGAAATTATTTAGTCAATTTTTCACTGGATTCAATCTATGCTTTGGCTTAGATTTATAAATGTTAAATATATTATTTTTATACTAATTTTATAGGACATAGTTTAAAATACCCTTTAATTATTTATACTTATTTTCTTTAATTTTTAAAATGTTTACTAAAATGTGGCTTAAACTTTACTTTTGCTTGAATTTATAGAATAAACAATTTCCAGAAATTACAGCGTATCAGCTTGTCGTTTATACCCTAGTTATCGTTAGTATTTATTCTTATTAACGACGGCATTCAGTATTCTTTTTATGGTTTATGGTTCGGCAGCATTAATATTAATAACCAGTTCAAACATTGTTGTTGGCGCCAAGAGGAAATCGCAACAGTAAAGTGTTGACATGTTGCCACAAGGATCTACATAAGTCCTGTGCACAGCGGGCGATATCCAGTACCTATGGCTAGGTGTGTTTACGAATAGTTTTAATGGGTTATTACGAACGGGAACGAGCACTGTTGCCATTGCTATTGCCGCGTTTTCCCTTCGCTTTTCCCTTTTCCCTTTTCCCTTTTCCCTTTGGCCAAAGAAACTGTCATAAATGTCATTTGGTCGTAAAAGGCGAAATGCAATTTCTGTGCAACGCTTCTCCTTGCCGCGCCCCCTAAGGAACTGCACTTAAATTTATATTTTTTATGCGCACTACCAAACCCAGAACTTACAAAAAAACGTGTCCTTGTTGTGACTCCTCGTCGAGGGCTGCGTGTGAAATTATGATAAATGTGCATAAAATCGCATCGCAAGGAGGAACCGCACGGCATTTTGCTGGTTTGTGTCTCAGTCTTGCACTTTTGCTGCAGTTGCATTTCGTCATTGTTTTGCGGTCGTAAAAAGTGTCCTGCGCGTCAAGAAAAATGAGGAAAATTGCAAGGCGGCACGCACAGGACAATGCAACGCCACAGTGACAGGAAAAGCAACTGGAGAGACAGACAGCTACCGAATGGCCTTTTTGATTGCATTTTCTTTTAATTAAATTAGCTTTTTTATGCGCTGCTCTGCTTTTTGTTTGTGCTCATCAAAAAGAGGAAAAACAAAAACCTGTGGCAGGGGAACATTTTGTGGGAAATGTGAACATGCTACTTAGGAGTGTCCTGCAATTTATCAGCGACAAGGCAAACCGAGAATTGCAATAAATTAGGTAATTTAGATTTATTAGAAGTGTGAAAGAAAATAAAAACAGGCAAAGAAATAGTCAAATTCAACACAACCAATAGTAAATGTCCTGCAAAAATGTAAAGTCAAGAAGATAGATATATTAATTTATCTAAATATCTAGAACAGATAAATGTGACTTAAAGATAACTCAATTGAATTGCGTTTCCAATCGTCGTCGAAGTCGCCACATAAACTAATTACAAGTCCTAGGACTCCAGATAAACACTTGAGCCTTACAAGTATTTTCCATTTCCGCCCAAAAGGTAAACGTGTTACAGTCCAAGACCAAGACGTAGTAGAAGCCGTAGTAGAATTCCTATCACAGACTGACCAGAGCAGTTTCGGTGCCTGGGCTTTTGCGGAAATTGCAAAATTTCTACACCGTAATAAGATGAAATTAAGTTTGCACACAAAGCAAATAGCAAGACACAACCGGACAAACATCAACGAAGGAAGTGATGGAGGGGGGAGGGGAGAGGGGTATTTGGTGGAGGAGGAACATGGTTCAAGATATCTGTAAGGCGGCGGTTCAGCCACGCAGCAAATGAACCACTAATTGCGTGCCGAAATGCAATTTAGTGAACTTTACCCCAAACCCAAAATAAACACAACACAGATACACAAGCAAACAAGCAGCGTGTGTGTGTGTGTGTGTGTGTGTGTGTGTGTGTGTGTGCGGCTGACCAAATGACCAAAGCCGGCTGCTTGCAACAATTAAATTGAAAATTAAGCAAAAGTCTTGAGATGTGCAAACAGACAAGGCTGCCACAATTTACATTGATAATGCCCCAAGTTCAACATTTGGCATTCCCATAAATGGGGCGGGATCTGTTTAATTATGCATTGGTTAAGGCTTTAATCCTTTTCGATTTTTATGCATAGATACTCTGCTCCCTTTGGAAACTTTCGCTTGTTGACGTGTGTTGACATTGATAAATTACTTGGCATTTGTTTTTAGCGTGATTTATCGCGCCCTTCGTTCTCTCCTTCCTTATGCCTTTTGCCTTCTGTGTCCTGTGTCCTTTGACACATTGACACGTGTCCTTCCTTTTTGTCTGATTTTTAATTAAATGCAAACAAAAATGACCATTTGATAAGCCTTGGACCATTCGAATGGTTCAGGGATGTGCTTCTGGATGGGATCACATGAGTCAACTCGAGTGGCGTCTGCTCGTTCTGCTCCAGCCAACCATTTTCCAGGCTTTTTAACTCATATTTAAAACGCACTCTCATTTCGGTACCGGTCAACAACTGCAACCAACTGCCATGGCATTAATTTTTATAGACTTGACTGCATTCATGAAAATTCATTGCCTTTGACCCCTTCCTTCCACTTTGCTCGCCTCTCCGATCCAATCGAATCCCCAACAATCCCCATTGTGGTCCTTCATAGGCCGTTGCACTCTCGTGGCACAACAATTTTCAACTTAATGATGTTTCCAAATGCATTGGCAAATATGTTTTCACATACTTCGCACACAGCTTCAACGAAAAATCAAGAATAATTCGAATTCATCCAAACAACGAATATCGTTTGCTCTTCTTTAAAATTTCAATTTTTATGAGTAAATGTTTTAATGTAAAAGACATTTTGCAGAATGTTTGAGAAACTATATTATGTAGATGGGTTATTTAATGTATAAAGTAAGCCATGTCGAATTGGCCGTGAAATTTTTTTCAAAAATCTATGTGCAACGTAGAATTTAAAATTTTTAATGATTCATGGAAAATCCACTGCAAAGGACTTATAGCTAGTTTATTAAAACTTTCATATTGATCTTTTTAAAAATGTTTCTATAGATTATTTACTCACAAATCAAACTATATCTCAAAATCTGAAAGTTTTCATACAATTTAAATTAGAATCACTTTATAAACAACTTTTTTACACTTTTTAGAGCAAATAAAAACCGTTTTAAATTGATATTATTCATATACAAAAATATGATTGGTACAATAAAATTTTATTTGTGTGTTCTATTGCCCGACATAGCTAATATACCCCTTGAAAGTGTATAAATATTGACTGGCTGTTGCGGGCACCCTTTAGAGCTGCTTTTCCGTTCAACCATTTGCAATATGTTTATGTGTAATTTTCAAATAAAGGTTTAAATGTTTTTGGCAAACAATTGCAGAGAACTGGCACCTCACCCACCCAAAGGAGCCAGCTGGGTGGTGCTGGGTGGTTCCCCTTTGGCCAAGTATTCGCGTATTTTGTTTATGGCTTTTTGCCATATTTGCAAATGTGTTACATTGCGGTTATTTGTGCGTTCGATTTTGGTCATTGATATTGGCGGTTCAGTTAGGCTCTTTTCGATTTGGTTCGGTTCGGTTTGGTTTGGTTTTGGTTGGGAACTGTCGGGTTTACTAGGTGTGCTTGTAATCAACATGGTTGCGGTTGGGTTTGCTTTTTGTTTGATTATTTTGAAAATATACATATTTGCAGGGGAACAAGTTGTAAAATGGAATTTGTCAGTTGACCATTAACGCTGATTAAATTTGAATTTAATTATTGTATTATTTTGGAATGGCAAATAGAATGTTAGAAATAGGTAAATACATTTGAGTTTTATGATAATTTCAGGTATATCAGCTATAAGAATCAGAAACAGAGCATTTGACACAAGCTCCCATACCGAAATAAGCTCAGCTAAATTACGTGCCAATCAACCACTTGGAAAATGACAATGGGCAGGACGAGGCGTCTGATAAGACAAAGCAGGCGACACGTCAACCAGAAACCCGAAGGACAAACGCAGAACAAACCTATTTGTTTAACAAAGAGAGAGAGAGAGAGAGAGAGAGATTCAATAGACAGCAGAAGGAGTAAGACAATCCTGGTACAACAAACACACACACATATAAACAAATTGTATCCTGACAGAGGCTGACTGTTTGCTAATTAGCACATATTCCTTGCAGGCAAGAAAAACAAGGCAGGCGACAGTGTCAACAATTCACGTGCAAGGACTTCTCCTCCTCCTTCTTCCTGCCTGCGACTTGTCTCCGACTGTGTCTCCGTCTTGTCTCCGTTTCAGTCTCGTCTCGGCGGATTAAATTGTTCAATTTTAAATATGCTCTGTCACTTCATTTGTAAAGCAAGTTTCTTTTACTGGGATGTCGAGAAAACTTTTCCCAAGAGAAACAGATAGAGAGAGGGAGAGAGGGAAAGAGAAAAATCATTAACACGCCGCAAGCCAAGCCAAACGAAAGGATAACAGATTTTTCTGCTAATTTGAGACGTAGTCCTTTGTGCGTGACGACCAGACAAGCAGGAATGTGGAGAAGGAGTTACAGTTGGGGCATCAGAGTGCTACACCGGAGACACTATCTCCGACTTAAGATCAACTTCTTGCCGTAGTCTTCCCGTCTCCGTCTCCATCTCTGTCCCCGTCTCTTTCGTCGTTTTGCTTGAGTGACGAAGCACAGAGATAAGCTTTTAGTCAGGCAGGATATGCGAAGGGCAGGAGGAGGGACGGGGTGCAGTGTGGTGTCTCTGCCAGTTCTCAAAGTTTCTCAATAAATTGCGTTTCTCGGTTGCACGTTGACAGTTTTGCTTAACGCTTCATAATCAGAAAACAAATAAGTTGCCATCTAATTGTGTGTCGTATGCTCGCAGTTCTCTCTCTCTCTCTCTCTCTCTCTCTCTTTCTCTGTCTCTTCGCTCTACAATTAAAAGCCCAAGGACTAAAAGTTGTCTCAATCCTTGGCACAGCTGGCAGTTCCGTTTGGCTGGCGATAACTTTTAAATATCTAGTGCAAATACGGATGAGTAGTCCTTAAGGAGGACATTGGTCCTGTTCTTTTAACGCTTCGTCGATTGCTCACAAGACACAATTAATTGTTGAGTAATTGAAATTTTATTTATATTAGTGTCCTTTTGCGCGGATTTCCTTTCACGCTCCTGTCCCAGCACTGCAGGCGACTGTTGTCCTTTTCTCCCTCTTTCCTCGGTGGACTCAAGTGTGTAATTCTCAATTCTGGTTTGTAATCCAGCGTTCAGTTGAAGCTTCACTGCATCAATGCCACGGGGCTGATTTTTTATTCAAATTTGCTTTTGGCTTTTCCCCCTAAAACGGACGTTGTAGGCAGAAAATCAATTATACGCCTTGTTGATATTTTCATTTTAAAAGTTGTACAGGAAGTTGCGAGTTTTGTTGCCAATACCTCAGAAATAGGTTTAGCAAGTTAGATAATTTATTTACTTTACTTAAATTAATTTTTATAAACATGATAGTATTTAATTTTAATTTTAGTTACTCAAGCAAAATACGAAGTTATTTTCCCATCATTCTTAAAAGAAATTGATCGATTTATTCCTTAAATAATTTTCAAAACCAACAGCATATATTTCCATAGTTATCTAGACAAAAACAAAGTCAAAATAAACAGGATTAAGATTCATATTATCTCCCTTATATTATTTTTATTAGACGAGATTTCAGCTACCGCTTCGAAAATTCACCTACCATCATATCTTCATATATAACGCTTGGAAATGGCCCCCATTTCAACTCTTTGTTAATGCTTTTTAATTTAATTTTGCATGCCCAACCGCACAGTGCGAATAAAAAGCCAGTCCAACAATGTTGGAACACATTCAAAGGAGATGCCACATATGAGTAGCTAGGGGAAGTTGCAAGTTCGGTTTGGGGTTGGGGTTGCAACCAAAGTGGCACTACAGTCAATAAGAATGCAATGTGAATGTCTGCCAGCCACATAACAAGCTCGGACACGGACACATCGCAATGGACAAGGTCCCAGAAAGGCTATCAGCAACACACACACCACACACACAACAACAACAACATAATTGCCGGTCATTTGCAGGAAAATGAACAACCCGGTTGAAGCTCCCATGCCAAGTACGCAGTTTACCCGTTTGTCATATGCAAATCAAACAAAAATGCTTTGTTTGCTCTTAAAGGGAGCTGCAGCAACATGTCGTTGGCAACATTGTTGCAGCAACATGCTAAGGAGATGCTGCCTTTTGTTTTTACTGCTAAACGCAGTTTTTTATGCATCAGCAACAACATCAAATTTAAAACTGAGATGAAGAGAGAAAAAGGGAGAGGGAGAGGGAGAAGGGGGAGGGGAGATAGATAGAAAGAAGAGCGCTGCATTTTGATGGTCAGGATAAACTAACTGCCCGGCCACTTGAAAGGACTCGAGAGCCGTTTGCTTTTATTGGCTGACCACGGTACCACAGACAATTACGTTTACTGAGGTCAGAGATGCAACAACAACGAGTACTAAATGCCGTTAGTTATGCGAGCGTGTTACATGTCGTATGCGTAATGTTTCTAGCAATCTCGAGTCTCTGACCATTTAATTTGAAAAGTTGTTATCAAAATAAATGCAACAATGGCACGAGCACGTTTGCTACTGCCCCTCCTTACTCCCTCCTCATCACCGCCTCTTCCCCTCCTCATACCCTGTCCAGCTCGAGTTGGACTCTGTTTAATGTTGGGCCATAAAAACTGCCGCCTGTGCAAAATCTCATTAGAATAATGCACACAAAGTGTGCAGAAACAACAACACAGAAGAGACAGATGCAAAGAGAGAGAGAGAGAGTGAGAGAGTGAGAGACACAATTGTTGATTAAATTCATTTGAGTCATTTGCATATGAAATTGTCTCTGTCTGTCGGCTGTTGCTTCGTTTTATTATGAAACCGCATTGAAAAGTCATTTCAGATGCGTCCTGGAGCACATTTTGGCCACAAGCATAATGAAGTTGCCAAAGTCTTAAGTCGAGAAAACAATGGCAAGCCAAGAGCTCTTCTTACAGCTGACAATGGCAATGACTTAGGTGTTTTGGCCTGGCTTTGTGGCTGCCAAGTGAAGCCAACAGGAGCACAGGATTTGGAAATGCACTTAGCTGGCAGGACGAGAGTGTTATTGTTCTTTTTGGGGCTGCTTGTTGTGATAATTTAATTGAAATGGCTACGAAAATGGCAATGCAAGAAGCTTCATTTCCATTCCGATTTGCAGTGTGAAAAGCTGCGAGGCGTGCTCAATGAGTTCCTCATGGACACAATCCTTTGTGTTGCCAAAAGTTTCGACACACTTGGCTATTGATTGCATTAGGCCAACAATGGTTCAGAGTTTTGGTCTTCACACATGTGGCTCCGAGTTTCAAGTGGCAACTTGGCCAAAAGTTTTGGCAGTTGAAGCAAAGAGGTTGCGATGTGTCTTACAGCTTTTACCAATTTTAATTGACTTTAGGCAACAGACCTCAGCAACTGATGAAAAGTTGTTGGCGGGCCAGGAAATGCCTCGTTTGACTTTTATTGAATTAAAATGAGTAGTTCCTCTTCCATTTAACCATATTCTACACTAATTGCTGCTGTAAGTGAGGACGTGATTATCCTGGAAAGAAAAACTCACTCGGCACATTATGTTTGCACAGGTTGCGTCGTCACACATCCTGCCGCAGGACTACAGCAGAAAAGTTTTGCCAAGTTACGTACTATAGTTTTTCCAAACAGTTTTCTTTCCGTTTTGCCTTTTTTACATGTGCGCATTTTTGATGAACTTCTAAAGGGGAGTCCTGACTGTGTCCTGGCTGTATCCTGGCTGAGTCCTGTGCTTCCTTGTCAGCGCATCCATTTGCATATCGTTTACGTTTTAATGTGATTATGGCGTGTGCATATTCAATGCCTTATCCTTTCACCTTATCCTTTTGAGTTCTTTTCTTGGCTTCGAACTTTTCATAAGTAAATTTTTTGGTTTTTCCTTGGCTTAATATTCTTTTACTCTCTAAAGTAGTTTGTGGTTTTCTTTTGCCACGTAAACATTAGCAATAATGAATATTTAAATGGCAGTTAATGGCTTTTACTTTGCCATTTACTTACGCTTGCTTTAAGCCCTCCAAAATTGCCAGAAGCAATTGACCCGCATTCAAGACACGCCAGGAGTCACACCTCAAACTCGAACTCGAGCTGGAGCTCGAACTGTACAAAGTTTTATTGCAAACAATTTACAATAAAATGTATTTACGACAACTGCTTAAAGCATCTACTTGCTGAGTGTCCTGTTTAATGCACCTTTTATTGATCAAAAACAGGAGTTCAATAGACGACAAGACATTTCTCCCCTCCTATTTAGAGTTGACCAATGTCCACGCTTTTTTATATGTGCCAAGCGATTCAGTTATTTTTTTTTTCTCTTACTTCAGTTTTATTGTCAACTATTGACTGGCGACACTGGAGATGGTTGCTGTGACAGGACTATATGTCAGCAACATAATTCACAATTCGCTAGTTTTACGAGTCGCTTCCGTTCATTTGGACATTGTGCCGTAAAAAGGCAGGCGAATAAAACCCGAGAGGCTGCTGGGAATATGAGAATTGTATAGAGAATTCAACAGTGGCGTCGACGCGCCCGCATCATCAAGTGACCATTGTCCAGTCAGTTCTTTTTTACGGCATCAAGGGTCATCCTTTTGTGCTTAATGGCCGGGGCAGTCAGTTTCCCAGTTTCCCAGTTGCCAGAGGGTCAAGCCGATGAGAGGGGAGAGATGTGGCTATTTCTCTACGTGTTACGTCACTTCTGTTTTTTGCTACTATTCCAACTGTTCGCCGTGCAAACATAAGTTATTTATGATCCATCATTGTGCAATATTTGGTAAATCTTACAGACTTTTTTTACGGCTCAACTCAGGCTCCCCTTGTGCCTAAAGGCTCGACTCCATGGAGGTTTAACTTGACGGGGGCTTAACATATGTGTGCCTCAGTCTGACACTTGGAGATTTATTTCGCTTATCGCTGTACAAATAAAGTTATAAGACCCAATTTGATTTGTCTAACAAAGTATTTAAGTGAATTTCGTAGTCTACAATTAAATAAATAGAGTAAAATGTGCCTAAATTTAAGCTACTTCCTATCAGGAGTTTTGCAACTAGATTTTCTCCAAACTTTTCACCCCTTTCTATAAATTGGCTTCAGTTTGTGGCATTCCATATATCATTTCACGTGCCAACGGTCATGTAATTTCATTAATGTGCCTCGCATTGAACTCCATTCCATTTGATCGCATAAAAACATCAACTGTCTGTCAATTTTAGCAGCAAAATTAATGTTGCCGAGGAATAAAACACAGAAAATACATAAAAATGCAACGCAAAAATAACATAAAAAGTCAACCAAAAAAGAGGCAATAAATTGTTGGTGCCCAAAACAAATGGCAAAAAATCGAAACACATCGAATCGGAGCAAGTATTCGAATAGAATGCAATGAAAGCAACCCTGTTCGATTAACAACATAATTTCAAGAGTGTCATTAATGTGCACATTACGCCAAAATAATGCAAAAATCATATAATTTATATATGAAACGAGAAAAGGGTTGACCGTTGCCCAAAATGAAGGGTCATTGGGCCCAAAAAGAAATGACCACTAAACGGGACGACGATAAAAGTGGTCACAGCCAAAGGGGAGAACAAGGGGTTAAGAGGCGGGAGGCGGGAGGTTGGCCTTTTTTCCAGCGTTGAATTTGAGCATGTGGTCAGCGCTGAAAGAGCCACACTTAAGTGGCAGGATGCAGTGAAGGACAATGGACGAGGCATAACAGCAGCGTGTCAAGTGTAGAAGGAGAGAATGGAGAAATGAAAGGGTGACATGGCTAAATAAAGTTGTCTTAGACAACAAGCATGATTGGGATAGTTAAGGGATTATAGATTTATAACAAAGTTAAATAAAATAATTGAATTAAATACAATACAATTTATTTATTTAATAGATATACTTCGATTGATTGGAAAGTTAAATAATTTAAATGAATAAATTCCCATAAATTAAGTACTTTTTCTGCACTCTATAAAAAACGCTAACGAACCGCGAAACTGTCAAAATATTTCCACACATGAAACAGGAATTCTCGTGCTGTCGGCACACGTTTCTCCTGTCCTGTCAAAACTCAGCGGAGTGCGTCGCCAGGGTATACGTATGCAAAGTAAAAAAGAAAATAAGGAAAGGAAAAGGAGTAACAAGTTGCATACCGAAACGGAAGGATACGCAGATAGCATAAAAAAAAAAGAGAGCACAAACGGAAACGTATGCAAACTACACACATGGTCTTAACCCCTTGTTGCCGCTTGCATTTCCTTAGCTGATACCACACACATGAGTGTGTGAGCGTAAAAGTGGTAACATGATTTTGATTTAGTGGCACTTTTAAGCCAAAGGACTCGAACTCGCACTCGTCCTGCCTATAAATTCAATTTGCGTATTTATTGATGCAGAAATGCGTCAACGACACAAACACACTTACCACACACACACACAAACACTCTTATGGCATATGGAAATTTGAAAAGGAGCTGCAGGACCTCAACAACGACTACGACGACGACAACTTAATGCACTACCAATTATAACTCAATTTTCATAAATAAGACGCACGGCAAATATGCCAGCGCCATTTATTATGAAAAAACACGCACCAGACACGAGCAGGGGCGGAGTGGGGGTTGGCCAAAGGGGTTTCAGGTTCGCTACGCCTTGACAACTCTTTGTGCTTTGATTTTGCCAACACAAAAAAAAGGGAAAATATAAAAAAAATTTATGAAATATGAAACAACCGCATGTGTGTAAACATTTGGTTGAGTGAAAGCAGCGAAAGGGAAATAACCAGGGGCAGACTCAACCCACTCAACCCACTCAGCCTCTGAACCCCTCAACCCTTAGCCACAGCCCCTTTCATCTGGTTAGGTTTGTACCCTTTTTTTTTGCTGTTAAAACATTGATTTTTATCACCAAAAATCAATTGCATTATTGTGTTTGACTTTTGGGACAGGCAAACGTACATAAATATCTACGAAATTTCTAGTTATTAAGCAGCCGTGGATAAATCAATTTTGGCAAGCGAAATGAATTACTAACTATAAATTAAAGAAAGCAGAAAGGGAGGAAGGGAGTCAAAAAGGGCTAATACAATGCTTATTAACGAAAGTGATATATAAATAAATAAATAAAGATCAAAAACCAAAAGATTTCTTTGCTGTTCAAAAAATACACATGAATGCAAGTAATAAATTTATTTTCAAAATATGTTTGATTAAAATTTCAATATCATTCCGTTTTGAAATGGTTTCTCGATATATTTTTTACTTTAAAAAATTAAAGTTAAAATTTATTTATTACTTTCGATCTCAACTCATGTAAATGTATTTCTGCCTGAATAGTGTGATATACCCTGTATCAAAATGTGAGCAGATTTAGATAAATAAAGATCAAAAACAAAAAGATTTTATTTCTGTTCAAAAAAATACATATGCAAGTAATAAATTTAGTTTTAAAATATGTCTGATTAAAAATTCAAGATCATTCCAATTTTAAATGGTTTCTCGATATATTTCTTACTTAAAAAAATTTAATTCAAAATTTATTTATTACTACTGACCTCAACTCTTCAAGAAATGTATTTCTGCCTGATTAGTGTGATATGCCCTGGAACAAAATGTGAGCAGAAATAAATTAATTAAGATCAAAAACCAAAAGATTTATTTTATGTTCAAAAAAATACACATGAATGCAAGTAATAAATTTATTTTCAAAATATGTCTGATTAAAATTTCAATATCATTGCAATTTTAATGGTTTCTCGATATATTTCCTAGTTTAAAAAATTTAAGTTAAAATTTATTTACTGCTGATCTCAACTCATTCAAGAAATGTATTTCTGCTGAGCGTTCAATAATGCCTGATTATTGTTTATAATATAAACTTTATACTGTATTCGCAACTTTTGGGGGAAATGGAAAAGAAGCGGCAACTTTTAGTTGTCAGCGGTCTAAAATGCAACATAAATCATAGGACAAGTTGAAAATGGCGTGACAGGATAGTCCTGGCAGGATGCGCCTGCTGCTTATCCCCAGCCCCATCCCCATCCCCATCCTCCTTCCTGGTTCACCTCCCATAACTCCACACATGAATCACTTTATGGCGCAGCGAGTGCAACAAACTGTGATTAATAGCAACAGCCCCAGCTTCAAATTCAGCTTCAGATCTGGAGGCAGATTCCAAACTAAACCCAAAGACAGATCCAAAAGCTCACCAGAGCTGACAAATTTTCATGAATTTTTTATTAAACATTGAAATCAATTCCGTTTTGGGTGGTTGTTGTTGTTGTTGTTGCATGTGTGGTAAAAATTTAAAATTTCGCTTGTGGGTTTCCTTTTCATTTTTTTGGCTTTTAGCTGCTGCTGCACCACGTTTGACTTAACTTGTTGATTTATGGCTTCGTAGCTGTCAACGAACCAACGAACGGAGAGAGCCAACTGCCGTGTGCTGTCCTGGAAGGAGGGAGGAGTGGAGAGAGGCGGCAACAACATCAGACATACTCATAGAGCAGAGGACATGCCTTGTATCATTGTGTAAAACGCTTGTTAACATTGCCCCACCGAAACTCATTTGTTGTGCTGTTGCCAACTGTGCAAAGGGGGAGGGAGGGAGGGAGGGGAGGCAAGGCATGTGACAGTTCTCCATGCTGTGATTTTCTAAAAGAGGAATTTAAATTAGTTGAAACGGTGGAAATGCGTAGCAGGAAATGTTTTTTGGCATAGTTTTGAGCATATAGAACCATAAATCACTTGACTTTTCGTTTGGGTCAGGCATGTACTTTGATAGCTCATGTACAGGGTATCTAAATGTATGCCCTTACTCTCTCAAAAGTTTCCTTAAAGCATCAGCTGAGTCTGCCCGATGGGTTTCAACTTTACAAAGGCTTAACTGCGCCTGAGTTCACCCTTAACAAATTTTCAATATTTACAATTACTTAGAATTTTAAGTCGCCGCGTCACATCAAAATGACAATTATTTGTCAAGTCAAATAATCAAATTGTGCCCAGGCCAAAGCATGCGTGGAGCATCACAGTTGTACCTAATCCTGTGGCTTTGCCATGTAAGGGATACGATATAAAAAAGGATTGCACTCGTCAAAGTGACGAGACGCGGGCAAACTCCTGACGGGGGATGTCCTGTTGCCTTCAGCTTGACGACTGCTGCCTGCAGGCGTGCGTCAGCCATAAATGTTTATGATTATGGCCACGCCGGCGGAAGATTTACTTAACACATGTGCTGCATTTTTGCATATGATACCAGCTAGAGATGGGAAACAGGATAACTAAAAGCTCAGGCTAAGGATGATATGCATGGAAGAATCATATGTTTTGAAAAATCTTAAATTTGAATATAAGAAAGGATATCTTAAGTGCAGGTAATATTTAATTTTTTAAATAAAACAACTTTTGGAATACACAAAACATAAGAAACTAAAGTAAAATAAAACTAATAAAAATATAAATAATAAAAAACGAATTTTAAAGGAGAGGTTTAATAGTTGGTGTATTTGATAAAATTTAAATCTAAAAATGTTTGAGAATAGAATATTTTATTTATTTAATTTATTATTGTAGACCTAAGCTCAGATTTTCGTTGCTTAGAATCGTTCGAAAAACCTGAAAACTGCCTATGAAATGAATCGAGTATCGAGCTGTATTATTTTTCAGCTGTATGATCCGCTTCGACTCGTGCTTTATCACGCTTCCATCTCTAGAGTCACAACCCTCAAACTCCAAGGACTTTTTGAACTGCTAAAATTTAATTTTTTAAATAAAGCAACTTTTGGAATACACAAAACTGAAAAAACTAAAGTAAAATAAAACTAAGATTTTTTCTCTATTTGTTTTTAAAAAATTATGGTGTAAACGAATTTTAAAGAAGAAGTTTTATAATTGATTTATTTGATCAAATTTAAATCTTAGAATTTTGGTTTGAGAATAGAATATAAAATAATTTACGCATATAAAATTTATTTATTTAATTTATTTTTGTAGAACTAAGCTCAGATTTTCGTTGCTTAGAATCATTCGAAAATTCTGAAAGCTTCCTATGAAACGAATTAAGAATCGAGCTGTATTATTTTAGAGCTGTATGATCCGCTTCGATTCGTGCTTTGTCACGCTTCCATCTCTAGAGTCACAACCCTCAAACTCCAAGGGCTTTTTGAACTGCCAAACGCATAAAAACTTATGTTTATTTGACTTGGCTTTTCCTGCCTCACTTTGAGCCTCAGCCTGTTCCTGTTCCTGGTCCTGGTCCTGGTGCTCATCCTGAGCCTGTTTCTGGCGTTAATTGTAAATTTCGCGAATTGCGACTCACATATGAATGCGTATGTGGAGCTTCTCTTTAGCTGCAAGTGACGCAGAGTAACATATTTGAAAAATTTGTACTTTATTTTAATCTTTTGTGCGCGTATGATAAAAATAAAATTTAACGATATTTGCCAGAGTTGCCAGGGTTGCTGTTGCGCGCATATGCCAGCATTGAAATTATTTTTAATTGGTGGACCCTCAAGAGCCGCAAGGTACAGTCGCGGTCACACCATGCCCATCTGGATTCCATTCCATCCATTCAGCCAGCCTGGCGGGCAACAATGTGTCCCTGGAAAATAAAAAGCTTTCAAATCAAAGCAATTTACGCTTTGATTTGTGGGAATCGCACATAAAAAAGCGGCTCAAATTTGGCGCGTGAGATTTATGTAGTTGAAAGATTTATTCGCGAAAATTTATTGTAAGCTTTCTCCATTTTCCTCATCTCCTCCAGCTGACCTCTGGCTTAGGACTTCATAGACTTGTTCACCGTTAAGTGCTTTAAAAGCGCATAAATCACGCGGTTTTTGGCGGTCTGCGAGCTCGTGAACACGTTGACAAGCCTTGCCAAAACACTGCGGACCTCACTGCAAAAACCCAAAGGATCTCCTGTCTGTTTTTTTTCCCGGGATGCTTTTAGGCGCGCCAAATTACGCGTAAATGGCAGCTCCAACTGTGACACCACCCTTTGTCCTCCAACTTCCCCTGGATTCCCCATGTATCGGCATTATAGTCTCATGTAGTCGCATCGCCCGCGGCTTCCACATGGCACATGCAATCCGTTGATGGCATTTTAATTAGTTTTAGGAACTTGTAGCTGCCATTTGATTGAATTGTTGTTAGACACATTTTGGACAGTGTCAGGGGGGATAGAGATTAGCAAGTGTGATGTGTTGTCTGTGGCTTTAACTGAGGCCTTTAAGCATTTCCCTCTATATGAATCTGCCTATATAACCACCAATTTATTATGATCCGTAATTTCGAATTTTCCACCTTCTTATTGAATTTATTTAAACAATACATTATCTGTACTTACAACCTTTTTAAAGAACTTTCTAGAAGTAAAGTCTATAGTATAGACTCTATACCTTCTCTGTATTAGTCTTCCATATCCATTTCTTTTTATTTGGAGCTTAACAAGCTTGATTCTTATCTATTATATAAACCTCTGAAGATTTCTAAAACGTATGGAACTATATACGCATTCATAGGAAACTTTGCCAGTACTTACTAAGTAGCAATTTTCATAATATATTGCAAAATGGTAGCTTAAATATCTTCGAAGTATTTTCGTTCCTTCTTCTCGGTTCGTCGTAAAAATTTGATCTTTCGTGAAATGGTATATGACTTCGTAGATATTCTTTCTTATTAACACTTTCGCTTTCATCAGATGTCTCCTCCTCTGGTTTATCTTCGTTTTGGTTCTCTTCGTTTTGGTTCTCTTCGTTTTCAGGCTCTTCGTTTTGAGGCTCATCAAATTGCGGCTCATCGCTTTGAGGTTCTTCGTTCATGCTCTCCTGGTTCTCGCTTTCATTTCCAATATCAGAGTTATTATTTGATTGCATAAGAGTCAGCTTGTTGTTTCGCTTGAATATAATTGATGCGGGATCATCCGATAAAGAAATTTTGCGCAAGGGCTTTGGCATTTTATTCCTACATTTTACTTTCGGTTCGAGAAGGTTGGAAAAGGTTTCCCTCCTTTTAGGAAATATGTTCCCTAAGACTCCTGAGCTTGTCTTGCAAATGCGGCATTTGGGAAACATATTTTACTCGCTTTTATTTGCTTACTACTCTTGATGATGTTTCTTCCAATACTTAAATTTTAATACAAATTAAAGTCCAGTGGAGATCTGTTTGATTACACAAATTCTTTTTTCGAGGTGCTATTATTCTGTATACCGAATACTTTAATTTAAAAACTTGGATTTCAAAACTTGAATTTCAAAATAATTTCATTTCCTGTGTTGCAAATCCCTCATAAAATATTGAATATATATTATTTTTTTTGTTTAATTTGTTTCATAGCTTAAGTCCAACGCATCAGTCAACCATCAAATTATATTTTCACATTTTTACGACATTTGTTTCAAATTAAGCAAAGCCCAAGACGTTTGCCTCTCTGCACCTTAAATCTCCATTGTCCTTTACATTTTTCAGCACTTTTGAATATTTGAATAGTCGAGGAGAGCTTTGTTGTAATTATCTGCTTGAGCGGCGTCTTTTGCGCAATTTCCAATTAAAATTAATGAAATATTTTACGGGTTCGGTTAGGGTCAGCCATAAAACCATTTGAAAATCTTGTCAACGCCGTCTCATAATCATAAACGTTGTCTGCTCTTTGAGAAGGGGAATTATTAGCACTCCGTCTAATTCCCTGGACAGCAGCAGGTTGCATCTTAGCAGGCGTCGAGGTAAGCACTTTGAAGTGTTGAGGTTTGGTCCCAGGAGGCGGTTGAAAGCCGGGGTTTGACATTTTTTGTTGCTGCTCCGGGTTTTGGTATTTTGTTGTGAATATAATTGAAAATGGTGCAGAGTACAAAAGTGTTGCCACATTTCTGCTTTTTAATTTGCAAAGTCTGCGCGTTGGCGTTATAAATGACCAAAGCACATACGCCAAAATTAATGACAATGCCCAGCGACTGTCATTCCGTCAGTCAGTCAGTCTGATGGACACACAGAAAAAGAAAAAAAGTACAAAACAAATGCAAGAAATGCTTGCAAAAAGCATTTTTGCTTAATGTTGATTAAAATGCCAGCGCTTTCATTTGGCGTTTTGGCGTGAAAAAAATGTGCGACAAGCCAAGTTTTGCAGCCATTTGCTGCTGCTGTCTCCCCCTACTTCCCAGACTCCCCTAACAGGAGCATATTGACAGCCCAAGTTGGCCAAAAACAGCAGGCAACAGGCAGCTGTCTGGCAACATTTGTTGGTTTGGTTTGCTTTGGTTGGATGAATGGAGAGAACAATGCTTGGATGGACAGCAGTTGAAATGATTCTATTTTTCCGCAGGTTTTTTTTTCTGGGGTTTTTTTTTCAGATTTGTTCTGCTTTTTTTTTTTTGTTTATTGTTTTGTTGTTGCTTGGCATTGCGTAGACAAATGAATGAAAATGTCAAACCGAACTGAAGGCAGTTTTGCAGGTGGGGTTTTGTGGCTTAGGGTTAGCAACTGTTGCCCAGTGTGCGACTTCATCTATAATTTGCATAAATTTGACTATAGGAAAGAGTATCAACTGTACCTGAACCCAAGTGCATCTTTGTATAACCACTGCACTCAGCTGTGTCAGTCGCAAGTAGCAATAACTTCCAGCTATAATGACAAAGCAATTAAACATTTCAACAATCAACGTAAGGGCATAAAATTTCAATGTGCCCACTCTATTTCAGTTTTTTGGTTGGACTTTTTGGGGGTAGGAAGTTGCCCAAAACAATCAAAAACGGTGTCGAGTCGCGTCGCCAGCCATTGTCAATTGTAAAGGGGGGAGTAGGGGTAATAGCTTTCAAACAATAAATGTCCGCAAAACCATTGACGTGGCCAGCTCGCAAATATGCAAAAGGCCAAGTTTGAGGTAATGGCAACAGCCAATGGCCAAGTCATTACCAGAGTGAAGCCGACAAACATCCAACTAGACGGGAGTAAGAGGAAACTTTGGACTGCCAAGCAATTCATCTAATTTGCATGAGGCATTGGACATATAAGTGTGTGAGTGTGGTGTGTGTGTGTGTGTATCTGTGTGTGTGTGTGTGTGTGTGTGTGTGTGCTTGGGGTAGTCGCACAATAAATAAAATTAAAATGATGGCAAACAATGAATGGACCCAGCGAATGGATGACTATTTCATCCGTATTGCAGCACACATGTAATGACCTCCGCAGAACGAGAGAGAGAGAGAGCGAGAGAGGGAGAGAGCGGTACAGAAGTGGGGAGTGAGTGAAGCAAAAAACCAAGCGAGCAAAATTGAAAAGGAAATTGTTTGTAACTGCGAAACGAGTTTATTATTTTGGCACCCTTTCGACCCTTTCGGCCACATTTGACCAAGCCAAAGCCATTTCAGGTCATTCTCTGCATGGGGACAAAGAAAGCGCGAATTTTACATATGGCTTTGGTCCTGCTCTCTCTCCCTCTCTCTCTCGCTCGTTGTTGCCGTAGACGATGTCCGTAACCTTTTTTAATTAAAATGTTGACAGGCGCATGCAAAAATGCGCACCGACAACACGTTTGATGGAGCGTTAAGAGGCAGCAACAGAGCCACTGACTGACCAACAAAAAGTCAGTCAGTCAGTCAGTCAGTTGATGTGCTTCATTGGTCAGACATGACTCCGAGTCTAGGGAACCCAACAAAAGCCCAAGCCTCAATACAAATATTCTCACTATATCTTGAAGTTGCTTCTGAAAGTAATAGCTTGAAAATGCGGGCTTAAATGATATGTAAGACGGCAGTGCCTCAGGCAGATTCCCAGAAATCTAAGTCGCGTGTGCGCTCTCCCCCTCCCCATCCCTTAGCCAGCATGAATAACAACAAAAAAAAAAAGAAATTATTTTATTTATGGCGACGCTGCTGACATTTAAGTGGTTTTTGCACTTTTCACAACGCACGCGTCAAGGAAATTGAGCAAAATGTAAATTTCCATGCCATTGTGGGCGTGGCACATGTGAAATCTTTGCGAATATTCCAAAATGATTTAGTATATTTTAATTGAATTTTAAAGTGCTTCACTTTTTGACCCAAAAACTTTACTAAACATCCCCGGAGGATGACTCTTATTTGTCTCATTTTCGCAGGATTTTTCCTTTAAAATGTGCGCATATGTTGCTGGTTAGATAACCACTCCCCCCCACCTTACTTGTCTCGGTCGGGGAAAATGCCTTCGAGGCGTATCAGTTTACAATTACAAATGTCAAATTTGACATGATAAATGGGCATATGTGAGTTTTTACATTTCTACGTACGGTTTATCCTAATCCTTGTAAATGCTTGTGGCATTTGCAGTCCTTAGAACTGTATTTTAAAGGTGATTTTATATAATTGTATTTAATATTTTTGCATTTTAATTGAATATTCCCGTTCTTATAACTCTGAAATCTAATAGTTTTATTCTCTAGTGATTGCTTTGAAAATTCTGTTTGTCGTGACAATAATGGTAGTCCACTTTTGAGCATGGATATATTTAAAGAAATTATTAAATCGATACTATCACTGTTTTTATCAGGGACTGAAAATAATGATTATTGTTCAAAATAGCAACATAAAAAATCAACCATAAGGAGAAGTTCAATTTTTGTTTTGAATAATAATGATTAATTTTAATTTTTATTTTTTTTAAATAAAAGTAACTATTATTTTGTATTTATAAAATAAAAGTCTTAAAATAACCGTTAAAAGTGACTTTTTTGGATATTCCTCATAACAGTTATGGTCCCTGGTTTTTATAAATTAACATCGATAAGTATAGCTATAACCGCAACTTAAAATTAAAAAATAATAATAATAATTCCTTTAAGTAAAAAGTTAAGTTTTTTAGTAAAGATTGTAGTCCTTTTTTAAATATAATTGGAATTTATTCTATTTTACAAAAATAAAACAAACGAGCTCAAAGTTCTTCTGAAAAAATCAAAGTATCAAAGCAAGCTGTATTGATATGGTTTCCGATTACAGTATCGATATACCTCACATATGGATATATCGAAAAGTAAAATACCATATTATCATCACTGTGAAAGCTGTCACATCACTTTGTAGATTGTATAAAATTAAATTTTCTCATTCTGCAAAAAAGTTAAGATTAAAAAAATACATCAGCAATGGGTAGCTATTCCCGTGAACCAGATAATAATGCCAAGTCCTGCAAGGCGCGTTCTCCCAATCTTCGTGTTCATTTCAAGAACACCCATGAGACTGCCAGGGCCATAAAGAAAATGACACTGCGTCGTGCCAAGAGCTACCTGAAGGCTGTCAAGGACCAGAAGGAGTGTGTGCCCTTTCGCCGTTTTAATGGAGGCATTGGACGCTGTGCTCAGGCCAAGCAATGGAAGACCACCCAAGGTCGCTGGCCCCGCAAGTCGGCTGAGTTCCTGCTCCAGCTGCTGCGCAATGCCGAGGCTAATGCCGAGTTCAGAGGTCTGGATGTGGATCGTCTGTTCGTGGATCACATTCAGGTTAATCGAGCGCCACGTATCCGTCGCCGTGTATGCCGTGCTCATGGTCGAGTCAATCCCTACACGTCCTCCACCTGCCACATCGAAGTCATTCTCACCGAGAAGGAGGACATTGTCGCCAGGTTCACCGACGATATGAAGATGAAGTTGTCGAATAAGAATAAGAATAAGTCTCGTTCCAAATAAGCTGTCTACTGGAATGTGAGGAACACCTCTACCCATCAGAGGTCACTTTGTCTCTTTACCTACTCCTCTCTTTCTTTACTACTATGTGAAATTTGAGACCAGCGCTAATTAAGCCATTTTTCACTTTTCCGAACGCTTTTTGCACAGAGACAGCAAATAAAATGAAAACATTACCAACAAGAGAAATGGAAGAACAATAAAGAAATGCCACAATTGGGGTGTTTATATTGATATAATGTGGCGGTAATCAGAGAGCGGTGAAAATATTTATGCTAACCCAACACAAATCATTTGAAAGTTGACACTATTGAGCAATTGAATCGACCTTATAGGGGTGACATTTTACAGAGTTAAAAAGCGAGCACACCTCACGTGTCATACAATACCTCAATGTGGGCAGGGTTCGACAAGGTTTGCTTTACCAAATTTGGGCAATTTTGTAAAAGATCATAAGCAATTAGCATGGAAAGGTTGTCGGCAATTCTACGACTCTCTCTCCCTCTGTCCTGGGGGTAACTTGAGCAAGTCTGACAGCTGGAACAGAAACCAGAACCAGATCTATCAATCTCTATATAGAGCAGTGACAATCCAGTTATCTGGCATTTCTAATTGAAACTCACACTTACCCTTATGGTTGATTGCACTTGTCATCGACTATGAAACTGGTTGACACTTAAACTGTCATTTGGCTCGTCTACTAACCATCTAACCATTGTCTTTAGCCTCTCACCCTCTAGACCCTCTCGACCCCCTCGATACATTTACTGGCTGCCCATTTTGGGTCACATATGTTCAACTTTTTGTGCATTTCGCCGTATGAATAAAGTTAAGTGCTTTAGTTTTGATTTTCAATTATGTCACATTAACAATACCTACCGAAAACCCCGCCTCGAGCTATTAACAAGCTTAGACCGAAAAAACCGTCATCCTTCTCTACAAAATATTCAAACATCGTTACAACCCCCAATGCGGAAACCGGAAACTATTCGAATCAACTTAATTTGCGCTCATGTGTAAAATTTTTTATTCAATTCTTTTAAAAGCATCACTGAAAATTGCGTTTATAAGCGGATTATGTATATATATACGGTATTTATTAAATTAGCTTAAAAATTGTAACAAGTGTTGAACAGAAATATAAAAAAAAATATGTATTGACTTTTGGATTGGAAAATTTAAAATCTGTTTTATTATGTTTATCGACAAATGGATTTGACTGCGTTAAAAAGGGGAAAAAGGGAGGGACATAACAACAGTACAGGTCCAACTCTTCTGAATAATACTTAAAAGCCCATGAATACTAAAAATCTTCTACATTAAAAATATTATAAAATTAATAAAACTTCTTTAAATTAAAAAACAAGTTCCTTTGTTGAACTTTATATTTACTTAACTTAAATATGTTTTCAAGAAACTACTCTCAATAAGATGTCTTTCGTACTATTTATTTCCACAATTTTTAATAATGTTGATTCTTTATAATATCATAGTTAATAAATTTATTTCAGTATTTAGATTTAAGATAATTACTCTATTTTTGTTAATTTAAACAAAATAAGAGTTTGGTTTTATTTGCACTTTCCCATCATGACTTTTTACTTACTTACACTCAAGTTTATCTATTGAGCGCAGACACTCATTCAAGTCATCAGTATTTGATATTCTGGTCATAAAAATATGGAAATATGCCCTATAAAATGTACAAAGAAAGCAAATGTTGACTCTACCCAAAGGTGCATGTCCCCGAGGACAATAACATTGTGTCCGGGATTCCATTTGGACTGTTTGCGGTGTGGCTTAAATATTCAAATGGCAATTGCACAAAACTGCAACGGCAACATGCAATTGGCTTAAATTATGGCAAATTGAATAAAAATGCCACAGCAATTTGAGTATATCAAATTGTTGTTGCAACAATTTGGACTGGGATTACTTAGTGCTAATTGAAAACCGCGCTCGCTAATCCTGCAATTATGTCAAATATTTGCGGGGCCATCATAAGTCTTTCAGTCTAAGGATAATTGAAGAAATGCCAGCGAGTCACGCAATTAGTTTAAATTATCTAAAGACGGCAGCGAATGATAGAGCAAGAGAAAGATAGAGAGAGAGTAGAAGAGAGTGGGAGATTGGCGCTTTAACGAGACGATAAACAAGCGCAATTAATAAAGTTGCCAGCATGTCGACTGGCTGCAACATATTTTGACCTTTTGACTGGCAACTGGCTGGGATAAGAGGGATAACAATGCCACACGAGGCAGCAAATTTACAACACCATGTGTGCTGTACAGTCAGGAGTCAGGAGTCAGGAGTCGCTGCCAGGACATGCGCTTGAAAAATTGCAGCCAAAGACGAGGCAACAATGGCCAGGCTACAATTTATGGCCAGCCATTTGGCCAAGGACTAAGCGCCAAGCACATGACTAACGTACACTTATGAGATTAGACTGCCGGGTTGAGACGGGGTATTTTTTTCGGGTGGTTTGATTGTGGTGTTGTCATAGAGGTGAACCCACTAATAGGCGACATTTGTTTGTAAGCTCCGTTTGTTTCAATTAGCGACGTCTTTACAGTTATTTGCACAAAGTCTCCGGCGATAGGCAAATTTTTTAAGCCGTCAAAAATACCACCCGACCAAAGAGGACAATGCGACAATGCGGCGATGAAAGGCGGCGGCAATTCATTGAACCACAAAATAAAGCATATCATAATAATAATATCGTAATATGCAGTCGCGCCACTAATGCGTATTACCTAAGCCCACCCACAGCTCCTCGCCCAGCCTTGCCTTGCCACGCCCCCCTCAACCGCCCCTAACTGCCGTCGTCGCTCAGCGGGGAGTCTTTCGTCATTGTTACTTTCTCCTGCTCCTTGCACATCACATCTTTCGCTTTGAAGCGTTGCTCCGATCCCACTGTCGTCGCCGTCTGGCAATAGACTTTCAATACCCTAACCGGAAATGTTAATACTACAGCTAGGTCTGAAGTTTAGGCAGAAGAAAACTGTCTTTACTGTATATCCAAAATTAATAAAACTTGTTAAATATTTTAAAAGAGCCATTCATTTTTTTAAAATTTTTCAAGACTCTATTTGCCACCTAGATATAAAAAATGATGAACAAAAATAGGATATATCCTTAAAAATATATTTATAGCTCCTTAAAAAAAATATTTTATATTTCCACTTGGTTCATAAACTTTGATTTTCTAGTGTATACCACATTCGATGTGACAAACTTAAATAAGCCAAGTATTTGGATTTTTTCCTATACTCTATACTCTGTTTGTCGCGCTTAAATCCGCCTAAGTATTTTTGCAGCTGCCTGGCAAATTTTGCCACAACGTGAAATTTCCGTTTGAGCTGAGCTAAGCACAAAAATTTTCTACTTTACTTACTTATACACGATGCGATTCTTTATATTATTATTATTAAACACGAAAAAAGCAAAAAGAAAAAAATGCGAAAATGCTGCTGAAATTTGTTGGAATTTAACCATTTTTTTTTTTTGGTGTATGTATTTGTTGTTGGCTTTGATGTGTCGGTGGGTTCAACAAAGAGCAAGCAAAGAGGCTTTAAGAAACAGGACAACAACTGGCATTAGAGACAGACAGAGGGCAGATACTGTAACTGTCCCTTGTTGGTTGTGCCTAATTCCAGCTATAAGCCAATTTAATTCCCAGTCGTTGTGGCGCCAGTAAATCGTAAATTAATGAAATCACACGACGACCAAAACTTAAATCCTTCTACACAAAATGCATTGCATACTTGGCGGCGCCCCGTTGGCCGGCTGTTGGGGCTTATAAATTCCCTTATCGCCATATCGCCCGTCCGCTTTGTTGTTGCAGAAATATGGCCAGAACGCATGCGAACGAGAAAAAAGAGAGAAAAGCAACCAAAGGCCAAAATAACAAGCGGCTAACAACGACCCGCTACGACAAATGTTACAACAATTTGTAATACGTAATTTGTCCTGCGTTTGCTTTCTGCACGTAACTTCCTAGTCCCCTCCATTCCCTGCCCTTTGAACCCCTCCACAAACCGTAGGCAGCCCAATTTATGCACTTGGCATTGTCTGCCGTGGCGGGGTAATAAACTTTTGCCGCGACAAATTTAACAAATTATAGAAAAGATTACGTGTCCTAAGCCAAGTCCTCTCAGTTCTCTAGTCCCTTCGTCCTGCAGGTTGGAATTTTAGCCAATTAAAGTCAATTAAGAAAAATGCTTGAATGTTTTTTAACATTTCTCCGTGCAATTTGATTACCTTCGACTGCGCAGTTTAATTGCATTCGAATCAACAATTAAAGCTTGTTTGGATTCTAAGATTTACAATTATTTTGTAATATCAGGAATTTGCCAAAAACCCAATTTCTTCCTGGGTCAAAGTCCTTTAAATTGGATTCCAAGTTAGTATTCATCAAAATTAGATCAAGCAAGTACTATCAAGTATTTAAAGTCCTATTTTTTTTTACAAGGAATAAGGTATTCCTCCACACATGCAATGCACGAAAGCGCACATTAAATATTTACACTTCATTTTATAGCGTCAAGGAAAGAAATATAACAAAAACTTGGGACCGGAGTGCAATCACTTCGTCGCATATAGCTTTAATGGCAATGACAACTGTTGGGTTTTCCTATTATTCTTGTTGCTTTTCATGCTAAATGCAGGACACAAAGAAGGACAACGCGTTGCAAGTGAACCGCAGGATATGGCGCAGGTCAACGGAAGCCATAAAATTCTCGTTTGTCACGCGAATTTCGCTTCAGCAAAATGCCAACACATGCAAAAGACAAACTTTTGTGCAGGAAAACAAAAAACAAAAGCTAAAAAATAATATTAATGGTGAAAAAATGTTGAGAAAGACATCGGAAAAGGAGCAACAGGAGCAGGAGGATCAAGTTTACTTTGCCAGCCAACTCAGATGGAATTATTTACGTTTAGTTTTTATAGTTTTTTATGGCGGTACTCGTATCGCGCACTCAGGAGGTCGCTCTTAAGGGGGCGTGGCTACTCATAAAATATGGGCGCAGGTTTATTTATACTCCGCTCTGGCGACATTTTTCGCGATGCAGTCGGTTTGGGTCTTTGTTTTTACGACTTGACGGATTGCACACGGCATGGATACTAAAAGGATACAGCAAAAAGGACTCCCACTGATATTAGTTCAAATGCCCGCTAATGTCAATTAAATTTGAGCAGACGACGAGAGCTAAATGAAATTTTAATTACCGCAAATGAGCTGCAGGGGAAGTGAAGACAAAGGGATTCGACGTGACCCTTTCAGCCAAGATACTCAAACTTGAATAATGGCTCAAGAAATTGGTCACTTTAAATTGTAATGGCTGAGCTATTTGAGATTTGAGAACGATCATCAACGTTATTATTATATTCTTAATAAGCGAAAAAGTACTAAAAGTTGCAAAAATAAAAATCCTAAAGATACGCAGATTCAAGCTGAATATTTTGACAATTTTTATAGATATTTCCGCAAAACATTTCTCACATATCTCTCATTCAGCTTCAATACGTATTCACATTTTTCATGTAGCTGTTTTTTATGCCCAAACTGTACACATGTGTGTTTTACTGTTGGGGGGAGAGGCTGTGGAGGGGGAAGGGAGGGAGGAAGGCTGCAAAATGTTTACTCAACTGTGTTGAAAAACAATTTTGGCAAATGGCCGAACGGCGTCGACATTACAACAAATGTCATGTGTCAGTGTCAAAAGAATTGAAAAACAGTCGAGGTTCAGGCTTCAGAGCCTGAAGGAGGAACGGAAATGTCAACACGAGTTCATCAGTCAAATGAGTTGTCTCTGTCTGTAGTGTGTAGGGGTAGAAGGGGGAGTTGATGGCTGATGGTTGAAAAGGAGGATTCACCATGTGTTTACGCATTTCTAACACAGTTAAGTGAGACACAAGACTTGGGGAACGCTTATCGCCCGTCTGCCAAATGTGTTGACCTACATTTTTATACACATGTATCTGATGTTTATTAATGGGCCACCCCAAAGAAGAAGAAGAGTCTTTTGGCAACATTTGAAGAGCTCTGTAAATTGAAACATTTAATTAAATGAACCAAGTCAAAGACAGTTGAATAGAGAATGCTGAAAAGTCAAACGATTCACAATGATTAAAATATGCAATTCATGACGTACCACAGTATCAAAGTTTATTAAAATTCAATTACATAGATTCAACTTTCAATTTATTCCAACCCCAACTGCGAACGGGTTCAACAGATTGTAATCGAAGCAACGCAAAATCTAAAAGAAATTTCCATTTTGTTGCTCATTCAACTGGCGACTGGTTTCATTTTAATTATAAACCAAATTCGTTTTACAAAATGTGCAGCGAGGCTGGCAAATGAGCAGCAAACAGAAGCAGCGAACACTTGAGGAGCTAGAGCCCCATGAAGTTGCAAAATATTTGATCAAGTGTTTGGATTTTTTCCTGCAAGTGAAAGCTGGCTAAACAGTCGACAGCCAGAGAGAGGGGAGGAAGGACGCTTACAAGTAACTTCTTTTACGCGAATTCATTCAGTCAGGCTTAATGAACAGTCGGTGGCCCGAGCAGAGCCAGAATCCTTCGTCTTCCCAGCAACTTCGAGGGCAGGAGCAGAAGGGGAGAGAGGAAAGAGGAAAGTGCTGTGCACTTGCTGTTGATACAACTCATTAGACGCAAACGAATGCATATTCAAGTGGGTTGGCCAGGAACTGTGCACAGCCCCCGAAACAGAGCTTACAGCTTAGATAGACAGTTTTTGCTATAGAAAAACGCTTTAATATTAAACAAAAATTGAACATTGATGTAGTGGTGAAGGTTTTGTATTTAAAACTCCTCTAAAAATATAGAGAATTATAAGAGTAAATAGCCCACAAATCTTCAGAGGAGATTATAGAAATTTCAACTACCTAGAGAAAGTGTAACAGAAAATAGTCATACCTTTCCTTATATTTTTCTTATAATGTCTAAATAAAAAAATCTGCATTGTAAAGATTCCAAGTAACATTTTTGTATTTACAATATATACATTCCAAAAATTTTCAAACATAGTAATCTGACAGTTCTATTCAGATGAAAAGCTAAATGCTACAAAGAAATTCTTGAAATTAATTTTTACAATACTAGGTTAGCTAAGCACATATAATCCAACTTCTTTACTTAACTCAAACTCAAATTTCCACACCATTAAAAAGAAAGCAAGCAGAAAAATATTTTTTAATTGAAGTGCGCTGCATATGGACCTAAGTAAACAGACGTCCGACACCCACAACTCCTGTTCCTGTTACGGGATAAAGTTCATTACTAATCTGCTGCCAAAGATAAACTCGAAAATTTTTAATCAAAACAAAAACAGAAAGTGCGCCACTTTGGCAGCTTAGCGAAAAGAAAATAAACAAAGCCAGAAAAAAATGCCAGCGTAATTATTTGGCGGAATTAAAGAGAGCAAAAGGTAAAAAAAAAAAAACAAAAGCGCGTCAAAGGATCAAAGGTAGAAAAAAAGACAGTCGCATATTCCTTGGAGTAACAACCTAAACAAACATGAAGAGAATTGCGGCAAAAAGAAGTTAAGATAACTTTTTTATCCCAAGTGCTAAAGGAAATTTAAGCGGAAAATTCTAATAAGCTCGACGTTGGCCCTTAAGGGTTGACTAGCCACAAAATCAAACCAAAACCCCAAACCGAAGCCAAGCATTGGGCATCAATGACTGACCGAGGACTGAGAACTGAGAACTGAGAGGTCTGAGTTTTCAACCCTTTTTAGACTGAGAGACCGCGAAAATTTAATTCACGCGTAAAAAACATTTTTCAATCATTTTGATGAGCCACAAAATATTTTAGCAATTTAAGCGGCTTTCGCCTGAGAGTTTTGCGTAAAATTCTTAATTAATAATCTGTAGCGAAGCTGTCGCAAAACTCGAACATCCCCAACCCAATTTGCAATGTGTAGTCAATTGAAAATTTTGTTTGGCAATGAGCCGTTGAAATCGCTATTAAAGCCCTTGTAATTAAGCGTCTCACCATGGCCAACAGAGCTCTTGGGGCTTTATGACATGATTATGAATTGCCCCGTCGCTTTTTGGGGTTAACAAAAGCCGCAGCAGTCATCGTCAGGCCGCAACAACCGCCACTTGCCACTCTCCAGTCAAAAGTCAATAGTTGGCGGCATAATTCGATAAAGGGGTGAGAAAATGCCCCCAACGAGAAAGTTTGATGCGCGAAATTAAATTTAGAAATTTTGCTTGAATTTAATATTAATTAGTTGGCCGTTTGTGTTTCGGTTATGCAAATGATGTTGGCCGTGACGTCAGAAATTGTATATTAATTAGCCAGAACTAGATTCGATTCACTTTACATGCTAATCTAATACATATAAAGTGTTCTTATATTATGAAAATTTACCCGAGTTTCCAGCGCATCTGGCAATAAATTTCCCCTTGTTTTTTGTTGAGTCAACAAAAAGCTGCTGACATTTAAATAAATTGTTGGACATTAGCCGGATAGCTGACAAAACTAACAATCGGGGCGTCGGCACACATGGAAAATGGCAAAGAAATTGCCGCAAATCAAATTTGATAAACAGAATGTCGAAAAAAGCAATGAACGACGCAAAAAACAAGCTGGGAAATAAGGGGAAAAGTGACAGCAAAAAATGGCAAAGTGTGCCGCAACTGACAGACTGGGAAAATAGTGAGAGGATGTGGAAAAACTGGCGGAAGGAGGAGGCAGGAAAATGTTTTATTGCTGCCATAATTTTGAGTGATAAGTGACGAAAATCAATCGATGAGAGACCATCTGACTTTCTCTCCCTATGAGGAGAGGGTAGATACGAGATTATTTATGCAACGGTGATTATATATATCATCATCATTTTTTGTTGGTGCACACGAGTCCGTTAATAGATTCTCGCTGTTGTTCAAGTTCGAGTCAATGGGCTGTCCTTTAATAAAGATTGATTGGTATGGGTCGATGGCAAATGTGATAGTTTAACCAAATATTGTATCATATCATATCAATACGATTAAGAGAAATTAGAGTCTAGTCAGCCAGTAGAACGAATTGTAAATATTATATTTAAAAATAGATACAACAAGCAAATACATATTCAAACACTTTTTATTAGCAATAGTTCCTCAACATCTTTCTGAGATTTTAACCAAATATTGTATCATATCATATCAATACGATTAAGAGAAATAAGAGTCTAGTCAGCCAGTAGAACAAATCGTAAATATTATATTTAAAAGTAGATACAACAAGCAAATACATATTCAAACACTTTTTACTACCAATAATTCCTCAACATCTTTCTGAGATTCTATTATAGTTTAACCAAATATTGTATCATATCATATCAATATGATTAAGAGAAATAAGAGTCTAGTCAGCCAGTAGAACGAATCGTAAATATTATATTTAAAAATAGATACAACAATCAAATACATTTTCAAACACATTTAATTACCAATAATTCCTCAACACCTTTCTGAGATTTTAACCAAATATTGTATCATATCATATCAATACGATTAAGAAAAATAATAGTCTAGTCAGCCAGTAGAACGAATCGTAAATATTATATTTAAAAATAGATACAACAAGCAAATACATATTCAAACACGTTTTATTACCAATAGTTCCTCAACATCTTTCTGAGATTCATTTATGTATGTTTATATCATATAGGGGCCTTCAACAAACCATAGATAATCCCAACACAGCCTTCATAACCACATGAAATAATTGAACAGAACCAAATGTAGAAAATGTAGAGTCCCAAAAAAAACCCAAATTGACTTTGTTGCGAATTTTATAGGCCCAGATTCCGTTGAACAATAGAGAGAAAGAGAACTGTAGACACATTGTCAAAATACGCAATAGTCAAACAAAAGAAATTCAACTGAGGGTTGCAGAAACACCTTGAGACTGAATCAAGGTCTGAGTATTGAGACTGAGACCGACACTGAATCTATCTGATTAGTGTAAATAATTGTCCGTCATGAGGCACAATAAAAAAGAGTCAACAAGAAGCCGAGAGTCAGTCTATTGTTAGGCTAAACTGCCAATAAAAACTAAAACAAAATTATTCCAATAATGAGAAAAAATAAGGAAGAGACACACACTCAAATTGTCACACAGCGCGGCAAATTAACAACAAAGTTGCCTTCGGATCCTTTAAAGGATCTCTGAGCGCAGACGCAACTGCGCAGCTGTCAAATATGTGTGTGACATTAGCGCATGACAAATGTAACAAGTTGTTGCCTTTTTTCCATTTTTTTTTGGCAAACAAACACGAAACAATGGCAACAAGGCTTAAGGAAACTAATAAAGAGACGTCGCTTGGATATTTTTATTACCACAAAAAGTCAGCAAAGGGGTAAAGAGCCGAAAGGAGTTCGTCAATTGTCACTTTGGGCGCATAAATTAGGGTTAAAGGATATGAGCTGCTGGCTGACAAAGTATGAGAAAATATTTTATTGATTGTCTGTGACGCAACAATTTTGTCTTTTTCACAGAGAAAAACAAAACTAAAATTATGTGCTCAAACATAAATATAAGAATACATCATAATCATTGCTTTTATCGTTTCGGCTGTAACTGCAGTTGACTTTTAATTAAAAGCAAATGTTTAGCTTTGTTTTATGTCCGATATAAACAGGAAGCCTAAGCAAATAGTGTGTCCCATTTATCACTCGTCCGTTGCTAATCCTTTTGGCCAGCTTTGGTCGTATTTCATGTTTTATGGCCAGCTAAGCAACTGCCGCTAAGCCTAAACATGCAGAGACTATGTAGGAATTGGAGGGGATTCCCCCACAAACTCAAGCAAAGCAAATAATTCATCGATGGGCTGCGTGTTGGGCAACTGTTACGAGTATTTTACACTCTCTTGCTCTCGCCCTTTTCAGCCAGTTCTTGGTAATGCACTGGCAACATCGTTACCAACCTTCTGCCTCGTCTACGACGACGTTATGTCTACAGACAAATTGCCATAACCATAATAGTTATGCCTTGATGGAGCTGGGGGAATTGGGTGTGGGTGCCCCATAAAAAGATGATTTCATAGACATTTACGCACTTGGACTACATGCATGCGTTAGGCGAGTATGAAATGAAATAATAATAATACAACATAATAATAATAACAATAATTGTTAGATTGATAGAATGAAAGGACTTTGGGAGCTGTCGTTTGGTTTATGTGCATGTTAATGGCCGCAGATACTTTTGATGACTGTTGCCAAGTGAAGTTTGCCACACAGTTCTGCAACTATCTTAAGTTCCCATGTCACAGCTTCTGCGCACTTTTTTTCTATTTTTTTTTTTGATTTACAATACAGGCTGAAAGACGCCTCTGACGCGTTGTCCTCATAACAAAACAAACGTAATAATTATGTTAAAAATTATATGGCACTTCTCACCCCAGAGTCAACCACGTTTCCATTGTTTGTCACAAGTCACTCTCTCTGTTCTCAGCGCTAATCTGCAGATTTATATGCAGAGAAGTTGTTCAATAAAATCGTCTAAACCAGACCATAAACAAGGATATTTTATGAACACTTCCTGCCCATTTCTTGGCACATTTTACGCTCGCCCAGGATTAGCATCGTGGCGACTCAGTTCTCAACTGTATGACGAACTGACCAACTGACCATTCCAAAGTCCACACAACATTAAAATATTTTCCCTCAGACTTGCACACAAAACTTTGCACGTTAATCCTTTGGGCAATTGCGTGGAAAAATCAGCAAAAATTCCACAGCAATGGAACAAAGCAGAAAAATTAAATGATGAGAATGTAGAAGTGTTTAAATTTGGCTTGGGAATCTGCCAATTCTTATAGATGATACACACACATGCTAAGTCCTATACAGATGTATTAAACCATCATCATCAGCTCACATCTTTAATTTCTTCTTCAAGATGTACATTTTGGCCATCTTATAAATATGTCAAAAAGGACACTTAACGCAAATGCGTTCAAATGATAATTACGAGTAGAAAGCAGACTGAGAAAAGAACAACAAGAGGGATAAACATTACTCGAAAGCACAGCGAATGAAGTGGCAACAACTATTACAACGCACTTGCCTCTTATCGACAACGATCCAAGGAATCCAACATCGAGTTTGCGAATCCGCCTCTGTACTTTTCCATGGCAATAACACTAAAAAATTATGACCGACAACTGAGAGAGTGAAAAGAAATTTGGAAAACAAAAGCGCACAACTTCTACGAGGAATAAAGCCAACTGTAAGCATTCATGGGGATTTAAACGTTTATTTATAAGGCTTGCCGGGGAGTCGGGGAACTTTCCGGGGTGAACTTGGCTTTTGTTTCAACTGGAGTCGACTTAAAGTCAAGCCATTGAATTGAATTGAATAACGAATTCTGATAAAATCAATACAATAAGAGTACTGTGAGCTGATGATTACAACAACTTACACACACTCGATGGAAGTTGGCTTCAAGTCAAAAGGTCCAGGCAGACACTTGACTACATAATTCTTATTTATACTGTGTCTCGTCTACTCTTACTTACACAAGCTCGTGGTGCTGTAATCGAGTGGCATCCACATATTTGTTTATCTTTCATTGCTTACTATTTGCTGGACCTGGCCTAAACCTGAGTGAGCTTTTTCATTAGCCTAATACTGATAACCGGCGGAAATGTACATCCATTGACTGCAACCCTGAACTCCATTTGGCATTTGGCATTTGGCATCTGGTTATCTGGTTCACGTTTCTTTTATTTTATCCTGCTGCTCAATTAACCCGAGGCCATTTCAACTTAGCCAAACGAGTTGTGAGCAAAGCTGTTGACTTGTTGTCTGACTTTTTGGGTGGAAAAATTGCAATTTCCTGTAACTTCCAGCAAACAAAGTAAACATTAATCCATTTACAAACCCAATGCTCCATGGTTGCCCCTGGTTGCCACATTGAGTCTGTTTCCCTCGGTTTTTGGGTTCGCTTAAGTGACGTGGTTTTAAAATTTGTCAATTAAATTAAGTGCAACCGCAGGCGGAATACGAATGAGTGACTAACTGACTGACTGACTGAGTGGTTCCTCCTGTATCCTCTATAGTCATCTTCAACTATTCATAAACTGTGTTGATAGTTAGCTAAACTCCACCATACTCCTCATTCCTCTGTCCTCCTTCGTCTCTTTGCTCTCCATCCATATCCATCTCCATCTCCATCTCATGTCTATCGTCTGGGACGAAGCTGTAAAGTCGTGTCGTATGTGCCCGGGCAACTTATTTGCCGCTTAATTTAATTTGTGTTGGAATTTTGTCTTTGGGGGCCAATAACAAGAGCACAGCAACAACAACAAAGTCCTCACTTTGAGTGATTTATGAAATACTGTGTAATTAACTATTCATATGTGTGTGTGACTTTAAACAAAGCACTTGTCTAATTAATAGTAAAAGGGATAAGACTGGAGTTTGAACTCATAATGAAATGTAAGGCAACATAAACATAATTGATCTTCCTTAGAAATATCATAAGAGCCTAAGTTATTTCTGATCTGAAAGGAAGAACTACTTCTCATGCAAAGCGAACAAGTTTTTCAATCACAAATGCTTTGAAGGACTTCTTACAATAGCTCTTTCTTGATCACATAGGTATCGAAGTGGAAAACTTCAAAACTTGCGCTCTCAATCAACATAGAAGCTTCCATTGAATAACTTTTTCTTCCCACACATCAGACAAGTCTCTTTACAAACTGACAAAAAATCCATAAACAGTCTATCAGTATCAACATTTAAGTACTTAACTTAAATTCCATTGTTGTTGCAAGTGCAATGATATGGCCTTAAAATACTTAAAGCGATCATCAATTGGGATAATCCGCTTGGGTAATTTCAACTATTGGGTCAAAACGCTTCGCTGGGCAGTAAAAGACTTTAAAAACTCGTTACAAGGGTTGACATCCATCCATTGTAATACTCTGACTATGTGATTATTTTGTATACGTCCGGTTTTAATCCATTTCAAAATATCATTTTTCAATTGTTTGACCAGAGAGAACATTGAAAACTCAGAGCGACAACAACACCTTGCCACTAAGCGCGAAAACCAATAAAAAATCATAATTAAAACTCCAATATGTTGCTAGACGTCCTGCTGTGTCCAACAGGCAAAAGGGACAACCACCAACTGACAAAACAATTTCAATTTTGGTTGAAAAAAGGAAAATGAAAATCGAAAGGAGACGCGCATTTTCCATTCATTTTTAACAATTTGAAAAATGATACGAAACGTCATTATGTTATCGATGTACGAGTATAAAAAGATAGAGAGAGGGGGCAGATTGGGCATTGACATTTATTTACTGTGTTCCACAATTGTAGCCAGGCATCCTTTTGTTGGGCAACAATTTGGCTGAAAGGATATGCCACGTTAATTGTGCCATTTTGTGGACAGTCGCAGCAGGAGAAAGGACGCAGTCACAGGAGAGGGAGAGGGAGAGGAAGAGGGAGGAGAACACCCGAGCCACAGTAGCCCATCGATCATATTTCATGTGGTTGTCCTGTATGACTTGCTTTGATTGCCAGCAGGACCTCTACCCTAACCTTCATGTGAACGTATGAACATCTATCTGCTTTTTTATCTATTTCTATGTGGACAAAAGTAAACCCAAAAGGGGTAGTCTCCATGTGTGTTGAGGGTGTACTTGTTGTTCTGTTCCTCCCGCTGATTTTATTTCTACACTCTCCTTTCCTGATTATGATGTATGACTATCTGTTCTGTCTTCGAATATATGTGTGATATGTGATTCGGTTTCCATTTCTATTTAGTTTCGCTTCATTTTTAATATCCTCACATGATATTTTTCACTTTTCGTTGCGGCTCACCATATTTTTGTGCAAAAAATGCCTCGAATTTTTTGTCCGCATTCAGTTGGAGTCGTTGATATTGGGTTTTTAAATATCATCAATCAAATTGTTCGTTCTACGCTTTCTGCGATTTGACAACACATCATCAATTTCTATTGTTGTTCAATAAGTTTATGAATATTCATAGTTTTTTAGATGCATCACATCCTCCCATCCATCCAGTTCCCCATTGTATTTGTTTATTCATCATATTTTATTTATGATTTTTTCTGCTTATGTTTAGTGTTGAGTCATGTTTTCGTAGTGCAAAAATGAATTCCAACAATTGGCAATTTTTTTTTGCTGAATGTCTTTTTTAGGAGAGGGTTAAAATAGAGACAGCTGCCAATCAATGGTATGGTATGAGTACAGTTGGTGTCAAAGTGTGTACTATGAGAGATTTGAAAATAAATTTAGTTGCAAGGCAACCTGCACCTTAAGCTCATTAACATAATATTGCATGAAGCGAGAACTCAATGTTCCATTACTAATTAGGAACCTGACCAAAGTCCCCCTGTGGGGCCTTAATTCCTGGGCCAATTGCACTGCTTCCCACCATAACTGTCAAAGGGCAAAGACCACAAAATATGAACTGCTGAAAGTGGAACGCTGTACGCATCATAAACTGCGACAGTAACAACAAACAAACAAACGGAACTCAACTCAACTGAATACTACCGAATGGAACGGATCCCAAACTAATCCTCCTAGCCGACTGCACTTTGCTAACAAAACATGAAAACAACAACAAAAACAAAAACAGAATACAGAATACAGAAAACAGAATGAGAAACAGGGCAAAGGACATAGGACAATGGACACACCCAAAATGCAACAAAAATATTTTGACAGTCCAACATGATGAGAGAGATATTTGGTCGGGGTGATAGACCGACCGAGTTATGAAGGAACGTAACATCAGGAGGACGACGACGACTTCGCGCCCCGCTTTTGATGTCCTTCCATCATTGAGCCACACACGGAGTTGGGATTGAGAGTTAAAGCCAATTAGCAGCACGCCTTGAGAAATGTGCAGGTGTCGCATTCGACTGGAAAACATTTGGAAACCAAATTAGAAACAATTAAGGGCAGTCCACACGATTGTGGCCATGCGATAAGGAACTATCGTCTGATATGCGTGACAGTTGAAAATTATTTTGCATAATTTGAGTGTTCATCATTCGATTGTCAGCAGCAACAACAACCAAAGAGGAAACCACAAACAGCCTGATTACAACAAGCAACAAACAACAAACCAACAAAAAAAAAAAAAACAAAAATAATGCTGGAAACATAAAAATTAATGCAAAAATGCTGTACGAAAAGCGACCGACAATAAAAATACATAAATTCAATTAAATGTGACAAACAAAAAAAGAAAAATGAGAAAGAACAAAAAATAATATAACGAGTATAAAGAAAAACCAATGTGAAAACCGCCGGCCATTAAATTACTAAAAATGTAATAAAATGTTTGCTGTAAATAATTAAGTAGAACTGGTTCGAGTTTGATGAGAACAACACTTTTTGGAAACATCGACGACAGGTACTGCATGTGTCAAATTAACAGCAAATTTCAAATGTCATCCTAGTATTAATGTCAGTTTCAATATAACTACTTTAAGATCTGACATATAAAGCTTAAAGATCACTGAAACATGGTTCAGTTACACTGCCTACAGTATCTTTTAATAACTATTATATTTATAAGATTAATATGATTAACTCACACACATAAAAAATATTAAATACTTCTTTAGTATTAAGAAATAAATAACAAAGTTGAATTTTTATATGTTGATAAACTTCTTAGTCTAGTCTTAAAGTATAAACACGATGGAATCAATGTGAAGTTTCTTAAGGATTATTTTACTCAATGTAAAAATAAATAAAGTAGAAGCGCATTTTAAATATATTTAATGTTATATAAATATGCTCAGTAATGTTTTAAGGATATTTTAGATTGGCAAACAGGGTATCTCGAAGTCAATCCCCCTCGTTGGCAGCATTCTTGCTTGTTCTCTCTTAAATTAATATCCCAACCAAATGCCAACTCTGAACACTTTTCACACGTTTTTTTGCGACTGGCCACGCCTTCTTCCGCCCACCACACAGATTTCTGGAAATTAAAAAAAAAAGCTGTCTGACATTTCCGTCGTATCGGACAACATATAAGCGGAGAGTACGGACATATATGTATACGATACATGCCAAATTACGGTAATTTTCAGCTTTGGCCAGCGGTTTGCAAATAACTCGCCGCATTCGCTCCTCGATGTGGTTGCAACCGGCACTTAAACTGTCACACGTGTGCGGCACTGCGGTAATTATAAAGTCATCTTGACATAATCAAAAGTGACAATTACAGCCATTGCACAGGAAGGCAAACCGAAGGAACCCGCCCCCCGTCCCAAGTGGTGCTATATGATTACGGTGACTGTGAAAGAGTCAATAGCATTATGTATATATTGGTAACACTCGTAATATCTGGTTGGCTAACAAAAGTCATGCGTCATTAGGTACTCTGACTTGTGGGCAGGAAATATAAAATCTATTTTAAAGGGGGAACAGGTGACAAGTATTGCGAGGGCTAAACTAATGATAGTATGGTGCAGAGGAAAACTTAATTGCCTTGGAAAGTGTGAGAACAGATCCTGAGATGCATCGATCAATCGATCATAACTGGCCGTGTTACCTGTTCAATGTTATGATAAGCCAGAGCGAGAGATGATGAATGAAGACAGCTAACAGCAAATGTCGAACTCAGCCTTCCAAGTCATGACACTAATCCTGGCACAGAGCGTACACAACCCCGCTGAACCGGGAATATTCGAAGGTAAAAAAAAAAAAAGAAATTCATATGCAAATTTATTTAAGCCTGAACTAAACGGCCTGAGCATAGCGTTAATTTCGATAAGCTGCTGGGCAAACAGTTTCCTCAGGAGCAGATACTTTCTATAATGTAATACCTCAATAATCTCACCGGCACACACACCTCACACACACACACACACTTACTCGCAGAGAGACAGGCGCTGCCTGACAGTTATAAATCTCATTAAAAGGTTATTGACTGCAGCAAGGCAAGCGAGAGGAAAAAGGATTACACCAAGAAGAGGGACAGAGAGAGAGAGAGAGAGAGAAAGAGAAAAATGAGCCCCTGGCACCAGTTAAATTTTCTTTCTTTTTACGCTTCAATTAATACAAAAGTGTTTAATGGGCAGAGTGACACAAAGAGCAAAGGAGGAGAAGAAACGGAGAGTAGGAGAAATGATGTGGCCTCTTCTTGGACTTGACAACTGACAACTGACAACTGGCAGGCATGACAATGACATGCAAGCTAAGGAGTTGAAGGAGTGGTTCCTTCTGGCTAACCCTTAACCACAACGGCAGCTGGAAAAGAAATCTGTTGTGTCAATAAACAAGTGGCGAACCTAGCTTGAAGAATTTATGCAAATTGAACAGCAAACCAAATTAATTTAGAAATGTGTCCACCCTCAAGTGCAACGTATACATCAAAAGGAGTATCTTTCATTACAAAATTGGTAGGGCAGATACAATTATGAATGCGTATCAAGTGGTAAATAAATGCTAGAAAAAACAACAGTAAAATGCTAAAGGTAAAGAGTGTAAACCATTTGAAATGGGTAAGTGAAACTAGAGGCAGCAGTTCTTTAACTTCTGTATTGATAGAATCAAAGACTTGGATTCCTTGAAGAGGGTTAGATTGTGTGCAACCACAAGAAGCTAGGCGAATTCAAAGGTGCCACAGAATAGAAGCTGCACTTTACCGATTAAAAACAAAGGAAGTAAGAGGCTCGCTCTGGGTCTCGACCTCCAGGTAAGGATCTAACTGGAACATCAAAAAGCACGTGGGCGCATCAACTTTTACAAATGCAAAACGCAAAATGCAAAATGTATCTGTGGCATGCAACACAGGGAAATAACTGAAGGGGATCTGAGCGCATCACGCACTCTACGCATATTTACGCAGTTTCTTTGGCTTTGGCTTTGGCTTTGGGATTTATCCTTTCTCCTCTGACAAGGATGCCAAGGAACTGCACACGGCGACACATAATGCGGTCAATGAACTGCAAGAGGCCAAAGGAAGCAACAAAGCTGCATCGAGCTGATAAAGGAGGCTGAGTTGTCGCTGTTGTCAACTGCACCAGCAACTTTCAGTGGGGGGTAAGTACTGGAAGGGGGGAGGGTACTGGGAGGGGAGTACCTCTCTAGCTCTGCCTTTTTTTTTTTTGCAAAACCTCAACAGCTGCTAAAATGTGCGTAGCTATTGCCATTTCCTTAACCCATCATGGACCTACCCTCTGAAACGCTGGCAAAGTGTTAAAAACAAAAGGAGTTCCCCTGCCCCAGTCCCCCTCCTGCCACTGTCTCTGTCTCAGCGCCCACCAGGAAAATTATCATGTTGCATTTGCGTGCGTTTTATTTGCATTTTTCTGCATTTAATTTTTCTGTTTTTTGCCTAGGATAGTCGAAGGGTTTATTTCCATACTCATTGGGTAACATCTGCCGCACACTTTAACTACAAATAATTGCACCACTGTGTGTGCAAACGGTGCACGCAATGAGATTTCGACAGGCGGTTGGCGACAGCCCCTCAGCACAAAAGTGCGCTTAAAATTGCGTAGTTTATTGAGGGGCGTGTAACAGTACTCAAGGAACTAGGACCTGAGGTGGGATGGGGCGTGCCACAATATGGCAACATGTGGGTACTTATGCAAAATACTTTTCCAACTACTTACGTGTGCTTCAGTTTAATTAAAACATTGCTAATATCAGTTAATTTCTTGGCATTCAATTGTGACACATTCCGTAGATGGGGCCTTATCCCAACATGATCTTAATTATGTGGCGAGTGGTGTAAGAAGTTGCCATAAAATTGTTTAGTATATTGATAAGCATAAAATGTCAGATTTATTAAGATTATTTAGGCGAAAGGAAATGGAAGCATTTGCAACAGAATTCAGTTGGAAATAAGGATAGTGATTATTTTATTCGTATTTTCATCGGTTTTTTGTATGAAATTGCTCAGAGTGTGAACAGATTCTGTAAAAATAAAAACCGACGGGAAATTGGTTTGATATCCAATAAGAATAATGTAAAAAATTAATTAAATATTTACTCATTTTAAAAATGATTTTAATGCTAAGAAAACCTTTTTCATTTTAAAAATGATTTTAATGCTAAGAAAACCTCACTTTTGCTGAAACTTGAAGATAAAAATATTTATACCATAGTAAAAAAGATATCATTGCAGGATTAACAAATAAATTTTAATATACACAATCAAATGTCACTTAAAATCTGAGTCACATATCAAATTAACGCTAATTAACCAATATTGTGGGCCAACAACAACAATAGCAACAACAACGTCAATTGAGGTCCTGGTCTGTTTATAATTTACTTCATTACGATTGCTAATGAAAACAATCAGTGGTAATTCACCACTGCCTAGAGAAATCTACATAATATAAAAAAAAAGAAACAACTACCCAAAAAAAACTTGTGAAGCCTGGCAATTAAAGGCGACAACAAACAGCCCCATGACCCAGAAGCTAGCCCAGGGGTCAGGGGTTGGATAATGACAATGATGCAATGAATGGACAATGAAACAGAGGCCAGAAATCAAAAGGCAGTCCCGCTGGGCAGTCGGCGAGAGTAGCTGTTGATTAGATATACATATACTCATATAATACGGTACAGTTTCGTCCGTGAATTATGACCAAATGATTGTGAGGGGTTGCTTTTAGCCAGGGCAGAGTGTACTCTCGTGGAGGGCACACCTGAAAGCCATAACCTGTTCCTGCTTCGGACTGTACACGCATGTGGCTAACACAAAAGATACATTTTAATGGCCATAGATATGTGCATGAACAGTTATATATAACAATAATTTGGTAATTGCCCGGCAATCGTAACATTTGTGTAAGCCCCTGCCCTGCCCTCCCCACCCCTCCTCTCTCCACTCCACCCACTGGACGATGCGTTCCTTGCGTGCTCTTTTCAATTTTAGGGCAAGTTGTTTTCGAAATGCGGGCGTGGGTGGATTGGGGTTCTGTCTGCATGATATCGATATACTTCACTTGGATTCTTGACAAGTGGCCAAATGTTTTTATGTTCTATATGGCAATTATAACGAATTTTGTGAGATTATGAATGATGTTTTGAGGTCACAACAATGACGTCAAACGAAACACGTGCAAAGTTTGTTTTTGGGATGAGCTTAAGCGAAAGAATATATATAAACTTATTGGGCTTCCTTTTAGTAGAAGTAGAACCTTCTATCTTGAGCTTTAGACTAGTGGGCCGGTGCTACAGTCGAGCATACTCGACTGTCGGAGAATAATGGAAAAAATTAAAGAGTATTTAGTTAACTTAAATGTTTATTCTATCAGATTGGTTACGATGTCTCATAAAACAAAAAAGATTTTCATACTAAAACTGAATTTTCGGCCGATTGTTCCTATGGGCGCTATATGATATAGAGATCCGATTCGAACCAACTTTGGACAGGATATAAAAGACTAACTTAAATGCATATTCTATAGGTTTGGTTACGATATCTCATAAAACTAAAAAGTTTTTCATACTAAGACTTCATTTTGGCCCGATCGGTCCTATGACAGCTTAATGATATAATGCTCCGATTTGAACCAACTTTGGACAGAATATATAAAACCAAGTCATATGCTTATTGTATCAGTTTGTTTTAGATATATCATAAAACAAAAAAGTTTTTCATTCTACAACTTGATTTTCGACCGATTGTTCCTATGACAGCTATATGATATAGTGGTCCGATTTGAGCCAACTTTGGACAGGATATATAAAACCAAGTCGTATGCTTATTGTATCAGTTTGTTTTAGACATCTCATAAAACAAAAAAGTTTTTCATACTACAACTGGATTTTCGACCGATTGTTCCTATGACAGCTATATGATATAGTGGTCCGATTTGAGCCAACTTTGGACAGGATATATAAAACCAAGTCATATGCTTATTGTATCAGTTTGTTTTAGACATCTCATAAAACAAAAAAGTTTTTCATACTACAACTTGATTTTCGACCGATTGTTCCTATGGGCAATCTACATACCAAATTTGGTGTCACTAGCTTTTAAATTGTTCTTATAATTTGGATATGAAATTTTTTATTCGATTTGTGGGCGATAAAGGGAGCGTGGCCGAATTTTGAAATAAACTTGATTTGCTTGCAATATAGAGGAACCTACATACCAAGCTTGGTGTCTCTATCTCTTATAGTCTCTGAGATCTAGGTGTTCATGCAGACAAAAGCACATTGCTATATCGACTTGGCTGTTGATGCTAATCAAGAATATATATACTTTATAGGGTCTGCTACGCCTCCTTCTGCCTGTTACGCCCATATTCGTTAAGACAAACCCAGTAGACCGCTGTACTTTTTTTAAGTACGGGGTCTAAAAAACATTATCTTTACTAAATATTTTGACTTAAAAGTAAAAAGCTTTTTCATAAGCTATACAGAAATGAAAGTCATTAAAAAAATCAAGTGTAAATTTCAGTTTTTTGCATATAATTATTTAACAATTCATTTTTGAATTAAAACCGTTTTCGTATTATATCGCGACAGTTCGTTTGAGTTTGATTTTATTTTAAAATAAGCGATTTCTTTAGTGTGCAGATTAAAGTAAATATATACTAGGGAAATCGCTTCTGCAGTATTATGTTAAAAGTAGAACTCTCAATTGTTTAGACATTTGCTACGCTGCTTGACCTTTTCATTAGCACTGACAAATAACTATATCATCTTGTGCCACTTTCTTTCCCATTCCCATGAACTCGACATCGAATTTAACACGCTTTATCGTTTTTCGCACAAAAATTAGCAAAGGGAACTGAAATTAAATGCAGTTTAACTTGCATTAGCACAGTGTGACATTTCATCAAGATCGAAGAGGGGGAGTGAGAATTACGTCGTCATCAGGCCGAGATTGAGATGAGAGTTTGTCTCGCACGCGCAATTAAACAGAGGCGAATCGAGAGATGGAGAGAGGGAGAGAGAAAAAGAGAGTGTGACAAATTTCGAGTGTCAAGCACCGTCGAATTGCACAAAAACCATTGAAGCGGCAAAACATGAGAGCAATCACAGATCGAGATACAGCTACAAATACAAATACAAAATGCAGATGCAGATACAGATACAGATACAGATACAGATACAGATAGAACGGGGCGTGAGAACGACGAACCGAAACGCGATTGAAGTGAGTAATTAACGCTGCATGCGGCATTGCGTCTAGGGTCCTTTTTGGACATGGTGATGGTGACTGTGATGGTGACTGTATTGGTGATGGTGACTGTGACATATGCGGGTCGTCTCGTGACTCAGAGACCAAGTACCGGTGTGGCAGGAACATAACTTAGGGCAAGGGTGCGTCAATTTACATGCCAAAAGCCGTCGCTGCCTTTGGCTGCACACTCGTCCAATTTTTTAATTGTTGCAACACGCACAATCCCAAAAACTTATCCGCATTTGTTTACTGTCGCTGTTGCTGTTGTTGTTGTTGTTTTGGTTTGCCTTTTTGTCGTGTGAATCCAAGAGGATTCGTCTACGCACCCACCACCACCAACATCACTACAAATAGCACCACCACCACCAAATTAACATCAAATGAACTTATCGCTAGCAACTATTTTACGGCGCTTTCCCAAGTGGTTTCTCGTGTTGCGCTTATCGTGCAACATTTCATTCCTTTCCTTTCCTTTGCTTTGGTCGAGTGCAACACGTGACGACTGTACCAACTCGACTTGAATACCCTGCCTCACCCCTCCTCCTGAGGGAGGGCTGGTTTGTTGTCAGTTGACATATTGTCAACCAGCGTCGACTATCAACAATTACACGTGTCCCTGTCCATCGGCCATGTGACCGCAGTTTGCCTAAAAATTTGCATATTTTTCCAATTAATCGCACGAAAATGTTCATACTTATAATTTCATGCACTGATAAAATGTTGTTAGTATAATTAATAATCGTCGCGTGCTCACACCCTAATACCCGGTAGAAATCTAAGCAAGGATTCCCTATTATAACTCTAGAATCTGTAAGGGATTCATCTCAAATATTCTGTGAGAGTATTTTCAATTTGCATCATCCGGATTCCGGGTTTAACATTAGCTGAAGCATTGATCTGTCTGTCACATTGCATTATTTATTAATTAGATGCCCAACTTGTTGTAAACATTCTACAATGAATTCTTTGGGTAAATTCAAATAGGTAAATAAATATGTATGTACCGAAACAACAGTGGGGAGATCGATCGATCACAGACCGTCACTGCTTACCCATTTTCACACCTAACATGCGAGTACAACGACGACAAAAGCAGGTGACCAGGTGCTCAACTATTCTGGTGACTAGGTGCTCTGGTGTCTGCTCACCAGGTGCCAGGTGTTTCGGAGTTTGCTGGAAATGAGGTTAAGTCATCAATAAAAACTCTGCATAGTATACAAATGAGTCACTGAGGCGCAGTTTGTGTCAGCTTTCTCACAGTACTTAGAAGGAGACTCCCAAGTAATTGGACAAAGTTTACATAACCTCATTCAATTGGGGGAAAGCATTAGAAAGTTCCCACACCGATAATATAGTATTGTAGGCTGCTGCTTTACCTATTTAAGTGATATCAGAGTTTGGGGAATTCCGGCTGCACTTTTAATGATTTACAATAACAAAGCCAAAATTCTATACAATAGACGGCACAGATTTTGATGCATTTGCAGCAGGTGACGGGGGAGGATTATGGTGAGGGGAGGGGAGGGGAGTGGAGGTAGCGAGGGTAGCGATTTCAATTAAAAGTGACACAAAAATGCGTTGACAAAGGATCAAAACGTTGGCAACATATTGGGAAACAATTTCAAATTGCATCTATGTCATGGGAAAATTGTGGGACCAGTGATTTTCCCTCTCCTTTCTCCTCAGTCTTCTCAGTCTCCTCTCTCCTCTGGCTGCTGTCAAACTGCGACGCACTTCACAATTTTTGTTAAACACACTTGAGAACCAAGAGAACCAGGAATTGAGCCACCCTAAAAAGTATGCGAGATGTGTAAAGCCCTCAAGTGTTTTTCATTCAAAAGTTTGCAGGTGTGCCCGGTGTTCGATACATTTTTTGTTGCTTTATCCTTGAACCAAAACACAGGACTCTCCTTTGGCTCCTTCTCCCGCTCCTGTTGGTTCTGATACCGATTCTGGCTCTGGAATGCCAATACACTTATCGTCAACCAAGCGGGTCATGCAAATATGCTCAAGTGCGCTGTAGGGAGTTTAAACACAATAAACAACTAAAGTGAGCGACTCGATTGGAGGGTTAAACAGCGCACAGTGGAAGGAGTTCTCAAATACTAGAATCAAAATCTGAAAATTAAATTTACTGACTTAGCATGAGAAATAGCTTCTATGCACCTATGCATATATAACATTCTATGCACCTATTAAGATCTCTATAATTTAATTTCTAAGCAGATTGAAAATATCAAACACGATTTTTTTAAAAAATATGTTATATGTATCATAATTTTATTTAAATTAAATAGACACTTTTTTTCAATAATTGAGACATACATTATTCAATTTGATGAGCTCTAATAGTCTATTTCCACGACAGCACATTTGGCTCATTCGACGCCATTTTCATCATTTGGCCCAAATGTGGACTTCATTTCAGTACAAAATCCGAATGATAATTTTGGCTCATTCATAATGAATGTGAATGGTCTTGGAAATAGCCTATAAACGTTTTTCATCCAATCGAAATATATTGAAAATACGAAAAACACAAGCAAACTTTGAATTTTTTAGAACTTAACCTGTAATTAATTCAATTTAGTTCCGTTTTCTCATACTTAGTAAAGTTAAATTGTGTTTGGGAAGAGATTTCTGATTTTGATTTAAAGCTCTATACATACTATGTCAAAGTATGTTTTAGTTAGTTAACTAAAACCTTAACTAGAAATTGGAAAAAGGGCATAATATAAAAACTTCAATATTATGGTTTCATCACATTTCGAGTATAATAAGAAATGCAAGATGGAAAGCTCATTTCGATACCACTGTGCAACGGAGCTAAGAAGTTATGAGTCATGGCCCAGAGTGTAGCAGCACCAGCAACAAGAAGTATAACAACAACAACAAATGCTTCAGGCTCAAAACTTTGCTTATGCATTACACATTTATTAAACATTAAGCGCTCACTTGATTTAAGGGTTGGGCGAAAGGGACGCGATCGTCACGTTGATGTGCTTCATGATGACTATTGAACTTTAAAACATGATGAAGTGCTTGTTCTTCTATAGCAAAAGACGCTGATTGAGATTGGAATAAAGAACCGGGTAGCGAATGGAGTTCTAAGGACCGCACAGGACAGCAAAGGAGTCGAAAGGAAAGGACAGTGTGGAAGCTAACCGAGTGCACCCTCGAACTAATCACAAAGTGCATTTTATGCTCGCGGCAGTTGGTAAACAGAAACAAAAGTCCAGCTTGAAGTCCATGCATACAATTTGAGCATTAGATGAAGTTGAATGTCTCGGTTCCTTAGCTCTCTCTCTCTCCTTCCCCAATTCAACCCCCTTCAGCTGCTGCACATTTTTATGCACATTTCAACTCTCTCAGTTTCGCAGTACTCAGTACTGAGTTTCCAGCTTTCAGTTTTCTTTTCTTTTCCGAGTTGAAGCACCAGCAAATACTACAAATAATCATAATAATAAAATGCCAAGTTGTACATTTTACTCCCTTCTATGCTCCTTTTCCTCCTCCTTCCCTCTCCTTCCCTCACCACCCTCCTCCCTCTCATGCCCATTCGTTTGATGAGTCATTTTGCTGCGCTGACGTCTGTTCTGCATTTGGGTTTGAGTTTAGAGTTTTTTAGTCGGGGGCAAAAAGGGGTTAATGCACTGCCGTCTAACGGTACGCAGTGTGCCCACAACACGCTGCCAAGTCCTTGGCAATAAATATAAAAATCTTTTGCTGTTTATTATTCTTGTTGTTGCTTTTGTTTGCCCTGCAGTTTCCAACTTGCATTGCACAACGTGTACAAGTCTCAACTGATTTAGAGCCGCTTTGGAATTGTCAGAGTTTGTTCAAGAACATAAAGAGTCTTAACCTAGAAACTAAAAGTCCACTTGAAAATTACTTCATTAATCTGATAGGAATCTCATCCAATGAACAATCTCTTGATAGCTTTCTTATTCGATTTCTGACTATTTTACTTAATGTTAAGGCTTTTTAGCTTGGTCGAGAAACAATTCAAAATATTTATTTAATATTTTAATATTTTACAGATTTATTAGCACTTATATTTATCTTTTTTATTGAATTTGATAATTGAAGCATTTGGCAAGCGGTGGATGACATGGTATTTTAATTTAAATTATTAAAGCAATTAATTTGAAGCAATAAATCTCACAGTATTGATATTATTATTAACTACCATTAAACTACAAATCTCAACGACCATTTTACAATTTATTTTATTATTTTATGTGACTATATAGATAAATCTTAAATAAAAGCATATACATATATAAAAATAAATATTTTTATGAATTTAATTCCTTGTTTATTGAAAATAATTGTTTTCATTCATGCAGTCTTCTTAAATTTTAATTTTTTTTTATCTCAATATAATTTCACAATTTCTGTTTATTAGTTTTGCATATTTGATTATGGTCCCACTGTTATGCAATCATTAGAGTGCTTTCGCTATTGTAGTATTAAAATACATAGAAAAATTATAATTTATTTATATATTATTTGATTCTCACTTCTGCTTTCCATTCATAAATTTATTATACATATTTAAGCCTGGTCACACTGTCATGCCACCATTTGGCCACTTTTGACCCTCTAGCCCATTAAAAAACAAATTTTGCCCCGCCCACATAATAACCTAATATTACAAGTACTCACAATGGACCACTTAGCAATTGTTCCTGGCAAAAAAGCAACTACAACAGCAATGGTCATAATAATAAGAAGAACACGCATTTTTATGGCCTATAAAGGTGAGGGGGAGAAAGGAAGAGAATAGAAGAACGCAAGGCAGAGATTACAACCGATTTGAATAAATTTGCAATAAAAAGTGAATTCTATTTTTGTTGAAATTGTGGCGCGACAATAAAACAATTTTGTATGCCACAAATAATAATAAGAGATGATTGGAGATGAGATGTGACGAGGGAAGAAAGGGGAGCCTTAACAGGGCAATTGTCCAGTTTGGGGAGTTCAGTTTACAGCTGTAGCTTAAAGATTGCTTCCTGTGCAACATTGTGCCAGAAAGTGGCTGCCACAACAGCAGCAACTCGAACAACTCCAACGCCAGCAGCCATTACAAGTGTCAAAACAACAATTTATTGTTTGTAATCATGTGTATCTATAATTGCACTCGGTGTGAGTGTGTGTGATAGTGTGTGTGAGTGCGAAAAGCAGTTAATCAAATAAATATGGCGACGTCGGGCGCTTGGCGCTTATTATTTTGGCTCAGCGGCTGCTGCGATAACATGGCCCAGCAAACTTGCAACTTGCGCCTTGATTTACTACAGCTGTAAGCATTGTCTTCACACTTTGCCCCCCCTCTCAGCCACACTACGTATACTTAATGTATCTATATCTATAGATGTTGTCGTCTCTCTTATGGCAGCAACCAAAGCTAAAACCGCAAAGTCATAAAATTACTTTCGCGCATTATAAATTTTTAGTTTGCTTTGGTTTTTAGCTTTGTTGGGGAGTATGGGAGCAGAGGGTACAGGGATTCCTCAGTTAATTTTACACGCTCAAGCGTAAAAATTTATTATGCTTATGGCTGAAATGTATCCAAAAAGACAACGCAAGTTGTTGCAACAGCAGCTGCTGTTTTAGTCGCTCTGTCCGTCGCGGACATAAGTCATTTATATTGTAACAAATTGTGCGCGATTGGCATTTCTCAGGACTTCGAAGACATCCTTTTGCCAGCCTGCTGCTGCTGCTGTCAGATGGTTGCTGAGTAAATGTTTTGTCTTGTCTTCTGAACTTTGGCCGGAGGTTAAATGGCGTCTTAAACAATGTTGACAACTGACTTGCGGTCGCGCTTTAATGAAATGGAAGAATTTCGAAACGATATGATTTAGGGTTAACTTCCTGGAGAGCCAAGAAGCCAAGAAAAAGGGTTAGGAATTGAAATATGGTGATACTCAGTTAAATTTATTTAATGAATGTATTACGATAAAGACTTTTGCTTATTATAAATATATTTGACAGTCTAATCGATTTTAAATTCAATCTCTATAGAATTATTGTAGAATTCGGATTCTATTAAAAAAATATAACTACATTATTCCACAGATTATGTGTAGATTCTGAATTTTTGTAATTTATTTATTGATGTAAACTATTGCCTATCCAATCCCACATTGATCGCAATATTAAAGTATTTCTATTGAAATATATTAATTTGAATTTAAAACAGAACTAAGCAAACCCTAATTATAGGCTATTTCCACGACCACTCACACTTACCACATTTTCTCACAGTTGAATGTGGCTTATTTTTAGCTTTCCACTACCAAATGTGAAACTGTTAAGACATTTGATACTTACCCAAAGCAAATCTGCTGTTCGGTTTCTGTGCTCAAATTATAAAAAAGCTAACAATAACCACATTTCAATATTTATTTTGATACCGATTTTATTGAAGAAAACAGCTGGTTAAGGTGATAACTTTATTTTTTTTTAATTTATCGATAAAAATTGTGCGTTCGATAACAAATACTGAAATTTGCCGGGCGAATGTCAAAAAATCTTAGAATTCATTATGAATGAGTTAATATGATCATTCGGAATTTGTACTGAAATGAAGTCCACATTCGTGCCGAATGATGAAAATGGCGTCGAATGTGCCAAATGTGCTGTTGTGGAAATAGCCTAATACAAAATACAAAAAATGTTATAATTTCGGGTTAACTTGTTAAGGATTAGTGAAATTGATATTGAATTGAAATAAGTCGCTATATTTCTGTCAATATATCCCCCTTACTTTTATATTTTTTGCTTAAAGTGCAAACATCTCAGATTTCAGTTTAAACACTTGCAATTCGCTAATTAAATGTGCACAAATCCAGAAGTAAATCAATATCCTGGACACAGCGAAAAAGTCCTTGAAATGCTAACGCTTGCTTGCTCTCTCTGGCATTTTGTGCACATTGCGTTTCGCCTTGACTTTGACACCCCTCGCGTTATCCTGCAATGTCCTTGGCTCCATGCTATGCAATGGGGATGGATACCCGGCGAAATGCCAAGGACAGGATTACACGTCAATCGAAACCAAGGACAACCAAAGTGGGTGTGTATGCTCAGAGTGACTGAAAAGAGAAAGAGAGTGTAGAGTGGGGGGAAGAGAGTCGCATCTTTAGACACTACTTACAATTTTTCATGCAAATTTCGAGCGCAATTATTGTCGATGCTGATGGCGACTGTTTGCTGCATAATTGCAACCATAAATTGTGAACGGCCTCAACTTGAACTGGCTGCGGTCGTGTCATTAGAACTGACGCCGCCTATTTGAGATTTCCTTTTTTCCTTTTTTCCACAATTTCCCAAACACTCCACGACAGCAGAGAGGACTAAGGTTGAATGCCCATTCCTTGTGCTTGTGCTTAATGTTTTTAATTTTTCCGTATCATTGCATTTTTGTATTTTCAGCCCCCGCGTCACCGCGACGCACTTGACACGACCGCTAAAGGTGCCAGGGGAGGAAGGAGGTTGAACCTGGACCGCCCTTCAATTTCCATTACATTCGCAGCTGTAGATGTAACTGAAGCTGAAGCTGTTGCTATCGATGTCCTTTTGTGTGCTCCGTCATCTATTTGGGTTGCTTCTTTTCGCTTTTTTATAAGATTCGAAATTTATGCAAAGTACTCGTCGTTGTCGCAGCCGTCGACTCAGCCGCACTCAGGGCAAATAATGAGCAAGCCCGCATTTCCTGCCACGTTTACAATTTCTGTATCTGTATCTGCAACTGTATCTGTGTTGGAGTGAGCTTCAAGTGAAGTATCGTCTACGACAACTTGATGTATCTTTTGCTATTGCACTTTGCAAAATGGCAAAAGTTGAAGCTGATTTCAAGGGGTCTGTGGCAAAAAGGGAAGTTGGCTGGTATTGCTTTTAATGCATATTATTTCAGTATATGCAAGTATCTAAGCATCTATATGTATCTATATTAACTAACGATACATTAGTATTTAGTTCGCATACACAAAAGAATCTCGCAAACGAAAGAAAAACATTGTTAGAAATGCTGATTTTGTCTCGTATTCGTGCAGCAGCTGCCACTTTGGGGAGCAACTAGTTTATTATTTTAATTTTGGCCAAGAACTTGGGACCAAAGACGCATCTACAATTGGATTCAAGCTCTTTAGTTGAATAGTTTTGGCCCAGGCAGCTTCTTAATTTTCTTTGGGAGCTGCGCATTTATTTTGTTAGCATTTGAAAAGCATTTCCTTCCTGTTGGCGCAATAAAACTTTTGCGGGCCAAAAACTGCAATAAAAGAAAACTTATCTGGTGTGCGGTTGCAAGCAACTCTCTGTGGTTTTGGCCCAACATGAAAGCATGAAACAACAAAAGTGCAGCTCGCAAAAGAAAGAAAACTTTATGCCAGCTGATAAATTGTGCTGCTCGGACTTGATAAAAAGGAAACCAGGAGCTGTCTTTTCGGGCTAAGACATTCAATTCTAATAATTTTCAGCAAGTTGTTCAAAGAGGCGACGCCAAACGGACTCTCAATTTGTTTTTCTCTATGGGTTGTGGATGGTTCAGTGGGGGAGTGGTTGGGTGGTGGGGTGGTTGCAAATGCCCCCTGCAACCACCGCATAAATTGCATATAATTGCTTTGGCACGGCTGGCATCTTCCTTTCTTAAGATTTATGCGCACATGCTTCGTTTCTTTCTCTCTCTTTTATTTTCATACTTTATTTTTCCATCTCCTTCGCTATTTATTTGCAATGATAAAATTTTTATTAAAACAAAAGCCGCATAAATTTTGCAACCATTCAACATTCACCACACAGCTGCCCCATCCACAATCGCCTGCTGTGCATTTTTATACTCGCACATAAGATAGTTCTCTGTATGGCATAATTAGATTTGATGTCCCGTGGTCCAGTGGTCAGTAGTTGTTTCTTCGTTTCACACTTGGTAATCCGCTTTCGCATTGGCCGTTTTATGACTTAATACGTTTTATTTCATTGCATTCCTTCCGCAAGACAGACAGACAGACAGACAGACAGACAGACAGACAGACAGACAGACAGACGGACAGAGAAATAAATCTTCGACCCCGCGCTATCATCACCAATTCAAATGTCCTTCTCCCGCTCCTTAGGAGTACGCTTGAGCAGCTCCGGATCTTTGGTGACATTTGTTGCTCCTTTGTCTTGTGCAGCCTTCGTTCACTTGGTTTATTATTGACCAGTTTTGCTCGCATTATTATTACTCGCACACAATCCTGACAGTTGGCTATTGATTTATTAGCTGCTTTCGCATATTTGTGGTCGCCTGTTGGCAAGTTCTTCAGTTGCAGCTTAGGGGTAGATTAAGAGTCTGAAAACTGAAACGTTTGCCTTTATTTGTCCCCTAGTTTGACCTCAACTACAATACAACTTTCAATTGAAACTCAACTTACTAAATTCAATACAATAAATAAGCTGGAATTCAAATTAAAGACGCAAGAGAGCAAGACTTACAGCCAGATGCCGTGCAAAAATGCTCGACATTTTGGCAAATTGCAAAAGTTGCAACTGCCTTTCACAAATGGAAGCTGAGTATGAGAAACAGACGCTGGCGCAGTTAAAAGCAACAATAAAAACGGTTTGCAATGTTTGAGATAAAAATTAAAAGACGACGTCATTTAGCAACCGAAATACTACCCCCAATCCCAGGTCCCCCTACTTGTCTACTATATACTCGTAGTATATCCCCAGTGGATCTGCTAGTCGCGTGTGTGTGTGTGTGTGTGTGTGTGTGTGTCGTCTGTAAATAGCGCACAAAATAGACATTAAAACCCCCCCGCACAACACCCTCATCCAGGGCAATGATGTTGTCCAGCAGCCAGGACACATTGAGGTGTGTATCTGCTCCATCTCCTCCTCCTCCCTCAACTCCTATTCCAATTCCAGATGCCGGCTAACCAACTGATTTCGCTTAATTTTATTTGCACGGCTTGCTGGCAAAATGTAACTTTTATTGTTTTCGGTTTTGGACTTTGGTTTTATTTGGCTTTCTCGGTTCCAAGTTCATTGCGTAAAATGCCTGCAAGGACATTTACTGGGTCGTCCTCTGGATCGTTGTCTGTGTTCCCGTGTCATAAATTCGATTTGTGCGGCATTATTTAAGGCGCTTGGCGTTGATGTTTGTGCTGATTAGATTGAGCTGAAGCTGAAGCTGAAGCTGGAACTGTGCATTTTAATTGTTGCCTCAACATCAACGTCACCTCATCAGCAGCATTTACACGTAATGGGCCCCCAGTTAAAGTGACTTTTGGGCGCCCAGAGCGTAAATGAAATCCTCCAGTGGACGCCATTAACTCGGCGTTTAATTGTGTGCACTTTTATGACGAGTGCTGCAGCTCATGTGGCAAGCGGAGAGCCTTATCTTATGGCTTTTAGTTGGAACCTTTATGAAGCTGTAAAGCGAACCAAACAGCACACCTTTTCAGATAAGAAAAGCAATTTCCAACAGCTTGAGAGCGAAGGCAATTCTGCGGAGAAATTGCTAACCATTTTAGTTAAAGATTGCATTAACAATTCGATCAGAATTTGCAAGAATTTGCAGACCTAACATAATTTATAACCCAATAATACTATATGTAATACATCACATTAAAGACAGTTTTAACTTAATATTTCAATTATAGTTGAGCCATAACTTGCTACAACTGCAGTTAAACTATAAGCCAGCCCAACCCATTTAAGGCCAGAAACCTGCCCATTGCCATTGCCAGGAACAACGTGACCAGCAAAGCAATGCACAGATTTTGTTTACTCGTATATTTCCATTCCGGGTTAACAAAAGGAGCCGCGCACTTTTATGACGGCGACATGCAACAAAATTGAATTTTATGAATGCCTCTTTGGGTATTTATGAATTGTATTCGTATTCCTCGTAACAGCAGAAAGAGCGAAAAAAAAGCTCGAAGGGTGCTCAAACAACTGGATGTCAAGTAAGAATCTACTTCAATGAAATTGAACATGACAACTGTAATGAAACTTGTTTTGAAAGCTGTGGGAAATCAAGCGAAGTACAGTGGAGCCAACAGTTCAAAATGAGAAACATAATAGTAATGATTAAAATATATTAACAAAATTCTTCATTTATTAAGATAATAATTGATAAATTTAATTTAAAACAAACATATCTTTAAAATTGTAAATAAATTTAAATTTTGTATCTCCTGTATAAAAAGTGAAAGAGTACGTAACAGGTACAAGGTGGTATATATGATACTTGAAAACATAAATTATTTGATTAGAATCAATAAAAAAAAATAGTAATAGTTATGAAAGTGAATGAGTTTCGGAAAATATTATAATGTTAGTAGTAGAAGTAAAATAAGTAGTCCTCTTAATAAATTATTTTTTGGAGTATAAGAAGTAGAATTTTTGGGAATTACAAGAATAAAAAAAAGCTATCTCAAAACCACTGTGCATAAGTTTTTCAAAGCCTTGGCGGCTATTAAAAACGCCAAACGGCGACAACATCTTTTCAATTCGTTTGAAAAGCTCCTCTTCCCGCTCCCCCTGCTTTATCACCGTCTGTAGTAATTTCGGGCATTTAACTGCAAAGCAAACAATCGTAAGAAATGCTTTTATACATCCAAATGCATAGAATATAATCCATATAAAAATTTTTAAGACCTTTTTGACTAACGCTCGAAATTAATTTCGCTAACAATCGCCGTTCAGGAGGGTTTCGGGCTATCGGCTTTCGGGAGGGGCATTAAAATTAAAAGGGGGGTTAAAGCCGTCCCCAGGCAGGCAACACACGCACCACACACACACACACACACACACCACACAACGCACCGCATCGCACACCACTCCAAAGCTCAATGAAGCGCTTAACCATTAAAATCAATCAAAGCAAATTTATTAGGCAACATTGTAGACAGAGCGACGAGTCCAATTTTTATTAGACTAGCGAGAAGGGGAGTGTGAGAGAAGTAGCCATAAAAAGAGAAGCGAATGAATGCAAAAGGGCAATGAAAAATCAAATCAGCCAAAAACGATCCAAAAATTATGACCGACTGTCAAAAGATAAACCCCTTGAAACTGTAGACGCTGACAATTCTTATTTCACTTCCCCCTTGTCACAAAAAGAGCTCCTCTTTCGTCTATTTCCCAAATCAGTGGTCATCTCGTTGTGTTTTTATGAAGTTTGTTTCAATTGTTCGGTTTTTGGATTGGGCATAATATTTTTTAGTGCTGGTAATTAAAATTCATTTGTCATACTTTGTATTTGGCCAGACAATGGTTGACTTTTGTCGCTCTCCTTAAGAACATTATTCGAATATTAAAATCAATTTAGCATAAATTTTTGTCAACATTTTTATTGAGCGTCATTGGGCAACATTGTTGTCACAAAGCTCTTAATTTAAGCTCTTTAGAAATAGTTTAGAATATCAATTGAACAAATGAAGCGTATACCGCTTCTTCCCTCTCCCATTTTCTATAGACAAACTTCTATCACTGTCAAAAAAAAAGAGCGGAAATGATTTCGCATATCATTTTGAGTTGATAAATTTCACAGGACACGCCCTTAGTCCTAAGGGCAACCCCCCTGTGGCAAGCATGATTTTAATAATTTTAATGGTTTTGGCAATTTACAATTTTTGATAAATTCTTTTTTTTCCATATTGGCGGCAGCTTAAGCGTCCAAAGAGTTAATTTGATTGCAAAATGTTTGCATTTTCTTTTTTTCCTTTTTTGCATGTCAACTGCGAGGTGGAGAGGAGGAGAGGAGGACAGACAGTCGCCGGGTGCGCGTAATCAATCATTTTATCAATGCGCTTGTGAAAATGGCAACAATTCCTCATCCTCATCAGCAAATTGTTTGCCCAGATCGTGACTTTGCCAAAACAAATTTGCATATTTTTGTTATTTTTCTGCGAGTTACGCGCAGTTGGCGCTAATGAATCGCACAAGCGGGTTGAAAATAGTTGACGAAAAAAAAAACAGAGGAAAGAAAAATTACCAATATCCACTGACAAGAGTTATTCCAAGTAATTTGGTAACATTTGGTAGCCACATTTATAACCGAAAGTTGGCAAATCAATTCTTAACTTTGTATACAGTTCATTAAAGAAATTGTTGTCCCTTTTGTTTCGTTTATAATTTTTAACTAAATAAATATTAAGTTGATGTGTGCATGTATGTTTTAGTTTAAGGAGATCGCAGCTATTATTCGTTATTTGTTTTGTAATTTTTGGTTCAGTTAATACTAAGAAAGTACATTAACAAGATGCATTTCTTAACTTATAAAATATTTGATTTTTGTTAATTAGCTTTCTTTTATAATTGCATTTGATAAAAATAATTATAATTTTGGACAAAAGTCAATTTTTTAACTATTGTTTCTTAAAAAAATATTTCAGAAAAAATCGACAAGATTTATATGTTTATAAAAAAGCAGCTAAATGGAATAGAGACTTGAACAGTTTTATTCCGATAAATAAAAAGTGCAAAACAATAACAAGCGTGTGTTTTATATTTAATCATATATCTTCAAAACGACTTGATTATACTCTCAATAGCGTTATAAAGAGATAACAGGTTCGATAGCTGAAAATTCGATTTGGAATTGCGATTTAGCTTGTTTAGTAGCTTATAATTCGTACCGCAATTGTTTACCACCTAACATCTGCCTATTCATTGCCAGGTTTCATTCACCTTATTTTCCTTTTCGGCCATAACATGACGACCAACAAACTGAACAGAACAGAACCTAACAGAACAAGTGAGGCAGGAGCAAGGAGTCAGGAGCCAGGAGCCAGGAGCCAGGAGCCAGGAGCCAGGCATTAATGATGGCACACGCCAGTGCCAAGTTGAAGACTGACGTGGTAGCCAAAAACGCAATGATTAATGAGTGAATTATGCGCGAATAAACAGCCAAACAAGTTCAAAAAGGCAACTGCCCCTTCTCCCTCCCTCTCCCATGCAGTCTACGTATTCAAAGTTCTCTTTGTCTGGTCGCTTGTTGTGAGTTGGCTCGTTGGTTCGTTGGTTCGTTGGTTCGTTGGTTGGTAACATGCCGGCAGCGTATTACCCAGCAACAGACCTTGTTCAAATGATTATGCACAGAAATGTGTACAATTTTTTTATGCACTCTCTCGTCTATTTGAGTTGTAGTCGAAAAAAAGAAGAATAAAACGTTTAGAAATGAGAAAGAATTTCGCTATAACTACGATAGCAACGATACCTTTTGACGTGCAACACGCGGCGTATGCGCAACGTGGGCCATAAATCTTGAATCCGTTGAGGTTTGAGTTGGGGACTACAATATGCAAACAGCTGCTGTCATTCGCTAAAGGCAAAGTTCTCATCTTTTATTTATTTTAGATTTTTAATAATCATTTCCTTATGCTTTATACTTTTTTCTATTTTTTTTATATATATGTGTATATATTTTGTGTTTTTTTTTTAGCGCTGTTTTGCATTTTGTTTCATGTTTCAGTTGTCTGCCTGTTGTACTTTTGTATTTGTACTTATTTCTTTTTTGCGCATTTTAATGAATTTGTTGTTAATATGTGTGTGATACATTTGCAGGCTCCACTGGCCACATGGCGTGGCTCCATGCTCCATTCTCCTCTCTCCTTTCTCCATTTTCCTGTCTCAATTCTCCACGCTCTTCGGCGCGACTCTTTTGTTGCTGACATTTGCCGTTACTTTTGCGAAATTTGCGCTTCGCTGCTAATTAAAAATTGTGTCTATTTGCATATTTGTAGCACGAACCTCCGCCCACACTGCCACGCCCCGTTCGAGCGCCTGCATTTGAGTTCGGACAGCGCCTGTTTGTTTGTTGTCTGTTGCAAGGTCCTTAAAAATGTTGCCCCATCCCAAGGACTCGTCCGGGCTATTCTCAAATTTGCTGCGCTTGTCCTTTGCCTTTTGTATTGGCCTGTCTAACCCCTGGAAAAAGGACTTCAAATTCCAGCTCAAGTATTGTAACTGTTTCCCAATGTGTCACTCCAACCCTCGATTTAATTAGCTATGACTTTAATGAGAGCATTGAAAAACGCAAACTCATATGAACTGTCCTGTCGAGTCGACTAACTAACTAATAAGTCAAAAGGTCCTGAGCCCCGTGGACTCGCTCCTAATGACCTCTTTGATTAGCCTCGGCCCAGGAGACACTTGTAACATGATGTCAACGCCTCGCGTTAATAGTGCCGTTAGTTTTGGCCGCCTGTCAATAATAATGAAAACAGCTGCCATGTCCTGCCCACCTCAATTTCCTCCTGCACCTGTGCGGCGAAAAGTTTTTTGGTCCCGGCAACTGTCAGTTTGACAATTTACGTTTAATTTACAGCTGCGGTCAGTTTGGTTTGCTTTGCTTTCGCTGTGCCAAAGCTAAGTGGCTGGGGTCAGTTTTAGATTAGTTTTTCATATCAAAAAGAGACAGACACAGTGAGTGGAAGTGAGACAGAGAACGAAAAGTGCAGCCAACAACTGTGCACAGCATGTGTGTGTGTGTGTGTGTGTAATTAGTGTGTTTTATGACTGCGTTTTCAACTCCTTGGGGTGCAATTAGACGACAGTTGGAGTGTTTTTTTTTTCAATTGGTCTCTAGGAGTTTGTTGGTCAAACCACAAATATAACGAATATATATATTTATGCATACACTTGAATAAACTAGATAACCCTGATTTGACCGTGCTTTATAGAAGAAATCTGATTGAATTACTTTGTAATTTGTAATTAAAAGAATTCGAATAACTTTCACTTTAATTTATACATTTCTCGTGTAAAAAAGTTAAAATATTTCTGATATTTATATTTTGAAAAAAAATAAATTAAATGTGAATAGAAGAGCAACAAGAAATTGTCTTAAATCGCATTCACTCATTTTCCACTTTTGGCAGTCAAATAATTTAAAAATAAAGGACAAGTACAGTTTTCTAAGTAGTTACTTGGGATGGAATAATCTAAAAACCGCTAAAGAAATGTAGTTTTCTTAACTTTTCAGTTTGAAATCTGCATCGACTGTCAATAAGTTAGTGAATCAATCTGACACTTACCGCAAAGAGTTTTGTATTTTATAGAAATATATATCTAAAAAAAGAAGCATACTTCTTGTGAGTTCAGGAATTATGAACACCACATTTTATGGTAGAAGAGACAGACGCTGTTAATCATTTTATTAACATGTGCAGCTAATCGGCTTAAAAATGAGCGAACAAAAAATATAGAAAGGAATATATAAGGACAGACGCATAAAAGACCAATGACGTAGCAATATTTAAACACAAATATATTCAAATCCGAGTTTATGGCCAAAGCAAATAAACCAAAATGCTGTGCACAGAGAGTTGAGAGTAGAGTCAAGTGGAGTCAGTGAGAGGACCATTGAGGACACCCGTCGCCGTGGGACTCATAATAATAATTAAGCCGATAACACTCGCAGATTTTGCACTTGTTGTTGGCTTGACATGGATATGGAAATGGTAGTGGAAGTGGAAGTGAGACAGGGACTGTTGCGGTGTTAATGATAGTGCGGGGTGGCATATAAAAAATGTCTGCAGCACAGCAATGTTTAATTGTTACACATATGCAAACAATAAGCTAAAGGGCCAACAACCCTCAGTTAGCCCGAAAAAGTAAAAAAAACAATACCTAATGCGCTTATTGCGGGCCAACAGACAAGATCATAACAAAAATTGCACGTGCAAGGACAACCAAAACTTGTGACTTGGCATTTTTAGTTAATTTTATCAAATGTTCCGAGTGTGGGGGTAGTTTTAGTATTTCTGGTCTTAAAAACGCCCTGCGACTCTGGTGAATTTCGTTATTTTTGGGTGGGTTTTTTGTTACAGACCTGGCCGAAGGTATATTTAAATGTAACAGATGTTAACATGAGGGATGCTAATCATCATCATCATCATCATCATCATCATCATTTTGTGCGTGTGAGTTCAAGTACAAAAAAAATAATGTTGTATCATAGCAATAAATAGTGTGATTATGTATTATTTTTATTGGGAATAAGCAGATCAGCGGGTAAGAGTTCATTATGTTCACAATTTATCAATAATAATTATATTGAGTATGAGTACATCGATTTAATTGTTAGTGGAAGAAATTCATAGAGGAGCTTTTTCCTTCTGTAATGTCTTCCATTAGCTTATCAGCTCAGACCCGATCGAAATTAGGTGCATTAACACATCCTTTTACTCACTCTCAGAGAGCCAGTTCAAACAATAGGCGCTAATGTTGCTCAATTAATAATCGAGCTTACAATTATAGAACACAGCATAGGAACCGAACTGTCTGTCCGCCTGCACTTTGCGCTAATATTTCCTGCCTATTCTCCGATAAGAATCAGTTGAAAAAAAAGCAAGGATTGCTCATAAAACAGAGCGGAAGTGCACATTAGTTTGGTTTGTACAAAAAAAATACATCATCATGTCGGGGGAAATGAATCCTTTTTGTTTCCCTGCCCTCTCACCTTCCCGTACATATCGAAGACTGTCTAATATTTCACTCTGGACATTTACGCGTCGTTTCACCTGTCCGGACAGTCCAACCGTCCAACAGTCTTTTGTGGTCAGACGCCCACGCCAATTTGCCGGCGTTATCTGGTCATGTGTTAGTTGGCTTTCTGGTTAAAAGTCGGCCCAAAACAAACGCTGACATGACATTCCATTAGCACACAATTTATCAAAAGAAAACAGTGAGCAGGAGGACTCGGTGACTGCTTCCTTGGGCCGCACTTGTTACCTCACCTGGGCGATCTTATCGAGCCGAGGGCGCTTCCTTCGGGAAAATGCCCCTCTCATAATGCCAGGCAATTAGTCAAACTCACTGACATTAATGTGCGCACTTTTGTGCATTTTGTAGCCCGAAATTGTTTCCACACTGGTCACGTCACCCATTTTGCAGCTCAACGCCTTTAGTTTAAGGTTTCTGTTTTAAATTTATGCAACTGATCGCGGCAGGTTGATAGCTCTTAATTCCCTTCGCACCCTCCCCGAGTCGGGAACTCCCGTCAAGTTCTTGGGCCAGTTAGTATGCTAATATCAACGCCTTAGTTTCTTTTATGGCCGTCAAGTCGTCATGTGTTGAGGTCCGTCGGATCCGTCGGACCCTAATTAAGTGTTTAGGCTGCATCATTGCCGGAGAGCTGTTTAGACGGTTCAAATAGGCGTAAAGCTACGGAAGGTAACAGCTCAATTTGCATTTTGTGTACGTTTCAATTTCGTTTCGGAAAATGAAAAAGTTTTTCAGTTGTAAAAAAAAGGTTTACGGTTTTTTAATAGTTTCATTTTTACAGCGAGTACGAAGGATAACGACAGGCGACTGTTGATTTAATTAGTCGATTTATAAGCCACCGTTGGGTGAGAAGTCATAAACTGACCTGTAGGTGTTTTAATTTATTACAAAATTTATATAATTATTGTCAAATTGGCAGTAAAAACTTTTACGACCGGAAGCAATATGTGAATTGTTGCAGTTTTATAACCCGAAGCCTCAAACTCAAACTTTTATTTTTAGTACTTCTCTCCCTGACACTAGGTTAAGTTTAGTTTCCTATAATAACTAGTGTTCCGGTGTCTGAGACCCCGTACTTACTATGGCAAAAACTAACAATGGAAAAAATTAAAATATATTTAGTTAGCTTAAATGTATATTCTGTCAGATTGGTTACGATGTCTCATAAAACATAAAGGATTTTCATACTAAGACTTGACTTTCGCCCGATCGGTCCTATGACAGCTATATGATATAGAGATCCGACTCGAACCAACTTTGGACAGGATATATAAAACCAAGTTATATGCTTATTTTATCAGTTTGATTACGATATCTCATAAAACAAAAAAGTTTTTCATACTAAATCTTGATTTTCGACCGATTGTTCCTATGACAGCTATATGTTATAGAGATCCGATTCGAACCAACTTTGGACAGGATATATAAAACCAAGTTATATGCTTATTGTATCAGTTTGCTTACGATATCTCATAAAACAAAAAAGTTTTTCATACTACAAACTTGACCTGCCTTCAAGATAGAGGAATCTACATACCAAATTTGGTGTCACTAGCTTTTAAATTGTTCTTATAATTTGGATATGAAATTTTTTTTTCGATTTGTGGGCGATAAAAGGGGCGTGGCCGAATTTTGAAATAAACTTGATCTGCTTGCAATATAGAGGAACCTACATACCAAGTTTGGTGTCTCTAGCTCTTATAGTCTCTGAGATCTAGGTGTTCATACAGACAGACGGACAGACAGACAGACAGAAAGACAGACAGACAGACGGACATTGCTATATCGAATCGGCTGTTGATGCTGATCAAGAATATATATACTTTATGGGTTCTGCCACGCCTCCTTCTGCCTCTTACGCACATATTCGCTAAAACAAACCCAGTAGACTCCTGTATTTTTTTTTTAGTACGGGGTCTAAAAAGAAAATTGTTCTTTGAGTTATTCGAAACATTTATTTAAAGTATATGCAATTTTAATTACTAATTAATTATCATTATATTCAAAAACAAATAAGCGTTTTAAAAACTCAAATAAAAGACCTGCTCCATACATTTCTATTTACAGAGTTTGTTTGTAAAGAACTTTTTGATACTTTCTACTTGCAACTGAAAGTTCCTGCTGCACAAATTAATCCTTCTCACGCCCAACAATTTATAGCACACCTCTTCAATTTCTGGTTTGACAAGCATCGTGCTTCGTTCAACAAATGATCGGCAAATCTGCGACTTGACAATGACGACTACAAATCGGAAAACACGCCGCCAAGCGCGTGGACACGTGACCGACCGACAACGACAACAACATCAATTGAAGAAGCTGAGAATTGAGAGAATTCGGCAAGAGAAATGTCACTTCCGGCGGCTTAACACATTGAAGCATGGCCACTGTGGACCACTTTGAGGAACACGGACACCCCCCAAATGGCCTGGAGACGGGCTACTTTCTAATTTATGTGCTGTCAATTCTTTTGTCATCAGAGAAGCGTGGGCGTTGAGCCAAGGGGCGGAGGCGGGGGGCGTGGTGTCGTCCACAAAGGCGCCTGCTGGACGGCCGAACTTAATGAGACTTAAGAAAAATTATTCGCAATTAATAATTATGTTCATATTGTTTTCGGACTATCAGCTAAGCAACTCTGTCGCCGCAGTCAATTACAGGTCAGTGGGGGTTAAATTTGTAAGGGAGGATGGGAGGACAACTTGTTATTGCATTTTATTTGATGTTTGTCATTTAATCATTTTGAAGTAGACTTATTTGTTGTCATTTGAAGAGTGCCAAGAATGGGCATTGATTGAGCAAATGAAATTGAGAAATTGAGAGTGGGAAAGTCGCTTAGAATTCTTAAGCCATCGAGTACATAAAGCTAAGCAAGTGAGTGTGTAATAACAGTAATAACAGCAACAGCTGCACTTTAAGACCATGCCACCTAATGGCTTGCAACAATGTTGACCCTGGGCTCCAGCCTCGTGATAATGTTAAATCAACATTATTTGGGCATCCATGCATGCGTAATGCGTCTCGAAATTGCCGGCAAAGTGCGATGTTAGGTTGTGGGTGGCAAAGACTATTTGCGCCTCAGCCCCAAAGTTTGCATTTAAATTAAACGAGCCCAGCAACAACAACAATAGAAGCAGCTGCACCACATATTCACGGGTCATGTGTGATAAAAGTTTAGCACTTGCAACTACCTAAAATGTCCAGAACCTGGCTGTGACCTGTTCCTGTCCTCAACATTGTCTCGTTTTATGCATTTTCCATAAAGACACGACCTGGCCGCAACAATATCAACAATGCTCCGGCACTTGACTTGGGCTGTCATTCAATGTGACAGCCTAACCCCCTGACTCTTGCCCCTTGCCCCTTGCCCCTGCCCCAGTCATCTAATGTGGCCACAAAATGTGCAACACTGAGGTCCGAGGTTCAATCGACACTCCCAGAGTCTATTTTCACAATTTCCCTGTTTATTCAGGCACGTTACCGTTACGCACGAAGCCCCTCCGCACAGAAAGTACATAATTGTATATTGTATCTTGTATCTTGTAGTTTGCTTAGCGTCAAGTGCAAGGTAAATACGAGATATTTTAAGCAAATTTGCCAAGTGTTTGCTCAAGGGTGTTAGCCAGGGGTTGGCATTGGGTTTGGTATTGAAATCGTGACGAGGGGGGGAGGGGGGTTATACGCAACCACTCGACACTTCGTCTCAGTGCAATGGCATTTATTGTAATTTGCATTTTAACGCTCAAATGCGTTTTTTGTGCATTCAATGTAAATTAATCATGAGTAAGACATTTACAGTGGAACCAAAGCAATGAAAGCTAAATAGAAGTTGACATTTTTAGGCAGAAAATAATCTACAGAAATTCGGCTGAGATAAATCTGAAGAAACCTTAGCAGCTAAATAAAGTTGATGAGTCTGTTTCTGCTTTGATATAAAGAATTTTAAATTAAATATTTAATTACTAGTTTTCTTTACTATCATTCTAAAATCATGAAACAATACTATACTTTTGATTACTTTGTCCAAACAATGTATCTACAACCATACAATAATATTTGTTTAAAAACCCATAATGAATAAGGTAGCTATAATAATAAATAATTCGTAATTTTAACCATCGATCATATCTAATTTAAGTTTATTTAATTAATTCATAAATTAATATTAATACAAAAATATTTCGAGAGTACACATTTGCATTTTTTGTAATACCTGGTCACACTTTCAATTACAAAACAGTTCAAATAATTGTGTTTGCACGTGCGTATGAGTATGTACATAAGTGTATGTTGCAAATTTATTTGTTGTATTTGACAACGTGTGAAGACTGCAAATTCATACATTGTTTGCATAACAAAAGAAATCCCCTTTGCAGTTGAAGTTCAATTTAAAGTTGTGTGAAATTGCAATGTTCGAGAGAGAAAAGATTGTTAATTAAATTTATTGAGGCTGGCTTTGGCTCAATTTGTACGCAAATTAACCAAAGCATTTTTAAAATATAAAAATAATTAATATATCAATATACAAAGTGTACACTGAGTGCAATTTCAATCAAATTGAACAGAGATCTCCCGCTGTTTCCTGCCAGACGCCACAAACGGCTACAAATTGACATGTTCCGAGGCGTCATTTCATATGTACGACAGAGATCCTATATAAAATCGAATGTAAAAAGAAAATGCTCAAACGAAAATCAGTTAAAACGTGGACCGCATACGGGGACAAAGCGAGGGAGAGCGAGGGAGAGAGGGAGAGGGCGGCAGGCTGCCTTTTCAATGAACTCTCGGAGCGTCGAGTTGTTGTTGTTATTGTTTCGCTTGTTGTCGCATGCAACAAATTGTTTCAATTAACTAAATTAAATTTACACTCCTGCAGCTTCACGCAGAACAACAACAATAAGAACGCATTGGACATATTGAATGCATTTTGCTGAACGTGACATGACACTGACAGATAGAAAAAGAAGAAGAAGAGACGATGCCGAACATTGGAAAACTCACCCTCCTTCCCCCTCTGCCACTTGAAAAATGAAATCCGAGTTACTCTGGAGGCAAATGAAAATGGCAAACATGTTGTATGCGGAAAATGCCACGTAGCGTACAGAAATACGGAATATAACACAGCCATGACATGGAAATTTATAAAAATTAACTGGCAAAGTAGGCGTTGTCAGAGAATGAGTGGGAGTGGCCAGTAAAGCGAACAAGTAAGAGCACTCAGAAAAATTAGCTAATATTTATAAATAATACAAATGTTATTTTATATCAGAGAATAAATAAATTTGTATCTTTAAAAAGTAATAAAACGGCAATAAAGATCAATAACGAATTTGCAAAGCATTAAAAAAAGAAAAAGATCTGTATAAAAATAGGAGTTTTTAAAAAATTAAATATTTAGTACACAAAATAACTAGTTTTTATCTTGCTCAATCTATATTATTAAATACATACATTCATAACTTTGTAGTTCCATATTCCATTTTCTGAGGGATCTTTAAGCATATCATCTAAAAGTATTTAGCAAGTTTTTTATTAACTAAAGTTTCTTGCTAGTTGGGGAATATGTCTTTCTCTCTTTCTCTCTCTCTCTCTCTTTCACCTCTCTCTGTGCAAATTTTTAGAATCCTGTTCAGTGTTCGGAAATCTCAATTTTAATTTTCTAATCTGTATTCTGTTCACGATTTACTTTATTGTAGTGAATAAAACTGTGAAATTTTGCATGTTTGACTATTGGTATATTTTTACATATTTTCTCTCAGTGCATTTGGACATTGTATGGACACGGCAACATTGTTCGTCAATATCAATTATGCGTTCAAATGAATATTGAAGTGTAGCCGCATGCCAGCCCATTTTAACTTACCCTCACAAACACACACATACACACACACTTATACACATATCGACGGACTATAACAACAACAACGAAGTGAGCCTTTCAGCCGACAACAACACCACAAAGCCACCGCTACCAGCCAACAACCAACCATCCAACCAACCACCCACATCAGCATACAGACAGGACGAAGGCACGGGACAGCTCATCAGATGCAGCAGCAGCAGCAGAGGCCGCAGCAGAGGCAGAGGCAGAGGCAGCAACAGCAGTGGCAGAAACACTGGCGAAAAATTGGCAATCGTACAAAAGTGTTAACACGGCGCCGCATCCTGCAGACTGACCACAGAACAGGGAACTGGGAACTGGGAACAAGCCGACTGCCGCCTTGGACACATCCATCAATGCCAACAGATTTAATCGCCATTTAAATTGTACGAGGTCGGGAGAGACTCACAGAGAGAGAGAGAGAGAGAGAGAGAGAGGGGGAAGTGTGTGGGAGAAAGTGTGTGTGGTGTGTGTGTGTGTGTTGCATTTACTTAAGCGTGTTATCAGCGTAAAATAAATCTCTATAGAATGGACGGTCAGACAGCCGTCTGTCCGTCCGTCCGTCTGTCCGTCCGCTCGTCCGTCGGACTAGCCTATCTGTTTAGTGTTTTCCAATCAGAGCCGCAGGGCCAACAGATTGGTCACGTGTCGCCTGCTGGCCAATGGTCAGTCAGTCAGTCACAGAGTGAGTGAGTGTGACGTGCGTCACATAATTGCAATAAATTAGAAATTGTCAGTGAGTGCAACAATGTTGCCCCCCTTTTTTGAATGTTGCCAGTTTGCAAGTTGCCCTTAATTCATTGTACACTCTCGTACATACTTGTATTAGGGTTAGTTAAATCTGTGCCTTGCAACAAAACAATTTCATGTTTGTGCTCTATAAATTTACACATTTGCGCTTGGCCAAACTTGGTTCAATTTACCAGCTACCAGGTAAACATGTTTTCAGACAGCTCCAAATATTTATTCAGGGCTGATGATCGAGCTAAGGCTTAATGTTGCACGGCCGCAAGGAGAGAAATGTTGTCAGGAAGCGCACACAATTAAGACGCAACAAGAGAAGCCGAGAAAAGAAAAAATTAATACAATATACAATACAAAAGTACGGCGAGGAAGTTATAAAAATCAAATTTTACGATTTTCCTGCAAAAGCACGCGGCTGGAAATTATTCGAATTGCAAGACAATGCGTACGAATTTCAAGTTGTATATTCTGTACCAGCCACGCCTTCTCCGCCTTCGAAAGGATGTACACACAAATGGGGCGCGGCAATAACAGTAAAAACCAATTGCCAATCATTAGTTTTTATATATAGCACAAGACATTTTTCGTTAGCTTTCGATGTTATTTCTTTCTGCGTTGCATTCAATGATGGAATCCCAGATCTCCAAACAAGGGCGACCAAATTCACTTGTCCAAGGACTACCGTCAAGATATGCCAAGTCAATCACTGAGCTCACAGTCTGGTCAAAACGGAAATGTGTCGCAGTCGCCGGAGAAAATGTGGGTGGACACGGCCAAAATTAGAAATCGAAAAGTTATATTGCCCTAGGAACTTTCTTATACAATTGGGGACGTTCCTAATTGTCGAACTATTGCGCAGTTTCCTTTAGTTTGTGAGTGGTTCAAATCGTATTTCAGTGTGAAAATCTGTTATTGAAATTTAAAACATTTAAGCAATTCAAGCTGTAATAGCAAAAATTTATTTTTAGAAAATAGAAACTGGTCTTCAATAATTAACAAATTTATAGAATAAATAAACATCTCAGCTGTAGATTAATTCTAGCTATTTGACTTTTTTTTTTAAGTATTATTCCAGTTTTAGCTGCATATGATAGATACTGGAAGTACTTATAAACAATAAACTATAATCAACATTACTCCAGGATACATATATCAGGCATATATATTTTAAATATGAAGTTCAGACAGACAGACTGTGTAGGTGGTTATAAGTGAATTTTTAGTACAAAATCTCATTCTTTTCTTATCTGAGAAAAACTGAGATACTAGAGAAACATGGATATGTTTATCAGGCTGATCATAAAAATATTATATATGCATTATAGTATAAGGTCACACCTTGTAGCACTTTTGATTCTAGCGTTCTCAGTTCCCATTGTTAAGATAAATACTTGATTATTTGTACGCTTATCAAAACATTAACGAATATCAATCAAAATCGAAGACATTCAAAGAGATTTGCGGAACTGTGGCTTGTGCGAGTATTGCGGGTATTTTTCGTCATGGTATTGTGGCATGCACCCTTTGGCTGACATGGACTCTAGACTCGGCTGGTGTCACATGTCAATTTGTGGAAAACCAGAAAGATTGGGGTGTAGATTGCAGAGAATGAAAGAAAGAAAGACAGAAAGACAGAGAATGACAGCTTTCTTGTGGAACGCCCAATGTGTTAAATCTATCCATTAATATTAATAGTCTTTCCCGTTGGCAGCAGTGCGTGTTGTACGTGACTTTTTCGTAACCCTTTCCAAGCATCTTGGCACATCTTTGGCAAGGTTCTTGGCCGGGTTATTGCGGCGGTAACGTTATCGTTTGATTTGTAGACGTTTTATTGCTTTATTGATGCGTTTTTATCAAAAGCGCAGCGTTTTGTTTGATGGATTGTTCAACTCTTTTTTTTTTTTTGGCTGGTCTTTACCTGAGGCGTCGTTCTCCCGGGGGAAAGACCGTCAGCAATTTTATGCTGGTAGACCAAACCACACGCAATTTGCCTTGGGAAAGTTTCCTTTTGTCAAAATTCCCATTTTGATTGGCACTTATGAGGAAGGGTGAGAAAACCCAATAAACGATGGGATTGTTATGGGAAAGTTCCACTCCTACTGCAAAGACACGCATAGGTTTCATATTTGAATTATAACACAAGAAACCAAAGTGGGTCTCGTTAATCTATGGAATTACAAGACAAGCGAAGCAATCTTTTGAACAACAGTAAAATTTAACGAGTGTTTTTTTTTTAAAGATTCGTAAGTGTATATTTACAAATTATGCATAGCCCAAAAGCCACTAATAAATTAGTAATACTCACCTCCCGAAAACTTTGCGCAAAATATTAAATTTTACGAGCTTAATTTGTGTGCGTGCTAAGCTTTAGGGGGGAAATGTTGGAGAGGAGAAATTTTCCCCAAGTTGCCCTGGACAACGGCAACAAACAATGTCAATTACAGCGATTGAAAAGTGGCCAGAAAACTTGTAGTATAAACCAATTTTATTGGGCTCCCAAAAAGCCGTCGACGCCATCGAACTAATCTCCTTAACAAGGCGAGTATTAGACGAGGCTGTCTATGCCAGCCTGGTCTATACGGGAAGGGAGTGAAGAAACGGGGGTCTATTCATATTTCAAAAGCCAACTTTGCGCGACTCGAAAATGGCGTCATTAAAGTTTACGAGGCTTGAGCTTGTGCGCCGTAAAGTATGCAAAGCTATTTTGTAATAAAGGGTATTTCGCCGACAACATTTCGACATGAATTTTGAAATGCCCGCCACTTGGTGTTGTGGCCATTGTTTTGGCCAGAGATACTCGCAGACAGGCAAAAGTGCAAGCTGCAGATGCCTTGGCTAGCCATAGATCTTAAGTATAAATAAGTATGTATATATATATATATATATAAATGTGTGGTGCATGTTGGCGTAAAATCAACAAAAGTCATCAAAAGATACGCGCCTGCCTTGCTCGTATTCCTCACTTCAAAACTTTGCATATTAAATGTCATTTGGTAAAGTGGAATTAAGGAAGCGGAGCTTCAGGAAATGCTGTCATGGCTGTGGGAGCTGTCACAGCAAATTATGCTGAAATGCGTCTGTCAGGATGCGGATACGTGTAGGTTGCACATTTGCACATCGTCTGCGATTTGGCGGAGAGAGTTCGAGAGGGGTATGAGTATGCATTGAGCCATAAATGAAAACTAAACAAGATTTTGGCAAAGAGCGTATAGCTTGCTGCAAATTTTATGAGCTAATTTTAATGAAGTTGTTGGAAGCGCAGCCAAAAAGTTGATGAATGTCGACACGAAACAGACAAGTTTATAAATTATGCCAAAGAAGTTAAGACTATGCCAACAAGGAGATGCTATTAAAAGACAGACAGACAGACAGACAGACAGACCAGACAGCCGTAATGTAATATGTTTACAGAATTCTCAGATTTGATAATTTCAACATTAGCTGGAAATCATTTAGAGTGGAATTCAATAGTAAATGAATTGACCTTTGTCACGGCTATTAGGATTGGGATGCCATTGACCACACACATTTTTCTAAAATTTAACCAATTAGTTTCATCATTAGCGGCCACTTTGCAGTATCGAAAATGTTCTAAATTTCATGCTCCATTAAACGATCATTCAAGTACAATTTCAATAACAACAATAATGGCAACTACTACAACAAAAAGCAGATCAAAAATCTAATTAAATTAAAATCAAATCGCGCCATTGATCTACCCAAGTAGCGAGATGAGCTGCCTACGCAGCAACCAAAAACCATAAACCCTAGACCGAAAACAAAATCAAATCCAAATCCAATTCTAAGTGATGGGGAGCTCCCTGCTCAGTGGTTTCTTATGGGTCTAACAGAGTTTTTGGGGTTGGGGTCGCGGGTCGCGGGTCAAAGTGGGAATTGGAATCGGCTGCTTATAAGCGTGACGATTCCCATTTGATGTCGAGCCGTGGAGAGTGTCAAATCAACATCATTATTCATTATCAAATAAATTGTTGGGTTTTGTGGTAAACCGATGCCGAATCACAGTTGGAACAGCCGGAGAGTATTTGGTATATTCTTTTAATTGAACTTTCCATAAGTGGATGTTTCTTTGTACTGACTGAAGGGGGTTAATATGTTTTAACAAAGCAATCAATATCGAAGGGATAATTAAATAAAACTAATGATGCCAATGACAGCCTGCAAGCGGCTAATGATCACCCTGTATTATAACTACTTATGTATATGTAATCTCCAATTCAAATGCCGAGTATTATTAAATATATACTTGTAAATATTTTATGAGCTCCACATCTTTTCATTCCACATTTTTGCCATTTACACTCCACTGTCTTTTCAGCTTGTTCCAGACAGATTTTTATGTAGCGTAACTAAACGTTAATTTATGGCCAAATGCTCGACTTTCTCTCTCACTTTTAGGCCTTTCGCGTGAGTCCGCCCAGATCAGGAATTAAAAAGAAATTAACACGCATCCGAAAATATTCAACTTTCTTGGTGGGTGCGTCCTTCCCCTGGTTAGCGTGTGTGTGTGTGTGTGTGCGTGTGTGTAGCCAAGTGAATTTAATACCCAGTCCCAACCTTTTTATCTAATTGAGTTTATTCTGTTGCTTGGCTCTTCTCGCCTGGTTTGTCTTAATTTTAATGTGCTCGTAAAACAAGCGCAAAAATTGAAAGCAATAAAATGCCAATGGGCCAACATTGAAAATTAAAATAAACACATAAAGATGCGTTGCAGACGATAACAAGTCTAGGCTTGCAAATTACACATATGCACCACTCTTTTGCTCCAACTTTTACTTCTATTCTCCCTCTCTTTCCCACTCCAACGCGTTCCGTGCGACAATAAATCAAACGAAGCATAAAGCGCCTTTTATATTTTGGCCCATAATTTACATCTTTGAATTATGTACGCACAACACTTGTAAGTAAAATTGTTGCACTCTGTGGATATAAACATCATCTGTAGTTCTTAAAACATTGGATAAGTACAGCAACTGAAAAGAATAAAATATATTAAATCAAGTATCCAAGGCGATTCGGAGGACTCAAACTACAAAAATATAGTCAAAATTCCGCTTGAGCAAAAGCTTCATGAATTAAAACGAGATGATAAACCATCGAGTAGGCAATAAAAAGTGTAACAAAAAAAGCACATGTGTAATCATAAGAAACAGTATACAATACATTAACAATTATTAAATGACTAATTATAAGTTTTTGTAAGCATTTTTTTTAATAATCCAAATAATCAAAGTTGCTCAAAGTTGGGTTGAAGTAAATAAACCATTGTCATTGGCAATAAGATGATATTGAGTTAGTAATTTAGAAACTATAAAATGTGTTCTTGTTTTTAACTTATGCCAGCTTTGTTCAACAGTTTGCCTACATATGTTTTCTGTGCGTAGATGTATTCCAATCCGACATTAATAAAACAAACAAAAACTACTCGAGCGTCAACAAAAATATATCATTAGGAAAATTATGAAACATCAACAGAACCACTTAGCAGTAAATGAAAAATTATATGCCTATTGTATGTGTATCTGTGTGCTGACAAAAGGACACGACAAAGTTGAGCTCACAAAAAATAAAAGGAACAAACAAACAAGCATATGAGCAGGCCATAAATTAGCCCGCATGGAGGCATCAGGTGGGTACGCAATGATTGCCACACAGATGGGCGACCCCGCCCCATCCCGCCCCGCCCCTTTGGATAGTTTCCGCATGTGGAGGTGGAAAATGCGTATGGACTTAACGGGAAGCAGAAGGAAACGTAGTTCAGGAGTTTGCTGTCAAGTCATAAAATAAAGTGCTGTGTCTACAAATGATTTGACTTATTCGTGCAGAACAAATCGTACGTCATTTGTTGGACTACTAAAAAGTTAAAATACCCCCCACACACACACACACACACACACACACAGCTCCCTGCCAGCTCACACTATCTCTGAACAATTGCGCAATTAATGTGGCTAGAATATGTCGAGGATTCATGTGCGTGACAGGCCGACAGACAGACAGACCGACAGAGAAAGACAATCGACGACGCATTGTCGCCACCGTCACTGATAGAGTCATAAACGTTGCCTTCAATTTCCAATTTTCCTACTTTCCGTGCTATTTTACGGCTTTACACATGTGCCATGTTTTATGAAGCAAACAGACAGCGCGCCTAAGTCTCGGCTGTCGTCATATTCCATAACCATATCGCAGTCGGGAGTCAGGAGACGGGAGACGTCAACGCATTGCCAAATGGAATCATAAATTTATAATTAATTTGCATTTGGGCATATTTCACCATGCCAAATTGGCATCATGGCTCAAAATGGGAATTGAAATTAATTTACGACCGCTAAGTAATGGGCATAATAAGGATCCATCTCTGTCTATACATGTCATTAACATTTTTGCTATTATTTCAAAGCAATTCATACACATTTTATAGTCATTTTAATTGCAGGCCAAAATAGTTTGCTTCAAAGGGTTCAACTAATGAAGCTGGAGGCAGTTTAAACCAGTGATCACAACGTTATGATTTTTAAAATAAAAATTACTCAACAGAAAAATATATAAATCAATCAATATGTAACCAGTTATTGTCAATCTATTATTATTTTTTCGTTTCATTAATTTATTTATTTATTTATTTATTTATTTATTTATTTATTTATTTATTTATTTACTTATTTATTTATTTATTTATTTATTTATTTATTTATTTATTTATTTATTTATTTATCTATCTATCTATTGTAATAATTGAAAATAAAAATGGAATTTCTTAATCTTTTAAACGAAAAGCAGCAAGTCAATAGCTAACAGAATTCTACACATAAATCTAGGCTAGTGTAAAATGTACTCGTTGTTGTAAATTTTATATTTCTGCTTACAGGAATCAAAGACTTTGCGGGAGAAGACAACAACACGTCAAAAGCAGCTCAACGTCGAGTACTTTTGTTGTTATTCATTAATTTTAATGTTTGCACAACCTGTGTGCAATTCGGCAGCAGAATTCAATTCCATTCCAAAGTACCCAATGCCAATACAGACGGGGAGAGGGGAGCTAAACAGCTACTAAAATGCTACGTCTGGGCCGCACGATAAAGCCAGAAGCCAATGAAGCTAAGTGCGGTTATGAACCCTTTTCACATTTGGCTGAAACAACAAAGGGCCAAACGTTTTGCAAAATGGCCAATGGAGTACTTGAAAGCTGAAGCAGCATTGCATTTGCGTATTGGCGTTGCAAGCTTTAAGAATTTAAGCGTCGGCGGCAGTTCAATAAACTCGCAGGCCAAAACAATTGCCAGGACTCTGAGCCGAATTCAATTGATGCGCCACAAACATGCAAAGTACTTGGCCAACAAAGGAAGAAATTGCCTCGCAATGTGCGGCAGTTAAAATGCATACAAAGAATTATATTATTATTAGAACTAATGTTAAATAATGACAATTGTCGCTACAAATGCAATGGGACAATCCTCCCTGCCCGCATGCCGCCTGCCACACGCCACATGCCACATGTCGCAAGTCCAAATTGGTACAGTTGCGCCCCAAACACCACCTGAGTCCAGGCCTCACTTTAAGTCTCCGTCTCATCACAGCTTTGGCTTGTCAACGAGTCAGCGAGTACCTGTATCAATGTCACGCAGCAGCCCAACATACATGTATGTGTGGCAAGAAGCAGAGGGAGGAGGCTCAGGAGGCAGGAGGTATTCCATTTTGAGACGCAGCCATGTAATTTGTTATCCAACAGTTTATAATTGCATCAAAATAAACGCACGCACATGCCAAGGCTAAGGCTGAGACTTATTTATGAAAGCAAACATGTTTCTGTTTTCTGGAACGACCCCTCGTGACTGTCCAGAGCAGCAGCCCCTCTTCACTTCAATTCACTTCTCCCCTCTGAGAACAACTGTCCGATACAATTTAATGCTATGTTTAACATTTTGAACATTTTTCTCGGTTTGTTGTTGTTATGTTGTGGTTACTTCTGCTGGTCCTAATTTAATTTTGGATCTGACTTCACTTTCAGTTTGATTTATTAATTTTTAAATCAATTTGTCATATGAATGCATCAAGAAAGTGAGTACTATTAGATATCAATGTCGGATAAACTAATTATTAATATCCTTGCAAGCTAGTGCTTAAGGAGTTTCTATAGTTCTTGCTTAGGAAAAACCCATTTTACCTCAAAGCACGTCAACGTATGCTTCAATTTTGTTGAGGGAGTTCCAATAATTCAAATGCAAGAAAAGCCAATTGTTAATGACCTTAAAAGCATGTCAAAGTCTGAGCCGCTACGATTAGATCCAGTGCGGGATCCTGTGAACATAGCACCAATACGCAAGCGTTTACACTGATAAAATAAATTTTCTAAAATCAAGATTTTGGTCTCAGAACTAAGATTTTTGGTCTAAAAAATGAATCGAGAATATAAAATTCTTAAATTAAGAGAGCACATATTGATTTTAAGAACATTTTAAATAAGACCAAGTTTTTATTTTAAAAATAAATGCTCTTAAAATTTAAATAAAAAATAAAATAAATAAAAATTATTTTTTTTAATTTTGATTTATTTATATATTTTGATTTATTTATATCTTAGTAATTTTTTAAATGTTATTTTAATTTGTTAAGAGGGGGGATTCGAACCGCCGCCTACTGCTTCACAACTGAAGCGGCCTCTCTAACCAGAGCGCCACGGTGCCACCATTTGATTGATACGCAATAGTTCCTATTTATACTTTCCTAACAGTTTAAGACTTTTATTCTTATATTAATATTTTTTAGATTAATAATCTTAGTTTTAGTAATTTGGTCTTATACAGGCAACTGTTGATGTTTGTTCCGCTTTTTTGACACTTATGCGTTGTGACAAGCATTTCAAATCTTTTCAAAATATTACCCCAGACTTGAGTTTAGTTTTTTAAATCCTGTTTGAAAAAATGACTAGAAAAACACACACCCACAAAAATCCACTTAAGTGTGTCTTTTTGTGTCCGGAACTTAGGCGCTGCTTAAAAATGCTTTCAAATCAAAACTGAGAGCATCAAATGATTTCGAGGCGTGACGAAACATGTTGAAATGTACAACTTGATGTTGCATGTGGCAAGCTGATCGACAGCAACTTGTGCGGAAACCCTCGGCCGGAACGCGTGTGTCTCCTCGTCTCTTCGGCTGGTGTACACGTTTTTCTACTTGCCGCTGGCGGGCGTCGCTCTTTTTTCTTTGACAACTCAACTGACGTATTACTCAATTGGGGGAGTGGGACGTGCCTTTGGCTATGCGTGCCACAACTAGTCCACCCCACTACACATGCCACACGGCGACGTCATCAATTTAAAAAAAAAAAAAAAAAAGAAATGTTGAAAAATCTCAGCAACTCTGGATGGTTTGTTTAAAATGCATGTTAAATGTCCGTGCCTTTCGCTTTTCAACTGGATTTTGATGGAACGACGGCGGAGACCAGCAGACATTTCATGGGAAAGTGTTATAATTCAAATGATTCGCTGATAATTGATTTTTGATACCAGATAGAGATAAAACATTACTTAAATTTTATTTTTGATTGACGAAAATGAGACTTTATTTAACAATATTAATAATTTGTCAATTTATAAGCTGCTTATAGTGAAGATAAAATTTTGGCTAAGTATATGACATACATGTACATTTAAAGTACAAATTTGAAACTAAATAATAATTATTAAGCTATTACTCCACTCGAATCGAAGGGGCCTCAAAATCAAATTTATTTATTTTTTTTATTTTTTTTTTTTTGCATTGCCTTTTTTATTGAATCTTCTCCAAGGGAGACTTACAATAAGTTTATCAAATCTTATATTTAAATCAAATCAAATGGTCCGAATAAATATCAGATACATTTTTTCAATGAAGTTTTTCATATTGTGCCTGTTTTGTTTTAAGTGGTTAAAGGGCTTAAGTTTTTTACTTTTATTAAAATAAATTATATAGTTAAGTCAGCGTCATATAATTTTTTTGTTAAGCTGCATAAAAAATAGTGCTAATTAAAATAAAAATGCTGTTGAAGTAGTTAATATTTGGTAAATAAAAGTACATGTGAGTATAGTATGGGGATCGATAATAACTTTTGTCAACTTTTGTCAGTAATTGGCAGCTCAGGTCTGATCGCGTCAGCTGGGCTCGTCTCAGCGAGCAAAACTAATTACAAAGCTGGACCACAAAGCAACGAGTGTGTTTCACCAAAATGATTTTGCCACAACCAGAAACTCAACCGAATCCGGCAACGAGGAGTAAAAACGAGTATACGCTGTTTTTGTCAAGCGTGCAAAAAACGGCAACGTCAACGGCAACGGCAACTGCCAAACCAACAAAACCACTCGACATGTCAACTGAAATGGAAATGGAGTCGGAGTGAAACTGAGGTAGAAAGAGAGAGAGAGAGAGAGTTGGTCCAACTTTTTGGCTCTGGTCTGTGGAGTGACATGAAAAGGACATGTCACACCGTATGCGCACATTAAGTGTAGCCACAATTTATCAAGCCGCATAAATCTAAATAGAGTCTGGTCGGAGTTTTTGACTGTCGTTTTTGGCTTGGGCGCATATCACAAAAGTCAAAAATCTAATTTGCATTTAAAAGGCGAGCCAAGGCGAACGGTAAAGGACCAACAATGATGCTGCCATGCATGCCAAATATATTTTAAGCAATATTTTCAATTTAATAAGCCAAGATAAATGAACAGAGCGAGACAGAGATACAAATATTGCATTCTCTCTCCAACCAGTTGTAACTTGGCATATGTGTCCCATGTGGCATGTGTCTTGTGTCCTGTGTCCTGTGTCCTGTGTGCTGTATCCTGCTTATTTGCATAGTTTGTTGAGCTGGACTATTTCTGTCAATATGCCATGCACTTCATCAAATGATTCCCTTTGACTCTGGCGTATACAATATAGGGTTTTTGTGCTGTGTTCAGTCGATAAGACGCCTTTTGTGCCAACTCTTTGGTTTGGCTTACAGCAAAAATGAGAAAAGTTAAATTACTTTGCTTATTTAGCCATATTTCATGAGGCATACTTCAAATTGAATTTGTTCAGCTGAACTGATAAGCTACTCAAGAAATCTATTACACTCAACAACAAAATTAAGTAAACGAATTTATAGCAAGCAACGAAAAGGAATGAGATGGATTTAGTAATGCATGGATTAACTTATTTACAACAAATATTTAATGTCAAATGTTTTAAAGCGTAAAATGTTTGATTTAATATTTAATTTCTCTTAATCTGTTTTGTTCTTAAAATAATTAACAGCAGTGATTTACAGCATAAATCCAAGATATTTTAAAATCCAAGCTCAAATGTTTTAATAAATATTAATTTAATTAAAATTCCAATGATTTACTCTAGGTAATTCTGTTTTTTTAGTGTAAATATGAAGTTTTGATAGTAAATCCAAGTCGTTTTTTTTTAGCTGCCAAAGCTGCTTTGAGTTTCAAAGTAACCCCAGATATTTTGCACAGTGTAGTCTGCGTCTTCGAGTGGTAGATAAAATTCGACCATAATCAAATAAGTTAACGAGATGTAACCAACTGACAATTGACGCATATAATTGCCATTGCCAGCAAATTCAACAATTGGCAAATTTTGCCAAACCTAATTACGTCACAAGACATGCGACGACAGTTTATTTGTTTGCCGTCAAATCACAATCTCAAGGATCACAGGAGCAAGAGTCCTCAAGTCCAGTACAGTGCGAGTTTTGCGGTCGCAACCGAGCATGCCACAAATGGCAGCCAATAGAGCTGAAAGCACAACTCAAGTGGCCACAGGACATAAAGTCCATAAGAAATTCACTGAGCCGTGAAGTAATTTCGTAGGCGTCGCCGAAGACAGACAGACATTGGGATGGACAGACGGACAGACGGACAGACGGACAGACGGACAGATGGACAGGAGCAGGGGTTGTCCTGCCACTCGCAGGACATTTGAAAGCGTCAGGAAGCAGGCAATTTGAGTTTTCAATCGCTGCTAATTAGCATTGGGGGAGCCCTTAACTATTGACAACTTGTCAACCATGTCCATGATTTTCGTCAATTTGCAGTTGCATAATAACTGTGATAATCACACCGATGACAACGATGATTCGTCCACTCATGTGTACTGAGAGTGTACTGCATGTGCCCAGTAAATTATTCACGAATGAAAATTTTAGTATCAATTCGTTGACCACACTGCACTTTTAAAGATTTAAATATAATTTTACTGGTTTCTTTAAGTTATTTCAACTCTGATATAATTTTTTAAGCTAAAAATTTTTATTATGCTATAATTAATAAATGCAGCTATTAAAATTCCAATAAGGGTTTCACTATAAAATTTAAAAAAAAAAAAAAAATAATTACAATTAAAGTAAGAGTTATATTATGATATTTATTAATTAAACATTAAATCTAATTAAAATTTCATAATATTTGTTTTATTTTTATATCGAAATAAATAGTCATAAAATTTGAAACAGACCAAGAATTTAAAAATTTCTGATATAAACTGAAATCTTCACGGATAAACTCAGATTGCAACAGCATTTAACTGTTAACAGCATATCCTTGGCATTTTCTGCATATTTACCCATTCGCTGTGCCTTCTTTTGCCTTGCCTCTTCTTTCTCATCTGCTTGGCTGCAAATGACAGCTGTCAGTTTGGGAGGTAAGTTGTTGAATTCAACTGCAAACTGACATCTTGTTGCATGGCTTTGGCTTACGCCCGTGGCACTTTTCCAGTCAAGATATATCTCTATCAGTTCAGATATTGAAGACTTGAACTCAATAGGAAAATCTCTCGATATGGCTGACATTTTCCGCTTGGTGAAAAGCTTTTCGGTTGCAGTTTTCACGCTGAACACAATGGCGAATGCCAAGTGGCAAGTTGCAAGTGGCAAATGCAACAAATGTCATTAAAACCGTGACATAAAAAAATATTTTATGCTTGCAGCGAATGCAGAAATGGTGCGAGTGTGTGTGTGTGTGTGTGTGTGTGTGTGAGTGTGTTGTGCGTGGATTCTATTTAGTGCTGTGGGTTTTCGTCTTCTGCTCACTTTATGCGGCAACGCGGCAACTTGGCGAATATAAAAGCGCAAATGGCATTTGAGATGAAGGATGGTTTGAGCTGAAGGTTGAATGACCTAGGACAATAGATTTATGCTTGGGGTAGTTGATGCCGCTGCCCGCTGTGCTGATTAAGGGGCGTTTGTTCATCTTAAAGAAGGGTTATTACGAGGGTCTTGTCCCATTTCGATTGCCTTTCATTTCATACGGCGATTCATTAAAGTGGGAACCGTACAGATGCTCTGCTCTGAGCTCTGCCAATTTCCAAGCAATTTGCAGGCAATTGGGCGACCTAATGAGACCAGGTATTACACCAAGTCGGGAGTATCATAACTAAATTCCCACGTAACAATGCCCCAAAGTGAAATTCCAACCGCATGCAGTAAGTATGTATGCAAGTAGTATGTGGCATGTTGCATGATTGGCACAAGGCGACGCGTCGCCTGCCTCATTGCCAGACATTGCCATCAGCTCATCGTCTTCATCGTCTTTGGGTATTCCCAAAAGCAACAGGGGCACATTAAGTCGACTGGCAAACAGCTGCAATTTGACTTGGCTTTGGCTTCGTCTTGTTGCTTCACTTTCAGTAGCTTTCTGGCTTTTCCAGCTGCATATTAAATATAACACAAAATGCATATTAAATGCCATAAGCCACAAGAACTGCCAATGCCCAATTCCTCTCCCAATCCCAATCCCCATTCCAATCCTTGTCTTAGCCAGGTGAAATGCCAATCCCCAGCAGCTTAGCTGTAAAACCTTTAAGACTTGACGGAAACGCTTCGAGTTGTAAAATTTTATAAGTTTACTATTTCGGGTTTGCTTTTATTTTGTGGTGGTCTAAAAAGAAACTTAGCTTTTCCTGCTCAAGGAATGGGTTTGGTTTTTACTTGAAGCAATAGACAACTCAATTTAGGAGCACCTGAAATACTTGCTAGTCAAGCTTAAGCTGTTCCTAAAATAGTTTCAGATAATCACTGTACAGTTCTTTAACGAAATTCAACAGTAATTGCTACTTAATTAATCCAACTTTACTAGGAGAACTATTAATTCATTATTTAATTAAATTTAAGTTTAGGTTATATAAATTTTTGTTAAAAATAAATGTTGGTAACTGAAGATTTGTATATTGCATTAATTATTTTCTGGGATTTAAACTTCAAATAAATGTATTTACATCTTAAACAGCTTAAACTCCTTATGGAAACTTAACAAATTTAGCAACCAGCTCGACAATTAAACATAAACAACTTCTTAAACTTGGATGGCACCTTCTTCGACTGCGTCTTTTATGCCAGAGCTCAAGTCCTTTGAATTAAAATCCACACCGTCTAATTAAACAAACTCCAAAAAGTCGACGTGTAACCACCATAAATGAACATTAACTTGAAAATCATAAAAAGGAGTAAATGAAAAACTCTATCGCGTTCTTCCAACGTCGCGTCGTCTTTGTACATAAACAAAAACTCTGACTCAAATTTCATAGCATAATAAATGGCGCACACAGTTCCGATGCGAAGAGTTATCCCCATTCTACTGCAACTCCCCATTTTCTTCCTCCTCCTCCTCTTCATTATTGTGCTGGTCCTCGTGCTCAAGTGATGAAGTAATGAAAGTGTGCGCCATGGCGAAAGAAAAATTACAATTCACGAGCTCAACGCAGTTATGAACTTTTTGACGTGCTAAATAATGCACAGGATAGTGGCTGCCGACTGGCCAAAGGGGTCCAAAGGGGTACAAAGGGGGCAAGCACTAAGGTGCCAAGGGGGCAGGTCTCGGTTTCGGTTACCTCTTTGGGAGCTGGGAAGGAACAGGACACTTCTTCATTAACTTCAGCGGACGCCTGATGATGATGAATTTTATATAAAATACTTAAATACCTGCAATTTAACTTTTGGTCGTGCTTTTTGCCCCTTGTCCCTTGTCCCTTCCTCCCTTCCCCGTTCTACTTTCCCATGCCAATTCAATATGCAACAGCGCGTGTTTCTTTTAATTTAAATTGACTTCACTCGGACTCCCAACGGATTTAAAGCGCCAAAAACTAATCAAAAAGCTATAAAAAAAAGTTTCTCCCTCAACAGCAGCTGGTTTAGTGGCTGGCATAGAACAGGACTTTGGTAATATACTTTGGTTATATTCTGAATTTATCTTTATTTTATCTTAACTCTTTCTCTTGTTCTGCTTATAGTCAGAATAGTCAGATAGGCAAATAAAAAAATAAACGGATTCTTTATAAAATAAACAGAGCAGGATAAAAGAAAGGTTCAGGATTACTCTCTCAAAATAAAAGAAGACTCTAAATAACTATACTATTAATTGATATATTTTCTTTATTTACTCTTTGTGAAGTTGGCCTCAAACTTGAGAGACTAGCAGATAAAAGGACTGTTAACGGAATCGGCGTTTATGAATAAGTTTTAAAAGAGATTGACGGAATTTAAGTAAAATTAATCTAAAATGAGCAGAAAACGTTCCGTAATTAAGTGATCTCTAAGATAATGTTAAGCAATTTTAAATTAGTTACAGAGAATGTCCTTTGTCCAATACATTATATCGACTTACCCTTTATTAATAACTCTCGTTATATGTCATAAATGTATCCGTATACACACATTGAATGAAGAGTCTGCGTCTCGTCCTTCTCAGCTGAATTGCACTGCACTTAACCAGACTGTCAGTCCAACTGCATGCACATAATTAATTAACGGCTGACAGCGCTACCAGCCAGATCCACATCCATATCCATATCCATAACCATATCCCTTTGCTGAGAGACACATCCAGATACTCATTCTCTCTCTCTCTTTCTCTCTCTAACTAACTCTCTTTCACTCGCCCTTTAAGTAACAGAAATGTCAAAAATGCAAGTGACAAGTGTGAAAAAAGGACGAGCAGAAGAAAAAGGATGGCCGTGTGTCCTAAGGAAAACAAAAGCCAAGTTAAGTAAGAGACACACACACATGAGGCAGCTGGAACTGAGGTTGAGGTTGAGGTTGGGTTTGGGGTTGGGGAATGTCCTTGTTGTGGGCGTTGTCTGCTTGAAGACATCGCGCATTCGTGCGCAGTAAAATAAATTGAAATTTTAAAATGTATGAAATTAATTTTTGGCTCGCACCAACGCCTCGTCTTGCTTTGGTTGCTGCTCCTCGTGTTGCCCCGTCATGCTGGCCTGGCCCTGATGATATCACATGATTATTTATCTTTTACGCACACTTAGACAGCAGTCGACACATATGCAAAACGGCAGCAAGGATAATGCGTGCCTTTGACACTTTAGCCAACACTTTGTCAAGTTTTTAGTATGTTGTCAGCTCTGCTCATTTTTTGGTCTTTGTCTTAGCCATTTGTCAAACACTTTACATCATGACGTCATCTGTTAAACAAGGCTCTGACTGTTGCCAAGTTGAACCTCTCATTCTCTGTCCCTGTCTCCTTTTACACTTGTTATCTGCCCCCAAAGTATCTTGTCGGTTGTGCTCAAATTTACATATAGATTAGCAAAAGGATTGCACAATGAGAGACACTTGGATGATAATACCGTAGGCACCCGAGTAAATGGCCAGCCATCAACGAGTATTGGAATTGGGAAAGGAAGGAGTATGGATATGGTCGTGGTCATGTTGTCTGCTCTGCATAAGTGGAAATCATTAAGTGCTGTGCGCATCTTGTAAACTCATGCGTAATCCTCGTAGTCTCCTCCTCGTTTCGCCCACCTCTCCTCTTCTCAAACTGCTGGTCAATTGTTTTCCGAGCGAACAGAGGCGCGCATTGTTGCCATTTCCGTTTGGACCAGGTCCTCCTCAGGCTGGCCTCTTCTTCATTGTAAGCGCGTAAATCCCCTGACAACACTTTTGCCTTTCCACTTTACACAAAGAACATTTTTGCAAAAAGCAGTCGAACAATCCTTGAACAATGCATGAAATAATTGCACAGCATACACTGTAAGTGTCTGTGGGTGTATGTGTGTGTGTGTGTGTGTGTGTGTGTGTGTGTGAAAAGTTGTGGTCCTTATGATGACTGGGGAGCTGTTGGTCTGGCTATTGGCTGATGGGCATTAAAATGCGGATGATGAGGCTTAAGTAGTTACACACAGAGAGCGATGGGGACTCTTTAGGTCTCGAATCGTGGGCCTCAAGTGATGCTAGCATATGTGTGGAGTAAGGGATATTGCATGGAGTACTTAGGGTAAACTTGCACCACATTGTAATTTCTTGATATCTGCGAATTTATAAAGCATGCCTCATATTGAATGTAACAACGATAATAAATCAATGCTACACATCTGTTCCATTACAATATGAATATCATCACTTGGCAACCAGAAAAATGATATACTTAAGCTCTGATTGAATGCGAATACTTTTAAAACTGCTGATAACTGGAATTAATTGTACCCTGTAAACACAATAAACCTTATGATCTCAGCTAATAATTGTGTAAAGTAAATAATTAACCATTAACCTAAACTAAACGTTTGAAGCACCGAAAACTGAAATGTTTTTGGTACATTTTTTCAAGCATAATTTTATATTTCTGACTTGTAAAGTTGCTTAATTAAATATCGGAACAAATTTACACGATTATTAACCGTTTAAACGGTATTCAAACGTCATGTCATTTTATTAATTACTTTAAAATAATTTTCTTTCTAGAGTTTTTGGAAAATTCTAAATTTTAAATCTCAAGTTTTAACTTTTCTTTTCTTTAGCTTTTGCAAGGAGCATTGACACTTGTCACCTTATCAGAGAAACCTCCCCCAACCATTTTAAAGTGAAGAACATTAAAATTAACAAATGCAATGCAAAACAGACAGCAATAACAAAGGCAACAGCAACACACACAAAATTGTAACATTATCATAAAATTTAATGTTTATTGCAATGATGAAAAGTCTACACAAATGCGGCAACAACGGCTGTCCAAAATAAATAATTACCATAAACAGCAGCCAGGATGTCGCTAAAGGAGGTGCAGTCACAGTAGAAGGAGGAGAAGGAGAAGAAGTAGGATGGGAGTGTGAAAGAGATAGCAGTTGGTTGGGAGTGGAGTCCATGTCAGAGCCACATCAGGCGCTGATCTGATAGTCAACAAAGGATGGCAAAAGGATTGAGTATTCCAAGCCCAGTTAATGCCATTGGCATTTATCAAATGCCAGTTGCACCAAGTGCTGCGGTGGTGCGGTGGTGCTCGACTCGGCTCGTAGTGTGGGTGGCGCGTGTTGTTTCAACATTGGCATACTTGTAATTACGTTTATACTCTGGCACTCCGCCTGTTAATTCAAATTTACGTTAATGGAAAATCATTACGCACAAATGTGTAAAGTGCACTTTTCATAGCGTTTCATTTGCCGTGTTTTCGCAGCGTTTTTAATGCATTTCCCTCAGCCTCAGCCGCTTTCCACCAAATATACTGAGGCAACTTGGCTGATGCAAATTTTTAATGAGCTTCAAGTGCAGTTTGCCAGCTGTTGCCCATTGACAGTGGCTGCTTATTGCTGATAAGCGTTGCAAGCTGCATGCCACATGCTGCATAAAGTTTGGACTCAGCTGTCGTTGAGATTAAACTTTGAAGTGCGGATGATTAAAGGTGCAAAATAAAGAGTTACAGGCAAATATTGAGCATAAGTGGAATCTGTTCCTTAACCGAATTAAAAGATACAGACTTGAGCCTTAGTAACATTTACAATCATATCATTTTGAATAATCAAACTACATAAAATATCCTCTTTATCTACTTACAAAAACCAGTTTAGTTAATTTGTCAAACCTTAACTCATTTTAACTTAAATTCAAGACAATAAAAACATGTTCCCTTCCTAAAATCATAACCTCTATTTCTTCGCATTTAATCAATACCCAAGGACCTTGAGAAAGCTTCCGCATACACGCATAAAAAGCACGTGCTGTCAACTGTGTCAAAGGGCCGCCCACGCTTCCACCGACCCGACCATTAGGGAACGCTCCGTAAACGCTTTCATTGTCAAGGACACACGCACAAAAAAAGAAACGAGAAGGAATTGAAGCGACTCCCGTTGCCGGCCGGCGTGACCTTGAGGCAAATTGAGCAAAAAGCTTTGGAGCAGGCGAATTTGCCATTTACCACAGAAATGTCAGCCACTTGGCCTTGGCAGTGACATTGAAACATTGTAGGAGTCCCCCATGGCAACTAAAAGGAATCTTTTGAAATTTTGTTACACTTCTGTTTGGGTGTGTGTGTGTGTGTGTGTGAACTGTAAACTTACAGGAAGTGGTTTATCATAATGGATGAGCTCGTTATTATGGACAATTGGGAAGGGGGGAAGATCAAGGCCAAAACCAGCGTCAGTATGGCAAATGTTTGCTGGAGCCGGAACTGGGAACTGTTTGTTTGAAGGTCGATTTGAGATTCCCGTTGGGTTGAGTGGGGCCAAGTTGAAGGCTTGGAAAAAAACGTTACAAGGAGCTTCGAGTTGAAGGAGGTTTGCGGGTGCTCACTAAACTTGCAGAGAGTAGAAAAATTATTCGGGTTGAAGGAGGTTTACAAGGGCTCCCTAGACCTTGGAAAGTGTTGGATTGAAGGAGGTTTAAGGGTACTCCCTAGACCTTGAAATGTGTGGGAAATCAAGAAAGTTCTTAGAAGGCAAATTGAGAACATAGATGGGAAAATCAAAAAGAAAGAAGGTTGAGTAACAAGCAAAGTTGAAGGAAATTTAAGGGAATTCCCTCAACCTTGCAATGCATAGAGAGTCAAGAAAAACCTAAGGGAGAAAAAAAGCCCCATCAAAGAAATGTCTCGAATAAGGTTCGAATAAACTCTTTGGCCTAAGAAAGTTAAAGAAATTTAAGGAACGGATTATCATAACTACAAACGATCTTATTCTATTTCTTTAACTCTCAACCCCTTTGCCTATCGATTTTCCAGGAGAAAAAACAATTGTTGAGTGTACGTATACAAAAACATTCGAATTGCTTTCGAAGTTCGAATGAATACCCCTCATTTGAGTACTAGTGCAAACAATAGAACTCAGTTGAAGTCTCCCCTCATTCGAAAAACGCGTAAGCCACCCTGCCTGATAAGCAGCTAACGTTACTTTACGTCTAACGTAAGCAGGCGTAACGTAAAGCGCACTGTCTCTCGTAAATAGAAACTGTTCTCTCGCTTTCGTTCTTCCGCTCTCTTTCGATTTTACACGCACTTACTCTCTCGCTCATCGTGGGTTTTTCGCTCTCTCGAAAGGTAACAAAGCCAAAGCCCAGCCGTGACTGTGACTTCTTTGGGGTGGCAATGTCAATGGGGGTGAGGTGAGTTTTGGGCTTGCGGTGTGAGTGAGGCTGTGGTTGGTGGTTCAATTGGTTGGTTGTTGGCATAAACAAAGCACACACGCACACACACACACATACACACACACACACACACACATACCCATCCCACCACTACACGCAGCATGGGGAGGGCTGACATTTGCCGAGCGAGCGCCGTGTTGCTTCCTAGGAAGCACGAGCGACGTCGCGTCGTCGTCGACGCTGTTGTCGCTGGCAGCGCTGCTATTTTATAAAAGTGACTGCGGCAAGGATATTTACAGTCAGTCCATGCAGAACCTTTGATAAGGCAACAACACAGCGCAATTTCAGCACGTTTAGCGTATTTTCCCACTTGACGAGAGCAAAGTTACGTTTTGGCGCCAAACGAGCAAATATTTTTGAAAATTTCTGAAAAACTTAAAAAAGTGAAAGCTTAAAAAAAAACTAAATAAAAGTGAATTGCAAATAGACAAACCAGTGCAATAAGTGAAATACATTATTTTTACAAATTGTTGAAAATAATATTAAGCACAAGACAATGGCAATAGCTTACTTTATACCCGATCAGGCGCAATTGTTGGCCAGAAGCAACCAACAAGCAGCAGCAAATGCAACAAATTCTCGAGAGAGCAACACCCGACATAATCAACAGCAACAGCAACAGCAGCAACAACAACAACGACCGCAACAACAACAACAACAACGCGCGGGAAATTCACAATTTCGCGCCAACATTTCGGTGCCTTTGGGTCGGGAGCAAGGCGCCATGTCCATGTCGGAGTTTGGCTGCTGGGAGCTGTTGGCCCAAATCTTCTGCTATGCCTTGCGCCTCTACAGCTACAATCCCAGTCAACGCAGACCGACAGTCATCCAAGTATCCTTCGAAATCAGCCGCGGCACAAGCAATCAAGAAGATGGAGCAGCTGAAGATGCAGATGGAGATGCAGTTGGAGATGTGACTGATGCGAACTCTAAAAGGCAATAGATTTGGCTTAACACACTCTACACACACACACACACACACACATACTCAACTGGCTATTGTACAGTTCATTTGGTGGCAGCTCAATCAAAGCGCATTGTGATTTTTTGGGGAGAAGAGAAGAGAACAGAAGAGATAAGGATAAAGTTGAAAGTGCTAATGAAATGTATTTTATAATTGATTTTTGAGAAAATTCCAAATTTGTCAACGATTTGCTGAAAGTGATATATAATTGTTGGTACTTTTTGGTGTCAAATTTTTCTAGTATTTTTTAAAGAAAGCGTGTAGGAGTTTGACAAAGAGTAATACATTTTTAAAGCCTGAGTTTCGAAATGTGTCAAGGTTTCGGGTTGTAAAGTTGGTTCAAAATAGGCGACGCGTCGCTGCCAGACTTTTTTCAGTATATCGTACACCTAACCTAGCATCAATGTCTACATTTAAACAAACAGTAAAAGCAACACTATCATACTTATAAAATTGCCACATAAGAATTACTAACTATACACACTATATATGTCAAATTTTAGCATTTCAATTAGAGTAAATAAAATTAATATCTAACATACTCGAACAAGAACTTAGTTAAATCTGAAAAGAAGCAACAAATGTAACAAATGAAAAATACAACAAAGACAACAACTACATTGTACAAAATAGCAATTAAGCAGACAATTTTTATATATACAAAACTAAAGAAAACATCAAGTAAAATAAATGTCAATAAAACTGCCACAAAATACAAAAAACGCAAACCGCCGAACCAAAAACAAAATCAACCCAATAAAATATAAACTAAAAAAAGTCCAAAAAGCAAAAACAACAAATTAAGCAATTTTTGATAAAAACTACCAGTTAAAATATCTATGCTTATTTTACGATTATTATTGATTTTAGCAAAATTAAATATACTATATTATTTATGTTTCTCTTTTCTGACATTTTTCGTAAGCAACTATAAAATGAATTAAAAAAGTGTCAATATTTTAAACACATTTGTAAGCAATTTAAACTTTTTTATAAGACAAACAAAAATAAATACAATTTGATAAAAAAAAAGAATATTCGACTTTAATTTATCTAACTTTTTGGTATTGCAAAAAAATAATTACAATACCTTAAGATTATCAAATAAATTTTTGGTTTGATTAATAAATTGAAAGACTTCTTCAATTAAATTTGAACATTTTATTTCCAATTTAAGGCTTTATGATTTTGACCAATTTGTATTGAAGTTCATTATGGGAATCATGTACTACACATTTGCATATAGTTGGTATTAGACATTGGATACCCCTGCATTTGAATACTGCCAACATTTTGACTGTCATCCATATCGTAAGTTGGATCACCTAGCTGATAGCTACATTCAGGTGATGTCGACTGGCAAGAACTTGAATGAATCATGTCTCCGAACATTTTCATGTCCATGAAGTTATTATTTGGAAAGTGATTGAAATTATTACCCTTTCCGTGAAAAGGCTGAAAGTCGGAGCTATAAACCGATTGACTCTGAATGTTGTCGTCCGCATAATTCTCAGGGTTCTGAAAGCTTGACCAAAACTCGTAATTTACATATTTTGAGTTCATTCCTATATTTTCAGGTGCTGGCATTGTGAAGTAATTCGATTGAGCTTCTGGTTCAATGTTGCAAGTAAAGTTACCAATGTTGTTCTCATTACTCGCCTGATATGCCATAGGTGGAGTTGGTGAATTAGTAGCGAAGTTTTCCATTCCACCAGCACAACGGTTCATATTATAGTATTGTGCGACATTGGACTGTTCGGCATATTCATACTGGTATTCAACTTGGCCATAATGTTGGTTATTTTGAGCTGTTGCCACATTTACTGGCTCGCTGTTGTTGTTGCCTTTGATATCATAACCACAGCAGCAAGAGCAACTGTTTGGGGATGCAGAATAATCAGGATACCCAAACTGACCATTGCTGTTGTTGACATGATTCTGGCCATAACTGCTCTCTTGGCACTGGTCTAAAAGAGAACCGAAATTATATATGTTTCATTAATATTTACAATTTTTACTCACATTCATTGCAGCTTGCGTAATTAGCAGTCTGATCGCTTTGAAAGAAGAACTTAGTTGAAATGTGGTAAATAGTTTTAAAATAGCGAAACCTACGCCTGCATATTGGTGAATATACCAGTTGTTGGCAGAGTTATGTATTCCATATCAGCATTATTATTCTCCATGTTCCTAATTTCATCGGCCTTCATTTTTGGCGACCTGTTCAGATCCAAGCATCAATCCGTTCACCCTTTAAGCCATGCCAAGTATCAGAAAAAGAAAGAGCATAATAAACCATTCCAAAATTTGTAAATAATTTAAATATTTTTTAGCTCGGACTGCTGAGAGTTCAACTAATCGAATCGAATTCCCTCCTCAGGGTCTTAACCCTTTGAAAATTGGGTAGAACAACCCACATGCAATAAGGACAAACATTTAGTGATCCTTATCGTCAATTCCAATATGTCACCTTGAATGGAAAAGCAAATGCTGTTGCAAGCATATTTCTGTGGTGTCATGCCACAAGTTGCGGCAAGGGTTAAATTAAAAGGTAACGCTGCTTAAAAGCAACCGCAAAAAAGAGAATTAACTGGCAAATGCTCAAGTCATCAGGGTCACGCACCCCCTAGAACACACTCGATCCCAAAAAATAACATCTGTGACAAATGATCTATGTTCCCTGATAACTGTGGACAGTCAAAAAGTTTTTCCTATTTTTTTTTTTTTGGCTTCCTTGCGTTTAATAATTATGCAAACATTTCGGGCCGCTAATTTGCCACATTATCTTAATTTAAATCGCGCAAAAGCGCAATGAACAAATTTAATTGTCGTGACAGGACAATAAGCGTACCGGGAATTAGGGTCCTCGCTTGACCCGGCGCCTGCTGTTCCCCTTTTCCCTGCCCCTTTCCCACTTTCCTCACCCAATGCCAGTTAGGGTTAAGTGCTCTCTCTTTTTTTCGCGTGTGGCTTGATTTTTGGCAGCGATAAGAGACGCGGAAATTGTAGGGTATGCAAATGTTGTTATATACCCAGCCACGTTCTGTCGCGTGTCCTGTTCCTGTTCCTATCCCTGTGTGCTGGATTGAATTTTTAACGCCTGCAATTATGCTTGGTATGCGAGTGTTTATCTGAAAATTTGACTCTTTGTTTATGTGTGAGGCAAACAATTTATGATAAAATATTTGAAGTTAATTTAGTGGTGCAAGTGTTTTAGGTTCATTAAAGATCATTTCAACAGATTATTTAAATTGAGTACAACTTTTAAACAGTCTTGTACTTGTTATTATCAATATTCTTAATATTTATACTAATTTAGTTTAATTTAAAAATTACGTTAAATGAAATATATGTTCTTCAAATAAATTTAGCTTATTATTTGATGCTGCCAATAATTATTATTTATTATTTTAAATTTTATTTATAGGCAATTGTGATCAGGGACTATAAATATTATTAGTTTTATTATTAAAATTGCAATGTAATGGTTACTTTTTATTTTTTATTAATTTACTCACAATATATTGAATAATTTTGAATTTTATTTTACAACTTAAAAAGCAAATAAGAGCAAATAAATAAAATGTATACAAACTCGTCAATAAGTTTAAATGACTCACAGGCAATTCAAACTCAAGTGGAAGGTGAACTTCGTATGCACTTAAAGTCTCCAGTTAATTACAAGTTGGCCTATTGATTTTTCCTTTTGAGCAGTAACGAAAGTACAGTAACCCATGTATGCCCCCAAGAACGGAACGACAGCAGTGACCCAGTTACTGGACTTTAGCAAACAACGCCCCCAACAAAGCAACTAACTGATGCCACCTCACACAATGCAAATCGAGGCGAAAAACTGAAAGTGGAGCAAAAGTGAAACGCAATATGACCACAAACAGAGCTGTTACTTCAGTGAAGGGATATAGATACTTGCATGTCGGAAAAGTCACATCAAATATCAAAGGCGGAAAAGATAAACTTGGCTGCGAAGACAGAGTTGGATCAAGAAATAGAGTTGGAGCTGGGAAGAGTAAGAGCTAGTTGGGGGTCGAGTTAATTGTTTGAAGTGGCCCAGACGAAGGCTTCTTCAGATTGCCGGATTGACATTAAGTGCCCAAACCTTTGGCTGATTCATTAATCTTATGATTCATTGCAGAGGTTCTCTAGACTCTATTTCCCTTCGCTTAAACATGTGTCAACACCCACAAAACCACAGGCGGTACCAAAAAAAATAACAGAAATATATATTCTAATACATTCCAAAAAAGTCTCCAAAAGTCTGTTGGACATAGAAAATTAATGATTTATTTACCTCTTGCAACGGGGCAACACCTTAAATTAGTTGAAAATAGCTCAGAGGTTTGAGTTTGAGTATTATCGTTCATGGAGTTTATGAGTGCCTATAAAAGAAGTCATTCTCGAAACGGAGACGAAGTTTGAGATGGAGACGAGAGGAATATGATTAATTACCGCACAACGGTGCAAGGCTTGTTGCAGTTGCACTTTGTTTGTTGCTCCCCCAAAAATTTGTTGCCACATTCAACAATTGCGCTTCATTATCGGCGTTTGACCAGCGAACATACACCATCAACTGCAACGGCAGTCAATTACTGACCAGTTGCCACAGACTGTCGGTCTGTCGGTCGGTCAGTCGGTCTGTCTCTCTGTCTGTCAGTTGTTTTCCCATTTTCCTATTTTTCCATGCAGCTCGCTTCTCGGGTGTTGTTGTCAATGTCCTGCTGCGCTATTATTTGTCTTCTGTCAGCTGAGCTCAACTCTGAGCACAGCTCCGCCTCAGTCTCCATGTCTCTGGCCTATAGTGGACCATGTATAAATTGCTTTACGGCACTTTTGGGTCATTAACGAAATTGAAAATGCCTGACAAAGAGTTGAGTTCGTTGAGTTGGCCATACCATTATATCAATGCCACCTATTTGGGTAGTTGGCCAATCATTAGACCCCAACGGAGAGGAGGGAGCTGGGAGGTTTCAGAAGTAATCTGTGAAGATGGGTATTCAAATATGATCTAGCTTAAGTATAGCTGCTTTATTTGTCATTTAAAGGCAAGTTGTGTCATGAATATGTTTAGATATTCCCGCTTTTTTTTGACAGCCATAAAAAATGCCATTTAGCGAAATCTTCCCAGGATTCACAGCTGCTGACTTTGATTAAGTGGCACTCATTGACCTATGTCCAAGCACATCTATTGACTGTCTGACGTTTTCTATTTGCATAACTCCCCCCTCAAGCTGGGTTGACGCGTGTCAGAAGCATGCAAATTGGCCACACCCTTCACATGTCAATAGGGCGGTCTCTTTTAATAGTTATCGACATCGAGATACCAACAAATCGATTTGCACGGCAAAAAGAAAAATTAATACATTTGCCCAAAGTGACATAATTAAGTAGCTCAGCCAAGCGGATGACCAGATCTCTAGATGACCAGCTGACCATTTGACCATTGTCCTCTCCATCATCATAATGAAGTGTAAATACGCGTACATATAATCGGCTTTCAATACGCCAAACAAAGGATCCTTCCGAATCGACTGTGTTTCGCATTGGAAAAAAGTCACGTGCCTGCTAATCCGTGCAGTGAAAGTTGTCTGCCCCTTTCCCTTCCCCTTGCCCCTTGCCACTGTCTCTGTCTCTTTCTCTGTCTGTGTCTCTGCCCCTGCCCCTGCCCCTGACACTTTCGCTGTGTGCCCGCAATTTGTTACGCTTTGATTTCAGTTGCCTTTGCGAGTGAAAGGCGAACGCGTAAATCTCACACATGAGCTGACTGCCTGCTGCTCGTCCTCAAGCTGATCCTTTGCTCCCTTTCTTATGCTCTTACAACACTGTTGTTGTGGACAGACAGTACTACCTACTTGAAGTAGCGCTGATTAAATTATCTCTAGGGTTAAAAGTGAGCCACGCTTGTGACGTAATTGATAACAACAATGGGTACAACAATGGGTGGCAGGGCGTGTGCTCAGTCGATTAAGTTATCCAAAGAAGAATGGAATTTAATTATTTAAAAAATCGTTGACTTAAGCAAAATATTCATATTGACCTTTACAAAGGTATGAATTAAAAAATAAAATAAAATAAACAAAAATATTAATACATTTGTCGATTCGGGGGCAATCAAAAATTATAAAGTTAAATATATATGCTCTTAACATTTATTGGGAAGATTGGATAAATCATTGATACGATATGGAATAATTAATAGAATAAATGCAGACAATTAAAAAAATATGAAATAATAAAATATATATAAATATGTACAAATTACAATTAAGAATTAGTAAATAATTAAAATTTAAAAGACATCTCTTATTAATATTATTCTTTGATACGAGCATTTCCTTCCCAAAGAAACATTCTTTATCATTTTCAAGATCTACAGCCAAATACCTACCCATAAGCAGCTTTCTCACGCTACTCAACTTGTAATCCTTTTAACAAATTTCCACTACATAAATTGCAGCGAAACCCTCTCAAAGTGGCAATTACACAGACCAACTGCTTGGCAGGAAGGCAGAGCCAAAGAATATTTACAGAAATTTGCAAACAATATTGATTTCAGAACGATCAAAATAAAAATTAATCAATGCACTTAAAAATGCGCACGACTCAAGTGCCAATTGTTACGCACAATGCAAGAGGCAACAATTTAAAAATAAAAAAATGTACATAATAAAAAAAGGAAGCCAAGTAATTCAATGATGTGGAAATGTCAATGGTTGCAAGTTGAGAGAGAAAGAGGAGGGAGAGGTGAGAGAGAAGGGGGTTTCTCTTAATACCCTACCCCTTTACTGACTTTAAAGCACTTGAAAAGCCGACTAATTTATAACTTATGACCGAGTTGTGTATATAAAAAACAATTTTCCATGCCACTACAAAGCGGAGCAAAAGCCAAAATTTGACAGGAGTAGCGACCGTTTAGCCGTCACCCTTTAAGCCCAAAATACCCAAAATACCCATAACCCTTTCCCCGTCCCTCACCACCCATTACACATGTGTGAGTGTGTGTGCATTCTCCACATGTCAGCAAGCGAATTAATCGAAGAGAAATGATTTATTTAGCGCTTGGACGCGACGCATCAGTGGCCAGTCCCGGTTCGCTGGAAAGGGTTGGCCAACTGCAACCCCTTTGAGAAGAAACTCGAAAACTGCGCACCTAAATCAAATTTAAACTGTTTTCAAAACTGCATTCAAAGGAAGGTTCATTGATGGGCATTTATTGGCTTTCACCCACTTCAAAACAATCCCAAAATCAAACCCAACTTTACAATTGCATTTTGGGTGGTTTTCAGTATTTTTTTACTGTGTGAAATTCGCGCTGCATTTCGTTCCGTTTCGTTTCTTTTCTTTAATATTTTTATTTTTTATGAATTTCACACTGAATTTTTATGGTTTCGAATCTTTCAAAATATTTATGACTGCGCGTTTCTTTTTTATATGTTTTCTTATAGTTTCTTTATTGTTTTGATTTATTTTGGGATTTGTGTTTGACATGAGCAAATGCATTTTGATTGATCTGAAAAGCATTGCGTTAAATTTGCAGTAAATTTGCAGCAATTAATAAAACACAAAACCATAAAATACATTTTATTGTGCGAATTTTTCATCAGGCAGCTGCAAAAAAATTGTATGAAATCTTAAAGAGTTTGCCCTAAGGAATACGGCTTAAGTGTGGGAACGTAATTCATGATAGAAAAAATGTTAGGTAAAATTTATTTAAGTCTTAATAAATAACTTATATTTTTAAATATAAAATTGACATATAAATGATTGTGATTTATATTAAAAAATTTAATATTATAAGACGTGTGTAAATTTTTTCAATTTATATTTTTCTTGCTGGAATGGAAAGCCAGATATATTTTTCTAACATGTAATTTTTGAAAAAAACAAGTCCGAAACGAAATAATCATTTTTTTATTTGAATGTTAACCCTTTTAAGACGCGTGTTGCATTCGATTTGTGGCAAGCAGCGATTGTTGATTGTATAGAATGACTTTTTCAAAAACTCAATTGTGTGGCACTAATTAATAGCGCTAGTGAGTCCGGATCACCTTTTATCAATGCCTGCGTCGGTGTTCTAAAATGGATTTTGACATATATTTTTAGGCGCTTGCCGTTGCAAATCTGACCCCTCACAAGGGCGCAACGAATTGCAGTTGAATTGTCTATCGCGTTGATAAATTGGCTAAGAGAGGGGAAGAAATTGTGTTTATGATTTCCGCTGCAAGAGAGAAGGACCTTCTCTCTTCATTTCGATACTTTACACAATTTGCCTGAGGCACAAAAACTACTTTAAATAGACCTAATGACATCCGTTCTAGTTGGCCCAAACAGCTCGGAGTGTCGCCTTTGTAATGTGGGTAGCCTTTTATTGTTTTCCACTTCCTAATCATTGTATCAAACAGGATGTCTGTGTGTGTGTGAGTGTGTGTGTTTTGTTGTGCTGTTAAGGGTTGTCCGAGTACTACTGACCGGGGCCCAAGGGCTCCCCACACATGAACTCATTTGTTATCAGTTTTTATAGCGGCAGCGATCAAAATTTACGATAAATGCTTTAAATTTTGTACACCTAAGCACAATAACAAAAAGTTAGGCCATTGTTTTGTTAAGTGAGCATGGCTAACTTGATTTGTTAGAGCTCATAAATTTGAGACAGACAGGAAAATAGAGTAGAGATGACATGTGTGTCGTTGTTGCTCACATGTGAAGGAGTTGCCCGCCTAGGGGGAGTTGATCTACCCCTATCTAAGGGAAAATCTGCACCTGCCTCTGTATATGCACGAAAGTTTCCTTTCATTCAATCTTCCAACTAGATATGATTTGAGTTAATGAGCTAAAGCTTTTCGATGCGGTTCCCCAGTCAATTCTCAGCTATTTGTTGGCAATTATATGAGAGTGCTGTTGCTTATATCCATTGCTAGTCTGCGCCAATTTAAAATCAAAGAGAAGCATCATCAATCTCTGTCTACAACTGTTAAAAGCGCATGCATTTAAATTAGACATTTAAGCCACTGTCGGGGAAGTGGTAAAAGGTAACTTGCCCCAAACCCCCAAAACAGTCAAAGTGTCAAAAGCACTCCCTGTCTCCCTTTTATTCCCACTCTGTCTCTTTCTACTGGTGTGATTTTGTATGCCTCTGAAAGCAATACAAAAAATGTAGGATCAGGAACAAAATTTCGATACCTTCAGCAGCAGACGCGGAACTCGCCCAGGAAACGCTTAATAGGATTTTCAACAATTTTTACTATGTGGCAGCTACCGGTTACTGGTTTGCCACTCCGTCAAATTATTTTTTTTTACATTTTTCGTTTTTCTATTTTCTTTTCCTCTTTTTTTTGAATTTTCCAAATATTTTGCCTTTTGCAAAGGGTTAGAAAAATGCCAGCGCACCCTTTTTTGGCTGTCGCATTGAAAATTCTTGTGGACTTTTTGCTTTGTTTTGTGTGTGCCATTCAGGATATGGTTATTTCGTTTTCCTTTTGAGTTGTTTTGTTGTTCCTGTTGGGTTTCATGCACCGCATAACATTAAAATTCAGTTTTTGATTGATCGTCTTTCCAGGGAAATGTTTAAAACGGAGCAATGAGAAAGAATATTGCTGAGTTTGTTGTTTGATTTGTTTGATGATTGTTTAAAGCTTGTTCGACAACAACTTGTAAGTTTGCTTATTTAAATCGTTACTGATATGAGGGGATTAGTCAATAATATTGTAAAACGGAACTAATTCAATTGGATTAGATTAATACCTTGAGTATCCTTTAAATTTACATAAGCTAATACTTGCTTTCTTATAGTTTTCTTTGCAGCTGCGTCACGCTTGCTAAACTTTCCCAGGCAAATTTACAAATCGCACATCGAACTGTAAAGGAATTTCTCCTTCTTCCCTTAATACTTTCTCCTGTGGTCCCAAAAAAAAAAACCTGGTAAAAATTTACATGCCCAACGGTGGCCACTTAAATATTCATGAATTTTTACGCCAACAGCAAAGGAAGGAGGAATGGAAGTTCTGGGGAACTGCACAAATTCGATTAACAACAATGCATATTGATGGAATAATTGAGCAATTCTAATGAGCCACAACAGCAACAACAGCAACAGCAACAACAACAAATTGCAGTTGCCTCTGCGAAAACCGCAGCAATATTTGCATTTGATTGACAACAAAGTTAATTGAGTGTGGAACTGAAAGTCGAGAATTTGCATATAACCAAAATAAAACTAAGCAAACATTTATTATATTTAACTGTTTCGCTTGCTTAAGGGAGGGAGGGAAACTTTTGACTGATGGCATTGTTGGTGATATCTTACGGGTCTAAATGTCATTTCAATGAATTTATAATTGGCTGTGATGTGATTTTTCAAGAAACAGATTTGCTTGATTAGAAATTTGCATATTTTTATGTGATGCTCTATGTGATCCTGTGACTGTGCTTAATTAATGATTTTATGCAAAGTTTTTTCTTATTTTGCATACATATGAACTTTTCAACTGTTTTTCTCGCCTGGAAGGCATCATTAATCAGGCCTATAAGTAGCCGCGGTGTTTTTACTGAACTCATTAACCCTTTTGTTCGCAACTGACATTTGGGTATGGATAAGTAAAAAATAGCAACAAAGTGTCTTATATAAATATTTGCATTGCTTTCCATTTTGACTTTTGTCTCATTGAACAGACACAGTAGCACACATAAGTATTTGGAACACGTGAGAATTTTGTCAACGACGCAAAAGGCTCGACGCGTGAAATCCTTATTAATGATCTTGTTGGTGTCATAAGAAACCTTTTCGAGACTTTTAATTAGTTGGCATTTGACTTCTTTCTGCACAGCTGCCTTACACAGAGAGAATCCCGAGTTGTGTTCTAGGCCAACCCGCTGTGAACTTTCACTGAAATCTTTTCGTAGGATCTCCACATTTTTGTACTTTCAATATATCAAATAAATTCTTATTGCCATTGTTATCGCAATGCACATTAAGTCAATAAGTGGGCAATAATACAAGTTACAAGTTACGTAAAAATAGCAACGGGGATGTCTATGCCTGAATTATGCCATATTTTCCAAATTGCTAAAAAGTTGCCAAGAAAAATTGCGACAATAAACAACGAACTGAGGTACATTATGTCGGGCATATGAATTATGGCTGATTGAACAAGATAAGCCTTGACTTATGGGGGCAAAATCAGCGGGCAGTAAAATCGAAATACAAGAAGAAGAATGTTAAATAATAGGGGGATAGAAAGAAATATATAAGAAGTACGAAAGCATGTATTCATATATGTATGTGTTATATTTCAAAATCCTGTTAACAATTCAAAATATATCTTGATATTGCATGGAAGAACAGAATAAAGGGGAATATGACATGGTAGAGAAGGAAAGCAAATAATATATAACATTTCAATAGAGACTATACATGCAAAACTATAATTAAAAGTAATAAATTAATTTAATAAAGTCATATCATATATTAAAATAATTAAAAACATCAGTATTTACCAATTTATTTGCAGTTCGTTTATCACTTATCTAAATGTCTATCAATTGTAATTGAGCTTAAAAAAAAATGATGAAAAAAAAGTTTAAATTGAGCAACTCACCTTTCATAATAAGTCATGATTAAAACAAAATAAAATTGTTACAGTTAAAAATGTATGCGGGTTAAGAACTAACCCCATCAGATCAAAATCCCAAAAACGAGAAGTCAGTCGATACGAATATCATAATTAATTGTTTCGTAATTCGGTTGTATGTCTAAACATCATTAATATCTATAAGATTTGACAATGTGCCAGAGTTTAACCCACCAAAGACTTAGGACCCGCATAATACCCCCTGGCATAAAAACCAATTTCAATTAAACGCGCGGATTAAAACACAGGCCAAAGTTGAGACAAGTTTCGCACTTCGTCTCCCAGACAAATTGCTTTCTTCTTTATCTTTATTTTTTTGACTACTCCATACCAAAATGGAGAGAATCATCGCTGTATGCATATGAAATTTACCATGGACATCATTAATAAAAATCATAATAAAGGCGTGGCGAATGACGTCACGTTTTCGTGATTAGCACAGTCAAAGGATTGCCAAGTTTCCCCATCTAATGTGTGGGTTGTTTGAAATTTTCTAATTAGTTTTTCTTATTTTTCCTAATCTATTACGATGGCTTGACAGTGAGTGCGTCTTATGCTTGACTGACTCCGTGGAAGCCATTGCAATTTGGGAAGTATGACAAATTTGATAAATTAATCACATTTAACAGAAATATGACATATTAAAAAGAAACTTCGATATTGGCCACAATTTATAAAATTAATATCATTATTTATTTTCTATATAGCCATCTCTACAATTCAAAGACTAAGATGCAAGTTAGATTAAAGTCTTAAAGCTTACAGAACTTTTTTTTAATAATATGTGACTCGCAGATTTAAAAACAAATTCTGCCTCTATTCTCCTTTCCCAGGCACATTTACATAACAACTCAATTTAAAAGAAATCCAGCTCGTAATTATAGCTTTTAATGCACATAATTCAACGCATTTTCCGCCTTAAGAAACAAGTTTAACGCCTTGCAACTACTCACATAATTTTATGCATCGGGATCATAAAAATTTCCGCACCATATATGACCGTTGGTCATAAATATTCAAATTTCACAGCATCCAAAGGAGCTGCATCAATCATAAAAACGAAGAGAACAAGCTCATTAAAAATCATAAATAGGAATTTGGTTACACATAAAAAAATGTCGCTTCTTGCAGGAGCATCCTCGGCAGGAGCATTCTCTGGGCCACTTCCTGGCCAGCTGACCACGATTTGCATATAAAAAGCATTTATACGCAACAAATTGCATGTAAATTGTTTTTCCCGGACAAACTCGCCACTAATTATGCTCATTCAGAAGTGTTGACATAAATCTCCGAAAATACAGACTGTCCTATGGATGGGGTGTTATCCTCCTGCTGGACCACAGTGTGTCCTGTCTATAAATTTGAAATTATTTTCGGCAGCATACGAAACCCAAACGCGATTTCTTCCCATTCCCAGTCCCATTCCCAGTCCCTGTCCCTGTCCCATTGTCAGCGGCTTGTCCTAACAATGTGTTAATGTCGTCCCGGTCTAACCCTTTCGGCTTCGTTGTCCTTTCGTCCTCTCGTCCTCGTCAGCGCTTGACACTAATGTGCCGCATTACAAACTGTTGAGCAATTTAATTTAATGTGTACTCGCAACTCTGAAATTCTTTTTCTGTTGCCGCGTCTCGGCGACTACTTTACAGTTTGCTTAAGATTTATTTGCATTTCACGGGCATGTTAGGGTTAAGGTCCGGATTTTGGCGATTACTTCAAAATTTATTACCTTTCGAATTTTTTGCGGTTTTTTCTATATTATTTTTGGTTCATTAAATATAATTTCATGCTCGAAAATTTTGACTTAATTAAATTGCATTCGCAGTACTTGAGGGTCCCCTTAAGTAGATTTTTGGAGTGCGATTTAATGAGTTGGAAAAATGTCGCACTGAAAAGTTGAGTTGTAATTATATGGGCAGATGTTGAGCAGACTTTGGGACTTTAAAATCCAGTTATTGTGGTTAGATTTTACAATTGAAAATTTGGTTAAAATATTTTTCATATAAATGTATAATCTTTTACTGATTTTTAGCTACTTTATACATAGTCTGGATACTATCAAATAATCTATTGTGTATAAACTGACTTAAACACAAAATATTAATATCTTCTGCTATTCTCTTGACTTAACCAAAGTTCAATAGACCTAAACAACATCAGCTAATCGCTGTACATTGCCACTGTTGACTGTTCCGCTGTCAATCAGGTTTATGAGTTCTAATGACAATTCACATTTTTGGTTTTTATCGCGCGTCTGTCATCAATAAATTAACTCGATACAATGGAAGGCAAAAGAAACACGCGATTGAGCAGCTCTAGCTCCAACATAGAACACACAACACACAAAACACAAATCACAAAATGCTCAAACGAGCTGCGATTTTTTATGGTATTGCACTGGCAATTGGCGTCATCGTCATCGTCATCGTCATTGTCGCCATCGTCATTTCGTCGTTTCACCTTTGTGTTTTGGCCTCTGTCTGGAGAATGAGTTCAGGAATCGAGAAATGGAGACAGACAAATGTCGCCGCACACGAAAAGTAGCAAACTTAATTTCATTTTATATATTTATTTATTTATTTAGCCAACTGGCTGTCAGCCATCGACTGGTTAAGCGATTCCCCAAAGCGTTTCGATGCTTCGCATTTTACAACATTATTTAATATTGGCTGATCGACGGAATCATGTCCAAAACTATCCAACTGCATCCACAGTGTCAGTTGCCATCTCCGTGACTTTTATGCGCAATTGCTCGCTAATGGCCCAACCAGCAGTCGTCGAAGTTGACGCTGACGTTGACGTCGCCGTTGACTTCGCTGCCACCGTTAAACGTAACGTCATTCACATCATCATCTCATCGTCGTCGTCTTCATCGCCATCTTCATCGACATGTCAATGGGATGCCGGCGGGCGAGTTGCATTTTTCACTTGACTGTCAACGGCAACACATAAAAGAAACTGCATGCCACAGCACGAACCAAGTAAATGCGAGGGCCGCTCGACAAGTTAGACGCGTAAAGTAGACATAACTATTTTCGTAGTGTCAAAGATTAAATACACTTTTCAATTGGTTTTAATTAGTAATGTAAGTCCAAACTTTAGATTGAGTTTTATATCGAAATAGAAAATCGCTAAAAATAAGTATCGAGTTGTTGATATATTGATAAATAGTAGATCGAGTTGCAAATATCGAAACGCAATTGAAAACGCAATTGTAATCAAAAAAAATACACGCGTACTTTTATAAGAAATCTTATTTTTCTTGCATTGTTTTCATGTTTTATTAAAATTTTAGCAATTTGGTAGGTTGTTTATTATGGTCGTTCAACAAATTAACTACTAAGAACAATCCCCTATGAGTTGTCGATTTTTTATGGAAATCGATTCACTCAACTCGATTGATAAAGATATTTAATAATAAAGATATTTAAGTTCGTTTTGTGGAGAAAAGTTTATTATTGTCTTACTTCGCGACTGTCAGCTAAAAATCCAAAGTAGAAAATTCGACGTTTTTACTATACTGTAGACTATAAGTAAGATTAGATGAATTTAATAGATATATCTGCTCAATATAATGAAAACAAGTCATAAACACTCCATTTAGGTTCTATAGTTTCTGTCACAGCTAATATGGTAGCTGTTTAATAATTTCATCAAATTTTAAGTAAATTACTTCAAATTCGTGAAAAAGGTGTTGCGATAGTTTAAAACAATATTCTACGCAATCACAAATAGTTTTATTTGAGCTTTATAAGTTTTTAAATTGTCAGCAAATCTCTTAGTTATTGCTGTCAACTTTTCATATCAACCTCGCAGTAGCCCATGTCATTGGCAATGAATGCTCTTGGCCAAGTTCCAAGGCAACATCGTCATTCATCACTGAGTGGGTGGATATAGACTAATGGCCATTCGACTACCTGTGTGCTGATTGAATGGCATTAGGGAGCGTGCGAATGATTTTTGTGGTTCCACAGTAAGCGTACGTACATATATACACAGACATATATTAAGATATAGTTATAACTATATATTCAGCTGTATAGTAAAGTTGATTATCCGGCAGCTAATCTAATTTAGTGGTCCTTGCTGCGGCAGGAGCCCAACTGCATTCTAGTTTTACGAGTAGCCCAACTCAAGCCATAAAATCTTAATATATGAAATTAAGCTGTCATAAATTTGCCTTAATGCGCTTTAATTTAATTGTCAGTGAGAAAATGCAATGAAAATAAAATAGCTTTAAGCAGTTGGATGCAAGAGTGGGAAATATGCAGCAGGTGTTGTTCAAGTCGCAGCAAAAGTGTCGCAAGAAAAGCAGTAAAAACACTCCGAGGAAGTTGGTGAGTTGGGTTTAATAGCAAGGATAGGAGTACATTATCCAGGCACCAGGTACGAGCTACGAGTTTGGGTAGATTATTAAAATAGATGCACAAGAAGTGTCAGTGGAAGCACGTGCATTGTTAAGGATTGCATTATTCTAATTTCGTTGTATGAAAAATGGAAATTTTAATGTCCGGAGTATTCTAATTAGAACTGCACTCCGTACGTCATTAATAACCGACTGCAAGTGGCATTAAATCAATTAATTTTGAATAGTTGTCTCAACATTCGGAGCAATTTTTCAGTGACATGAAACCCTTGACTTGGGGCGTTGACTCTGTTGCATCTCCTCCTCTGTGGAGATTTATGGGTCTACCAATTGGGAGACGGGGAGGCGGAGAGGTTGGTGGCACGCTTCGACGCTTGCATCCCATAATTAAGTGTCAGCTATGGTTCTTGACTTTACAAATTCCAATCAGTCGAGCCGCCAAGTTGAGGCCTAACATTCCTTCTCCAAATCCATGCTCGACATAGTTTATCAATCGCATGATTTATGAGATGCCAAGTCACAAATTGTGGCTGCCTCCCGAAAAAGTCTCTATTAATAGAACAGATAGTTGGGTCTCAATAAAGAGCCTGATATCAATTACCATTTCCAACACTTTGTTTTTCCTTGCAAATTCTCATGATATTTTTAACAATCATCTGTTGATTCAATAAATTTGGATAAGTCGTCTTCGAAAATGTGTCGTTTAAAAATAAGTTGAGAGTTCGAAAAAATTAGAGCTCCTTAATCTCAGATAGTTAACGTGATCAATTACTCAGCTTCCTATGTATTTTCCTCAAGATCTTCTCAATTATTTTCTCACGTTGCCAGCTCTCACTTCAAGGCAATGAATAATTTTTTAATTAATCATGTAAAAAACTTGACATTGACTACAAACTTGACCAGGCAACTTTGTTGAAATTGTTTAAATTTTATGAAAATTTTCAGAGCGCATTTGCTGCGCTTTTTCTAAACATATGCGTGTCAGCTAGAAGGGAAAACTAAATGGAATTCAGCAAGATTAATGAACTTTGATAAATCAACAAAACAGGCAACAACAAAAGCAACAAAAGCAACACCGACATCAAAAGTCCAGCACATCAGTCAAATAGTCGCCATCAACAGCATCCTCACAAGAAACTTACCTGGTCATCTTTCACCTCAACGTGCAACAAACAATGGACAATGGGTGGCTGCAACTTGTGGCTGCCACAGCGACTGCGACTGCGGCTGCTGTGTCGGTGTTGCGTTAATAATTCATGTTTCAATTAATTGCCATTTTGTTGTCATCGTCGGGCAGACCCCTTTCTGAGGCAGCCGCAGAAGAGGAGCAAGATGATGCATTCAGTCAACACCTTGACCAGGGGGCAGGGGAGAGACAGACTGAGTTTTCGGCGCCGCATTGTCTGGCACACTAGGATCATCGTGTCTCTAAGCAAAATGATTTGGCTTTGAAGTGCCAAGACGAATTTCAAGTTTTCTTCTATTTTTTTTGCTTTTGTTGTTGTTTAAAGTATTAGATGATTAATCCTCAGATGCTGTCAGAACTTTTTGACTGGCATGTGTGTGGACCAGAAATTCGGTGGCTTTTTCTGCGCAATTTGCTGTGATTAATTTTTGTGTGATTTTTATATTGTGCTCTTTCTATTGTCTGGCTATTCATGAGCTTTACAAATGGTTGCACTTTCTGAGAAGGCCGTCAAGGGGTTAAGAGATATGGTTGTCATGCTATAATTATAAGTATTATGCATATGTATAAAGAATTTTGCCACATTTTTGATATACACTTTGGCTTTTGGCATTGACATTAAGATTTTTTCCATTATGTTAAAGTGTAAAGAAGAGATTACACAATCAAAATCATAAATTGTTTGAGCTCATAAAGGCCATAAAATGGGCTTAAAGTGCTCCAAGTTTGAACAAGACACTGAGACACTTAAATACATTCGACAAAGCCAATCGCTGACAACCTCGACGCACTTGAACTTGAGACATCGGAGACGCCACATGGCAATCTTTACAGTACTTTGGCAAATCGTGTGTAACCGACACAACAATCTGCATATTGACAGCCTGTCAAAGCTTATTGTGAGCAATTTCTCAAGCAATTTCTTTGTTTTGTCAAACGCAGAAAGCAGCCCACAAAGAATGCTTTGACGAAATGCAATTTACGGTTGAAGGAGATCCATGGCGAAGAGATGCTCCGATTGCATCTGTCAGTTGTCAGCGTTAGCATATTTCTTATATCGAGACGGGTGGCAACCCTGTGAAAGGTAATACAACCCACTCGTTGTCTCTCAGCACCTGATTGTGTGGCATTTCTCATAGCCAAATGTAATTTCTAGTCTGTATCCCCCATCCGAACTGAACAACATGCCAAAAAGTCAGACAAATGCAGTTTAACACTTGCTTTCCCCCAATTGTGGAGGGCAGTTGTAGCAAGGGTAGGGGCAATGGCTGCTTGCAATGTGGCATGTAACTGAAACATGTAATCCAACGCAACGGAACGCAGCATAAACCGACAAACGAACAGCTCGCGACTCGACTCACACATCAACATGCACCAACCAGAGCACACATCAAAGTAAAACTTTTTCTATATAAAAACACGCCAGGGGGTCTCTCGATTCACCCTATGCTCTACACTCTTCCACCGTGCGGTGAAAGTAAAGTCTAATCGAATTCCCAGTTAGTTTGTCAGTTCATTATTTTTCGCATGAGAGTGTTAATCAGATCATAGATATTCAAATATTTTCTATGCTTTAAAAATTATTCTGATCATATACTCCAGAAAATAATATTTCTTAAGTTTTTAGATATTTGCTATTAGAAATTAACTTAACAGAGAAATAATTATAAGCTATTACATAATTATTAAATAAAAGAGTCATCATAGTTGATATTACATCCAGCAGAGTAAGACTTAAAAAAAGATAACCTTCGTACCGAGATAAATATTAATACAACTTTATATATAGAAAAAAAGAATATACAATATTCACTTAATTTAAGCCATAATATATATTGAATTATTTCTAACATAAAATGCTTTAAATATAAAAAACAAATTTACACTCTGAACTAAGAAATATCTAACAACAAGATTTAAAAAGTGATAACCTTCGTATCGAGATAAATATTGATATAACTTTACATATGAAAAGGATTATACAATACGTGTATTTACCTAATTTAAGCTATAATATATATTGACATATTTTTATCATAAAATGCTTTAAGTATAAAAAACAAATTTACACTCTGAACTAAGTAATATCTAAAAGCATATTAATTAAACAAGATTTAAAAAGTGATAACCTTCGTATCGAGATAAATATTGATACAACTTTCCATATAAAAAAGAATATACAATATTCACAAAATTTAAGCTATAATATATATTGACTTATTTCTAACATAAAATGCTTTAAGTATAAAAACCAAATTTACACTCTGAACTAAGAAATATCTTAACATAGAAAAAGAGCATTCAGAAGTCCTCATCTATAAAAAATCCCGTGTGTATAAGTACTTATTGTGCCCCTTCCGGTTTGCTACTCATGTCATTTTGTGTGTCGCTTTCTTTCAATTGAATTTGCTATTCTGGGATCCCATCTCTAAAGTGTTGTGTTGTGCTGTGTTGTGCTGTGTTGTGCCGTGTGTTGCGTTGTTTAGTGTTGTTGTATTGGCTGCTCTACTCTTGTTTTGGGCTGCTTCAAACGATTGCCGCCTTCTCTTCTCTCTTTTGCTCTGCCGCCTTTAATTAGCAGCGCGATTTATTTGTTTATTTGTTTGTGCTTGTCTATTGCTTTTGACCTGCCTCAAAAAATTGTCTTACTCATTGGCTGCCACAAAATTGACTGCTGGTCGGCTGCTTTTGTATTGAATTACAATTCATTTTTGAGGTATTTGTAGAGCGCAAATTATGCATTGATTCTACGGGTTATTTGTACAATAAACAATTCAAAAAGCAATTCGATGTCAGCATCCATATTCTTTTTAGAGAACTGAACTGTGTTCCCATGGTCATTGGTAGTGCATTACTTTGGAACATAAATTAGTTTGGGAACAGGTCCTTAAACCAAAAAGAGGCAAGTTCCGGCACACAAAACCCACAACACACACACACACACACACACACACAAACACGCTCACAACACGACGACTTCCCCTGTTTCCCTGCTCGGCAATTTGATTAAAATGTTGCCCGTTTTTTGGGCAATAAATGTCCAATAAAAATATAATTATTACTCGCCTGGCTTACACACCTATGAGTTGGAACAGGGCTTAACAGAAGAGCGGACTGTGTATTTGGTATTTGTTTTTCGTCCCGAACACTTTATCTTTTTTTATGTTCGTGTATCGACTTATCTCTCTGGGTTCATGTGTGTGTGTGTGTCCTGAGCCACTCCTGCACATAAATTTTATTAAGTGTCCCTCCCTCTTTGCTCTCTCTTCTGATACTCTATTGTTGAATTTTCCTGTTACTTCCTTGTTTCTATTGCCACTTCACCAAATTGTAATTTTATGTGAAAATTTGTTTATTAAGTAGCTTTGATAGTTTCTCTGGATTCCTACTCCTACTCCTACTCCGACTTTAACTCATTTAATTTATTGTCTTAAGTGCATTTCAAGTGCTTCGCTTTGGTAATTAAATGGGTGTGGTTGGTTTGCCCATTAAATGACGACCACCTATAAATTTAGTCAGGCATTAGTCTTGATTTGTTTTCACTTATAAATTTGCCTTTACAATTTTATAATTTCTCGCACAACAAATGTTCTGTTCCTAAAAGTGTCAACAGCTAAGCTCCCAAAAGGAAATTATGTGTAAATTTGTGATCGTCATCAGCATAAAAAAACACCCTCAAGAGCGAAAAAAAATCTAATTAATTATTAACATATTTCATTGTTTTTAAGCGTGCACACAAAATCCAGATAAAAATTCTAATAAGTCATTCGAAGACAGCACAAAATGCGGGCCGGAAAACGTTGAGGTCGGGGTCTAATGTAAAGAAGAGCTATACATATGGAACTGAAAACTGGGAACTGGGAACAGTCCTCAACAGGCAACTCAATTTATTTTTGAAATTTGTAGACATTTTTTTTTTTTTTCTTTCTGTATTCTGTTTTTTTTTCCTCTGCTAAAAATAAAAATAACAACAAAATGTGGCAGTAAAAGGCGTCACCTTGGCAAATGATTTTCTGGCACTGGAAATAAAAAGGGGCAAAATTGTGTTGCGTGTTTGTTAAACGCGCCACTTGAACACATTTGAGCAATTGGCTGAGAGAAGGAGGGAAATGTTGGAGGTGAATGAGGTGTTTTTAAATTCAAGTACTGTTTGTTTGTCGTTTGGGGACTGAATTGCTCCCCAGCAGCGTTTTAATTATGCGCTGAGAAGAAGAGGAAGTTCAACTCTTTCTCAATGGTAAATAGAAGAATAAGACATTCAAAACAGTCTAGTTTTGATTAAATTGATCAAGTAAAAATATCCAATATTAATACATAATTTTAATTCACTGTTCTCATAAATCAAAATACCCGATGATATATGAATAGACCATTTATTAGCTGTAGAGAGAGAAAGAGTCCGAGAAACTGGCAAAGGCTATGCATATTGGGTCAAAGGCAGCCAACCTGCCAAACCACTTGGTAAGAAGGCAAAAGACAAAAAAAAAAGGGCAATCCCAATCCTGATCTGATCTGGTCAACCGAAAAGGGTTACGCTTGGACGTGTCCTGGACTCATCCTCAAGTGTCAGTGTGCGGTCGTATTTCATTTCTTTTCCAACTTGTTTTCGACTTTCATTCTATCTGGTTTTGTATTTTTTTTTGTGGTTCGGAGCGACCTCGTCTTGAAGTGGCGTCCGATGGCATTTACATTTTTATTACAAACAAATTCGTTGCGGTTACAAATGCGCCAATGCAAATACATTTTTAAGAACTCTACCTCCCAAAAGAGGGATTGCCACTGACCAGTGAGTGCTAAGGGAGTAGGGCAAGGGGGTAGCTACCCTTTCCCATACTCATTCTCCCAGTCAGTTGTATATATTTACAAATTACTTACGGTTAATAAATCATGCCGCATGTCAAAATAAATGCATAAATTTTCCAACTGTTTATCGAAATGGCAGAAAGAGCAAGAGGATTTGTCCAGACTCTCAATTGAATTGGTAAGCAGGCCACCAATTGGATTTGTTAAAGGCTTAAAAACTTGGTCAATTCAAGATGAATAAGTGTAAGTGGTTCAAGGCATATCAGCTTGCCGAATCATCTTATAAATCCATCAATACTAAAGGGTATTTCGGGTTCGTTGGGTATTTTCTTACAGAATCTGACATGAGGGTGGCTAAGCGATTGCTGGTCAGTGCTAAAGCGTTTATAATTTTTCGATTTATAGTCACATTTATCTAACCGATAACCGAATGCTCGGACCAAGCAGATTACAAGGAGAATGGAGAGAAAAAGTCAAGGAAATGATTGATTGCCAGGTTAAGAAGTGAAAGCATGTCACCCAAAGGAATTGCAGATCCTTCTGGGTGGAAGCTGTAAAAGGATACAAATTTGTAACAATAAAGCGTAAAGTTAAGCGCCTTTTGGGAAATTCGCAATGGACAGCTGGAAAAAGAAAAGAGGAAGACAGGAAACTAGTTAGCTGAGAAAATCGAAAGGGGTAGACCAACCCAATGATTGATACCAAGCAGTCAAAAATTACTCAATTAGTTAGGCATTAGCCGGGACAAATGCGTAGAAGTAGCTGCCATTAGGATGAAATCTTTGACCTGACTACCTACTGATGGAAAGAACTAGCTAGGCCCAAGTCTAATTGCAGTCTATCGGAGAATGGGGGGGGCAACGAAGACTCTAGCGTAAATCCAGTGGCCAGTTGGCCGGTTGCAACAATTAAGTAAAGTCAATTGAGGGTAGACCACAGAACGTCATTATAAACAATTTTCCTTATCGCCACAAAAGAAGACGAAGCTGAAGTAGAAATGCATTAGGCCATGGTGTGGTCTTGCCCCGACCAAAGTCTCAGTGCCGACCTCGGTCATAACATTAGAACCTCGCTAGACACTTTACGAAATTGCCGCAAATCACGAACAGAATAGATGGAGGCAAATCAAAGTGAATTAGTCGAAAGAAAAGAAGTTGAAGCCACAAATTGTTGGAAAATTAAGTACCAGAAAAATTAGAAGCGGCTCCAAACGGGGCAAAAGACTAGACGACCTGAAATGCCATTAACATATGAGGCGAGACCGCATGGAACTGCCACCAAGTGATCCCAGATGTTGCAAGAGTCGTCGTCTTCTTGATCTTCGGACTGCGGACTCGGCTGTCGGGTGTCGCGACATGAGTCTAGCAAAACGACTTCAGATTCGACTCGGTCTTTGCCTGGGCAATTAACTGGCGCTACTTTATAGAGTGTGCGTGTGTTGAGATCTGGCAGAGGCGAAGAGTCTTTAATGGCTATTTTGGATGCATCTTTGACTAAGCTATGCTAAGTGGTAGCCTAGACTTTATTATCCCAAAACGCAAAGCTCTGTTTGCAAATAAAACCAACTACAACTAAGTTGAATTGATTTTAGGCCGCATACCTGTGAGTTTAAGCTCCTCACGCCTTCGTTTCTGTCTGATTTCAACACATTTTGCACCCAATTATATTTAAATCCAACATCAATCAATGCATCGTCGTTTACATCTCATTATCTCAGCCTTTCACCTACTGACCAAACCCAAAATCGCTGGCAATCAACACGCAAAACCCCAGACTCTTGACTCCAAGCTCCAAACTCCAACTCCAGCTCAAGCCCAATTCCGGCCAACTGAAAATCCACAAAAATTACCATTTTGACCACAGACAAATTAGTGTTATTAACACTTTTTTTACCTCCTCCTGCCTCTTCTTCTTCTACGCTGCTGTACTTATATTTATGGCATTTTGGCAATGCCAGGCAACATTTTTCACGCTTCAGCCACGCGCAGTACACAATCCACAATCCGCAGTCCACAATCCTCAGTCGTCATCGTCGTCGTCGTCACCTGGTCGGGAGTCGCCTCCGAGTGCCTTTTTAATGGCTGCGTGTAAAAATCTGCAACTGCAACACGCCCTGACCGCAGGTTTTAATATAAAAATGTGTTGAGCTGCTCTTTCAGCTTCCACACTCCCAACCTGCCTCCCTCTCTCTCTCTGTCTCTCTCATCCCACTGCGTTGTTTGTTTGCATGGTGTCAGAGTATTCTGTGAAAACAAACAACAATAATACCGCATAATTCCAGGATTGGTCCCCACTTCTCCCCCGCACATCACTCTGCAACTCGTCGAAAAAATCCATTAAAAATGCGTTTCGTTTTTTTCACAACACTGCCTGGTTGGTTTTGGCCTTTTGGCTTATATCCAAGAGGAAAGTTTGATCAGTTTTGAGATAACAAATATGTCTATCTTTGGTTCTGTAAAGATATGTCATAGTTTTAGATCATACGCTGTAAGAAATACGAAAGACTTATCGATAAACTTTTATTTATTTATTAATTTATTTATGCACGTCTTAAAGCAGTCGACAAAGCAAAAATTATTGAGTATAAAAATTAAGTTAAAGATTACAAATACTAATAAAATTAAATATAAATTAGGAACTGTAAAGAAAAAAAATTAAAGTTAGATCTGGGGTAAGCAAAAATTTTCATGCAGAACTTGGAAAATAAGTTCAGAATTGAAGGGATGTATTTTAAGCTTTCCACCCACTCTCCTCTCTGGGGATTGGGTTTTCACAAAACGTTGCAATTATTATTATTATAAGTTTCGAGTTAGTTCTGACATCAATTTTGATTTTATGAATACAAGATTAAAAGTCTTATTTTTTACGCAAAATTGAAAATTTTTGAATAAATAGTTAAAGCACGAGACTTTTTAATTTTTAAGTTGATTTGTTTAATTTAGACTCAAGCTGATCGCATAAAGATCAGTGTTTCCCATACACCCCACTATTGTATAATTTTTTTTGTATTTCCTTTTGAAATATTCTTTTACTTTTCAGAAACTTTTATACTTCCCTCGCAGTTAACTCGTCGTGTCTTTTGCATAATGCATAATGCGTTAATATTAACCGGTAGCTGTTGAAAATTTTTGCAATTTTCATAATGATGCCAGTTTGCGAAGTGCAGAAGATGGACATGGCCCAAATCGCAGCTAATTAAGTTAATTAGTTTATTTTAAAGCGCCAAATTGAAACAAGCAATACGACCATCCATATATAAATCAGTGGCGCCTCAATTGGCAGTCCTTGGTGAACCGATTTACGACCTACTTTGACTGTCTACCAACTCTCCAAATTGGTGGTACTTTGGCCCACTTGTTTGCACAGCTAATTGCAACTTTTGTCTGTTTGTCTCAAGTGTTTTTTGAGTTTATTCTCTGATTTTGCATAGCATTTTTCAGTTTGTCATTGACAAGAGACAACTGCCAGGCCATTGCTAATTTGATACACTGTAAATTGAATCTGGGGGTCTGACACTTGAGCGGCTTTTGCGTTTGACAACATTGCCGAAAAGATAACAAAGGTCGTGTGGCATTGACAGTGGCAAGATTTCAAGTGCTTTGTTGTTCTTATTTCTTCACACTAATTGCCCACGGGATGGGAACGAAATGTTTATTTATTGAACAGTGTGATGGCAACTCTTAAAGTCATACGGTTTGCAAATGACTCACGTTGACTGAAGGGTTACAGAGACTCATATAGAGAATTGACAATTATTTTAAACTACGCAAAAGCCGTTAAAATTAATGTATGCACGAAGGAGCATTACTGTGCAATTCGTAGGAAAAATAGCTGAGAATGTCAAGGATAATTGCACAAGAAGGGTGACTAAGCGCCAGGTGGAAGCCATGGAAAGTTTAAGCCAACCAACCAACCAGCTAACCAACTAACCATCTAAGCTGTAACCCATATACTAAACTTAACTATTTAACTTAATTCCCATTTCGAAACGCGTTCATTCACTTCATTTAGTTGAAAAGTAAGAATTTTGATGCGGATGCGGGCTAAAAGGGGTTAGGATCGAATACTCGGCTTCTGTTAGCCAAGTTGCCACTCGAAGTTGCGCCAATTTATTTAATTGCTTTCAAGTGACACTGCCAGCGTGTTAAATTGAGCATAAATTTTGCCACTCTTGTTAAACTATTAGGTTAAATGGCCAAAAGGGGGTTCTAGCTAACCCGTTACAAAATGCGTCTAATTGGTCCACAATTGCCTTGGACAATTTAAAGGTGTGTAAGTAAATAATGAAATGATTTTTAATTAAAATAATTTTATTCACTTTTAATAAGATATTGCCAACCTTTGCAATATTAATTATTTAGTTCAAAACATATTGTATTAATACTTTTTTTAACGTAGCTTATTAGATAAAAATACTTTTATTTTAAATATAAACTAACACAATTTTCAAACCAGTGCGTTCAGTGGTAATATCTAGTACAAAATGGAAATTAATGCGAATAAAACGTAGCATTTTCTTTATGAAACTTTACTAATATTCTTTTATAATACAGGAGAATAAGTGCAATGCAGCTTTAAAGTTCTTGAAATCGCTCATACCGTCGACCGATTATTCAGCCACTATGTGCATATGAAACTCAAGTTTTCCTGTAACCATCATCATCATCTTCATCATTGTGAACATTGTCCATAAATGCGAATGCACTCAAGCATATAGCGCAATAAACACAGCCCAGTCGCAAGTGATGACCACACAGTGCCCTTCTGTGCCTCCTGTGCCCCTGTGCCTCAGCCTGACCAGGCACCCCAACAATGTGTCCAGCATGTTTGAAAAAAAAAGAAGGAGAAGGAGGAAGGAACGCTCCACACACACTTGTTTGCTCAATCAAATGGAAATAATTGTGGTGGCATTGGCAGTCGAACAGGCGGAGCAGACTGTAGAAGAAGTGCCTCATTGTGAGCTGTGTTTGTTACCCACACTTGATTGAGGAACAGTTCCGATACGTTACGATATGAACTGACCGCCAGTCGCACTCATTGAAGTGTTGATGCATCCAGGCAAGAGCTAGCGGCCCATGGATGTGGTAGACTCCGACTCTTCGACTCTTTTACTCTCCGACTCTCCAAAGTTCCTCCTGTTGATTTCTTTATTAAGGCATTGTGCTAATGTAAAGTCCGGCGGGACATGGCAGCATTGTAAGTAGCCTGGACTCAACCAATTAATTGGCTGCCTTCTGAGTGAGCTGCATTCAACGAACAAAAGGATTTTTATGTGTGTGTGTGTGGTTAGTTAGTGGTTAACTAGATATTAACTACATTTCAAATAGATTCCTTTGGCTGCTTAGTAGATTTAAATAATCGAAACAGTCTTGTCATGAAATCTGAGTTCTCTCAAGCGAAATCTTAACTGTGTAGCTGAAATCTTTCCAAACAATTAAACCCAAACCGGACCCTTTTGTCAGTCCTTAAACAAAACCGCTGTAAGAAGCTTTTTTTGAAATGCCGACACACTCGAAAAGTACACAGAGCACAAATTGTTATGAGGGGAGATTCTAAAGGAATTCCTCAAGTACTCACGGTTTATGCAAATTTTTTCCATCTCTGACAAAAAAAAGCAAATCTAAAATTTGTATTGCTACAAGAACAACAACAGCAACAACAACAACAACAATCACTTGCCATGTTCGACAGTGTATAGTACACTTGCCCATGGTACAGTTGTCACTGGGGCGTCATTTGAATTTCGAACAAAGAGGGAAAATGCGCTGAAAAATATGCCTTGGTTTTTATATTTTTTCCGGTACTGTTCTAGGGCATTTTAGCCATGACAGATGGTCAGTTGGTAAGTCACATCAACCACCGCAACACTCATGGATACTCACGTACGTGTTGTCAGTTCGTCAGTCAGACGCCCAGTCATTCAGTCATTCAGTCAGTCAGTCAGTCAGTCAAAGCAAATATGACAGTTCACTGTCGTCGTGACCGTCATCGTCATCGTTCTCTGCCTCTTCCTCTTTCTCTTCCTCTTCCTCGTTGTCGTCTCAAACTTTAACCCTCCGTGCAACAGCATTTTGGGGGTTGCTGTCAAGACCCCTGCCCCTGTCTACAGTTCAGTTCAGTTCAGCTGAGGGAAGGAGTACTGGGTACAGTTTGTGCATTGATACTGTTGTGGTCGTCAGTAGTCGCCGCCGTCGAAGTTGTTGCTGCCACTTGGCTGATGCGAATGACAACAAGAGGCACAAGAGGTAGACGGTACAAGTATGAGAAGTACACTCAGAAAAATAACTAATTGTAAAAATAAATTCAAACATATTTGATTTTACCACATTACATTTAAATAAAACACATATAAAAATCAAATATTAAATAGTTTGTTTGAAATAAAATATAATAAAATGTAAAATTTTATAAGAATAAACATAGTAAATATATATAAAATTAAATTTTAAAATGTTTTTTAATTAAATATGTTTTATATCATTTTTTTTATTATTTTTCTTAGCTAAAAATCAAATATATCTTATTTAAATATTTCGTAAGAGTATTCAAGTCAAATATTTAAATTCTCAATCGCTTCTTTAAGTGTAGGTAGGTTATGTTAGGTAGTAGTTGTAGTAGCTGGCAGATAACGTTATGCGAGGGGGGGAAGAAGTGTTAGGGGGTAACCAAGGCCTACCCCTGATGAGGGTTGTGTGTTTCTCCTTGTTGTCTTCAGTGTTCTCTGTTGTGTTGTGTGTGTGTGCAGTGCGGGATTTAAGCGTTAAGTGGTTATATTGAAAATATTGTATTTACATCGGTAGGTGATTATGTCTGTGTGTGTGTGTGTGTGTGTGAGTGGACTGAATGATGACTCACATGGGTTCGTCTAGGATATTGATAATTTCATTAAACTATTGAGCCACATATAGTACATGCTTATTAAGCGACGCATCAGACTGAGTGGTGTTTGTATCTAGGCGTAATTTGGGATAAGTGAAAGGTGTACTTTGGCGATTTGCGAGGGTTAGGAAGAGCGTACAGCAAGAGAGCAAGTGCAGGGTACAATGGGTGTTTCTGCTGCCTTATCATCGTATAGCTGACTTTGATGGATGTCAGGCAGCTTTTAGACTGTTGGCTTGTTGAAATGCAGACAAGTGTTTAACAAAAACTCAAACTCTGCTCTCCCCAACTACAATAACTACAGACAGGGTTCATTAAGTGACCCGTAGTTCACATAACAATGGGCCAAACATGTGGAAGCCTCATAAAAAAATGGATGTGGGGTCGAAATGCAGCAACGCATTCAAATGCAACAACCACAAAAAAGTAGGGAAAGGGGCCAAAGGATATTAATGATTTTGCGCTTGAATTGCAATTGCAACAACAAGAACAACAAGCGAAGCGTCAGCAATGTAATAACAATAACAATATATCCACACACACACACACATATACACACAAGCACTGCGGTCAAGCTGTCAATTTTTCAAAAAGTGAACTACATAAAAAACGCAAGTGAAGCCCTCGACTCATTCACGGTGGAAAGGGGGAGGGTTACCCCGATTTATATGAGGATGGAAGTCGCATTGCGTTACCAACGCAATGACATGCAGTTTTTTGCATATCAGTGCACTTGGAGAGGGTCGGGGAAGGGGTCGGGGAGTGGTGTGTAGAGCCCTTGATACTTGACGGTTGAGCCGTAGGTCCAATGCTGGTCAGCTTTGGTCTTCCCTCTGCCTCTGTTCCTGCACTTTGGCATCCCTCAATTTGTTGCATTGTTGTAATTTTATGCACATTTGTGTTTGTTTGCCGAATGATTTGCACAAAAAACGAAAATTTGTTTTTCGGATATACATACATGTCTCTGCATTTCCTTTTTCATGCACCCTGTAGTTTTTTTTTAAAGAAGGATATGCTTATTTTCTGTAAATACATTCTAAACATTTTCTCGGAATACTTTTTTTTGTAATTTTCAAATTACATGTAAATTTTAAACTTAATAAAGAAAAGTTGTACTAAGTATACAATTTTACAGGGTATCACCTAGTCAAATACCTTATTGAAATTCTAGTTGTGGGCGCTTGCCAAGTTTTTTATGTAGAAATTAATTGAGTTTTTTCTAGTTGACTGAGTTTTTAATGAAATCGTTAGTGTGTTGCATTTGGATTCAATTTTTCCATTTTCCCTCTTTTTGTTGTCTATCAATTCACATTTTTGTAGTATTGCCGTGGAGATAATACCAAGGGGATTTAAATGGGTGGACTTTTTGGGTTGAAATCATGGATATTTGTAGTGTTGTTTGTACGGTTGTGTGAAGGTACTTGTTAGGAATTTGGATGTGACTGTAGTCTACATCAATATGAGTCAACCTGACTGAAATCTGTAATGGACTGCCCTAAAAGTGTTATCAAAAAAACTGTCAAACCTGACAATGGTTAACGAACTTGGTCCAAGAAACCAAACAATAGTTAAAATTTAATTGAAGCTTGGAAATAATAAAAATAAAAAATTATACTTTGGCCGTAAGAAAAGAAAGTAATTAGCGATAGAGAAATACGTGGAAATAAAACTAGACACATAATTACAGCATTAACGGTTGACTCTGAAATGATCGTAAAAAGGTGCATTATTAGAACTACAATTTATGGGTCTAAGCGACCCATTTATGAGAAATTCACCCAAAACCCTACAACAATTAACTGCTCTGTCTCATATTTACTATGACAACGAGAAATGCCTAAAGATATCATTTTAATAAAATTGTTTTAATGGTTTATCTTAACAGCCTCACGGCTCGGCGATCATTGTTCGAAATTAGTGAAACATAATGAAACTATTCCCGGAAAGTGGAGTTCCCCACACCAACACCCATTCAATCAAAATGTGAGTTCCAACACGTTCAGTTTTTTATGTAGTTTTAAAAACTTATAATTAATGTGAAAGGCGGTTTTTGGCCTTTTATCGCCCCAACTTGATCTACATTTTTCAATTGCCATGCCCTGACGATAGTTAGCCCTGGTTTGATGTATGGCTTGGGCTTTGTTCACAACAGAAAAGGTGCCATAAAACGGCATTGGTTAGCTTTAAAGACATCCATCTATCCATCTATCTATCTAACCATTTGATCATTTGTCCATTCTGGAGTCTGAGTAATTTATTAGCTTTTGACCATTTGAACTCCCTGGTAGTTAATCTTGCTCGGTTTACTGATCATCAAATCAAATCAAATCAAAAGTTTATCTCTGTGCGTGTTGGCATTTTTCAGTTAAAAGTGCCAGTTGGTTAATGATCATACATTCCCATGTGTGGCATAGTTCATTAAAGAATTTATACAAAGCAAAAAAATGTGGAAATGAAAATAGTTTTAGAATTTGTTATGGTTTTGGGCAGTTGTGTGTGTTTCTTTTTGTTTGATTTCATATAAAACTGATCTATTGTTGATCAAAGTTGTAAGAAAGTGCTGTTTTTTTAATTTGTCTGGGCTCTAGAAAACTGTGTTAACTTATCTTCAAGTTGGCATCTCTCAAGTGCAGCCTACTCTTTAAATGTTACTCCTTAGTTCATATTTTTAAAATCAATATCTTTGAAGACTGTGGTCTGGCTTATAATGCTCTGTCATCTTGACGATATAGCTGTGATCCTACGCATCTCGAGACCCACGCAGAGTGAATCCAAGCACGTGGCTTAGCTTCCGTCTTAAAGGCCCAAAATTCAAATATCTTCAGCACATGCCACACTCCATTTGACACGAGATGGTGGGCCGTCTATAGAGATCTCTTATCACAAGTGCTGGTAGGGCCCATTACAAAAAATGACCCACAAAATTTGTGTGTTAAAATCGTTTTTAATTTCTAATATGTTTTCCGGAAAGTGCCACCCAGCTCCTGCCTGTCCGCCTGACTAGTAAAAATCTCCAACTCGACGCGCAATTAAAACTTTTCATGCACATCAACTTTCACTCAAGCGTGTTGTAGGCCTTAGGGCGACTGACTGACTGACTGACTGACTGGCTGACAGCATCAGCGGTAGGGTCTGCCCTTTGTGTTGTTGTTGTTGCTGTTGCGGCACCAGCACGCCCCAACTGCAACTACTCGTCTCTGCAATCAGCATAGAAATATATGAATATAAAACAAAAACATAAAGAAAATAATATTTTTCTAACAACGACAGGCAATCAACGAGTCGGAGTCCCCAGATGCAGGGCAAACAAATTTTCTGTGGAAACGAGATCTTGAAAATGATGATCTTCAAGCGGCAAACACCGAACAGAAGCCTCCTCCAGTTGTTGCAGCAGACGCATGTCAAGTCGTCGGCTCATGCCACAAGTCAGTGGCAAGTGTCAAGTGCTTGGGGGCTCTCTACTCTCAACTCTCAACTCTGTGCTCTATGTTTTTTGGGTTTCATGCCACTTTGCCACTTGCCACTTGCCACTTGCCACTCGGGCCCAAAATCGTTGTAATGTCTTTGGTAACTCATGTGTGTGACAATACTTGATGCACACTTGGAACTGTCGCATACTTCCATATGTAAAATAGATTGATGGAGGATGTAAATGGGCAACAAATTTATACTTTTTAATACTTCCAAGCACTGGAAGCTATAAAGTTAAATAACATTCGATAATACCTTATCCAATGATTTGAAATTTAAATTATTAGTAATTAGTTATTGGATAAAGCACAATTATCTTATTTAAAATTTCACTAGTTTTTTAACTTAGGGAACTCACAAAAGAAATAGTAATGTATAGACTTGCAAAATAAAATCCAATTGAATGATTGCCAAAAAATTCTTTAACTTAATAAATACCATTAAATTTTAATAATAAATTTTAATACCATTTATTTACATTTACATTAATTACATTTTATTTTAAGGGTGCAATTATCGGATTATCTATTTTTTTCATTTATTTCAAATGTAAAAAAGTATCAGTTTGGTTTTGGATAAAATTGTGATTCCCTAAATTTAGCAGCAATTATTAAAAATAATTTTAAAGCTGATCAGATGAGGATTGAAGAGGCTTTACAACTAGATTCCACTAATAGGCATATTAGGTTTAAATATAAATAATGCACAAAAGAAGTCAGATTCCAATCTTATTTCCTATAACGGTCGGTCAGATTATAAAATGAAAAGATTATATTTATCATTCAATTTTGGTTAAGAAATCGGAAACTGTTTATACATAATAATTTTCGTATTAGTGTTTTTTAATTTATGTGCAGCTTCTTGATTTTTTCCGAGCATGTTTACCAAACTTTGATTATACAAATGATGGCTATTTAGTGGAATAACTGAATTTATTTCCTGCTAAGCTGTACTATTGACACTTTTTAAGCTGATACAGCAACTAATCAGTACAATCATTTGGTATTATACTTAGAGGCTATTTGTATTCTTTCATTGTTGCCACATGCATTTAAGTTGCTGCCCCATCTCCTATGGGTCTTCTCTACAAAAAAGCAGCTTGCCACGACCCCATGTGGTCGTATTAGCCAGCCGCTTATGGCGCTGCCAACACCATTTAGCCAAGACGGGGACCCCATAATTTCTATGATTATGTTGAGTGCAAAGAGCAAGCAAAGGCAGAGTTTTCTGCCTCTGGTCGATCTTCATGGTTGTCTGTCTGTCTGTCTGTCTGTCTGTCTTTCTTTCTTTCTGTCTGTCTGTCTGTCTGTCTGTCTGTCTGTCTGTCTGTTTGTCTGTTCTCGCCTAATACAACAGCGCCGCTAATGCTGATGACGATGAACACGTGCAACGACAACAAACAACAATAATACAAAACAACAACAACAACAACAACAGCAACAACAACATTGTTGAACAGTGATCGTTTCGCATAAAGTGCAACTTTGATGACTCTGAACGTTTTATGACAAGATCATTGGAAGTGCCACCATTTGTGGCATGAGTTGGAGTTGGACACACTATGACCGCTGCCTTTTGACATTTCTTCTTGTTGTTGTTGTTGCTGCTGTTGCTGTTGTTAGTTTGTGGCGTGCTCTGGTCCCATAACCATTTCTTAAGCTAATAACATCAGCAGCAGCAACAATCATAATAATAAACTTTTCATCTTTTTATGTTAAATGTGATGCGGCCCCAAATCAACTTGTGCCTCAGTCGCTGCTGTTGCTGCCACATCTGGAGACACTTTGTTAATGGCCTCGCTTGCTGCTCCCCAGATCTCAGAGCCCAGATCCCAGATCCCATTCCAACTCCCGAAGACTTGAGGAGTCCCATGTTTGTTGTTAATGCTACTAAAAACAGTTTTTAAATGCAAATTAATGTGGGCTCCTCGTCCGCCTTTTTATTTGAAGTGTTGACTGACGGGCAACTGCAGGTTTCTTTTCCTCTATCTCTTGCACACACACACACACACACACACGCACAAATTCACACACGTGTCTATCTATCTCTATACGATATGTTTATTTCTTGTTCTTGTCGATTGTTATCTTTATGAAATTTTCACTCGACTTAATTGCATGCATAGTTTTTAATGGCTCTTGAAATTGAATACATGCTTACTCCCATACTCTATACATATACATATATGGTATATATATATTTACCAGATCTTTAGAGTTCAGTCGAGTTCCGCTCAGCTGTGTGGGGAACAAAATGCTATCTTAAAATAGCAAAATGAGATTTTGTATGCATTTTAGTGTTTATTAAATGGTCCTTTTTGACTTTCCCTTCTGTTTCAATTGCCTTTTGCCTATTCATTGCAGTGCCATATCAAATATTTATACTCGACGCCCAAGTAAACCATATAAAACACATTCAATTCAGTGGCAAAAAAAAAGAAAAACATCTCGAGAACTCCTTTGTTACGTTTGTCTGTAAATTATTGCGTATGCAAATAAAATATCAATATAAATTGAAAAGCCAAGAGCGAAACATTGGCAAACATTCAGCTAACCAGAATGAAAATTATAAAATTTAAAGTCGATCTTAGAATACTCTTAATTTTGCTTGAGGACTAATAATATGGCTCAATCTTTAAGATTGTTAGGTAAAACATCACAATAAATAGTAAATAAAACTTAAAAAAATTGCATGCATTGGAGTAAATAAGTACACACAAAAAAATAGCACTTTTTGTTAGTGATACTAAAAATTAAATATTAATAAATTAAATATAACTTGGAGATAAACAAATCTAATTATTATCTACTATTATTATTTTGTCATTTTATGAATAAATGAAAATGCTTTTATATGCCAATTTTATACCAATGTGTGTAAGCTTTTTATACTCTTCCATGAGAAAGTAAAGACATGCAAATCAGTTTGCCAGCATTTCAGTTCAATTTTTTTGTTTTTTGTTATTTGGTTATTCGGCAAGACCCATAAAAATCATTGAAGCGGCGCCAGGCTATAAAAGAGTCACAATTTCCATTTGCCACCAAACCAGAAAGTGCAGCCAAAAAAGATCTTTGGCTCGTTTGGTTTGTGCTAAAGCGTGTTTAAGGCGATTCCAATGGAAGTATTTTATGTGTGTGTGTGTGTGTGTGAGTGTGTGTGCGTGTGTATGGGTGTGTAAGTGATTAGCATACGCCGTTTGGCATAACACCCTTTTGGCAACAAGGGGTTGCATATTGGGCTTATCAAGTGACTTTTTATTTGTTACACAAGTCAACTCGTTCATGTTACTGTTGTTTTTGTTATCCCGATAAGGGATACAATTTTTTCCCCCTTTTTCTTGTAATTTATATGTGAATTTACTGTAATGTGTAATGTACAACGGGTAGACGATTTTCAAATTGTTGACATTATGTCAGATAAGTGAAATTACATGTTTTTTGGATTTGTTTACAAGCGATTTTCCCGTTTTTTGTATTGAGGGATGCTGCTGATTGTAATAAATAATTGTATACAAATCTGTAATTTGTGGTAAATTATAATTATAATTTAAAGTAGTTTAAAGCGTTGAGCTGCCAGCTTTAATGCAATTGAAGTCTAAGTGAATTCAACAGAAATAACTCTAAAAGCTGCTCCCTTTATCATTTCAACGATTGCAACTCGTAAAATCTGGCAAATGCGATTTTTTAATTGAATTTTCATTACGTTTCCGTTTGGCCGGTCGCAACATTGCAACATGCCGCAAGCCAGCAGCAACAGTCAACGTCAACAGTCAACAGTTTCCCCCGTCGAAAAGCTAACGAAACAATTTAATATAGGAATCCGCAGCAGATTCATAGACAGAGTCTGTAAGCCTGTTCATAATTTTTTGTTTTGCCAAAAACATTTAGCAAAAAAATATTTATTTATGATTTCGTTGATTTTTTCAGCTTTTATGCAGTTGCGAATGGCGACACGAAAAGCCGCTTACGTTGCAGACCTTAACCGGAAATTGTGGTATAGGTAAAATGAAAGGCTGAAGGATGAGAACAGCGCAGGATTTGGTTTTTTACGATGATTAAAAGTTATCTTAATGTCAGCCAGGTTTATGACAATGTTTGTGCTGCTGTGCTTTTTGGGTGCCAAAAAGTTTTTTAAGTGCATCGAGGGCTGACTAAAAAGGAAGAGAAAGAGAGAGAGCGAGAGAGAGAGGGAATGTCATTTGACTTGTAATGAAATGTTTATTCTGAATGGTTTTAATTGCGTCTAGCAATGGCATCTTTAATGTCTGATGACACGACTGAATTTTATGATACGCACATTCAAAATGTGTGAACTACTCGAAAGGGGAAGTATTTGAATCTTTGAATGACAACTTTCCTCTTTACCGGCAACTGTTTTCCATTTGCATAACTCTTGGCGATATACGTGAATATGCACAGAAAGTTGTATTTGAAAATGCACTTACAGTAGATGCTGTGGCTCTTATTGCCAGTGTGTAATATGCACAAGCATGTCCTGCAGCTTCCCCAATCCAAGAAACATCCTGCTGTAATCTGTCATACGTGTTACATTCAGTAAGTGCCAGAGAGGAGTATCATCTATATATATATACATATGCACATGTATGTGTGTGTTTATGGTGTTGGGTAAAATGCAAAGCCAATGAACGATAAACTTAATTATCCAGCTTAATTGTCGTGCATATGCAGAGTATGCATCATCAAGGATATGTGTTTGAGTTTATGGATAACCCTAATGCAGCATTATTAATTGCTTGCAAGTGTAAATTCAAAACCTGCAATGTAAATTACAAAATTACATGAGACTCCCTTCGATTATATCCCTTCCCCAATGGCTACCCTATCAAGTTCCATGTTGGACTTGCGATTTTCCCATTAACTCAATTAGACATTGTCGTGTCAATGTAAAATTTTCGTGTTTCATGCATTATTTAAAGAACAAATGTTCTCACAGTCTCCAACACATCGTTTTGTAATGCAATTTACCTTTGAGATAATGCAAATAAGTATTTCCTAGATTTTAAGGATGTGTCTGATTGTGGCCTTTTCTCATCCAGTGAATCGCATGAAAAGTGCACAGCAGTCGCATTTCAATTTCATTTTGTTTGCATAACAAATTTTCCGCACGGTAAATTTTTATTGACAATTAAATTTTTGCCAAAAGCTAAAGATAAAAACCAAACTCGAACCCCAAATTGAAATGCAAATATGCAAATTTTCTGCACAAAGCGGCAACAGTTGCCTTGCCAAGCAAAGATACACAAAAATATATCCAAATGTTCTACTATATCTTTATCCTTATTTTTTCTTTCATCAAAAACGAGCTGTTGACATATGCGACGTGCATAAATTGCGAGTCGCGACAGCGTCGCCTCAAAACATTACCAGAAATCATATAATAAATGTTGGGAAAGCATCAAAATTATAAAAATAAAAAAAAATCACAGAAGTTGGCAGCCAAAAACATAAGCTGAATAACATTTGCTGACTTAAAAAAAAATATACTTATATAATAAGTTTTGCCGCAAGGCTATAAAAGCAAATCTGGATTTGAAATTTCTGCGGTCTGCCCTCTGTTAGCCCGGGGTTAAGTGTGACTGACATGTGTATGGATTTCGCATAGTCTCTGTCTGACCTGCGATTTGGCGAATCTTTTGAGCAAAGTTAGTTGAGCGTAAAATATTTAAAAACAAAGTTGATACAAAGCGCAGACTCTTCTATATAGAAAGAATAGAACCTCAACCCATATCATATACATTTTTATCAGAAATAAGTTGATACTTTTGTTGAAATTGTCAAAGTCTGTAGTAATACTTTAGAGTACTTAAGAAATAAGTGTACTTAAATTAAATTTTAGTATAATTCTTCATATTTCTGTAGCATGTCAATAGAAATGATGTTGAGTAGTAATGTAAAAATATATCGAAATATCGACAACTCGATTTTCGTGGAAGCGATTATCCAGTACTTCAACTCGATGATTTTTTGGACGATCCATCGAGATGATTATATCGATTTCCGTGAAAAATCGACAACTCACTGGTTCTTGTTCATCGTAGTTAAATTGCAGAATTAAGCAAAATCATTCAATTTTTTAAAGAGCGTCCGTATTAAATAAACTACAAAATTGTCAAGGTTTGAATTAGGCATGAAAACAATGCAAGAAAAATTAGGTTTTTTAAAAAAGTACGAGTGTATTATGTGATAGCAACTACGTTTTCAAATTCAAAAAAAGTTTATTGAAAAAACTCGATATTTGCAGCTCGATCTACTATTTTCCGATATATCGACAACTCGATGCTTATTTTTGGCGATTTTCTAATTTGATATAAAACTCGATCTAAAGTTTGAATTTACATCACTAATTTTGAGGCCAATTGGGTGAAAAACATAAGGTTTCATAGAGCAAAAATTATAGGCATAAATGGAAAGATTCTTCCTTACTGTTCACATGTCTAATAAATAAGAGAGACTCCAAAAACTTTGTCAATTCAGTACACAGAGACTTACGTATAAAGAGATATAACTCACACATTGACTTCTCACTTATTTAACTCACAATTGCAATTGCCGTAAGTGCCTAGAGAGACAGTAAATTATATTAGAGACAAAAACGTATTGATTGCTTGAAAGTGCATCTGGTAGCGCAACATCCCCGACTCCAAAATGCAGTTGCAGTTGCAGGTTGACACCTTTTGAAGTCAAACTGCAGGCGAGTTGCAGGCTGCCACACTTTGTATCTTGCAACGGGCACACATAATGTGAAATAAATTGGATTATCCTTTGATTCATTCACAGTATGTCGCCCAGTCGGCTGGGCGCATAATTTATATGCTTTACATATTTCAAATGTGCCTCGACACCGTCACCCGGACCAGGCCAGACCAATACTCGATATTTAGACGGGGTTTCGGCTCTCCAAATCCATTGGTTGGGTGGTCATTAATTTTCTTGGTGTCGCTCAAAGGAGGCGATAACAAGTTTTGCCTGATTTGATTGCCGCCTGACTGTCTATGAGCAATGAGCTTGTTACTTAGCTTTACACTCGCATGTGTGTGTGTGTTCTGAATCGTTGCTTAAATTGCTTTTCATTGAGATTTTCCACATTGATGGAGTGGTTTGTGTAATAGGATAGAAGTGGCTATATATCCTTAATGAGTACAGGTGATAAGTTGGTTCCTATAGGGTATTATGTACTCGTATTCATTGATAATTAAATTGTTTCATTTGCTAAACCTTTAATCTACCCAATTATATAGTCATGTATGTATTATAAAATTAATTCGTTGACTTGATTGTTCTTAATTTAACTCGCTTATTGTCTGACTTGATATAAACTCTTTCCAGCCATATATATTTGAAGATTTTTCTGCCCCTATCAACTGGACTTAAACCACTTTCCAGCTCTTTAATATTACCCTTCTAAACTGTGGCCACAACACAAATAGTTTAGCTTAACTTATCATTCGCAGAGAGAGAAAGAAACATAAAGCTATAGAAAAAAAGAGACAGACCGTTCTGCAACAAGTCCGTTAATAGGGCTTAAAGCGCTTATCTCGCTTCTGCTTTGCTTTCTGGCCAAAGCTGAAAACACAGCATACAAATGGGAAAGTGGAGGATGAGGGGATATTCTGATGTTGCTTTACATTTTGCTGTAGTTTTTATATTAAAATTCACCCAGACTGGACGAGGGCTATTAAAAGCGTTGCCGTTGCTGTTGCTGTCGGTGCAGACAACCCAGACATGGCACTACTGGGCGAAAAGGATACCTTTGGTGTAAATCCCAGTAGGAAATTAAAAACCAAAATGAAGTTGAAATGAGAAAAAACGAAAAGTCAAGTCGCGACAACGTGGCCAACGAAATTTATCGTCATATTTATAAAAGCGCAACGCATTGCAGCATTGCCAAACCAGATACCAAATGCAGAGTCCAGTCAGCTCGTCAAAGACACCTTATTACCAATAAAAAAGAGGAAAAAGTGGACAGCAACAGGACAACGACTGACTACTGTCTGACTGTCTGACTGTCTGACTGTGTGTCTGTCTGACTGTGTGAGTGAGTGACGCAGCCGCGGGTGTCATGTCCTCTGTGAGGTTTTTGTTTCACTACAGAGCTTACAATTCTCCAGTCACAACAAGTCCAGAGTCCAGTTCTTCACTCTTGCCCCAAAAGCAGACAATTAAAACAGCTCTGGCGGCAAAAGTCGCGACTCACAGGACATGCTACAAATATCCTGTCGCCTTTGCTTTTGTGTACTGTTTGCTCGGCTTACGATTAATGGGTCTTTAGCGTTTTTAGCCCCGCGAATTATGATGATTACTTTCGACTGTCACACTTACTTTCCCTGCCCTCGAACCTTTCCCTTACCCTTAATTTACACCGAACACCTGTCTATATATGCTATAAGTTTATATTATGCCAGACGATGTCTGCACAAATAACAAATAATTCGTGTGCACATTTTCACAAATGTCGCTACTCAATTTCCTTTAGATCCACTCTGTACAGGGTGCCGATTGTCATATACTATGTAAGGTCTCAAAATTTTATATATATTTTAATTTTTATAAAGCATGTGTAAATTGTTTAAAATGTACTTAAACTAGGAATCTGTTCTGTTTCATTTTAGTCAGAAAATATGAGGGATAATATAAAAAAAAATATTTAAGAAATACATCTTTAAGATAGAAAAGTTTTCAATAATTAAGTTTTGTCAACTTTTTATATAATATGTTTAACAAACAACCTAAAACTTTTATATTAAACATTTTGTTGATCAAACAAATTGAATAAATTCCAATTAATAATCATCTCCCGATTAATTTTAATTAATTTGCTGATGTTATTACTATGATTCTTTAATTTGCTTATTTATTTAAGTTCTCTGCAGAAACATGAAATATTTTCTAACTTTAACTTATTCTTTATAAATATGATTTAAAATACTTTTGAGGATCGACTGCGCTAAAATAAATCATAGTTCAAAATTAAAGCACCTTCTTGTATAATAAAGAGTATTTAAAAAAGAGTATCTATGGTTTCCCTTGCAAAATCCTCGCTAATCCTTGTCGTATTTGCAAGAATTTCTTTTTGTTTTGGCTTCATAAATGTCACAAAAAGTCAAATCCTGGTTGTTGCTGTTATTGCTGTTGTTGTTGCTGTGGGTTGTCGTGTTGGGTCGGCTAATCATAAAAAATATTAAGCGCTGATTTTGACGCGACATTTTTAACGTTCGAGCGTGCTAATGAGTTTTTTTTTGTTTTAGCCAAGCTTGTCTGGTTTCTCAAAGGGGGACAACTCGGACAAGGAGTTGGGTCTTTGTCTGCTGTCAATCCACCCGCTTGTTAATTAGTTCTTCCGCTTAAATTGTATTTAATGCTTACGTGCTAATATTTTGCAAGTGCCACGCCCCCGCCTCCGATGCCGCCCATCGCTTGACATGCGATTAATAAATAAATTTCGAGTTGGTTGCGTGTCCTGTTCCTGCTGGGGATACTTTGTCGTCCTTAAATGCCTTTCGTTTCTAATTTGTTTATGGGTTCATTTCCCAGCGGTCAATTGTTGGGTCGTCTCTGATTTTTTTGTTTCTTTTTATTTTTTTTGCATATGATTTCCTGTCGCGCCTTTTGTTAAATAAGTATATAGAAAAACACCTTTTCAATTAGCCCAGCCGCACTTGAAATCCATTTGAGGCGTTAATTTTGGTTGGCATGGCTAAAACAAAAACCGTTAACACATCACTCGCTTGGCAAGTGACACTTGGCCAGCATCACCATTTGACCACATCTTTCTTTTCCCCAAACCCCCCACAAAATAAAAAAGGTTTTCCTCTTGGAACCCATTGAATTCTCGGTTTTAATTGAGCGCGCAGACGTGCCACATTAAAATCGTATAGAGAAAAAAGTGTTGCCAGCAAATGAATATACAAATAATGTTAATTTCGAGTAAAGTGCTACAAATTGATTTCAAGCATAAAAACGCCACTAACAATAGCGACTTCGAGTCGGGAAAATAAGTTATAAAATTGGGAAATGACAAAATGGGAGTTAAAATGGATCGTAATGCCACCAAGGTAGTCTAATAAAGATAAGGAAAATTTCACAGCTCAATTAAAGCTGGGGAAAAAAGCGACACATTTTGATTACAAAAGACTGTTGAGATACTTCACGCTGCCCTAGAAAAAACGGTAAATACGAGGTATCTATGAAGTACACATGTCTCTGAGTCAGCGCGTTAACAATGCACACAAATCATTTGATCCCAAGTTGGGAATTGTAACATTGCCACGAAATTGATTAACCAATATGACAATCATATCTATTATATGTATCTTTTTGTAAGTATCTTGTTGTATATTTGTGTATCTGTATCTGTATCTGTATCTATTGGATTGCATCTGCTGCACGTCGCGTTGTCATTAACTGGCCACATTCTGTGCCTTTCTCTCACTCAACTTTTGCGCCTGTGTCATCTAATTGACATTTGTTAATAGTTTTCTTCTCCTTTTTTTCTGCTTCTTCTAAACAAAATTACAATTTTCTACCATCTTTGTTGTTATTGTTTGTGGGGTCATAAAAGGCGTTTGTTCATGAAATTGTCAGTAATTTTTATTGCTGGCCAGCCTCGTTGACTAATCATTTTCAGTTCATCGTTTTGTTTCCCATTTGTGCCCCGTTCATTCGTTCATTCGTCTGCCTCATGTTCTGATTCTTATCTATTCTATCTCAAAATGAAAGAAAAAAATCAGAGACGTTAACCAATCGATCAGTGGCAGAGCCACAAGAAAAAATAATAATTACTTACACTTTTTTTGGGATTGTAAATGCAAATGGCATAATTGACATTGACTGCCAGACAGAGGCCTCATCATTAATCAACGTGACGATGGGCATTGGCCAGTTGCAATGGAATTCGAATTGGGATTCTGAATTTGGAAAGTGTTCTTTAAGAAAAAAAACTATTTCAACAGCATTTAGTGCTTGTCCAGATGGTATTCAGGATAATTGTGACAAACAGTAGCTGCAACTGTCACAGTAAATTAACCGGAGATACAATTGTGTGACTTACACAGCAGAAAGTAGATCAGATTGTTGTAGTCGCTTATCTCTATAAAATAAAACTAATTATAGCACGGACTCTGTGACTGGCAATTTTTTAATCCAATTGTGTGGGAAGTTTTGAATGTTGGTTAAATGAATTTTTATCTTTTGTGTGACTCTTTTTCGAACTTAATTCTATATGTCAATTTAACTTATCTTAACTTAATTTAACTTTTTCATATTTTTAGTCATTATCTTATTTTAATTATTTAATTCTTATTCTTCAAATTTTTTGTATGCATATTTTTACCCTGAGCCCACAGTTGTTCCTAATTAACTTTTTTTTTTGATTAAATCGTCATTTCACTAGCATATAAAATGTAGTGCTGATAAAATTTTATTTCACTGGCATTGGAAAAAGTAGTGCTAAGTAATTTCATACTAAAGGTCATGCCGTTCTACAAGGAAGTCATAAAAATCAAGAAAAAACATGCATAGATATACAATTTTATTATATCGCTGTTTCACCATAGATTTTAACGAATCAAATATTAAACGACGCTCAATTAATGCAGCTTTGCAAAAAAAAAAAAAAACCGAAGTTCAAAATTTTTTTTCGAGTTTTCCTTGAATTATATGGTAAAAAGGCTAAAAAAAAAAACGCCATTTTCAATGGGCTCAGGGTATAAAAAGTTTATTGTTTTAAGAAATATCTTAATCAAACTGATATAATATGCATTTAATTTGGTTTTGTCCATCCTGACCGAAGTTCGTTCAAATCGGTCGACTATATCATATAGCTGTCATAGGACTGATCGGTCAAAAATCCACTTTCATTATAAAAAAAGTTTTTTGTTTTTTGAGATATTTTAACCGAACTATAAGAATATGCATTTAAGTTGGTTTTGTACATTTTGACCAAATTTGGGTTAATTCGGATCCATATATCATAAAGCTGCCGTAGGAACAATTGGTTGAAAATCAAAAATTATTCTCTACGTTCAAATGATGCTGCATAATAATTTAAGATATTTAAAATTTTATTATTAATATCTGAGTTTTTTAACATTCCTTCGTGGACACTTTTGTGAACTAAAATATATTTTTAAACAATATGCAGAATATGTGTAAACTTGTATTAATTTAAGCAGCACCCATTTTCCAAAGGCTGATGATAAGTTTTTCAGATCAAACATGTAAAAATTGAGTGAAAATTATATGATTGCGATTAAACTGACACAATTAAAAATTACAACCCTTACAAATGGAAAATGGGGGTCGATTTTGTACATTTTGTGGCGTTTTATCAGATCGCATTGAAATTCACTTTAATGCATATTGTAATGAGTACAATCTCTGTGTTATTTCAACTAAATCCCATTAGAGTGCATATTTCTCCTGTTTTTATTTGCTGCTCTTTCCTCCCTCTCAAGTCAGTTAAAGTCGTTGGCAATTAATCAAAAAGCGCTGCTCAAAAAGCATAAAATGAGATGAAAAGAAGTTGAGCGGTAGACCTGAAATAAATTGCATAATGGCAACAGACTTACTCGTACATAAATAATTATATGGCCACACAAAAGGCAAAAGTGTTAAAGCAAAATCACATTCAGCCAACGGACTTCTGACTCTGTGGCAGGCAACACAGTAAACAACACACAGCTTCCAACAGATTTTCAACTTGTTGTAATCCATCAAAAGCGGCGACAAACTTTACGCATTGTTAGGCAGGCAAAAGGGTTGCCAGAGTTGCCAGGCGCACTTAGAGTGGCTCGTAAATAAGCAGTTATTATAAGTATATAAGTAAAGTACTCGAATATGGACAATACATGCATAAGCATATTCAAAATGCGTAACTTGTGGGTGGGCCAGTTCAGGGAAGAGGCACAGTTATTGACAATTGCCAACAATAACAACAAGCATACTCATATATAAATATCCAATGCCCAAAGTAAGTACGAGCAGAGACAGAGTTGTGAGTGTAATTTTTGCCATTTAGCTGGCCGGGCACGTTTTGCATTTAGCGCGTAAAATAAATTTGCACAATTTGTGACAAGTGTTCGGGCAAAAAGCAAGAAAAACTCCCAACAGCAAAGACAACAATATTGACAACTTGTGAAGGCGGAGCAAGAGGAAGAGAGAAGAAGAGGAGGCAAAGATGGAGGTGGAGGCAGCTTGTCTCTTTGTTTGGAGGCGTCACTCTGGGCAGCCCGCCGGCTAATTGTCATGCCAGCCAGGCAAACGCATTTCGACTTGGACAGTTCAGACTTGCAGTCTGTCTGACAGTCTGTCTGTCTGTCTGCCACTTTGTCTGTTCATCTGTCTGTTTGTTGCACATTTTTTTTGCTACTGATTTTTCTTATTTTCTTACTCTCTGTCCATCAATTGACTTTATCTATTTGAACTCACATGTTAAAAATATCAATTTGTTGTCGACTTTGCTGCGGGCTTTTCTCGTTTTTGTTGCTGTTCTTGTCTTCTGAGCAACATCAACTTCCAGCAATAGCTTCAGCCTCAACTCCAGCTCCAGCTCCAGCTTTAGTCTAGCTCCAAGTGCAGCTGTGGAGTCGGTGGAGTTTTGCCTCTTGGTGTGATTTATGGCCACTTTATGGCATAAATGTAGGTGCGGCCGCACATAAATCATCGTCACAACTTGCAACGCGTTGCAGAATTAGCGGCACAAATGCGTTGCAACTCGATACCTACTCGATACTTGCCAGGGTGCAATGCTGCTTATTGTGCTAGGCTCAAAAGAGCGATAACTTTAAATTGATTTCTTTGTTTTGTCAAAGTACTTTCCAGTTCTAATCTCATATTAATTATAATTAAACCTAAGTACCAATAGTGACTCATCAGTTAAACACCTGTTATCCTGCGGCACTCTATGCCGCGTCATCTAATCACAAGAGCACACCCATTTAAATCACTTAATTCTGGGGACGAAATCGCTCACTAAACCCAATTATGAATCGCTTGAATCGGATTCTATTCCACGGCTATAAGTGTGCCACTTGAGGGCTATAATGGTTGAAAAAGTTAGTAAATTAAATGGTCACCGGGTAGACTGACCTGACTCGAATGAGTGCCACACCCACACACATGAATAATTCATTCATTCATTTATGGGGCGAAGAGCTGTAACAAATCTGCTGCTGTTGCATTAATGAGCTACGCTTCTTATTTACCATGATGCCGCAGAAATAAAAAAAATCCCTTGGAAAATTGAGAAATCTAGCCACAACGAGGCAAGTTTAATTAGAAGCCAAGCTAAGTGAAGGCAAGTCAAATTGTCTTATCATAATTTCCCAAACTCATTTTCCATTCCATATTCTGATTTTTGCCAACATTTCGCTTGGAAATGTTTAGAGAATTGTTTAGTCATTCCGTTGAATCCACACATCAATCATCTGGAGCGTCAGGACAGCTGAGTTAATGGTCAGGGATAATGTGTTGGGTGTTTGCGTGTCCTGTCTCTCCTCAGTGTTTTCCTGTCCTGTCTGTCCTTTGTGTCCTTTGTGTATTGGCTCAGGACTTTCAGTTGGACAAGTGCATGATTAATTATTTTATTATCTATAAATTGGTTTTAGCTGGCAACTGTAGACAAAACAGGTTCACTACCATTTCCCGCTTCGTTTTTGTTTCCTTCAACAAAATTTCGTTCGCTTTTCTTGCCATTTCCATTGCATACTTTAGGGTGCATCTATTATTTCGGTATCCTATTGTGGAGGGTATTCATATTTTGCCTTCAGAATATAAAATTAAAATTAAGTTACCCAATCTGTGATGATAATTCTGCTATATACGTATATCTGAAAGAATACTTAATACAGCGTTATATATTTTACGCAGATCAAGTTAATTTTCAATTTAGAAAAAGTTCTCTCATTTTCTTTTTCATACAAATATACTAACATGATCTTTATTATATTATTTTTAAATTTTATTGCTATAAGAAAATTAGTGAATGAAATTGTATAAAAAAATTCTAAAATTTCAATATTAAATCTGCAAATAAGTATCTCAAAGCTGGGTATCTCACGGCCTGGCTTTCTCATGAACAGCCTTCACACTTGTTGTTAACTTTTGCCCTGACATGGACCGTCAGTTTCGAGTGAAGAGTTGAGTGGTATTCCACTTAATTTTCAAGTGGTCGCTATTTTTGCACAAATTGGCAACATGTTTTGGGTACAGAATCGTTAACCTCACAAATGTGGAACGTCCATAAAAATGGTTTCGAAATTTTTACAGCTTCGGGTGAGGCCAGAACTCTGAGGGTAATAAATCGATGGCACCCTGTAATATTGCTCCCGATTTGTGATCGTTTAATGGCCATGATTTGGCCTGTTTCTAATTTGAGGGCACATTTTAATAGCTCGGGTTCAATTAGCAAAGTTTTATGACTCCGATGGGGCAATGCAATAAGTGTCTCTCAGAAATTGTGTTGACATCCCAACAACGCAGCTGTGAGACCTTCGATGGCAGAGTATTGCTGAAACAGAGAACAAGTGTAATATCGTAAGACCAAAAGGAAAAATGATAAGCGTGAGAAACTTTTCTCAGACACAATCTCATTATGGTTATAGTTGAAAAGTTCAATTAAGGTATCCAACTTAGAGGAGTCCATTACCACCATGGGGAGTCGTAATCCAACCAAACTGCATCTAAGCACGGCAGCCCAATTAGATATTGCATTATCCCAATACAGATATGGCCCAATTAGCGGCTAGATCATAAACCAAAAGCCACAACTAACTCAATCATTACGCAATTAAGCAACAACCCAAAAAAGGGAGCATAACATATACCAATCAGAATTCCAATTTCCAATAGCATATTAAATCACGCGACTCATTAATAAAATTGTTAAAATTCTACGCCATCTCGACATTTTAATGGACAAACAGAAGTTTGAAATATTTAATCATTGTCGCTTGGTATCATTCCCGGCCATAGATATGCCATAATTCTGTTGAAAACAATTTGTATGCTGTGATTTGTGGCATCAACGGCTGCAGCAGCGCCACTTTGAGATCTCTGTCTCTCTCTCTCTCTCTATCTCCCTTTCTCTCTCTGGCTGTTTGACTTGGGGCATGCTCGCAGCTGCAGCTATTTTATGACCCTGTTTGTAGGCCATTAAATGATTGTGTAAATTCTTAAAACAAAATAATCAAAATTTCAACAATTTTTAGAAGAAGACATAAAAATTAGAGATACCAACACACAGATAGATGCATAGATGAGTGTTGAATTTGTTGTGGGGTCAAGTGAATCGACTAACAACTCGATTAGTGGAGTTGTTAGCCGCCGGCAAAGCACCTTTTGTGGCAACTGTACACAATTTGCCCCAAGCTCTTGTGATTGACAATTGTGCAACAGTGTGTGGCACCACCAATGCTGGGGAGGAACTTTGCCGAGGCAGGACTTATCAAGGCGCAGCATCATCTAATGTCATGCCTGACATGAGCTGGCTTTGGAAGAGGGTGAGGGTGAGGGTGAGGGAGGGAGATGGTCGCCCCAAAATGTCACTTGATGTTAGTCGCAAGGCGTACCAGTTGACAGTGCATTCATTTTTCATATGTTGCACGTAGGGCGCAGGCGCAAAGGCACCACTCGACGTACCCCCACTCCACCCCATCCCCTCCCAAAAAGCGGTGCAACATGTGTTGCATATTACTTGGAAAATGCCTCAAATAGTTGCTTGCGGCTTGCGGCGTCCGCAGATGTTTGGCAGCAGGCCCCTTTCTGAAAACTTACAACTGAAAACTGAAAACTGAAAACTAATGCCTCGGCCTAAAGTGACGTTTTCATTTTTCGGAAAATCCCCCATTTCACTGTCGTCGTCTTCCTTCAACTATTTTTAGCGCGTGGCAGGCGCGTGTGGCACTGACGACCCCCGAACCGAAAACTGAACCGAAACTCAGCTAAAACTACGGCGATCTGTAAGCGGGGGGAATCCCCGCCACCCCCCGCCCTAGCTAGCATTCACCGCCCTCGTTGTGTCGTGAATGAATTTATAAATAAAAATCAGTGAGAGATCGCGGGGAACGTGCCCGCTTTCTGGGGAAATCCATCCGTGAAAATGTAAAATATCTCCTGCTGAGTTTTCCATGGCGCACTTTTCATTTCACTTCGTTTTTGTCTTTGTCTGTTTATAAATTTTCAATAAATGCTTTATTATCGCGTAAGACTCCTAAGTCGAGTTTGTTTCTGGAATCTGTGGGATCTCTTGGATCTCTTGAATCTTTCACTCTTGATAGACTGTTGAAGGCTGACTTCTAATGAATTGCATCGGCTTCTGTATAGATGTAAATTGATTTATTTTAGCTGTTTGTTTTAACACTAGCATGAAATATGAGCTTTGCTTTGAAGATCACGATGTGGGAGAAGTTTGAAAAATGTTTATACATTTTGCTCGCTTTCAAAGACCTTTATTGCTACTTAAATAAATGATATAACATATATATTTCAGATAAAAACTTGTGAAAATTGTCCATCCTTAACTCTGACGATCCTCAATCCTTACAACCACAATTAGTCCACCTACATTTTCCCCAGCTTTCCAAAATGTAATTATAGCTTTGACCAGACCTCGAGGCACTTGATCTGGCCAATCTTCGGTGTTGAAAATCAAGGTCTTGATAAAGAAGTCTCCTTGCGGAATGGGACAGCTGTCTTCATCGACAAGTGGGAAATTGGTAACGTCTCCTTGCTGAACAGAAGGCTGCACAAACTGCACATAGAACTTCTTGAAGCAATCGCAAATGTTTGTCGGTGGCACATCGAACACTATGCGCTTATAATCGCCATCCATTTGGGGACTGGAGTAAAGTTCCACTGACACCTTAAAATCATCGTTGTTCATTTCCCCTTTGAAGACAAAGGAGCCATTGAGGGCACGTTCCTCCCCGATTGTCCGCAGGGTTTCAAATGAGACCAGCGATTCGGAATCGCCCTCAAAGGCCTCCAGTTGCTCATTTGAAACCACATAGGCTTTCTCGCACTGAAAAACGTGTATTTCAAAAGGATTTATTCACAACTCTTCCCAAATGATATTTACCGAAATGTAGTGCGCTAAGTGGAGTAATAGAAAAACCACTGTCAACTTCATTGCAACTTCAGAAAGCACAATGTCTCATCAAGAGAATTGTATGCCCTATTTATTGGATGATTTAACCTCTATCCAGATCACGCCATATTCATGTTATCCAAATTCCAATTATCCCATGACTTTCATGTTATTGTCATGTTAAATGTCAACAATGTTGCAGCTGATTAGAATGTACAACTTAAAATGTAGTCGACATTTGTTTTCAAGGCCAAAAGCTATATGGATAATCTTCCTGTTAAAATCTGAAATTAGTGTATTCATGCATGTATCAATTAAAGGTTTATCAAAAGTTTTAGCGACAAATCCACTTTCAATTCAATTCAATTGGCAATTGAACTCAACCCACATCAATCTATCCAAATGAGTATGCAAATCTCTTGGCCAAAACTAAACCCCAATTAACGCCTAAGAACGTGCCAAGTTGAGCAATTGATTTATGCCCAAATGAGCTTAACTAACGGCAAAAACTGTTGGCCACAATGTCGAAGCCATAGGCTCAACCTCACGTAAAGAACACCCACAATGCCTGTACCACCAATCCAAAATCTGAACCAAACATAGAGACCTCCAAAATCAATCAACCTCGATTTTTCAATTTTGTTTTTTTTTTTTTTTGTGGCCTCTGCGCGAGTTAAGAAAAAAGCAACTCGAAAAGTCATAATAATAAATTGCTGTGATTTAATCAATTGTAGCAGGTGTTTTACAACAGCTTGCAACAACAACAACAACTGCAATAACAAGAAAACTGGTTGCGTCGATGCTTCAACTTCTTCTTGTGGTGCCACACTCCATACTCCATACTCCATGCTCCATACTCCACTTGTGGGTTGCTTGATTTGCGCAAATTAGCGCATGCAAAGGCGAAAAAGAAAAAGAAGTACCAAAAAAAAAAATATGTATCTTGAAGATAGCAAAGATTAAATACTTTAACATCTTTATAAATACGGATTGTGTGTTTTTATATTTAAATGAAACTTATTTTCGATTGTTTCTAGAAATTTTTTATAAAGTTTTTTGATAAATCGGTCTGAATTCATCCAACAGAATATAAGTAGTTTAGACTTTACTCATTTATGATTTTATAGCAACTGAAAGTGCAAAGATAATATAGATTTTCAAACAAGTTTGAACGTTATATTCTATAGTTTTAGTAATTTACTTTTTTATTAAAATATGTTTATATTTTGAATGGTCACATTGCATTATAAAATTGCAACACTCTCTAGCAGGGTATAAAAAGCAACAAACATTCTGCACAGTCTGCCCACAACATGCCACATGCTGCACAGATACAGATACGCAGATCGCAAAACTATTTAAGTCCAAATCCACAGTCTTTGCCATAAGTTAGCACCCATACAATCGATAAACCAGTAATGTGCATATCCAGAGAGCTCGAATCGGTTTTCTGTAATTCTACTCTATAATGTGTGCCAGTAAACACTGCGTTTGATGAATAATAATACTTAATGAAAATCGTAATAAACAGAATAATTATAAAATAAATTACTTTATAAGTAAAATATAAAATATAAAAATAATGTACAACTAAGATTATTGATAAAAAAAAAAGTATTAAAGTATATTTTATATTAAGATAAATTTATTTATTTAAATATTTGAGCAGCACAGTAAGGACTGCGTGTGATGAATTCTTGACAGTCAATCGCATTAATTTCATTTTTGGCAGTTGACTCTTGATTGATATTAATGTCGTGGCATCAATCAATAGACACACTGAGTATGGTTAGAGGTAGATAACTTCTCGTATAACCAACTGCCACACATCTCACATGTGCAACGCCTCAGTCGGACGCCTGAAACGAGTGGGTTGCTCTCAGTGTGTGCGAGTGTGTGAGTGTGTGCGAGTGTGTGAGACGGTAGCCCAAAACCACAGTGGGGCAGTCAATTATGCCATTTGGCACAAAAACGAATGAACAAAATATAATAACATTCAGATGTATGTCTGTGCAACGACCATTAGTTGTTGTTGTTGCAAGTTGCAAGTTGTTTGTTGCTTGTTGGATTAGGTCGCCTGATATGTTGCGCATGCGCACCGCATGACGTCCAATAAAATTAAGCGCGTGTTGCATTTGTTGTTGTCGTCGTTGTTACCCACTTGACCAACAAACGAAACAACACGTACAAAGTTTGACGCGTGACGTGCTTGGTTGGCTCATTGGTTACACTAGGCAACAAAAATGATCAAATATAAATCTATATAAATAAAATATTAAACTATATAAATAAATATAAAATCAAGACTGCAAACCGAAATTATTCACCCGGCGAACCCGAGCCTGAACCAAACCACTTTCCTTTAAAAAAGGTTCGGTTCGAAAAATATTTAATACATGAATTTTATGCTTTTCTAATATTAATCAAATTCTTAAGACTTCGGATTAAAAGAAGTTATATATAAATTTTTAATTAAATTTACATTATTATCAAAATTTAAGCTTTTTTTAATTCAAATTAAATTGGCTTTAAAAGTCAAGAAAAAATTTAAGCAATAAAAATATTTTGTTGTATTCATTTGAACCAAGTCTCAAGGGCGTATATAAACCGGTTCGCCAACCGAACCTTAGTGTTACCCTGTGGTTTGAGCCCCCGAACCGAACCTTTGCAGCCTTAATAAATTTAATTTAATGAATTTTATTTAAAATATATGTATTATAGTGTCATAAAATTCAATTTTTGGTTGTTGTGTGTAGCTTGCCACTGCCACTTGTGGCACGAACACATAGCGCACACCAATACAAGGGCAACAACTTTCGCATTAGGCCAATGCGACAACAACAACAACAACAACAATTGCAACAATTTGGCCAAGTCGAAGTCGAAGCCACGGAAGCCGCACACGCCTGTGTAGGAAGCTTTGTGGCGAGCCTTTTAACATTTATGCGAAGTGACTCTCGGCTTGTCCCACTCCCACTCCCACTACCGCACCTGCTGCCCCCAGCTGTTGTCCTCTTTAGTTATGCATTGCAGTTAATTTTCGCAACGACGCAATAGAGCCGCACTGCAGCTCCCACGCTTCCCTCCGCAGGCATCCAAGGCAGTCATCAGAAGCAGCAGCTGCAGCTGGTTTAACAACCTGCCGACGACGCCTTATCACCTGCCTCTACCTCTTTCGGTACCTCTACCTCTGACTCTGCCAACGTCACAGCTGTTTTTATTTGTTTTTTTCATTAATAATATATTTAGTTGTTGTTTTTGTTTAGTTTGTGCGCTGCTTGTTTTGCTTTTTGGCGCGCAAAATTTCAAGTTTCGTAATGCTTATCGAGTTTTTATATTTTTATTTTTTTGGGACTGCTTTGGACTTATGCTAGGCGTGGGCTCCATTGGCTCCGTGATTGCGCTCAATCAAATTGCTTTTAATTAATTGAAATACGTTACTTTAATTGCTGCGTAATTAAAAGTTTGATTTATTTAAGCAATACCCCGCAGTCTGGCATTATTTTAGCTATAGACTTGGAACTAGTGGAACTCTGTTTATGCAAATGTTCCTGTCACTTTGACTGGGAATTATAAATATGCTTTCAGAATATGTAAATGCTTTCTTGATTGCAATATTGCAATATTTTGCCATTTATTTTTATTGCCCGTCAACGTCTAAGAGCTTCTATAATCTAAGAAAGTCATCTAAAATAGTCTTTAATTCGCAATATTTTTAATGTGTTGTTAATTAACAGCATCATATAATTGACCCAAAAGTATGCTTTGGAAAAGGTTAAAATTGCTATAGAAAACTTGACCAGCTGATTAGTTTTATTCACGTTTAAATTATATGAATATGAGAATATATTCAAAGAAAAAGTATTCATAAATATATTTTCTTGGTATCCCTAGAAACGTTTTGTATATTTTTATGATGGCCTCCATCTATATTTAGTTATCGCTGTTGACTTCAATAAAAAATCAACTAATTGCCATGTGCACGTCGGTTATCCTTGATCTTCAATGGTTCATTAACTCCAAGCAAGCCCAAGCAGATAACCAGCTGGACAGCAATAACAACAACAATGCTGTGGAGCGTATTTAATACAATTAACTCGGTACGTTTATAAGATTAACCTCGGCAGAAAGTCAGAGAATGGGTCTGGGTCTGGATCTGGATCTGAGACAGACCCAGTTGCAAGATCACGCTGAGTCTACGTAGCGCAGATTAACAATCAATTAAAATTGACAACTGTACCGAAAGGGGGCAGCGATCGGTGGCACTTGCCACTGGCTGGCAGACAGGCTTGCCACATAGGCAAGTTTGAAAGGAAACTAATTATAATGGCTGCATAAAAGGCGCCATTTAGCCCCGACGACACGCAATAATTACGCCCAATTAATAGCAATAACTTTGCAAATTAGATAATTTGGGTTCACATCCAGTTTCCCTCCTCTTTCTTTTCAGCATCTTCAGCTGCAGCTGCTCGCCAAGTAATTCACTGCTCAACTACGCTGTTGCATCTGCATCTGCCCCAAAGCACACGCGCTACAAATACCAAATGTGTGTAATCAGTTAGCGTCGCAGTTGTCGCTGCTCTGGACATGGAATGAAATACTCTGGACACGCCCGTAACTTGTTCTTTCATATGTTGCAACTATTTTCTGCTGCTCTCAAATCATGATATTATCACACTATAGAAGCTAAACTTTATTAACAAATAATTTAAACAGCATAAGAATATACATTAGGGTGCATCGATTTGTATGACAGTGCTGCCATATCATCCTTTTTAAGGACAGATTTGTCCCATTTTAAAATGAATTTGCCTGAATTTTTCTGAAACATCCCATATCCAGAAATCTGTCCTTTTTAATATCTGTTATACTTTTAAATATTCGCTTAAAATATTTATTTAATATTAAAAAAAATTAAGTGTGTGGCAACCATGTTAAAGTTCATTCGATTTACTTGTAAACGAATCAAAAAAAGTTTGCCCAAATTTCGGGAATCGTGACTTATAGGGCTGGTTGCGATTACAAATCTCCGATGTCAATTTAATTTAAAATAAATTTTCTTTTTTGCATAGCTAATTACAAGTTTTTAATAGTGTTGAAAAACACTTAAATCATATATTTTCTTTGTTTTAGGTTCTTACTGTTTGTATTGTTTTTTTTTTAACATAGTTATTTACAATACTCTTTTTCAATTTTAATATTTTGAACGCTCAAAAATTTACAATATCGCGACAAAAACAGCAATAACATAAAAACTGATGCATGATCTTAATCATGTGTACTTAAAAACTATGAAAAGTTGACATTTTGAGAATTTCCTGTTTTCGTGTTCCTTTTTAAAATATTTGTCCTATTTTTGTCCTTTTTTCGGAGTCCGTCTATCCTGTTTTTCTTATCGACTTATGGCAGGACTGTTGTATGGGTCAAACTAAATTTATAAATGGTAACCCAAATTAGTAATCTAGGCGCAATTCTAAGAAGCTTTCAACAAGAAACCATAGTTTTAAAACTTATTCCTTGAAAAATGCACTTTTTCGAAATTGTTATCATGTTAAAAAATCACAAAATTGTTCAACATCAAAAGTGGGAACTAGGAATTCATCTTAGAACAATGGTTTCCTGGTGAAAACATCTTAGTATTGCGAACTTGGGTTACCAATATTACCGAAAAACCCGATGCACCCTAATGAACATGATATTTTCTTAAAACCTTTATTTGAGTTGTTTTTTTACGGATTTATTTCTGTGGCAACTGCCAGTTAACCACTTGACTAACCATAACTCCTCCAGGCTGCAAAACTCCTCTGCTGAACTTGGGCAATTTATCAAACACAACGCGCCATCGCAGCTAACCAGTCGCATCATCCAGAAGAAGATGCAACAACCACAACACCACAAAAACCGCCGGCAGCTGAACGGAGTCTAGTATTACATAAGCAAAGTCAACATTGAAGCAGCCAGCAGTGGGCTTATCTATTGGCCCAACTGCAAAGATCAACTGGAACTGCAACCGCAGCAACAAAATGGCACAAGATCAGCAACTGTTGCTGTTGCTGTTGCAGAGGCAGAGTTAGATGTTGCCCCAAGGCAGCTGGACGCAGCAGCAGCAGTCAAAACAGCTGGCAAAAGGTGGCGGCACTGTACCAAGAGTACAGCAAGTGGGCTGAAGTGAAGACTGGGAACTCGAGACTGGGGAGAACTGGAAGAACTGGGAGACTGGGTTTTCAGACACAGCTCGAGTTGCAGCTTGAGGCAGGCACGCGCTCAGCACAAGTCCAATTCTGAGTCTGAGTCTGAGTCTGAGTCCGAGTTTAACTACGAGTCGAGTTTGGGCAGTCAGTTAGTCTCCAGCTGGCCAAACAGTAGCTGATTCTATGGTAGCTGCTGTTGGAATTTTAAGCTGGAGCTGGAGCTGGAGCATTACAATTGATTTGTTTGTGGCCTTTGGGCAAGTGACAGGCTCATTCCAATCAGCGATTTCGACCAGCGCACGCCTCCAATTAGAGTCTAAACGACAATTGTACTTTTAACCCAATTTACTTATGCACTGCGCTTTGCTTTGCTGTGGTTTTCCTTTTGTTTTCTGTTGTTGTTTTTTTCCCCAACTCTGCTTTAACAATAAATCTAAATTGTATAAAGTTTTGAAAGTCTTCTCTGTTCTCTACACTGTCCCTAAGTCCATCCGTCGATTCTCCTCTCCAAAACTCAGCTCAATGTGAGCCTCGAGTGGTTCCGCCGCCCTAAAGAAACCCCGCAGTGCGTGTTGCATACTCTTCACCAAAATTTATTAAAACTTACAACTCTTAATGATGGTATACAATCCATGAAATTGGTATAATTATAGTTCTGTTATAATACAAATGTTTCTCAATTTTTCACATTATATAAAACGATATATTTAAAAAAATCTATTGATTTTTTTTTCAGTGTTACAGGACAGTTTTAATAATAAAATATATGGATAGTGTTTGGGTAAAATGTCAAATTAAAGTTTTAATTTCTGTTTAGATGTTCTCAAAATTATTGATACAGTTAAATTCAAATATAAATTAATTTCAAGTCATGAATATTAAATAAATTTATCCTCTGCGCTCCAGAGACTATAATTGATATAAATGAATTGATGGAACAAATATTCTAATCTATCTTTGGTACAGATAAATTTTTTTATAACTATATCATTATAAAATAAGTTAATTGCAATTCTGAACTTTAGGCTGTGTTTTAAAAGCGAATAGATCAGTCAATCAATCAGTTAAAATTACCTAATAGAGCTTAAGTAAAGTTAATTTTGAACTATTTTCAAATGGAAAGAGTATACACGTTGCGACTTTCTGCTTTCGCTGGATTTCTTCTTGTTTATGTATTTGATTATTTGCTTAAATCTTTATCGCTGGTTGCTTGCATCGCCTCCCTTGTTCGTATGCAGGCAACGTTCATCGTTTGCCGTCGTTTGCATCTACATACGAGGCTCGATGCCAGTCGGCAGTCGGCAGTCGGGAGTCGGGAGTCGGGAATCGGAGTCGTGGAGGGAATCGAAGTCGCAGCCAGTGGCGCGTTGTGTGTTGAGATCCATTAAGGCAATGACCTGTTTTCATATCATTTTTTTTTTATTTATTTATTTATTTTTTTCATTTTGTATGTGTGCCTGTTTTGTTGTTGTTTTGTCTCGCTCTTGCGCATGCGGCCCCTTGGCGTAGGCGTGTGCAGGAGGGCGGCATAGGGAGGAAGAGAGAGAGGCACACGCAATCGGATCGGATCGGTCCGACTGTCCATACGTCTGTCCGTCCGTCTGTCTGTCTGTCTGTCCGTCCGTCTACGGCGTTGCATGTGTCCATGTTGCAAGTTGATAGTAAAAATTATGATGATTCTTGCCCCAACCCAACAACTGGTCAAACGAGTTATTCTTATATATTTTTTTTTTTTGACTTCGACTTCGTCTTCTTCTTCTACTCTCTGGCCTGTGTGCATATTTATCTTTGCGTTGTCGTTGCCTCCACTTCATTAGGTCTTTAATTTTATATCGACTGGAAGCGCGTATCAAAACAGAGAAAAGGCACTCTGAGCTCTTCTTTTTCCTTCGCCTTTTATTTTTTTTATTATGTCTTTTTTTTGCAGTTGTACGCTGTTGTATGGTAGATACTTACAACGTGAAAAGCATTTGGCGCGTAAAATCTTTTGGGTTCATTAGAACGTTGAACGTTGTCGTTGTGGTTGTGGTTGTCGCTCTGTGGATGTCGTTGTTGCTGTTCTTGGCTATGGATAACCCAGCTAGATCTGGGCTTGAGCCAGAGCCTGAGCCTGATCCACAGCCAGAGTCAGAGTCAGAGCTGTAGCCTGACCATGGGCATGGGCACCAAGTCACCGGGCGCAATCAAGTCGTTTCACTGGCGCTGTCAGTTTGACAGAACATCTGCGGTTTAATCTGGTTTGGGATGCGCCGGCTGCTTGGATACGATGTTCTATCTTGTACTCGCAGTTGGTACAGTTCGGACGTACGAGGAGGTGACTCTGTTAACTACGATTACACTCTTGCAAAGTTATTTTAGTTCTTTTTTTTTTTGTTGATTTGCCAACATGATCAACCTGACAATTGTCACAGCAAGAAATTTTTATCGAAGCAGAAGTTTTTATGCAGTTCGACTTGATTTCGACATATATCAATTTTATAATTTTTAAATTAAAAATTTCAATGTTACAATTATTTCCACATTTTTACTTTACAGTTACAAAAAACCACTTTTTTTTAATTTGAATTAAAAAAAGTAAATTAATAATTAATTTGCAAATATATTTAATAGTTACGAAATGGCACTTACTTTTAATTTATCCAAGACATCTGAAAAAAAAGTTATTAAAATTGAATATTTTTTACAACATTTTGGTATTTTAAGTATCTATTGAAGGACATGTTATGTATCACATGAAAAGTATTGAGTCAAAGACAAAGAATATTTTAAAATTTTGGTAATACACCATTTAACTCAATAGATATTCAATTAAAATTTTATTTATGGTTTTTAAAATCAATGCTTAATAATAACTCGTATTTGTTTTGCCTCATAAGAATGTATCTGATAGTATATCGCGCATGAATTAATTAAATAATAAAGGGAAACATTTTTTTTAATAACTAAGACTCAGAAAAAAAAGCATCTTATAACATGCATAACTTATTTTCATTTAAAAGAATTGTAAGAGTAAAATAAAACAAAACAGCTTCACTACCAATTCAAATATAAAGTTTTACAGGGTATTTAACGGACAATCACTGTCGATTCCTTGCCGTCTGGTTTACACAAACTGTCCGTGGGTTGATTTTTGTGCAGTTTGTTTTAGATAAGCCTAATGCAGGAGTCTTTCTATTTGTCAAGAGCTCCTCAATCTACAAGTATACGTTTGTATGTACAAGTATATACCCATTAACTATCTACATATCTGACAGTGTTTGACTAGCTGGTTTTCCCAGTCTTTGCTTTGGCTGCCGTGTGGATTGTGGATTGTGGATTGTCGTTTGTTTGCCTTCTCAAATATCCCAGAGTGTAAATATTGAACTGTTACTTAGCTATGGGATCATGCGAGCTAGGGTATCTGTGATGGTCATGCCCAACCTTGACCATATAATTGCCAAGTGCGATTCTCAACTCTCAGGGTCATAAACTTCTAATTATTTATCAACCGATGCAACCGCAACTGCAACTGCAACTGGTTGTTGCATCCTTGAAAACAAATTGAAATCTTTTGTTGAGAACTCGTGCATCGCTATTTTAATGGGTACACCCCCCGGGGCGGTCAAAGTTTGTCGATTAATTGTTGTTTGGAGAATTGGAGAATTGGAGAACTGGAGAACAGTGCATTGATTTCAAAGTTTAAATGTTCTGACCAATGCAAATATTGTCGATCATTTTAATCACCGTTCATTTTGCATCAATTGCCGTTGAGTGGGTGCAACATTGAATTGGATAATGATGTGGCACAGTACTTTTTAAGTGGTGGGGGGAGGGGGCAATGATATTTCCATAACCACGAGCTAAAAAGCGACTCCATCAAAGCCATAACACGTCAAATCTGTGCCCCCAAAACTGAATAAGAAACAAACAAATGTTGCATGCGGGTCGTTTGGTGCTCGGCACAGCACGACAAATGAATCACGCGGCGATCGGGGCAACGATCATCGGGAGTTGCAGTTGCAGTCGCTCGTTCGTGTGCCCCCAGAAGCTGCAACAGCGACATTGACAATGAGCCAAATACGATCCCAAATTCGATCCCAAAAGCGATTCCAAACAGATACAAACGGTAGCCAAACCAAAGCATACTAAACAACAACCAAAGCAACCAAAACAACAACAACAACAACAACATGAAACGTGCGCGTTTGCAAGAGCTTTTGGCTTAAGTTTTGAAGCATGATCGGGCATGATCGTTAAGCAGTGCACAGTAGCTGCTTGAGCGTCATAATAACAGCAACAACAAGATGTAGTAGTCCCCCTCCCGTTACCCCTGCCTCTGCCCCTACCCTACCCCCACCCAGTAGGCCTTTGTCTGCATGTCTGTTGTGGCACAGCTGCAGCGCTGCAGGGTGTACAGTGTACACTGTACAGTGTACGGCAAAGTCGCGCGCGCATGCGCAACAAATCAACACAAACAAGTCAAATCCCTCCTAAAAGTCCCCCTCCCCCCATTGTCCCCTAATCCTCCATATCTTGGATAGAGCGTAGGAAACTGCTTAACCGGTTTTGTTGGGGTACGACAGCGACAACGATGCACAAAGCTTTTAAGAACCTTCTTTGTTGTAGCTTGCAGTTGCTTACACTGCGCGAAAAATTGGGCAAGTACAATTAAAGATGAAATTTATTGTTGACAACTAAGAAGTGAAGAAATAATCTATTTATATGATAAAGAACTACTGTAAGAAAAAAATCATTTATTTAATTTCAAAAAATAAAATAGGTAGCGCTTTTTATAGAAGCAGAGTTTGGAAGTGTTTAACCGCCCAAGACAACCTTTAAGACATTTAATATTAAAACTCAAACAGATATTAAATTGAGGAAAAATTGAGGACAGTAGAACTCCATTAAATACAATGGACATTTTGTCTGTCTATATGGATTCTCAGCTTGCATTTATAAAACTATTAAAAAATAAATAAAATACTTGAAAATATAATGTATAGTATAAGTAACAGGTTGAAAGTATTGTATCTATTTAATATTGATATTTCACTTAGAAAAAATTATTTAAAAAAAAAGGTATATGGAGGTTCATAGAGCATACTAAGAGTTTAGTTGATATCAGCTTCAACAAATTTCATACAGTAAGATTTCCCTCATATGGAAACAGAGGATTGGTTTCCAAAAGCAACCCATCAAATTTTTTTTAATTAATGTTTCTTATACTAAGAGATTTAAATACAGTTGATAAGAAAACGCGCTGTCCAATAATTAATCGATTGATATTTTATCTCTTAAACAAAATTCTGTATTAGTGAGGACCTTAATCAAAGATACTTTGATATGTATAGAGTAATATTTTCCTGTTTATTTTTCTTAAGCATGCAAGTCCATTAAATACCTAGACTAGCTCTTGTTTACACTGCGATGATCTATTCGGATCAATTTGATTTCTCTTTTCTTCCTTTTGCATTTATAATTACCACCTCCGAGTGGAGTGCAGAGTTCCCCCCTTTCTTCACAGTTTGCCGTTTCTAAAACGTTTAATTCCATATGAAATTATGGCCTGCATGTATGGTATGGTAGCATTGAGTATCGGTACCTCCAATTTTGTTGAGTGTAATTGCCACTTCCAATACAAAAAAAAAAAGCTTTTATTTTTATTTTCGTTTTCCATGCGGTTCTTTCCTTCCTCTATGTTTAAAAGCGACTGCGCTCCCGTCTTAAGCTGCATTACAACTTTTTACTGCGTCTTAACTGAAATCGAGTTTTGTTGTTGTTGTTGTTGCATGTAGTTTTCTATCTGTGCAACTCCGCCCGAAACATCAACGCCCAGCTCATGGGTCTCGCTTTATAACATATACTACATACGTGTATATGTATGTGCATATATTTCTCTGACAATCTGCTGGCTTGATGGCTACAACGTTGCTATCGTCATCCTCATCCTCATCCACATCGTCATCATCATCATCATCGTCATCGTCATTGGGTTGAAGTCGTTCAGTAGCTGCGCTTAATTGCATTTTGACTTGCGGCGTGAAGTTGCTTTGTGTGCCCAGTTCTCCCTATGTCACCTGCCCCGTTTCCTCCTCCTCCTATTCCTCTCGATGCCTCTGCCATTTTCCTATATATATATAGTATTTAGTATGTAGAACTCTCAGCATGTCTTTGGTCTATTTGCTTAGCGTTTTGGCGTATGCCCAGTAGCTGCCTCATGCCTCTTGCCTCTGCCACTTGCCTCTTGCCACTTGCCTCTTATCACTGCTTGCGCTGAAAATTGTGTTTTTTTCCTTTGTTGTATTTGTATTTGTAGTGTATGTTTGTTGTAGTCTTTATGACTTGCAACTGTGCGTTGTTTGTGCTATGTTGATTGAATGCGCTTTGTTACTAGTTGGTCAGTCCACTTGGTCCATCCGTCCATCTATCGGTTAGTTAGTTGGTTTAGTCGGTGGGGTCTGTTTAGGTTCTTTTGTTTGTTTGATTCGTTGCCTGCTTTGGTTGCTTTGGAGCAGCCATAAAACGTACTATACCCATTGTTCATTTGACGTGATTAGTTACAGTCGCGTTATTAATAATTTTATAGCATGGCTATTGTTCGAAATTTTGTTGATTACTCATACGCCATGTTACTCCGTAACGCAAAATATACACAATTATTTGCTCACATTCAATGCGCGAAACAAATATGAAAATGCATTTGAATAATGGTTTTATTACTATTCCTTTTATTGAAACTTTACTACTTACTATTTGACAAATGCTAATTATTTTAATGGTTGTAAAATATTTTTTTTTTAATTCCAATAACATCAAAGTTTTTTTTGGACTTTCAGCGAACATTCATACCATATTTTTATCCAAAATGAAACGATTGCCTCTTTAGATAAGTTTACAATACATTTTTTTTATTGTACTATATTAGTATCGGTTTAGTTAAATCAATATTTCCAAAATACAAATTAAAAAAATAGGGACAATAGCGTTTATAGCTTTTAAAATAAAAATTGTAAAATATTATAAGAGTATAAAAAAAAAATTTCCATTTTCAATTTAAAAGTTACAATATAACTGTTTATTATTAAAGATTTTATTATAAATAGAAAAATATAATGCAATTTTATATTTTTTACCTATTTTTTCATTTTTCAAATGTGAATCATGTTGATTGCAATTTCTTAGGCAAATTTTATTTCCCACTTGATTAAAATAAATAAATGTGTCACATACTTTTTTCCTTCAATTTATTATTCTCAGCTTATAGCAATTATTTTATGATTTAATTTTAAACTAAACTATTAATTATTTTTGATGTTTATTTTACTCGTTAATAATAATGCAAAATAAATAAAATATATTATATACTGCTTTTGTCACCTAACACAGTTAGAGGTGTTAGTTTATTGTAGGCTATAATTTTGGTTTCGATTTGATTGTGTACTCTCTCTCTCTGCAGTTGGTGCAATTATCTCAACGATTTTCATAAGCTTAGGCAGTAACTGTGCTTTAATGGGCCAATAAATTGTAGAACATACGAGCAATACTGCCTCTGCCTCTGCCTCTGCCTCTGCTTCTCCACCTCCAAGTCTGCTGGCAGTTTATGGCCAAAACAGATTTCATTATAAATAGGTTAAGACGCTAAATTTACTGTAGGCATAAAAGACTGTGGACGAGAAGCAGCAAAGCACCAAAAGCATCGCATAAACCTTTAAACCTAAACACGCACTTAAGTAATAAAAAATAAAAAATAAATAAATGAAAAAAAAAAAAAAAATACCAACAGAAAAGCAACTAAGACGAGAAACATGACATTAAATTGCATGAGGTTAAAAAAATAATATTGTGAGGGGAGCGCATAAGAACACAGGTGTTCAGCTGCTGCAGCAGCTACATATACATAAAAAAAAAAAAACCAGCGGCGAAAAAAACAACAACAACAAACTTAAAATCAAGTTTTAAAGATTCAACTACAACAACAACAATAACAATAACAAGAACAACAACAACTACGGCAACGGCACTTAAACAGCTCCAGCAGAAGACAGCAATAGCAGACGAAGGAGAAGAGAGAGAGGCGTAGAGAGGAAGATTGAGATGGCTGGAGACCTTTAAATGCGCACGACGATGCGGGCTAAGCAGCAGGCAGAGCGGCGACTGCGACTGCGACGCTGACAGCGACAGCGACTGCGCAGCAGCATCCAAACAAGTCGCCTCAAAGCCAGCTGAGGGGCCAAAGCCAAACCCAAGACACGAGTCCCAACTCGGCTCTCGACTCTCGACTCTCGTCTCTTTCGTCTCTCGGCGATCGTGCATGCAGCAACTTGTCGATTTCGAGCTCTCGCCCCTTTACCCTTGGCCTGAAGAGCCTGGCCCCTGTCTGATTATGATCGGAGCGGAGCTATATGAGCTGCTTGCCACTGCAACTGCTGTTGGCATTGTTGTTGCTGCTGCTGCCACAGCAACTGCTGCTGCTGCCAGTACTCGTCGTATAATAAACATAATGATAATGCCTCCGAAGCTGTCTGATTGTCCAAGTGGTGCACTGCCTCCTTCTGCCTCGTATCTCTATCTCAAGCTGTCTGTCTTCTTGCCACTGTCAATGTAATTTAAATATAATTTTCTGTCTTTTGAGTGCGGGCTTGACACATTGGTAATAGAGAAGCCAAAGAAATGGCCTCTAACGGATTCACACAAACATACAAGCCCATTACATATGACAGCATTATCGATGAATCTCAAATTGTGCATGAGGTTAGTATTGTCACCCAACTACAAAAAAGAACTAAATACCAGTACGTTTTCCAAGCATCAGCAACTTATTGGCCTCAAATTTAATCTTTTTCATTGGTTTTTTCTAAAACAACTTATTGATTAAGTTGCTCACGTCGTACAAATTAGAAGAAAAGAAATATATAATCTTTCTTAAAATTTAGTTTGGTGATTTTAAAAAGTACATTTTTATGGTAATATTTGATGGTATTGAAATTATGCCAGACACAGAACTAATACCTCAGTTACTTAGTTATTATAATACGAGATTTTCATAAAAAATAGTTACAACGCTAAGTCGAGTTTCGTTACTGAATTTAAATACACATATCTTAAACTTATATTTGAGTACGGAACTCCAACGATATAAAATTCACTGCATACTTTTGGGCGATTCAGTTGCTTAAAAACTTAAGCCATCTAAAACTATTACATAATAAAATAATAAAACAAAACATTCACCAATAAAAAGAGCTTTATATTTTTACAACTGTGAGAATGGTAGAGTTTTTTTTTGCAATTTGCAGGACGAAAGGGGCATGACAATGATTCTTAAAGCCCTCAGGCCTATTCCGGTTTTAACTTTTTACTTTATAGCATGTACTTAAATGTAAATCTTCAAATTTAAATTAGTATAACTGTTTAAAATGAATCGTTTTCAATTTAATGGACTTAAAAAAAATTAAAACAGAAAAGAGATATTGACTTCCGACAAATTTCAAGAGGTAAAGAATCTATGCACAGTGAATGACAAAGCTCGATGTACATATGTCAATATGATATTATCAACAAAATATTAACGTTTTAAGAAGTTCTTTATGGGCCATTTAAACTCGGTCTTGTAACCTTGGTACCTTTTGGGTACACAAGACACACACATTCACACATACACATGCACATGTATCTATGTAATGAGTCCAAGAAACGCGCTGCCAAAAACAAGCAGCAGCTGAGTCGCCTCGAGCCGCAGTTAATCAACAAGTTTATGCAAAACTCGAAAACCAGAACAGGAAAATGAAAAGCGAGCAATAACCCAGGCAGCAAACGGCAAGCAGAATACGACAGTACACAAAACGCACACCTCAAGCCATAAAAGAAAAAAAAAATATATGGAATAAAAAAAAAAACAAGTCAATATGATCGATCGTTTGCTTGATTAAACCTAATTGAAAACGAAAATGCACAGCGCACACATACACACGCATACTCTTTCTCACACACACACACACACATACAGACTTGGAGCAAACTCGCTCGCTGTCATGATCACTTGTCCAAGCTGTTGCTGCTGCTGCAGAGAATCGGACTCGAACTCGGACCTGGACTGGGGCTGTACGTAGTATATTGTGGTCCGGTCCGCCAACTAACCACTGCAGAGAGATCGGTAGAGCGTTAGAGAGGGACAGAGAGAGAGAGAGAGAGAGAGAGACGTAAAGTGACTACTACTACGGCAACGACCAGAATGTTGAAATCAAAACAAAAACGTAAAAGATCAACGCACAACAAGCGCAACGAGCGCGCGCCACTAAATTTTGGCGGGAGACTACTGTACCCCCATATACATCGTTGCTGGCGAAGAAGAAGAAGACGATGAAGATGAAGACCAAGATATAGACGAAGACAACGGCCAGCGGAATAAGACGAACAAAACAAAACTACAACCGCTCCGCGTGTGTGTGTGTGTGTGTGTGTGTGTAAAGAAAAACGAGAAGAAAAACCATATCAAAACAAACTCTGTGCTGAAGCAGCCAAAGAGTTGCAGGTCTCTCTTAACTACGACCTCTTATCGGATGAAGAGACAATGCTTAAGAGAGCAAGTGACCGGTGATCTCTGTGTTGGCTAAGAGAGCACGTGGACCCAAGAGCAATTGTAGTAGACAGTGTTGCCGTGCTGCAGCTATGCTGAACAGATTGCGTTCAAGCATGAAATGCATTTGTGACTTGAGCAGGATTATTAGACAAATTAAGTAAGGATATAAGCTTCCAAATTAAAAATAGAGCTTGGAGTTATTTAATAAAACAAGTATAGCTACATACATATGTTTAATTTTACTTAAAACTGATTGCTTTTTGAGGGCAGTGTTGCCAAGCTGCGGTTGCTGAAATTGCAATTGAGCATGAAATACATTTTTGATCTGGTCAAATCGATTGAAAATGGATTGAAAATGCGTGAGTTTGTCTTTATTCATTGCGTGCTTCAAAAGGACCTATGATAAAGTTGGGATAAAAATGGATAGTTTTTGACTTTTAATCAAAAGATTACCTTCGAGCACGAAATACTTTATTATCTGCACATAATAATCGCCTATATTTTATTTCGGATTTAAATTGGATTATCATATGTAGATGAACCGTATGATCAACTATAAAATGTAGAGATAGAGGTTAATAAATTGACTGATCTAGATCGCAACTGAGCAAAACCCCTTAACCTAGTAATTATTATATTCCAGCAAAGATCAGGAGTCGCTACATATCTGTCAGTCTATCTGCAAACTGGGCTAACAGTCTCTAGCATTCAGCCAGCAGTTTAATGGCAACTCAAAAAGCGCGCCAAAATCAGCTCTTTGTTAGTTGGCTAACTCAATAGATATATAGTCCTTTTTGAGCGTAATAAAAACAAAAGGCCAAGAGTGTAATAACCTCAAATGGAGCCAAAGACGCGATCTTCCTAACCAAGCAGGCCACAAACCAAACTAACCGGGCAACCAAAGAACGAATCAACCGGCAGAATAAATTTGAGAGTAGAGCAGGAAGAACAGCAAAAAAAATAAAAATAAAAAAATAAAAAGAGGGATACATAATGTTACTTGTTTTCATGAAGGGTTCCCAAACGTTCTCGTATTCGTATTCGTATTCGTATTGCGATCCCCACGACGACGTCAATTTGCAAGTTCTCCTTGTCCAGAACCAAGAAACCAAACTGATCCACACTTAACAGTCTGGGCTCTGTTTTGTGCCCGTATCCCTCTGTGTTTTGATTTTACTGCACAGATGTTTTATTTGCCACAACACACACACACACACACACACACACATGGAGACATACTGTTGTGTTTACCCTGCTCAGTTCTGCTTAGTGTGTTGTGCCTGTTTCATGTCTTTTAATACCTTTAATCCTAGCAAATAATACAAAGCAAAGCCTAGGACAAGTGTATGGAAGAAAAGAAGTAGTTGCAACTCGACCGGCTTTGGGTTTGTGCTCTGATTCGGTTCGGGACGTGTATCTCTCTGAGTCGTAGTCGTAGTTGGAGTCGGAGTCGGCCAGAGGCATAAAACAGAAAGTGTGCAACACACACGCTCTGAAGCCAAGCAAAAGACAAACACCAAGATCCATTCTGTTGCAAGTAGAAGTTGTAGTTGCTGTTGTTGTTGTTGTTGTTGTTGGTACAACTTCAACTGCAATGAACTTCTAGATGCAAGTCAATGAACTTATCCTGACTGCTTCTGCCTGGCAAAGACCTAGGCCTGGTCTTGGTCTTGGTCTTGGTTTTGGTCTTCGTCTTGCTCTTTCATGATATCAACAAAATGATCATCATGATCATTGTCGTCGTCGTTGTCGTTGTTATTGTTGTTGTTGTCGTTGTTGGGCACAGTGAGCTAGCTTTGTGCACAGCTCTTTCTCTGTCGCTTTCCCCTCTCTCAGTCTCTCGTACTCTCTTCAACATCGACGTACCCTCCTTGGACATAATGAACTCGGGCTTTTGGCGATACGCAATTTTCAAATCGTGTTTGCCTCATGATGGTGTAACACCCTTCACCCTCTCTCGCCCTTCCCCTGGAAACAGTCGGCATAAACAACGTTTTTAGAACTTTTATTTGATTTTGCAACACGCTTGCCTCATTGTTGTTGCTGATGTTGTTGTTGTTGTTGTTGTGGCTCTGTGCTTCATTGTCGTAGTTGCAACTCGCAGTCGTATGTATGATAATGATGTTGGTGATCGTGCCACTTTAGCAATGGTTAACTACGAGTTGCTGTTGCTGTTGTTGTTGCTGTTGCAGAGCCTGGCAGAAAGAGCCTCAAATGCTCGGGTTGAAGAACCTTTTGATTGGTTGGACATACACGACTTGAGAGTGCTTCATGGGCAATCCTGAAGTTGGTGCGGTCAGCGGGTTACATTTATCTGTGCCATGTCTCTCTCTCTCCCTCTCTCTCTCTCTCTCTGTCCCTCTCTTCCCCACTCTGCATCTATCTTGCTCTCCGTTCCTGCTTTTGTGCATGCATAATATTGCCAAGATTTATGCAAAAAATTGATGGCAATTAGTCGTCGACTCTTCTGACTTGTTGTCCTCCTCGAAAGATACACATATATGCTATATATATATATATACATATATAGTTTAGCTCGTTGTTGGCTCTGTGCATAATGATTTTCGGTATCAAATTACATTGGCTAAGGATTTTTAGTATGTATTTTATTTGCTGTTTGCCGTTGTCGACACTGCTGTCTTCTTCCTGCTTAATTTGATGCGCTCGTGCCGTCTTCAGGTCCGTCCATAACAGTCCGATCTGTCCGATCCTCAGTTCCTCAACCCGTCCTCAGTTTCTCAACTCTGGTTGTCTCTCTCTCTGGCTAATGTGATGGCACTGTGTCTCAAGTCTTCTGCATTTGCCGAAGTCTTTGCTCTGCTTTCAATTTAATAGCTCTTCTTGGCCGAAACGAAATTAGTTTACTAGCCTGGCCAAGATAATGAGCGATAATTTCTTTAAACCAGAGACCGAGACTGAACAGATTTGTATTTGAAAATTAACGATCTTCACTTTTGAATTGACTAAATGATTCGATTAGGTTTAGTTGGAAAGAGATTATGTATCAATTCCAATTCGAATCCAATAATCACTCCTCCACTTCAAGTGAACTCCAGTAAAATATCTCCCTGTGATTATGTAATGTATATAATATTTCTAATTCTAAAGTCCAAACTCAACTTAAAGAAATTAAACCCTGGAACTTTAAAGGAGTCGAGCCTTTGTAGCTTAGGCCTGGCCTCTTCAATTCGTAACCCACAAGTCAGACGCATGCACGTGCACGCTTATACACGCACCAACACGCACATACACGCACAAATTGAATAAATCTTGGGAGACTAGGAACGCGCCTTGAGTTCGCTTCTCGATACTCTGAGTTCTGCACTTACGTTTACGTAAGAATCTTCATTGAAATTGAACTTGAGCCTTTGTTGTGATTTAATATTTCGGTTTATCAACTTCATTTTATCCACTCTCCAGTGAATGACCAATGAGTAAAGTGTTTTTTATTATATTCCTTATTTGGGCTACCAAACCTTAACTTTATCAACATCATCATTACTATCATATGGCACATTTTTGTGGGTTGCCCATTATGAAGAGTCTTGTCGTTATATTTGTTTGTTAAAAGCTGAGCCTGTTTTGAGTTGCTAGATGTCCAAATTTGTTTCTGTATAAAATATATCTTCGTTTGCAATAGTTCTAGTCCCGTGTTATATTTTAAGAAACAATCAACTGTTTGTTTTAGTCTGACAATCGTTTCTTGTGATCGTTTTTATGCAATCTGGCAACCTTTTGCTCAGCTCAACCCCAATACCCAATCTGTACTCTCTGCATCTTGATTGAACCTCCCTTATACCTGAACACCCTGCTTTCTTAGATCCCATCAACTGAAACTTATTGAAATGGCGCAATTTTGGCCCCTCGGCAAAGACAACCACAGTGTGTTGCACGTTGTAACCGAGTCCCGTCTTCGTCTTCGTCTACGTGTTCGTTTATGTTCTCGTCTCAGTCTTCGACCGAGTCCCAGCAGCTGTCGACGCTTCGTCCCTTGAATGTCCGTCGGTCCCTATCGTAGACAAGTTCGTCCTCCTTCGTCGCGTGTATGACATGTGAGTTGCACGTTTTGTCGATTTTCAAATTGAGGCAACGTCTCAGCACTCGACAGCGTCGTCGTTGTCGTTGTCTCGACTCGTGCAATCATCAAACTGAGCAGTTTCAGCTGTGCACTGTCCCGGGTTCGACGTAGGGTCCGCATTTGGGTCTTAAGACCTATGGGTACCTGTCAGTCAAAATGCGTTTTACAACAGTTTTATTTTCTTGGTGTTGTTGTCGTTGCTGTGGTTGGCTTTCCCGTTCTCTCTGTCTCCCTCTCAGTCGCTCTTCTTCATTTTGTTGGCCTTTTGGGTTACCCGTATCGTGGTTGTTGTTGTTGTTGCTGTTAGTATTGTTGTTGCTGGCAGTGTAACACGATTTTATTTCTCAGTTTTCCCTCTGCTCTTTAAATCTATGAGCAATCTATCTTTTGAGTGAAAAAGCAACAACGTCAACCAAGACAATCAATTTCATTTACTACTTTTTGTTCTTGTAAGTATTATTTTATACTTATTTTAATGTGTGTATAGCAACAACAACTACTGTTTGGTAATACCATTGATGGTTTTAAAGGATGGTAAGGAGGTTAGAAGTTAAGAAAATGGGATAGTTCGCATAGTTTATTTAAATAAATTATTTTTAATAATAATAAAATATAATTTGCATACATTACCATGCGTTGTAACAAAAAATGCGATCGACAGTTTAAAAAAAGATCTAAATTCTGATCTGTTGCTTTAAACATCATAAATATGTGTAGAAAATGGCAAGAGAAAAAGTGGAAAATTCGCATATGTTTTGGGTAATTATAGTATAAATTTTTATTATTATTAAAGACCCTTAAGAGGATCGTTTACTCACACCAATTTCGACACAATATCTTGCCGCATTTGCGTTTGCCACACAATAAAATGTCATAAATTAGATGCTCAGCAAAATAACAGCACAACGCATTGGACCAGCCATAAAATACAATAATAAACATCAAATACGTATTCAACAACAACAGCAACAATGGAGAGACGACTGATCATTAATTAATGAACATGATCAACTGAGGCAGCCTCAGTTTCAGATTCAGCTTTAGATCCAACTCATAAGAGTTCTTCTGGTGGCAGGCTATTAGAATGCAACATGTCGTCGTCGTCGTCGTGTAGAACACAGATATTGCCCATTAATACAAACATACATACACACACACACATGCATACATATTTTATTTCTCTTTGTTTACAAAACAAAATGTAAACAAAACTTTTCTTTAGCCACAGCGATTGAAAGCATTTGCTGCACAAGCTTCAAAAAACACAAAAAAAAAAAAAAGCAAAATAAAAAGGGCAGAGGCTGCTGCAAGGCAGACTGAGGCATATGAGGCACAGTGGCACAGAATCTGGGGCAACCAAGCTGGGGGCCTTTTTCAGTGCTCAACGTTCAACGGGCTGCATAAGCAGGCTGAGGATAGACTCGGTTCGATGTTGAGGATGGGGATAGAGGGACAGGGGAGCAAGGGGGCTGTGGCAGCATTGGCAGCCGAGTTACGCACCGAAAAGTTTCATAGAAAACAAATAAGTTTTTTGGAAAATCAGAAACAAAACAATTATCAATTGAACGACGTTAAATTACCCTTTAAAATGACTACTCTCAATAATTATAAACAATATTTCAAGCTTGAAAACAGGTTACTTCATTTATTATATTAAAAAGACAAATCTGAATAGCAAATCTATTTGGTAAACTCGATTAAATTAAATTAAGTATTTCTGTGTATTGAATTTATGAATTTAATGTTTAAGCAGCGCAATTTAATTATAAATCTATGCAAATAAAGTGCATATTATACAAATTTTTTTAACCTTTGTGCTCGCCTTGCATTCCAGGGTATCTGTTGAGTTGATTCAACTTTTTCTAGTAGTTGTTGCACATTGATTGACAGCTGCTGCAGCTCGCCGAGTGCTTGGGTACGCTCTATATTTTCTATTATTTATCTGCGACTGCTTCGACAAAGTTTCTTCTAATGACATTCACTTTTTGTTGCTTTGGGCGAGTTTTTTATGTGTTTTTTTTCTTCAGTTTTTTGGTTTTTTTTTTGGGTCAATCATTATCGTCATGTCAAGTTGGCCAGCACGCAGTTTGCACGTTCCCCAGATGGACGTGGACGTGGACGTGGATGATGATGTCGCTAAGCTCCAAGAGATATGTCTGGTCATGTATTGCTGAGGGGAGATTTTTCACTTTCAATGCCTGGGTTGGGAAAGATTGGGGTTTCTGGGTTTCAGTTTACCAACTGCAGCGGGGGACATATTAATTTCAGTGCTGACCCCTATGGGTAAAGGGTCAGTCTGGCAATGGCACACCTAGTCTATGTAAGACCCTATTAAATTACCATATAAACGAATGTTCCTACCATTATCTAGTCAAACAAATGTTGTAGCTCAGCAAATCTTGGAAGAACGAGGAACGAAGAAGAGCAATAGAAACGTCAACCCTGGCAAAGGCTCTGGCGTGATAGATCACCCCATAGACAAATACGGACAGGTGAAACTTGTCAGTCAAGTCAAGTCAGTGCAGTGGAGAAAAAAAGGGTCGTTTGCACGTCCTACGCCAACAGGCAAAACAAACACAACAACTGAAAAAAGACAGACCCAATAGATGCGACAAGAAAAACTAAATACAACAAAAATAAAAAGAAATGGGCTAGGAAAACTGTCGAGGGCCTAGAAGACCGTCTGCTTATCGCGCTGTAAAAACAAAGACGTTCGAGAAAAAGGGATCATGTAGCCCAGCTCAGCTCAGTGAACCCGAACCCGAACTCGAACTCGGAATAGAAACACGAATACGAATAGGAATCGGCAAGTGAACCCCAGTTTTGTGGACACACTTGCAGAGTGTGCTGGGCACAAGTGCGATTGCCCTTGTGTTGCCCTGGCTGTGGATTTGCCCTCGTCTCTTGGCAATTATAGAGCAGCGATCGTAGCAAGGGTGTTGCCCCTGGCTTGATCATCTTGTCTCACCATTTTATGTTAATTTCTGTATTCATTTATATACATATTTATTGCGCGCTCTTTAGCTTTTTACGAGCAATCTTCAGTCTTTCTTCTGTCTGTTGTTTCTTGATTGTCACCTATATATTGTAGTTTTCGCAGCTCTGGAACTGTTTTGTGTCTTGGCTTTGTCAACTTTTATGGCTATGTTTAATATCTCTATAAATCCATTTTAGCTGGACGCGGTAGATTTTACGATCTGTCATACAAAAGGCAGCTCAAGATATAAACACTTTTTCGAATTTGCTATGATTCATAGAAATGTCAGAAGAACACCTGCAAATGGGGTCTTAAAGTGTACAATTATTTGAAAAGGACCAGTTACAGGTAGTAAATACTGAAGAAAGTACTTTGAGACTTCAATGGAACTTTTTTATATATAAACTATGACATTCCTACGAGTCCTCATTACACTTAAAATCTCTACTTTTATCATGCATAGATAAGAATTCTTAAATGAAATTATTTATATGGAAATTTATTACAAAAAACATAAAATTATCTTGAAATCAATTAAAAGAACGAGAAACTTTATTGTGTTGAGGTTCATTATAGGTAAGTTCAACTGTATGTCGTATGAAATGATCAACAAATTACAATTAGCCTTTTAAGGATATTTTACGAGAGTTGAAATCGAGTTGGCAAACTGGTTGCCTCTTAACTTGTTCGTTTCGACTGTCCGCAAATTGCGCAGACATGATTTAAGCATTAAGCAGCGTTCTCCAAGCCATTAACAACGAGGTGTCAATTATATAAGACAACAACAAAAGAGCAGTCCGGTCCAGAGATCGGGGCAATTTGTCGAAGCCGAGGCAAAAGCGATTGGCAGACCGGCAACTTGTCACATTAACACAAAGCCAAAGTTGGCTTAAAAGTAAAAGTGATGCCACCAGTTGGACATATTTACATTTCAGGCCACTTGACTTACTAACTGACTGATCGACTGGTCGTTCAACAGCAGCAACAACAACAACAACATGAGCAACAACAACAACAATTCGTATGCTGCGACTGCCGAGTCTCGTTAGTTATAATTTGCTGTGCAACAAGTTCCATGCGACTGCTTCCAATTATGGCGAGGATCTGCTTGCAACATGCGCCAAAAAGTCAACAACTGCCTGGCTAACTTGGCCTACAATGTGGGCTTAGACACTGCGGCGACTGCAACTGCAACTGCAACAGCAGCAGCAGCAGCAACAACAACACCAACTTGCCACTGCCAACTTTCAGCTGGCCGTGCAATGCGTATCCGACTCGTAGTCTCTGTGGTTTCAACACTCAACCCCAACTTTAATCATGGCTTATGCTTGATTTTTGACCAACTCTCACATACATACACGACTCTTAATTATAGTTTATTTATTTAATAAGCCAGCTTTATGCCAAATACATGCTCATATGTACAGATATTTATACAGATAGTATATACTCCCATGTCTGACTCTGTCTCTTGATTTTGCGCTTTAACTTTTGGCAACTCCTTTTCCAAGTTGTTGTTTTTGTACACTTTAATTAAATTGTTATGTAAATTCCACTTGTCGTTTGTAATACCAGCCATTGGTTGTAGTTGTTGTCGTTGTTGTTATTCGGACATATAATTTTCATCTTTATTAGAGCAGCAAGTGCGCTTTATTGGCTGTGGTTTCGCTCTTTTGGGAGCTTGCCACCAATTGCTGTTGCCTGCTTGCCACATGGCTTAATCTGTGTCTTAGCCAGATTTGCCTTAAGTCAAAACTTAATGTTTAGCAATGGAACCGTTTATGCTATGTTGACAGCTTCAGCATATCAACAAAAATCTTGTAGTAGTAAATATTATGTGTCTATGAATACAAATGGAAATTACTTAATAATTAATTTTATATAGAAATACTTGTTTCTTAAGCGATAATTTTTCATCCATCTTGATTTCTTTGTCAAGTTCTGTTTTCTTTTATTTTAGAAAATTCGGGTCAAGCTCTTACGCCCTTCATGTTTTCATGTTTTCATTTTCATCTTAAAGCTTGCCTCAATTATCTAATTTTCAAATTAACAGCTGCAACTGCCACTGCCTCAGGCCACTGCAGACCTCTCACTCCACGCTGCCTCTTGTTGAAAATTATGCCTCGAAAATCTGAGTGCATTTGAACTTTGGTTTGCCCTTAGAACTTGCTGATAACATTTAATTGGATTTTGATTGTAATGCGCGAGACGAGACTGTAAAGAGAAAGCCCATAAACTATATCACAAAACTGCGTATCAAATTCAAAGCCATAAAGCAGTTTCAATGTAGCACTTGAGCTGGAAATGCTTTTGACCAACTTCATCCCACCTGCATTGAACATTTTTGCACCTCAAAAGCGCGTGAATCATGCAAATGAGAATGAAAACATGTGGTCGACTGTCTAAAAGCCACAACAAGTGAGTTAGTCATCATTAGTGAAAAATTGCAATAGTAAAATGTCGAGGAGCTGTAGAAATTCCTAAAGCATAAGTGTGCACTCCACTGACAAGGTAGTCAAAAAAACGAGCGAATAATAAAATAAAACAGAAAATAAAAGAAGCTGAGGAGCAAATAAAATAGCTGACGAGGAAATGCTCTTTAGACAAACGAAAGCAGATATTACGATATTGTTTGTATATTTTCTTGGTTTAAGTCTTAGATATTAATTTTAATATTTTTTGTAGCTTATAGGAAAATAATTCAAATAATACGACATGCTCTTTAGACAAACAGAAGCAGATATTATGATATTGTTTGTATATTTTCTTGGGTTAAGATTTAATAAATTAAATTTTATAATAAATTTTTTAATACATTTTTGTAGCTTATAAGTAAATAATTCAAATAATACAAATGAAGTCAAATTTTCCATATTTTAATTATTGTTTTTAGTTACAAACAAGACTTAGAAAGAATAATAAAAAGTATTTATAATTCAAGTATTACATTTTGTAATATTATAATATCCCAACGATACAATATTTATCAATTCTAAATAAGTAAATCATTCTAATACCTAATTTAAAAAATGAATGCTGCTTGTTATTAAAAGTGAATTGCTTAAATTAAATTTAAATTAAATATAAATATTTTTGATAATGATCGCTATCTGCTTTAACAAAAGAGAGAAGTTAACATAGTTTAGTTGCTTAGCTAATATGACCGACCATTAATACACTACTCAAGCTGTAAACAAGGCATAAAAAGCACAACAAAATGCCCACAAATTCAACATAGAAATATACAAATGTGTTTGCCTCTAAAAGGGCAAATTCGTTTTAGGCTCCCTCAAAAAAAAAAAAAGTAAGAAATGAAATAAATAATAGATAGAAGCAGCAGCCACTTGATGGGGCAGGGGCAGGGACGGGGACAGCGGCAGAGCGTTGCAGAGACAGCCGCTGGCGTGGCATGCCTCAAGTTGAAGTGCAACCGAATGCGAACGGTTGCGCATGCGCACAACACACGATGCTAGGCAAAGACTGTGGCAGAGACTGTGGCAGAGCCAAATGCTGTGGCAGGCAACAACAGGCGATGGCAATGGCGATGGCGATTGCCAGTCCAGGCCACGGCTTATTTATGGCCTTTGGTTTGGGCTTTGGTTTTGCTCTTTAGGTTCATTGGCTCCTCTGGTTGCCTTTGTTGAAATGCATTTATGGTTCTTTTTTTATTTTTCTTCTTCTCTTTTTTTTGATATACCAGGCATCAGTGTGTGTATGTGTGTGTGTGTGTGTTTTTATTTATTTTCTTTATTATTGCGTACGAAAAGGAGGCAGGCAAAAGCAGACGACGAGAAAATTTCACAAGCGTCGCCAGTTTGTCTGGCGCGACTCGAACTGGGACTGCGACTGGAGCTGGAGTTGGAATCGAGACCGAGACCGAGACTGAGACAGAGTACCATGGCCAGACCCAGACACAGACCGAGACCGAGATCGAGACCGAGACCCAGGCCATTTATGTGCTGGTTATCTTGCCTTTCTTTTGGGCTCTGCCTCTGCCTCTGCCTCTGCTCTGAGTCACTTTGTTGTTGCTGATGTTGCACACACAAAGGCGCTGCATGTTGCTTTGGGTTGCTTCTTGGCTGCTTTTATTTTTTCGGGTTTATTTACCTTCATCATCATAATCACCATCCAATATCATGAAGAACCTCATCATGAAGCAGCATTCACAGCCATGATCTGCTCGCTGATCTTTTGCCATTGTAAGCACTTTTCTTCTTCTTCTCCTGCTTAGGGTCTTCTGATTTTTATTTTTATTATTTTTATTCATATATCTACTTTTTGCACTGTGCACACTTTAACGCTTATCTTGACTTCAATGCGCTTCTTCATTTTCGGAGTTTTATTATTTTGATCGCCTTTTTCTATACAGATACGAGGTATGTATACATAATTAGTAGGACTCGGACCCTCTCATGAACCCCTATCTCTTTCTCACATCGCATTTTTATTGATTTCATACATTTGTTTTCCATATCAAATTACAAATCACTTGTTTTCCTTAACATTCTTGACTTATTGTTATGATGAAAAACATGAGAATTTAGATGAAGATAAGAATCTACAAGATACTTACTACTTGGAGTGTTACTTTACACTACAACTGCAGCTGTTTGCCTGATTGAACAATTTTACATAATTGCCGGATGTTTATCTATCAAATACTAAGTTCTCATAGCTTCGAAATACTCCATTCTATCTTGATGTTATTTGTACAATTTGTTAAGCAATGTTTTTCTCACACCGACCCTAACTGAAGACTTGCTGATTTCCCTGCATTTTCTTAAATAAACAAAGAAGTTCTTCTGGGTGCGGCACAAGACATGGCAACAACCCACGCTTCAATATTTGATTGCTTCTTTAGAATGGACCCCTGACCAGAAACAGAACCAGAGACAGACCCTGATCCAGACCCAGAACCCTATTTCTTGGACTAAGTGCGCAGAATGGCGTGAAAACGCTTGTATTTGGCCAAGACAATTAGCGTATCGGTAGAAAGGTGGAGGGGTATCTGATCTTGGACCCTAAAAGCAACATAATTTAACAAGCGAGTCCCCCTCCCGAATTGTAGAACAAATTCATTTAGTCGACTGCGATTTGGTCGACTGCCCCGACGCTCTTTAGCTTGAGTTCTACTCTTGACTTGGCTAATGGGAAACCACAAGTTTCTTTTTGGCCTAACAAAATTATGAAATGTCTTTAAGACCAGAGCATGATAACTCTTCGCCTGTCTGTGTGGCATTTATTTTGATTTCTTGTCAAGTTCTCACGCAATGTTCAACGGCTCCGTCCCGGCCCATTGGGTTTCGGTTGAGCTTCAGTGAGTCCGACAATATTTAATCATAAAATAAATGCGAAAAGTGGCGCATCCACTTGAGACTTGTCGATTTATAAAGAAGCTCTTTGAGCATGCGTGGGAATTTTGCATGATATTCATTTGATTTTGTATTAATTAGACTGCTCGATCAACTGGAAAAATAATGTTGATTTAGTACAAAGTTTCTATCGTCTGACAGCTTTTTCATATTTTATTAACCGCAAAAACAGAATGATTCATACGAGTATGAATATCTACCCTTACGGTCCTCAGGTTGACCCATTTAACGAGACGAGTTCTTTGGAACTTTCCCTTTTTTTTCAGGTTTCGTATTGATTTTTAATCCACAACCGCAAAATAATGCGTGTGCGTGCTCAAGAGATTAACACCATTCCCGAATCTTTTGCTCAGATGCTCCTTGAGCTCACAGTCTTAACCCATTTCACAAACAACTGCCAAGTGATGTGGGCACCGGTTTAAATGCCAAATCACGCAAACTCAACGGAATACAGATCTCTTCTTCCATCCACTTTAGTGCAAGGATCATTAAGCAATACATAATCCAATTAGCACTGAATCCTCCACCTGTTTCAAAGAGCGCTAAACAGATGCAAACAAAGAAACCAACAAAAAAAAAGAGGTTTAATATTTTGTTAAGCAAACGAAGCAGAAATACATACATACATACATATATTTCAACGACGACGATGAACCTGCTAAGCACTTAAACAAACAACTGATCACGATCTCTTCACCCGCTTCCCTTGCCAAGGATCAACAATACCCTGCCCCTGTCCCTGCCCCTTCCCTTTACCCTAGCAGACAAGCAGTTATTTTTACTTTTACTCTCAGTTCTGTTGTTGTGCTATCTTTGATTGATGTTAGACAGTCCCTTTTGTGATATCTGATCTTCAACGAAATGAAAGAAATGCCAATTTTTCTAAAAATGACACGCAAATGGCAAAGGCAGCCAAAGGAACCTATACAATTCTGCCTGCTCCCTCTGCCTTCAGTGTAGACTCTAGAGGGATTATCCCTTGGCCCTTCGTTCATCAATATGTGTACAATTAAGTTGGGCACGAATTCGTTATTAGGGGTCAGCAATTGATAGCACAGAGCGAGCAGATAAATTGCGTGAGTCTCAAAACAACAAGGGATCATTACAGCTCTCCTCCGTATTCTTATTTTTGTTTTCTTCTCGTTTTTGTAACCTATGCAGATCAGTTTTAAAAGAGGACAATACTCCCCGCTTGCATGGTTGCACTGGGTTTGGTTCCGATTGTCGTTAGTGCACTGAGCGATATTTGCACAGAGATCTAAGATGATTTACAAAAACAAGGTACTCTGTACTGAAAGTTGATTTTCGACCGATTATTCCTATGACAGCTATATGATATATGGAACCGAATTAAACCAAATTTAGCTAAAATGTTCAAAACCAATTTAAAGACATATTGTAACAGTTTGGTTTAGATATCTCAAAAAACAAAAAAATTTTTACACTTTAAGTTAATATTTGACAGATCGGTCCTATGACATCTATATGATATAGTCGACCGATTTAAACGAACTTTGAATAGGATGGACAAAACCAAGTTAAATGCATATTCTATCAGTTTGATTAAGATATCTCAAAAAACAAAAAACTTTTTTACACTAAGACTTTATTTTATGGTGGACCGATTTTAACCTAATTTGGTCAGGATGTAAAGTGACAGCCCAGATGCATATTCTATCAGTTTGGTTCTGATATCTCAACAAATAAAAAACTTTTTTTTTATACTAAACGATGTATCGTTTCGTATGGCAGCTATATGATATAGTGGTCTGATCCAAAAAAACTATGGTATCCAGGAACGTAATACCATGGTTTTGTGAAATCAACGCGTTCAAGCAGACTGACAGACAGACGGACAGACAGACGGACAGACAGACGGACATGGCTCAATCGTTGATCCTGATCAAGAATATATATACTTTGGGGGGTCTGTCACTCCGCCTTCTGAATGTTACATACATTCTGCCAAACACATTATTCCCTTTTTTGTTCATTTTCAATGGACTCAGGGTATAAAAAGCATTCCATGACCCATAGTCGACTATTCTCAAAGTTCCATGTATTTAATTGAAGTTATCAAGTATTTTTGGATCTATTAGGATTCACTTTAAAAATTATAGACTTTACTAAAATAGGTGTGTTTTAACTTTGTCTAGCCATTAATTGGTCAAGGACTTACTATATACAGATTCGCCATTAAAATTGCTGATCATTCATACCAGTTTATCACTTCTTCATATCACTTACTAAATATTCGCAGAAATGTATCTCTTGATATTGTAATTTCTGTCAGTCGCATCAATTGAATGCAGATCTGTATTAATTAGTTTCTTCTCTTTGCTGCAATTTCTTTCAGTGTATGCCAATTTTGCATAGACATTGATCTCTATAGATTGTGGCACTTGAATGAACCAATACAGCACGAAGAGTGGGTTAGGTTATTCAGTTCTTCAGGTATCGAGGGTCGTCTGAGTCTGAGTCTGAGTCTGGGTTAACCCTAAGCTGTCATTGTCGATTGTCACAATGGCTGACAGTCGCTCGATGTGCGCGTATGTAATTGGCAATTGGTAGGCGCGAAAAGCGAAAACGCGAAAAGTCCATGGAAAAATGGAGGCGTGTGAAAATGATTTCGAAACGATCGGAGCGATCAGTTTGATTCTCGCCCTGGATACGCGTTCGCTGAAAGCAAACTAATTTGATTTAAAGAACGTGAGAACGCAACGTAACTCATTTTATAACAATTGCCAAAGAGGTGCGTACCAAGTGCGTTGTAAACGATACTTTGAATACTCCGCAGTTGGGGATAGGTAAAGAAATAGGGAGAGGGCGAGACAGAGGCACTGAAATAGGCAAAGGGGTGTTCAATGCTGCATAAAATTTGATAAGACTGCGACTGACAGGTTGCTGAATAGAGATGTAAGTTTTTACTTTCTAGATATCCTTCTCAACACCTCAACATTCTTTCCATTATTGGATTGGTTTCTTTGCGACTGCTGAAAATCCTTAAAGAATAAATTGATGTGCACATATTCCCTTTATTATAGCTTCCGGCTTAATTAAGGGTATTTATTTATTTTTTGTATATTTAAGTTAAATAAATAGAGTACGATAATATTATCATTATAATATTATCATATGAGCATTCATTTTTAGTTTCAATATTATTATTATTATAAGTTCAATAAAGATAAACTTTATTACCGAAGGTAAGCTATATAAAACACCTATTTATAAGACATTCCACGATTTGTAACACTATTTGTTTTATTTAATAGGACTTGAGTCAACTTAAGACAATAACTACAAATGGAAACCTTTTTATATTATTACTTTATAAATACTAATACGCTTTGTAATAAGTATCTACTTGTGTTCACCTTTGCTTGGCCTTTATTTCTATACTATTTAAAAAAAAACTTTTCGAATATTTTCGGGATTTAATTTCATAAATATGTTTAACACACTTCAACATGTCATATGTATCAAATTTTTATGGTTCTTTAACTGCAAACGCCAACAGCAACAAAAACAACGAAAACAGGCGAGAAAATTTCGTAGAACGCACGTGTTGCTCAAGTGTTCAAGTGATTGTTGCCTCGTTTTAAAATAAATCAAAAAAGGAGGAGAGAAAAAAAAAGGAAGGAAAAGAAACAGCAGCCGGGGAACAGAACGCGTCAACCGAGTTGAAACTAATTTTATGCATGACTTTTTACACATTCCAACAATATTTTCACTCACTGAAATGTGGCCAAATGACAGCCACTTCAGTTTTGTTTAGTTCAGTTCAGTTCAGTTCAGTTCAGTTTCGTCTTGTTCTGGGCGTACTTGAGTATTTTTATGGTGACCATAAAAATTCCTTTTTTGTTTTTAGCATTTTATGCACAGTTAAGTTAATCTGCTCTAAGCGTACTTAACAGCTCTGGCACCGAAAGACCCCGACACCGACACCGAGACCCCGACCCCGACCCCGACCCCGACCCCGTACCCGATCTCTTGAGTCGACTGGCATGTGTCATCCACTCGACAAAACATTTTGCCTCCGGTTGTCCTCTGGCATGTGACACGTGAGACGACGTCCCGTGACACAGTTGAGGAATCTCAACTGGACCCACTTAGATCTGAGCAAGGCAAATGGCACATGTTTTTTGTAGTGTTACAAATAAAATAGTCCAGATGTCCTTTAGTGAAAACTGGACAGTACTTTGTTAAGCATATTATATTAACTTAAAACTATCTTATCTTTGAGGAAACTCTTTTCTTAGAGCTTAACTTGTGACTCATTCGCAAGTTATGCCCATGCAATTTCCTGTTGCTCTAGACCTTGACGAATAACAAGTCACAGGACATAAAACTAGTCAATGGCATGCCAAATACATCAATAGACTACTGGCTTGGACTAGACAATATTTCAGGGGTTTATAATTTAAAAAGTTAATAACAAAACGACACGGTTAATCAGTGGGAAAATTGCATGGCCAAATGGAAGAAAAGAAGGAACATTGGGAGCTGGAAGCTAAGCTCGGGGGCACAAATATTAATCATGTGAGCACTTAATTTGACACTTGGCAATAATGGAAAGCGTCGTCGGCTACTGTTCACTCAGAGAGGCTCAGCGAGAAAAGAGAGAGAGAGAGAGAGATGAGGAAGGGAAAGGGAAAGGGGGGCTCTCAAAGCCGTCACTAATCACCTACGGGAACAGCTTTAAAGTGGTTTCTCTGTGTATCTGTCTGTCTTTCTCTCTCTTTGTAGGTGCTTTATTCTCTGTCAGCCACCTGCCTTACGCAATTAAGCGACTGACCGGCGACAGTCGACGCGACGGACGCGACGGGCGCGACGGTCGCGATGCTCGAACCGGACCGGACGCTAACCTGAACCCAAAACGCACGACAAAGGTTTGTTCGGTAAGTCAAAAAGCCAGCATAAGACCCAACTTCAGCTTCGCTCCAAGTACCCTCCAGACCCCCTCCCCTCCCCTATCCCAGTCCCTCCTCACCTCACCCACCTTCTCGCAGAACCGACTGAACTGTGTAATTACTCAACGGTCGAACTGGTTCTCTGATTCTGCGTGTGTAAGTCAAGTAGCTGGCGGATAACAGCAGACGAACGAGCATAAAGAACTAGTTCGAGTACTGCTCGACTATGATATACCCAATAGATATCCATAAAGTTTCTTCAGGCATTATTTAACAATCATTATGAAATATTAAAATTTTGAAGATAGACAGTACAGAAATATTCAGATTGTTAATTCTAAAAAAAGAATATTTATTTATTATTTTTCTACATATTGTCCATATTAAGGAGAGCAACCTCGCTTTGCTTGCTAATCTAATTTTCCAATAGGTATTCAACCTTTCTCAAAATGTTTCAATGTTTGCAGGGTATAAAAGCTGATCGGTGCTTTGTGGAGTCATGAAACCCTTTTAGTTACATGTATATATTTGGTCGGGGGGCTGATGGAGGATAAAGAGGAGGAACAGCGAAGGGGGCAGGTAAATATTTATGTGTCATTAGTCGGTGCCCTGACAGTCATCAAGTTGAGCGTTGAAATACCTTTCGGCTGTGGGGGCAAGAGACTAGATAACATGTTGCTAGCAATTTAATTTAAAACAAAAAAATATAACTTGAAACTAGAGTGGTTTAAGTTACGCAGCTCTTTAAACTTCTTCAAACACAACAAAAATAAACAATTAACATTTGAATTATATATTTAAATCAACTGATATATATTAATAGTTATTCAAAATAAAATTTTCAATAACTTTTCTAGAGTTTGTATGTAAAGTTTTTCTTAATTGCGGCTAATATTATTTAGTATATAGGAAATCTGATAATACTCTGTTTTTTATAAATTTTACTATTAGGTGTACAACTTTGCATCCGTTTGAGAATTTATTTAAAAAAAAAAAATGGTTATTCAAAATACTGGTCGTTGCCAGTTACTACTTTTGTGCATCTTATGGTCGGATTTCGGATTCCGTCACTGAAAAGCTGCTCATCCTGTGAGTCAATTCAAATATCAATCAATTTCTTGACTTCTTAATAAGAGCGGTTGTGCTCGTTAGCTAAACCGTGTGCGATCGATCGGAACATGTGGTAGTCAGATGGAGCAATGTCTGGAGAGTAGAGCGAGTAGGGTAAGATCTCCCATTTCATCGTTTTCAAGTATTTTTTGACCACTTTTGTGACGTGGGGTCAAATATTTTCATATTGAATTGAAATTAAAATTGAACTGAATTAAAAAAATAAAAGAAAATCTTCCCGCAAATGACGAGATTTTGGCTCACAAATCGATATATTCAATGACAAAAAAGTTTATTATTTGAACAGATATCCACAAATCTTTTGATGTGATTATGATGACAAATGTCGAAGATAACTGCATAACGTTTTTAATCTATTCATATCAATTAACATTTACCCCTGTGGACCTCTATTGCAAAACGGCGGAAGCAAATAAGAAAATTAACAGTCGTTTAGATTGCTGTCAGAAGAGCAAGAGTATCTAATACTAAATTGACACTATTCTATTGTATTTCTGGTTTTAAACAAAAACCTTATGGCAATTGTCTAATTTGCCTGCACGCGTTCGGCACACGCCCAGATTTATCTTAGAATTTGTTTTTTTTTACTAGGCAATTATTTGGTTCTTTTTTCTAACACTTTGCTGTTGACTGTCAAAGTTTGGTTCATGTTCATTGCTTTTGTTGTTGCTTGAATACAATTCGCAATTTGAAAATTTATTCATTTGTGCAAACTTTAACCGCAAAATGCACTTTTGTCTTGTTGCCCTGAACGTTTTTTTTTTCTTTGCCACCAAAATGCAATTTTGTGTCGAGAATCGAGTTCGAGTTAAGGTGGAGCGAACCGAAAAGGGGGTCCATGGCATATCTGACCCAAGTGTCGGTGTGTCGGTTCCATATGACCGACTGCACAATCGCCATCGATCGGCATGTTGTGCAAATTAAGGATTTTGGGCCTTTGCATTCAGTTTGTATTCTTATGCATTTTGACATTTTTATTGTTATTTTGCTGTTTCTTTTGTTGCTTTACTCAAGACAACTGTGTCAGCTGGTCAACATTTTTTACGGGACTATCGACAATCTGTTGGATTGTTCAATTGATTTACGAGGCTGTCGACTATATTGAAAGTGCAACTTCAGGGGATAAGGACTGTTCGAATCGGCCTTGTCTTGCATAGGGATCAAAAGAAAAGCTCGATCCATTCACTAAAAATTCGATTTATCACTTTTTTATTTTTAAATAAGAAACAATAAAATATTTTTGAAAGAAAAAAGATTCTTAGATCCTATTAAAAATTTGCTTTCCCTGCCGATTTGCTGATGATTCCCTCTATAATTCCCTCTTATTCCCACCTTTTTAACTCTTAACACTTTCATTTGTGTGACTGTATCCCGGTTTATTTCTCTGTCTGGCTCATTTTTCGAACATTTTTGTGCGAAACTTTCGTTTTTTTAGGTCAGTTAATTAATGCGATAATTAATCTTTCTGTCTGCCTTTGACTGCTGTTTTATGGGCTTTTATTGTGGCTGTTTTTGTTATTTTTATGGCTTGTTGTCATGCAGCTGCATTTAAATCAGCTAACTGAGCTGTCAGAATTTTACAGTTAATAACATTTTTATTTTGTTGTCTTTGGCAATTGGAACAGGATTTTGTGCAAAATATTATAAAAATTGGGTCAATGCAAAAAAAGCGAAATCTGTGTTTGTACCGGAAATGAGGGTTGTAATTAAAGATGAGTCAAAGGAAGACTTTAAAAAAGGGAGAGATGACTCTTCAATTAGCCACTGATTTTTAAAAAAGAATGCAGTTAATAATTTTTGGGCACTGCATTTGTTTTTTACTTTTAGGTAATGAGCAACTTCCTCGAAGAAGTACACGCAATCACAATGAGAAGCTCTATTTAATAACTATCAAATACAGAGTGTTGAATTAAATTTTCACACGATGGCATCACAATAATATCAAATGTTGGTTCAGTTGAATGTACAGCAGAACCCATAATATGCGGTTATGTTTGTACTAATGTCGACCTAGGTCTAGGTCAATTAATATCAAGTGAGATGAAGCACTGTGCATAAGAGAAAAAGCTGCGTATCAGGGACAAGTGGCAAGTGGCAAGTGGCAGGGGCAGGGGCAGGGGCAGAAACAGGCAAAGCAAAGCACCTCCTCTAATATAATGAAAACCTTTTGGTCTTTTGGTGTGAGCAAAACTGGTTTTCGGGCAGACAATTTGAAACGTAAATTTATGACCAAGTGCGCTGCCTGCTTCGACGAGAGAGCGTTACGTTTTTGTATCTGTATCTGTAAGATATCAAGATACAGGCACATCGAGCAGCTACTGCGACTTGATGCACACCTGCACGTTGGCGTTGCCGTTGCTGTTGCCGTTGCAGTTGTTGTTGTTGTTTTCTTTTTATTATTGGTGTTAAAATTATGGGTTACGCTGCGGCTGTCGAGACGAGACGAGAGCAAAGTCGAGGCAACAGCAACGTTGACAAGAGCGCGACACAAACGGGAGAGGGAAGAAGAAAGGGAGTAGGGAAGAGGTAGGGAACAGAGGGACTCACGCGTGTAAGACGGTAGCACTTCCCTAGCTGTAACCAGTTCCTTTCCTGTTTGCGTGTGCATGCATCGTCAGTCCCAGTTCCCAGTTCCAATCTGAGTCCGAGTTTAGCCCCTGGCTATATCTCTCTCCATCTCTCTCCATCTCTCTCCCTCTTCTTAGCTTAGTTCGCAGCTTGGCCTGTCGTCATGTCTAAAATCAGTTCTAAGGGCCATAAATTGTACTGCCTGTCTGTCTGTCTCCCTGTCTGTCCGTCTGTCCGTCTGCCTCTTGTGGCTGTTGTTGAGAGTGTGCAACAACAACAACGACAATGAGTTAACACTGGTAGTCAAAAATCTTGTTTAATATTTGGGCTTAGCATCGAGTGAAGTGCCTGCAAAGCCTTTTTCCATTGTTGCCAACATCTTTTCTACTTTTAGTAGTTTTAGTTTACTGTTTAGCGTTAAAAAAGTTAATTTATGTATCGCGCTAGCCTTCCAACGCCATTAAATATTGCTGTGGGATTTATGCAGATATTGCTTGAAAGATCTACAACAATGATGTCGTTGTGCAACAGGCAACTGACAAATAGATCCTTACTCAACTTAATCATATACAGTCAAAATGGCTTTCGAAAATAAATGAATTACTTACATTTATAGATGCTTGCTGAATAGTCAATACCTTGGGGCTATCCGAAGAATTAACTAAAGAGTAATTGACTTTTTAGCAGGTACTTTCAAATTTGAAAATTGGATAATCTGAGAATTAGTATTTCTCTAGGCAAAAAATATATGAACATTTTAAGGATTCATAACTATTTTCTTCAGATTGCAATAAATTGCCATAAATATTGGTATTTTACATATATTATTTTATCCTTAAATTTAACATCGAACATCTAACAGCATTCGAAGAATGATAAATAAATTAAAAAACAAATTTAATTGGAAATTTTGAGTTCAAATTAATAACTAAAGTAGGTTTTAAATAAAATGTATGTATTTTAGAGTCAGAAACCTGGAACTTCAGTTTAAAAAAATAGCTGTCATGTTTATTCTAAAAACTGTGATTCTAAGTTCTCTTTTGCGTTATTCTTAGGTCTTCTACTTTCGATTATAATAAATTAGCCCAATCAATTCACTACAGCTAATGACTTACCACTCAGAGCTTTCTTTATACCACATCCAAATGCAGCTAGGACTTTTAGTCTCAGCCGGAGTTCGTTAATAAAGCCATGCCTAATTTGCCGCAAAGGCTTAATGTTTTGATTAGGGTAAAAGAACACAACAAGAGTCAATTACCTGGGACAGGAACGCCAACGAACCAGGGTTCTAACTCCGTCACACTTCTGCAACTCAATCTGTAGATCCCAAACTGCAGAGCAGGTGTTGCCAGTCCTACAGCCAGTTATAACTTGGCTCAAACCAATGGCGTGCTTGTACATTTTAAATTTGCCATGCATTTGGCATTGTCATTGCAGTTTGAGGTATGATGTGGTTTCATTTTTATTGGATGCAGCAGAAACAGAAGCTGACAGAGCAAAAACTCTGGAGTTCAGCTGCAACTCGAGTCGAGACTCTGGCTCTTGGTAGAAGCACACACAAAAGCAACGCCGACGCCAAGTCTTGGCCAAGTCTTGGTCTTATCGAGAATCTGGCCAAGGCATCTGCAGTTGGCCATTTAACTGTACTTTTCATGTGGCGCATGCGTGGCGGCAAATCTGCAGGCTTATGAGGCAAAATTGTTTGGCAAGAGTCGAGAGTCAAGAGTTGGGCCGTAAATTGTGCGGCTTTGTTTATTGCATTTTCTGGATTATCTGCTGCATTTTGATTTTATGGCTTTAACACAGCTGGAAGACAATGCCCACAGATTCTTAAAGAGACATTCGAGCAGGCATTTAATTACCATACGAACCTTGACCTATTAGCCAAAGCTAAACTGACTGCTTTGTATAGAGTGTGTACCTTATGGCGCCCCATGTCGTAAATTAATCAAGCCAATGCCCAAATAACGATTACAACAGACATAGCCTCAGAAACAGAGTCATCAAATGCTAGCTCGAGTCCCCTTTCCCCATTCCTAAGTCTCCAGTGCCCAGTCTGGAGTCTCAGTTCCATTCGGTGCTCCACCTGAGCCACCTGAGCTCGGCACACAACAGACAAGTTGATTTTCCAGGCCTGGAGAGACTACGACTACGAGTAAAAAAAGATCACGCCATTGTACGTCATTTTTCAAGAGCTGAAACCTGAAATGGAACTCAACTCGGACCTCAAGCTGCTGCCGCCCAATTGTGACACGGACAGGGCGGGTCTGGGGGGCGGCTGAACAACAACAACAACAACAACAACTAACCCAACTTGGCTGAGACTCGGGCTGACTGCGCACGTGCCAAAGCTAAAGCCAGAGCACAACTATCGACGCCCAACAGTTGTTGTTCTTGTTGTTCTTGTTGTTCAAGTTGTAGCCCAGACAGCAATAGCAATCGCAGCTTTTTTTTGTAGCCCATTCTCTTTGGAAATGGAGTAATTTCGCTATACTCTTTCATATCGCAGCAAATATGCTATTATTCTCTATCATATTCAAAATAATCTACAGAGTTTCATTTGTTAAAGAATTCTACACTTAGGAGAAAATGTAGTTAAAATTCTGTTAGATGAAACTCTTTAATGGTATTCTTACTCTTTTTGATATTTAAAATCATCAAAGCTAGCCTAAGGTGGAAAATAAACAATTTTAGATATTATATTATTAAATATTATACACATTGCTATCAAAGCTCTGCAAAGAAGAGTTGTAAGTTGGGAGTTATGCTAAGGATTTTTTTTATTAATTTATATTTTTATTTTAAATTTTTAGATTAAACTGAATTTTGTTCGTCACAAAATTGGATATAAGAAATTTTGGGGCTAGAAATTGCTTTCGTCACTAGACTTTTACCTCGTGTAGAGGTTTTTTTTTTGTGGGATTATAGGTAAGCCGTAACTTCCATTTTACTTATAGTTCGTAAGATTGTGATTAAACCGATTTAAATTTATTTGTTTTAATTTACATAAGTATGTTTACTTTCTTTTAAATTATGACAAATCTGCTGCAACCTATAAGCATTTCAAGTTAAAATAAAACTGTCGTTCAATTTTCAGTCAAATTTAGTTTTAAGAGTATTTCGATGTGGTGTGTGCCACAAGTTGAATACTCAGCTCCTTCAGCATTCGTAGGCTGACTGAGAACCTACAGCCAAGACCGAAGCTGAATTCGAATCCGAATTCGACTCTGAGCCCAAAACTTTAGGCCATGACTTGTGTTTAATTGTGTGTTCTGCTGGGCCCAAAATAAAAAACAAAAAGCTTGTGCCTTCTGCGGAGTAAAAGTCATTTATTTTGTTTAGATTTGTTGTCTGATTTGTCAGACAGTTGTTGTTAACCCTTTTAATTAAAAGAGGAGAAAACATAAAAATGAAATAACAAAAAAAAAACAACATCTTAGCTTCTTTTTTTTTTTAAGCTCGATGATGTCTTGGGGCCTATTTGCCCAGAACTGCCTACTTTTTAATTGTGCAGCTGGAGCGGGGATGGAGAGGGGGAGGGGAAAGAAGAGGGCTTCAAGCTGACATAGGTGCCTAAAGTGGGCGTTGTTTTGGTGCCTCAAACGTTGTAATTGTTGATGTTGCTGTTGCTGATGTTGCTACTCTTAGCTGGATGATGCAGCTGATTTGGCTTCGTCTGCAATGGGATATTTATGGCTCGTGCCAACTGTCGTCTCTTGTTACCTGCCCATACATAAATCGCTCTTACAAAAACACAACAACAACAACAGCAACAACAACAGAAAAAAGCTAGCTGTCTGTAATTTATCAAAGCATCTCGAACAACTCAACTCAACTCAACTGAACTCAACTTAACTCGAGTCAAGTCGAGTCAACTTCAACTCAGCTTGTCTAGACTTGAGGCTTAAAAATAAAAGTCGCGCCATTTGGGAAATTTATGAAATTATCTCGTAGAGAAGTGCTACTGGAAATTTGTTTAAACTGATTTTTATAGACCTGCAACTCATTTGACAGCTGCTCATTTGCATTCCCATATTATGTGCCTCACTTTGCCTAATCATTTATTTCTATTGAATTCGAATTGCATTTGATTTGATTTGGCTTTTGTCTCTGCAAAGTCAGCTTTTTTTTTTGGCAGAGCACGCGTTGAACATTTTCATTGCAGGTGTCACTTATTCTCCATTTCATATTGTTTTCAGGTTTCAGACTCTTATGTCAGAGCCACGTTCTGAGCTTTTGCTGACAGAACGTGGCGCCCACGTTATAAGCATTTAATGTCTTTGTCTGGCTAACTGTGTCAGCAATTAGTTATGGTCTTTATTTATGGACTACATTTGCTATTTGTTTGTTTAATTAATTCCATTAAAACAGCATGAGAGTACAATGTTGAAGTCAATCAAATCGCAGCCACAAACGAAGAATTAATCAGTTTTTTAAATGGCTGAAGGCTTCTTAAAAATATTTAAAATCTTTCAGTTGAGTTGAACAACGGGATTTAATAATCCAACCCTGCGAGAAAAATAAACTACTGTTTAAAATATTTTTTGATTTATACAAGACCAGCTTGAATCTACCTAAATTAATCAATACGGCATTAATGTGAATATTATGCACCTTTATGTCATACTTAAGCTGATATGATTATACCGAAACTACTTCTCTAAAGTCTCTACAAGAAGTTTATAGATATTTTAGTGAGTAAGAACCGCTACTAAATGTGTATATTTGACTGCCTAGACATATTGTATATAAATTGAACGTGTTTATTAACCAATTAATAGTTTAAAGCTATTTAGCTGCATACAACTTGACTCAAGTGTCAATGACACTCACCTGAGCACATGCCAACCTTATAAGTGTTAATAACTAGCCTCTCAAATACCTCTTTTCACACACCACCACCAACAACAACAACCACAATAATAGCGATGAATTTATAACAAAGAGATCACTAAACATTAGTCATCTCACTGACTCTTGACTGAACAGCAAAACAACTACTACAATAAACTTATCGCGCCTATAAAATCAATCAATATTTTCGTTGTTGTTGTTAACAAAGGTAACAAAAGTATGAAAAAATGAAAATAATAAAATGTTGCTGCAAAAGGAGTTCAGTTTCCGCACATGGGGGCAACAATTTGACCGATCGACCAATCGACCGATCGTACTTATGACTCACTCAGTTAATTTTGTTTTTGGGGCGGCAAGTGGTCAGACCAAGAACGAACCAAACCCAACTCCAAACCCATAAATAAATGAAAAATATATATATATATGATATTGTATACCATAGTTATTGTTGTCGGCTTAGAGTTTGCCTTCCTGGCCAGAGCTTATTTGCCCATTTGCTGTTTATACAATAAATCTACCTGGGCCCCAACATCTAATAAAGTGAAGCCAAACAAAGATCTGCGAACAGAGCAGACGATGACGGCGACGGCGACGGCGACGACAGACACTTCTCCCCTTTCTCTGTCGGTCTCCCTCTTCTCCGCCTCTACAGTGGAGATCTACTCTCTACCTGCAGCTGTGAGTCATCTACGTCAAGTCAATAGCTCTGCAACCTCTTTCTCTCTCTCTCTTCTCTCTGTCTCTTAACTTGCCAACAATTTGAAGCTTGATATGATTAGCAAGTTGTTGCGATTTCAATTCCAATGCCAAACGATCCCGAACCCGATCGAGATCTCATTCAGGTAGTCTGTAGTCAAAACAAAAATTTTACTACACCAACCCTGAGCCCTTTTTGCCAATGTCTCTTGACTGTGGGCTTCACGTTTATTCCACACTACAAATCGTGCCCATCCGCGAACGTCGTCGTCTGGTTTCTGGTGTCTGTCTTCAGTCTTCGGTCTGCCGTCTTTAGACCCCAGTTCCATAGTCTCGGGGTCTACACTTGGGCAATGAGTCATCCACAGGGCGCTTGGCTTTTGTCGCTGTCAGCATCGGCTTACACGGGGCCAAAACGGCAACCCAATTTTGTTTTTGCGGCTTCTTCTGCTGCCTTTTTTTAATGCGAAACTTATGTTTCTGTTGCATTCCTTTATTTGGGGTACTAAGTACGTACGATCAACATTTTACTGGGGATCTTTAGTCAGAAATTCGACAAATTAGGAGACCAATTGCTCTGCGGTTAAGCTTATTGATTTTATCGAATTGTATGGCTTTAAATTTCTTAATTAAATTGTCTATAAATTGTTTTGTATCATCAGCTGCTAATTGAGAGTCGTCTTTGTTGATACGCTTTTTATGCTATAAGTATAAAAATTGCAATTACTTTGCACTCGTCGCGTAATTAATTTATATTATGCTCAAATGTTTGCTAGTTTTAATGGAAACTATAAAAAATCGCTGATAATAAACAGAACTGAACACAAAGAGCTTTGCTTATTGCAACAAAAATGAAACGAATGGCTAAGAGGCCTGGCCTGGTCGGGCTAACGTGTCCAAGAGGCTGGCAATTGGCAATTGGTCAACCTGTTTACACTTTGCCAAAAAAAAAATAAAATAAAATAAAATAAAACGAAAAGCAATTGACAAACAGTCAACGATTGGTATCGCTTTATGGCGGCCCATGTGGAGCTGTGTCCAAGAAGTTGACATCCTTGGCACGGGTATCGGTTTCAGCTGGTTCAGCTGGTCCCCCTCCAATCGCAAAAATTAAATATTGACAAATACGCCGCGACGGGCAGTCGATCAAGTGGTTCAATTGAAATAGTTTATTCGAGTTCTTCGATATTGCTTTGAATTATGTATGATATCTTTTAATTGAAGGTTATATTTTCAAACTGTTAAAATTACGTTTAAACAATTAAAACCTAATTTTTCTTTACATAAAGTTTGTTTTTTCTCATATATATATATATATATATTACTCAAAGTTTTAGTTTTTGACCAAACCCATATATCTTTACTTTGTTGTTAGAAGTTTAATCAAAGGCAAAATATGCACAAGCACATGCCACTGTGGACAAGTTGCCCCATAACGTCCATGATTCAAAGTGTTTGGCAATATTTTTGAAAGAACCGCCCACTGCCTCGCCCACTTTGCGCTTTTAACGCTGGTTTGTTTATGTATACCCTATGCAAAAGTGAAGTCAGAAAAGTGCATGCTGAGTTAGTACAATAAAAATGAAACCAACAAAAAATTCCATTCATTTTCTTTTATTAAATACTCTAGAGTTTTTTTCATATGACCCATTCTACAGGATATCTACTAGTTTAACACTCTTCGCAGCAGCATTCTCTTGCGTTTTGCTTTTAGTTTTTCTAGTCGCAATGTTAGCATTTCACACCTCCAATTCATTGAAAAAATCTATTGAAATGTATTTGAGTTTGTGCATAAAACTCGCTGAATCTGGCCATTCATGTGAGAGACACAAACGAACTGGAAAAATCTCTAAAAATAAATGTGTGTTTGAATATCAACGGCAAAGAGTAAACGGAGCGTGAGCGAATCTAATGCCAGAAATTTAATTTGACAGACAGCAAAGTGCAGAAATTGAAATTGCACTATGAATCTATCAACATCCATGCAATAAAATCTATAAATAAATGCAATGCAAAGATTCCCTTAAAGCGATATTATTTTTTAAAAATATATGACAGCATTAAAAGAAGTAGAAATTTAAATACATAAAATATAAAACACGTTTATTTATTAATCATTATTAATTTAAAATTATTATTCGTGTTTATTTAGAGTCTGAGTTGCATATACTCAACATTTGGGCATATTGCCAAATGGGCAACACTTATTTATAGTTTGCACAGGGGAATTAAATGGCCGTTTAATTTGTTTAGCAGTTGATTGGCTGCTTGAATTTAATTGAGAGAAGCTAATGAAAAATTAATGCCGCACTTTCAGCAATATTATGACGCAAAATCGCGCTGAGAGATAAACCGAATTTGACACACATTTCGGGTAAATGTTGAGGAATACTCTACCCCGCCCACATAATGACCCATTCCGAATAAGCTTGGTGTGTGGGGGTTGAAATTTGTTCATATTTCAAGTAACAAAAGAATGAAAACATTTAATCAGTTCCTGGCGTCGCTTACAAAATGTGCAATATCTCTGTCGACTTGTCGAGAGTTCTCCGAATTTTGAAACATGTTTCAAACTGCGCCGATGGCCTTGTCTCGTTAATCAACTCGTTGCACTAAGTGTATGTGTGAGAGAGAGTGTGCAAGTGTGTGTGAGCGTGGGTGTTGGAATATTGTCTCCCAGCGGAAGTGTTCCCTGTGTGCCTTTTGTTTTCACTGTTCCATGTGTCGTATGAGTGATATATGTGACATTTGTGACGCGAGTGATGCTCTGTCTCGCTCAGGGGTTGTCCACTTTGTTCAATATTTCACAATGTGTCATCCGAAAGTAGGCTTGCCTCACAAAGTGGAGAGTGAAAGTAGGTCATGTGTTTTGGGTGCACTTATTTAATGGATTTGTTGGGGTAGGTGAATGTTGTAACTTCTGGTGGTAACATAGCTAATAAATAAACAAAATAAATATAAACGTTAATATACAGTAGTATTTTCTTTATTGCGCATTCAATTCGATTTAACCTTTTCATTCTCAGTCTGCTCAGCTGCTTAATTGTCAGTGCAATCCCCTCAACGGCTCAAGTCTTAAAAGGCCACTCATCGAGCCCAGTGAAGATCTGACTGACTTGCTCAAGCACCAATATGTTATCGCCTCTCAAGATCTTATGGCAATGCCTCTTCAGTCTCTTCTGGACCTCGTCCGTCTATCAGCAGAGCTCTCAGAATCAGAATCAGAATCATTCGACCAGAGTTTGGGGAACGTCACGACGTTTCGATTGTTTTACGATTCGCAACTGTTTGGTTTGGTTTGCCTTTTTGCCTCGCCTGTCAATAATGTGTAAGGATAATTTTAATTTCAAGTCATAAGAGTGGGAGAGGGAGTAAGAGGGAAGAGAGACTACACAGTTTTATCGCTGCAATCTCGCGCCCGTCTTCTTTTGCATGCAAGGCAATTTATTAATTATGCATAAATGGTAAATTCGCTAGGGGAAATAAGGGAGAAGGGAAGCCATTACTCTGTATGTCGGGAAGTTCAAAAAGCAATCAACGACAGCGCTTCGAGTGCCGACAGCCAACAGTTCTCGGTTCAGTCCGGGGAGATACTTCGACTTCTGTGGATCTTGAGTGTACAGTTATATACATATAAACATATACACAATACAGACTGAAGGCGGCGCTGACCAGATCAGTTAATGGCCCTCTTGGCCTGGAGAAGGCAGCCACTCGATTTGTGGCCAAGTTAAGCTGACAAATACAATTTGAATGGTGGCGCGTTAAATTGATTTACCATAAATGGCAGTCGACTCTTTTGTCATTTCATTTGTGAGGAAGCTTCTTTGAATTTCGATGTCAGATTTCTTTGACTACATTTTTCAGTAGAAACAATTTTAAATTTGCACGCCTCGTCGAACATGGACATAATAGGTTTGTCTTCTTCGATTTTTATAGATTTCTGCCCCATAAATTATACGAAAAGTGTCTAGTCCACATCCTCTGTCTGCGAATACTGCCAAAAAATAAAAATAGTAAACCAAAAAATAATGAAAGAAACCTTTTGCGCGTCAAAAAGTATAAACCAAACTATAATGCCAGCGGGCTATTCTTTTGGCTATCCAGAAAGAGACTCACCATCACCATCATCATCAGCAGTAGCTACCTGCTGTCTGTCTGTCTGTCTGTCTGTCCGCATTTATCTAAACTGCCCAAACGATCCTCGAACCATAGCCCATGTGCTCTTAAGTGGCTCTGGCTCCTAACACCATTTTTCAGTTTTCGTAAAGTTTTAAATTTCTTGGAAATAAAAGCCTGGCCATTAGTTTTCGTCCTTTTTCTCTCCATCTTTCAATCGCTCTACGCTCGGTTGCGTCTTTTTCTTTTTCCTTTTCCTTATATTCTTTAGGTACAGGACAGGCAAAAAATTTAGATTCATAGGATGTGCGTACATGGATTTATGTACATATGTGTGTGCCAACAGAGCACTAAAGAAAATCTAAGACTCGTCACGCCTGCATCGTTTTTCGACATGCTCTTTACTACGTGGGTCATGTTGATTTGGGAGTGCATCTTGTACTGATAATATATATTGAAATAGAGAATTTAACAATTTTTTGCTCTTTTAATTAAAAAAAAATAAAAGCGTACTTAGTCCTTTGTTCGTTCTTATTTGTAACATTCATATTTTATGTTTATAACTCAATTGCTCTGATTAAGACGTAATCTATATTTTTGCAGTTGAAGTTTTGTAGCTACTTCTTATGCTAAATGTCCAAGTAATCCGTATTTACTTATATTGTGCAGTATCCGAATCTTTTGTATTTTTTCCTCTTACCTCTTCCTTTCAATATGAAAAGTTATTAACTCTAGTTGGTTTTACGCTCTGATCGATTAAGTTCAATCACAATCTTAATCCAGATTAATTTGAATAACAAAAACAATTCTCGGTTTGTTCTTTGTTCTATTCTCAGACTGTTCAATATAATTCCCATTTTGTTTAGACTCAGTGTATCTACTGGTCGTCCTTGTCGTCCAAATTTCGGTTCCTGGAGTTCAGATGTAAACCTTATCCACTTAAATTATTTGCCAAGTATAAGAAAAAAGTGTATTCACTCGTCGACTGTATTATATATTCTTCTCTCTGGTTATCGACTCTCTGTTAGCCCCACGTAACCGTCGTCGCTCCGTCCGTTCTTCTGTCTGTTTGTCTGCTTTTTGGGCTTCACTTGTCCCTCATACGCCTCGTTGTTGTTGTTGCAGTTGTTTTGTAATGTTGTTGTTGTTGTTGTTGTTCTTGCTATTGCCTGTGATACGAAACCGTGCAGGTGTCCAATATTTTCTTTTATACCGCGTCATTGGGTTTAAGAGAAATACATCTACAAATACGCATACACAGATACAGACACACACACAAGCACAAACACATACATATGCAGGCAAAATAAAACTAGTTCTAGATTTACAGCGGCTCGTCGTCCGACGCAACTACCGCTCCACTCCCCTCCACTCCCCTCCACTCCACTCCCCTCCGATCCACTCCACCATTGCACCGCCGAGCAGCAACCACCAAGTGGAACCATCGCTTTATTTCGCCCATATTTTCGATTCGATTGCGTATAACAAGTTTAGCTGACTCGTTCCCTTCCCCTCTCCGCACTCTTCCCCTGGATCACTACTCCGATCACGATCCCACTCTGTTCTTTATAAAGTGCTTTGCATCCATGCAACGTTTGCTGTCTCTGTCTGTCTGTCTGTCTGTCTGTCCGTCTGTCTGTCTGTCTGTCTGTCTGTCTGTCTGTCGGTTGCCCCACCCCGACCCCCGCTTTGGGCTTTTTAATTTTTGTTTTGATTCTTCGTTCTTGTGCTTGTTCCATTGTGATTTTGATTAATATTTTATACATGCGGTTGAGTTGGAGGTTCCATGCGGTGCTGTCGTCTGTCCCGTTGTCTGTCTGTCTGTCCCATGTAATTACCCAAATTTGGCGTCACTTGCCGTTAAAGGTTTTGGATTAGGAAAAATAGACTGCAACGGTATATTGGACTTTAATTTTATTTTATGGACTTGCTTTACGCATTCAAAGAAGGCAGTAGAAGGGGAAGCTATGACCGATACCGATCCATTATAAAGGCATAACTTGCAGATTAGTTGTCGATTAAAGTATTGCGATCTTCATGTTGTATCTCAACTGCTTTCCACATTGTATGTGCATCATGGAGTTCTTCCTCATCCCCTACAAATCTTTCGAAGGGGTAACCAAAGGGAAGCTCATCCCAGCTGCTGACACCGTTGCTAAAGTCACAGTTTAGTTCATTCTCCTGTCTCGCCCTGTAGTTGTAGGGCGTGGCTAGAACAAAGAGTCGCATTGACAACCCCTTTGTGGCACCCCCTCGGGGCAGAATCAGACGTCTGGGGAAACCGCAGCTTGGTATAGTTATATTTAAAGGAAAGTCAAACTGATCCCTTTCAGCCAGACGAACATAATGATAAAGCTCAGTAATGCTAATATGATCACCGATCATGCCGGAAAAATCAATTGATTCGCGATTGATGAAGTTATTTCCCGCATGGAGAACAGTTAGAAAGGAATCCAGTTGATAGAAGGGTTCTTCATTCATATTTCCACCCGATGTGGTAAGATAGGTTCGCAATATGATTGACTGTGTCTTGTTGCTTTCCAGTTGCAAGTTGATCCTAAAAGGTCGTTGTTGCAGACGCCTCTTCCGGACTTGCATTGCCTGAGGCCACATGAACTGATTTCCAAAGAAAAAGTGCCTGCTATGTAACAGATTGCTTACATCAATGTCCACAGGCTCTTCATAGGTGATTAAAGGACTAACTTGCACCTCAAGTATGCGCAAATCTGTGGGTCTAACAAGCTGTCGATAGTTCGGTTGAAATGCACTGCGATATGATCGATAGGCATACAGTATACGATCGGCATAGAAATAAAACCTGGGATCTCGCAACATCGTGTGAAGGTCCAGAAGCTGCTGTGCTTCCTTGGCGGATGGCATCTGAAGTTGACTCAAATCGTAGGGAAAGAGCTCCGCTAGACCGAGCTGCCAATTCTGATCATGACGCAGATCAATCAGAGTGCCGTTCGATAGAAGAAGGCGTTGAGTGGAAATGGCTTCCTGTACATCTATTAATAACTTCTCAATTAAATTTGAGAGATACTCTAAAGTTTCTTCGGTTTCCAGCTGGTAACGTTGATAATGCCAGGTTCGTAAGGGTGTAAACTCTTGTTTTCTAACTCTTGCCAGTCGTCTGTATTCCAATTTCCGTGCATAAAGTTCCAGTTTGTAGCGTGCCAGAAGTTGACTCAGCTGAAAGTAAAACCAATCCCGTAGTCTATCGGTTTCCGTCGGTTCTTCTTGAAGAGCTATACCCATATTGATGTAGTACCAGTAGGAAAGCCAGCCAGGGTCCTCAATCAATAGAGCCAGTCCCTTGGATTGTCTCCTCTCCTCTAGGCTAAGTATGTGCACCTCAGACATGGCTTCACTCCACTTGCTCGTATTGCGCAGACCTCCCGATAAGTTATCGGGTAACAACCTCTTGGGCAGAACCAACTGCACTCCCGTGTCATTTCCCTGCTCCTGATTTTGCCAGATCCAATTCGCATAGTTGAATCTACTCGCTTCCCTCAATACCTGTTCGCTATGATAAGGAGCAGGCAAGAGTTCATAGATCCTTGGCACGATTAGGGCACGGTAATCGTCTCTCTTCATTAAAGTCTGTATTAGGGCGTTTAGAAAGAGTCCCGGATTCACAAAGACTCTGGCCCAACAGATGTTCTGTCTGAGAGTGCTCCACTCCCGGGTATTGTAGAAGAAGTGAAAGAGTCCCACTGTCTCCTGGTAGTGCTCAGGCTGTTGAGGATTGTAATATACATCACGGGGCAACAATCGGTCTGTGCTCAACAATTGATAGAACTTAATCATGTGATCGTTATAATGCTAAAAAAAAGCGAGTTATTATTAAATATTCTTTTTTTTTGTCATATCTAGGCTCTACTTACAACATATTGCGACTTATCCGTGACAATTTGTTGGCCCAATCCGAGCCATTGTTCATGGAGCAAAGGTTCTGGCAAGTGATGAAGTATTTCCAACAGAAAACGCTGCTTGTTCAAATAGTAATGATTCACTGTGAATAGTGTAAGTATCTAACTAAAGTAATGTACAATCATACAGTTAATTTACGTCATACCAATATTGCCCGGGAAAATAGCCACATTGTGACAAAGCTGAAGCAGAAAGCTGATAAGCGATAGCAGGTAGCTTAATCTCATGGCACTTGTTGACGTTCGACAGCCCCAAATCCAACTGAGCCGCGGATTTGTTTATTAAATATGTCTCAAGTGGCAAATGCAGAGTACTAATCTAATTGAACTCTTGACATTACTGCGTTTGAATCTCTTTTGGGGGCCTTTTTGGACTTGTCACGTGTGCTCAAGGCCATTTCAGGTTGTTTTTGATTGATAATTCAAAGTGCAACAGAACAAAAATCGCTTTACGCTGTAAAATGAGGAATGGATTTAAAATTATCTATCACTGCGGACGGCAGTTCGCGTTAGTGACGAAAGCATCACGAAGGTAACTATATATACAGCTAAGTTGGAAAATTTGCTACGACTGTCCGATCAGATCGAGTTATATACCGATCGAAAGGTTTAGTCTTAACTTACAAATTTTTAGATTAAACTGAATTTTGTTCGTCACAAAATTGGATATCAGAAATTTTAGGGCTAGAAATTGCTTTCGTCACTAGACTTTTACCTCGTGTAGAGGTTTTTTTTGTGGTAACAATATTAGTGAAATTGTATAAATTGTGAAATAAAAACAATTTAAAGAGCAACTTATAAGCATAACATATATGTATGCGAATGATACGCAGATCATCAATTGACGTATTTACTTTTTTGTTAGTCATGTCAAGTCGAAGCAAAACGTAAAGCACTTTTACTATAATTTTTATTTTATTATTTAAGCTGTTGACGTTGTTAGCTCTGGATGCATGCCCCCACTTGCTGCTGCTTCCCTCCTACTCCCCCTTCCCGTTGTCATCCTGCTACTTATCATCTTGTTGGCTCGCAAATGTGCGCACATTAAGCGCCAGCTCAGAGTTGAATAACTCGAATGGATGGATAGCGGAAAAAAGGGCAAATTATAATGCGAAAAAATGTTAATTACAGTCACTTGGCTAAGTATGGGCAATGGGGCCTCTGGTTGTTGCTTTTGTAACGAAAATTGGCGTATTAATGTGAAACGTCGGCCAGGCGAAACGGATTATAGGAAGAGTCAGATGCGTCAAGTAAATTAACGGTCACTTACGAATACGAATGAATATACTCATATGCCGGCTCTTTGTTTGGCCTCCTTCTACAGCCTGGATAGGTGGCATATTCGTATTCGTATGACAAGCGTTTTTATGGGGAAAACTTAATGACATGGAACTGTGGAATTGTCAAAGTCTGAGTTGACTTTCCGGGCGTATTCGCCTAATAGGGCATACAATGGGTAGTTCGACAAAAGAAAGGGGAGGGGGGTAGCTCTGTAAAGCGGCTTTTGCTTTGACTGATGAGAAAAAAGGCTCATAAGCTCGTTACGGCTGCAGCCTCATGAAAACTGATTAAAAAGTGTTGTCCCCTTCCCTCAAGTGTTAAGCAAACGTGACAAACTCATGGCAAATGTTGTCTAATCATTGTCAATCCCTTTACCCCGTTGGAATATGCGCAACATGAATATAAAGTAGATGATGCTGATGACAAGAGACAAACGCTCTTAGTCTCTGCTCTGATCGCATAATGATTGCAAATATGTTACAACAACAATGCCCAGTTTTATACAAAGAACGATCATTTATCGGGCGCCGCACGTGCAAAGGGCCAGTCAAATGATTTTGCATATTTTCCATCTATAAGAAGGGACTGCGATTGCGATCCCTTGTCTGCCTTCGATCACAAGTACTTTGCATAGCATTAACGCTGATAGGCGAGCGGAGAAGTGCAGATAAGAGCAGATAAAAGCAGAGAAGCATACGACAATCTTATCTCATACATAATTTCCATAGTTTTGCAATCATCAAAAACACATAAATCGTTTTTTCCTAAAAGGCCCTCGAGGCATGACATAGACCGTAGACAGTAGACGGTAGACAGTAGACTGTGGGCCTTGAGCCTTGGACCGTGGGGTCCTCTAATGTCATCATTGAGCTCGCTTTTTATTCCTCTTACCCTGAAGCTTATGAAATGCAAATTACTATTCAATAGGCCGTTTTTGTCTCTGATATCCTCCCCTGCCCACCGCTCCCTTCTTTAGGTCTACGTTGATCGTCGACTTTTTCTCACCTTGTCTCACCTTGTCGCACCTTCCTTTTGTCATCGCTTGATTGCCCCCTTTTAGCGCATTAGAAGCGTATTTAAAAAGTCATTATCAGTCCCCTTGGCGAGTGCAGCCCATTAATCATTGCACTGGCTTTGTAAATATATTCCATAGAACAAGTCTACTGTGTTATTATTATTAATAAATTCTGAATAAAACATTGTTGCTAGCTATCAGATAAACATCATTTTAATGAAGGAAATTTTTCACTTCCATTAACAAATTGTTTACTTGTTTAAACAACATTTTTACTCTCTATGCTCTCTAAGGATCCTGAAAATTTCATCAAGATTGACTAATAATGAAAGTAGTTATTCAAACTTTTGTTCAGCATAATACTAATTTACAATTTTAAAGTATCCTCGCTGATTCGTTGCACTGGATTCGCAACTGTATTATAACTTTATCACTGCGGACGGCAGTTCGCGTTAGTGACGAAAGCATCACGAAGTGTGCGAAAGGTGACTAACACTATATACAGCTAAGTTGGAAAATTTGCTACGACTGTCCGATCAGATCGAGTTATATACCGATCGAAAGGCTTAGTCCTAACTTACAAAATGGCATACTAAAACTTTTATTTAAAAATTTTAAATAAAAATATAAATTAATATAAAAAAAGCGAAAATTGGCATTCGGCACTGCACAAAAATTAGTTTTTATGTACAAAGAAGCTCACCCTTTTTGCTCACAGTGCACAATGCCAATTTTCGCCTTTTTTTTAATTAATTTATATTTTTATTTAAAATTTTTAGATTAAACTGAATTTTGTTCGTCACAAAATTGGATATCAGAAAATTTGGGGCTAGAAATTGCTTTCGTCACTAGACTTTTACCTCGTTTAGAGGTTTTTTTTGTGGGATGTTAAACACACACTTATTTTCCAACGATCTTCACTGTATGTAGATCACCAAGGCGTTGCATTCTCCAAATGTCTAAAGTCTGACGCATAGGCCCAAAGGGGCAGTCAGCTACCTCGCATACCTCAATATCTACCAACGACCGAGGCCAACAGCCAATGGCGAAATGTAACCAAATGAATCATCAATGTGCGAGTTTTTTTTTTTATTTATTTTTTTTTTTTGAACCCCGATCGCCACCCAGGTCGTTGAGTTGAGTTGGTAGTAGCACTACAGGCGTTTAATAAGGCATGCGACAGACAAAAAAAATTGGGTCAAGTGAGATAAATGCATATAAACACGATGTATATAATAACAAAGTAAAAACAGAAGTAAAAGAAAGAAAAGCACAGCGCACAGAACAAAGAAATAAATGAAAATTGTGACTGCTTCGCTGAGCCCGAAACTTAATACAGAGACGAGAGTTTGATCAAATAGCCGGAGGAACAATGGATGGCCTTTCATGCGAACTGTCAACTTGTCACGACAATTAAGCAGCCCGATGACTATCTTGGCCATCTATCGGTAAACTCCGTCCCCTTTCCCCATCTGCAACACCCACGCGCAGCCTGACGTTAAACAAATTAAACTGAAGAATTATTGAAATATGATATTGGGAGGTAAAGTTCTCCCCAAAAAGCCAGTTTAATTTTTTGGACAGGTAGCCCGACCCAATTCGCGTTGCACTTGCACGTCAGTTTCGGTTAAAGAGACTTTGGATTCTCAGTTCTCCGATTGTCAATTTTGTTTGTCTTGGAGCCGCTCTGTCACCTTATAAAGAATCAAAAAGCTCCTCTTCCCTCAGCACTTTTTGACGTTCTGTTTACCAATATTTGTTTACCATTTAGATTATTATGCTATACGTATACCACAATTCTGTTTCTGTTTCTGTTTCTCTTTCTGTTTCTTTTCTTGTTTGATTGCCCTTATTGGGGCTCGGGTTCGTTAGCTGTCAAGTACATAATTTCCAATTCGAGTTATGATTATTATACTTATGTTGGGAAAGTCAAATAACGGTCACTAAAGCATTTACTTGTACACACAAATCGAAAATTGTCTTGCATAATTTCCATTTGATGACTTTTCAATAAGTTTGTATGGCCACAAAACTGATGATGATGGGTTTATTGATCTTTTTCATATAGGTGTTGGGAAAATTGATATTACACCAATTGCTTAACAAATATTCAACATAAATTTACATTGTGTAAAGCCTGGGAAGAAATCTCAAATTCTGAAATATAAACAATTCGATAATTGCCTTAACGCTTCGATTTATTTGAATTCGAGCTCTGAAATTGACTATTCCATAAAGTAAGCCAATAATGTAACCAAATTTCCAACTCATTTACTGATCAATTGCCTGTGCCACTTGCCAAGTGATCTTTGCCGACATTCTAATAGTAATTCCCCCACAAGAGGGTAAATTTTTTAAAGAAAAATACATAATTTTTCTTCCTATTCTAGAGTTTAATATACATCGGTGTCACAGAAATCAAAATCAACTAAAAATCTACCAAATATGTATGGAGATAGTTAGTTATTAAATGTTGTAAATTGAAAATGAATTTCAAATTATTATTCTTTACGAATTTCTTTACATCGGGCCTTAAAATAAGTTGGATATCAATTGCTTACAATCTATATCTATTGCAAATTAAGCTTTTCCTTTGTAAACTGATTTTTGTCAAAGACTTTTAAATAGATAGACCCCAATAGGGGTTTAAGATTGAAAAGAATATGTGGTTTTTTCAACTTTATGGACCCAGTGTTGATTGTGCATGAATCAGGCAGAGTCTGAGATGGATAGCATTATGGTTGTGATCGTTTTGTTGTTGTTTTTCAGGCTATACAAATTGCGCGTTAAAAGCGTCAAATCATCGCGAGGATTAAGTTCCTTTCGGTCTTCTACCTTATAAGGCAGCCTACTTTTGTGCTGAGATAAGATTCATTAGCTGCGATCTCAACGACAAAAAGTTCTCAGGCAACTCTGGAAAGCATTTCACAATTCGATTAGTGTTGTGTCACTCCTTCTTTTTTTTACACAAACTTGGTTGACAAATTTCGTTGCATTCGTTTTGTCAATTCGAAAGTGCCACATCATGATTGTTGTCGGGGGGATTATGGCAAACCAAATGAGGCGTTGATAAATGATCGAAGCGAAGAGTCGTTATTGCATTTAACTGTTTTGGCTTCCATTAGGCCATTTCTTACGAGTTTGTAAAACCAGCTGCAATTGTATTCTAATGAATGCAATCAATGCAATTGTCAGGCTCATCTATGGGCTGATTAGAAGTCCAAACACAACGCGTGCCACAAAGCGGAAGAGAGAACTTGTCTTCTATTTCCAGCTGGGGGCTAAGCCAATGCTTGGCCATTACTGTTAGCCCTGTTAGCCCTTTCAAGAGAGGCAAAAATGTGTTAATGGCTGCATGTTAATGAAGGACTGTGCAGGTGCGGCGCTTGGGCGGTCTTCAGTTTTTGTTATTGTCTCCGAGCATTAGACATTCCGTTAGCTGCCTCAAGTTGTGGCTGTAGTTGGGCCTGATGTCAGCAGCCAAGAATAACGCGTGCCACAGTAAGCCCAAGTCTCCCCGATGTCTGCCAACGCCAAAGAAGAGCCAAAAATAAATGAAAAATGCCAATTTCCAGTTGCAGTGGCAGTTGCATTTGCGGCTTGCAATTGCAGATACTCCAGAGTATAATTGTATCCCCCTATCGCCAGTTGAGCGCAAATTCCTTTGCGCACCCATTTAGTTTATAAATAAAACTGCCGCTTCACTGTCAAAGTTGACAATTTATTTTTAATCAAACAATGTGGCAGCGAATCGGCTGCAAGTCGACTGCGAGTCGACTGCGATTCTCCCGCGTCGTGTCGTGTCGTGTCGTGTCGTCGTTCCGCTCACTCGCGCATGCTTTTTGCCTTATCGCGTCAAATGTATCTCGTAGATACAATCGGCACGCTATGCGCGAGCAGTTACTTACATGTTGACACACGTTTATAAATACTCAAGCTCTTTGCTTGAACTTGACTTTAACACTAGGCAAATTGCAAATGTAAATTAGTTTCATAATTAATAACATGCATATATGTATTCCATTCCCATTTGAACATTTATAAAGATACTTTTGTCAATATCTTTGCAGCTTCCAATAGGCAGGCACATCAATTAATAAGAAATATAACCCGGAAAAACAATTTTTACACACTAATTATAGGGGTTTCTCCCAAGAGATAGATGCAGATACAGATACAATTACAGATTTTGATACAAACGGTGGCTGGACGCACTGCAACTGCATTTATCACTCGGTCAAAAAAGGAGAAACATGAAAGATAATCAGCAAGAGTGAGAGCTGAGCTTGTTGTTGTTGCCACAATCGATATGTATCTGTGGAGGCTTCCTTTGTGTGCCAAAGATACAAACAAAAAAGAAAAAAAGCGCCTGCAGTTATTAGAATTGTATGGAAAAAGTAATAGAACGCCTATGCAGCTTCCGTTGCAACTGTTGTGGCAGTTACTAGTCTGCAACTGCAACTCTCGCTGTTGCAAGATGCAACTCGTTGATTTCCCCCTCGGGGGCAATTATCTCCTGCAGCTTCAACTTCAACTGCAGACTCCGCTTTGCCATTTATAATTGTAGCCCCGAAACTCAAACTTGAGGCTGCCTGCAACCCAACCTGCTACTGGTTTGCCCTTCCCTGCCCCACAACAATCCCACCATAGGGGGGTGCAGTTGCATAGATTTATCATTTCAGCTGGCAAAAGCCTCGACGAGGTAAATATAATAATTTTTGTGTTTGCAGCGTGTTGTTGTTTCGACTTGTAACTCACAGATACTTTTTATGCTTTCATGCTAATTTGTATGTGTGTGTGTGTGTGCGAGTGTACGTCTGTAGGTAGAGACAACACTACACTCAGTCCAGTGCAGCGCCTCGTTGAGATTTGTGGCATGCAACACGCGCCACAAATTAGAAAAAAAATAAGTGCCTGCAGTGCAAAGAGCAGTGGATTGAGGGGGAAAGAGAGGAACTTATAGATAAAACGGCAACGGCTGCTACGTATTAATTGGAATTACTGTAATTGCTGACAAACTGGCCGAGGTGTGAGTCGAGGTCCACTTGCTCCATCTCCGACTCCGACTCCAAATCCGACTTTATTTTCAGGCATCCAGCTGGGCAGGGACTGTCAATGGATAGGCGGCAGATACTTGGCCCCTACTCGTATCTTATCAGCGCTCTTCTACTCATCAGCTAGCATAATCATGCCCCTCTATCTCTTCCCCTCTCTCGCACTCCCTTTCTCACTCTCTTTCTTGCTCAGTTTCTGGCGAAGTTTCTTTGTAACGAAAGCGAAACTTGAAGCTGCCCCACGTTTCAGTTGCATGCTCTAATAAGTTCCTGACCTCAAAGGTTGTCGGCAAAGCAATATCAAACGCTTGGTGAAATAGGCTAGGATGACTATTCTAGAGCAGATGCCTCGCTTGGCTAACTCTTTGTATTTCTCGCTGGGTCAAAATAGAAGCTAAGTAATGATAGATAGCATTTGAAGTCGATCTGTTTGTAAATTGTAAATACAATTGAAAATAAGTAAATCACTAACAATAATAATAATATATTACAATTAAATTATATAATTATCTTTATAGTTAACTCTGCTAAATCTCTGATCACTTTGAGAAGAAACAGGAATCAAGTTTTGTTTTTATAATAATATATTGATCTGATTGGGTTTTTTTCTGGAATTCCAACAATACTGGTAACAAATATTGAAATTATTTTAGTTTGTTGTACGAATACAGACTCTAAATTTCCATTAAGTTGTGAAGCTACACTGATAAAAAAATCTTCTAAAGTCTAAAAAATGCGTCGAGAACATTAAATTCTTAAATTAAGAGAACACAACTTGATTATAAGAACATTTTAAATAAGGCCAAGTTCTTATTTTAGGAATAAATGTTCTTAAAATTAAAATAAAAAAATTAAGTAAATAAAAATTATTTTTTATATTTATTTATTTTTTTGTTACAATTAAATTTTCTAACAATTTAAGATTTGTATTCTTATATTACGATTTTAAGACTTTTTAGATTAATAATCTTAGTTTTAGTAATTTGGTCTTCAAATAATCATATTTTAAGAAGAAAATATTTAAGAAGAATGTTCTTGATTTAAGAAGTTGGTCTTTTTTTTTCAGTGTATTTAGATAGTAATATAAGCTTCTATTTGTACTACCAAAATACTTTACTATATACTCGGAGACACCAATGCCTTATAACAACAAAAAATAAAAAGAAAAAAAAAATCAATGCGTATGGACTCCATTCACTTGGCCCAAATCGATTGAACCACTTAAATGTGGGTTTACTCTGGACCCGACAACCCCTTTTACAAGCTCAGGCATATAATTTGGTTGACGCGCAGAATAAATGATAAATGCAATCATTATAAAAAGCACAAGCAACAGCAAAAAGAAGTTCGACAAAAAGAGAAGAGAAAAACCAAAAAGTTGGCGAACGAACACGAACGCATGATTAAAACTTTGCCAGAGTACTCGTATCAAAACCCGCAGTTTAAGGCGTTGATGCAGCAGTCAAGATCGAGAACTGGTCACTAGTCACTGGTCACTAGTCACTGGTCACTAGTCACTGGTGAGAAGAGGGGTCCCTGATCTCTGCCTCCCGCTTCCTCAACCAGTTGCATCCCATGCGTGTGCCTCAGTCTCGGCCAGGCCAAGACGATCGTGATACGCAGTCTTCTCTTGGGCTAACACAAATGTTTTATGGCTGGCCGAGCATAATTTGTTAGCCTGCTTCGAGAGTAGATGGTCCACTCCACTCCACTCCACTCCATCCTGTATACATGTATCTGGAGGATGTGCTCGCCTGTCCGCCTTCTCGCAGTGTGGTTTTCTTCTCCTTCTCCCTTAACATGTCTTTTTTACCTTCTTTTTTTTGGGCTGCTGCACAGAAGCTGCTCGCTGGCTTCGATTGCGTATAATTTCTGAGACTCTGGCTGGTTCTTCTCATCATTGGGGCTGCGGGGCATAATTTTTGATGAGCTTTTGTCTGCTTCTTTGGAACAAAAGATACTGTGGCACGATGCGCTACCCAAATAACTAAAGGGTAGCTCAGTTCTATTGAAAAAGTAAAGGAAAAGAAGTAGATCAATTAGATTTGGCAGGCTGTTTTTAACTTGAATTTGGAAAATGATCATATAAGGAACTCTCTCATGCATTTTTCCGATCGTAGCGTATTTGGCAAGTCTTGAAGCCTGACTTTAATACGCCCCTTTTGGAGTGTATCATCAAAATATATGCTACACATTTTCACTTTATGAAGTTCTCCTCGCTGATTGCTCCTCCAGCGATCCTCTCTACGCCCTTGCCACCTCAGACAACCCCGTCAGCTTGGCGATTGTGCGCCGCAGGTCTCGAGTCGAGCACAGCATGCATATTTTATTGGCGAAAGGCTCGAGGGCAAGCCAGGGAATGGGACTCAAGTGGGACTGGATCTTTGGGTCTGGGACCGGGATAGGGACTGTGGGCAGTCTGTCAGGGCAGTCAGCAGGGTCGTCGCTGATGAACGCCACAGTCGACGACGTGTTTCGTGTCTGGCATCTTAAAGATACTTTTTTTTTTGTTCTTTTTGGTTTTTTAAGTTCGACGCTTTTTCGCTACACGCGGTTCGACGTTAGCTGCGCTGTATTTTATGCTCATTTAATCTCGCTGCGAGTTTTTTAACACATTTACGGGCAGGGCGAGTCGAGCAGCGGGGAAGGAGGGGAAAGGAAGGGCAACAACTACAACTACAGCTACAACTACAACTACAACCACATCATCGATTATGCTGATCTTTTTCTGTCTGTGGGTTTCTCTTTGGCAACCGAGTTTTTAACTGCGCACTTTTCGAGAGACACGGGAACAGGGAGAGGAACGGCAACGGGAACAGGGACAGAGACAGAGAGACGGACAGACGACAGACAATGGCCGAGTCGATCGGCGACTCGCTACCTGTCTTACACAAAATAAACGCACGTCCCATTCCCCTACACCCTACCCCCAACACACAAACCCAAGCCCAATACCCAATACCCAAACCCTACCCTACCCTATCTGTCTCCCTCTCGATCTTCGTTCTTGGCAGTTGCCCAGTTTCGTTTGTCAGTTTGTTTTTTCCATTTTAATGTTTTCTTTTTTCCGTTTCTTGCTGCCTTTGTAACATAGTTTTTTTTCTTCATTCGATTGTCTGTCCGTCTGTCCGTCCGTCTGTCCGTCTGTCTGTTTGTCCGCCCATCCATCTGTTTGGCCTGTTTGTGTTGCGTGTCGTAAGGGAGTCCAGTTCGGAAACCCTTTAGGCGCTCATTGCCAGCTCAGGTTTGTTGCTTTTATTTCTTTTTTTTTTTTTGTCTTCTTTCCAAAACCAGATAAAAAGCAACTAAAATAAAAGCAAAGCAAACTGTGGAGATATATGATTTCTTATTGTAAATCATGACATTTTGTTACCTTTGGCTTGGTTTCGCTTGACTTGTCAGAGTCTTCAGTTGGCTACTGTTTCTACTTAGTCGCAGTAGGAGTTTCCCTGCCTTTTGGAGTACATCCAAAAGGGTTTACAAATTCAGCTTTATTCCTCGTCTAAATGGTCACTTTATAGCCTGCCCCTTTATGTGGCAAGCACTTGGTCTTCAAAGTAACTCATGAAATACAAAGACCAACTACTTTGACAGCGACCCCTCGGCCCAAAAGAATTACCCCAATTCAGAGGCCCACTTTTGACTTTGTGACCTGTCCCTACAGTTGTGTTGTGGGGGGGGGGCATGCAACCTGCGAAAGTCAAAAGACGCTGGCTAAATGTAAATAAAATTGCCACATTTATTTTCAACAAACACACGCGTCTCCCTCTCTTACTACCTCTCTCTCTCTCTCCCTTTCGCACACTTTGACACCTAGAGTGTGCGCCCATACGCCTCCACATGCTGTGGTGCCTCCGCCCTCCATCTTTCCCCCCCCTCCCTCGAAACGGCAAAAACGGGCGCCCCCTTCGTTTATTTTAATTTTTTGTTCGCCTGCGCTTTCGTTTTTATGTATCAGAGAGGAGTTTACGTTCTGCTTTTTCTCCCTTTATTTTTTAGAGTTGCCGCTGGGCAACATTTGCCACCAGCAGTTGGCAACCCTCTCGCCAGCTCTCTCGCTCTCTCTCTCTCTCACTCTCTCTAGCTCGCTCTTTCGCTTTGGGGGCTCTTCCATTTGCAGGCTGGCGTGATGCTCAATAGGTCTTGCACTTGATAGGTCAGTGACCCAGTTGATGTGGCTGTGAATGTGGATGTTCTGATGCGATGTGATGTGATGTGGTGTGGTGTTGTGTTGTGTGGTGTTGTGGCAGGGCAGTGCTGCCAGCGAGGGTTGACTGTAGCTTTTGCAATTAATTGAATGTTTCCTTTAGCTATGGCGAAAAGAATCAAAGTCAAAGGTGTGGCAACCCATACCAAAGCCCAAACCCCAATAACAATTGTCAACGGTCCAACAGACAGCTGTGTGCAGACTGCGGTTGCTACTCTCCCCTTTCACCCCTTTACACCCCCTAGGTGCATCTGTTAGGCCCTGCTCTTAGTATATACAGAGAGCGCATCGAGTTGCATAAACCTTGATTCCCTTCTTTCGATGCCATCTCACAACATCATCATCATCATCATGGGCATCATTATGTTGTTTTTCCTCTTTCGCCTCGCTTCTTGTTTATTTCTGACTTCTTTTGCGCTTTCCACAAAGTCAATGTTCTTGGCGTTTTCGCAGCTGCTTTGCCATTGCCCACAGAAGGCGGTGGCAGAGGGGCGCGAGGGGCGGGGCAAAGATTGCGGCACATGTGACGATGTGGTCGCGTGCTGCCTTTCCATGTTGGCTGACTGGTTGACTTGCTGCCAGCCTGCATGCCCCCCCTTGTCCCCTTGTCCCCTTGGGACCCTAGTCAAAGCATCCAAGTTCGACTGTAGGCAACCGTTTTGCCATTTGCTTCATTTGAGTTTAGTTGCTGCAATTGGCTTAGGGGAAGGGCAGCTGCTGCCTCTGCCCCAACCTCTGCCCCAAGCTCTGCCTCTGCCTCTGCTGCTGTTGCTGCTACAGAGGCTGCTACAGAGGCCGCTCTTATCAAGAGCAGGTCATCAGGATGGGGGAATTGGTTGATGGGAGGCCGTAGAAAGTGTTACTTTTTTTTGCCACTACACAAATATTATTTATGTTTATCGCTTAAGCTTGCTAAAGATAATATTATCGATAACACAGAGAGATACCATTAGATCTTATTAGGAAAGATACATAGAGTTTCTTATTATATTAGCTAATTAATGTAAGCGCGATAAAAGTAATAGCTAATAAGCTAAATTTCGTTATGTTAACGTTAACTGAGAGTAAGTAAGATTTTGCAGAGATCAAGTAAATGTTATCGATAATTATTCAGCTTTATTATTTTTGTTTTTGTTTTAATAAATATTAACCTTGACATTTAAGGTCTATATGTATTATTTTTTATTTAAATACGTTTTTATTTACATCTCACATTAAGCAATTAAATACATGTATTTTTTAAACTATTAATTTTTATTTAATTCTTATTTGAGGTTGAGTTCAAAATGTGTGGTCCAGAAATCTTTAGAGATTTTGAAGAGAAATGTTCCTTAAAAACAACCGCTCAAAATTTTGGTGTTCCTAAAATTTTAGAAATTTATATTTTCAAACATGCTTTTTATGCATTTTTATTCGATTTAAAGATATTTTAATTCAATTTATTAATTATTTAATTCAAATCTCTTAAGAGCTTTTTAGATATTTCATAGCAATAATTTCTTATTTTCAGGAACACCAACAATTGGTTTTGGGTTGCTTTAGCGCTGTTAAAGATTTTTAGAACACACCTGATAATTTATTTCAAAAGTTGATATTTTTAAGTCAAATTCTTGACGTCCAACGTAATTTCGATTAATTCGGAATTTCCTTTGAATGTGATTCTACGGATAACAAACCTCGTACTAGAATTTAATCCAACTTAAAGCTGTTTAAAAATGTTTTGAGTTTCGTAAACAGTGGAATTCCTCACATTTTAAGGATTTTAAAATTTTTACAGGTATACACAAACATTTTTGGTCTGGAGTTTTAATGCTTGCAGTAATATACAGCAAAATATAAAAAATCTTATTAGAATACTTACAACAGAACCTAATGTGAAGAATAATATGTGTCTTTTAAATTTCTCAAATAATTTTTATTTCAATTTTAATAATAGTGTAAGCGTTAGATAGCGTAAATATCCATTTATTTTGTCTTTCCTTAACTCTCCCAATCTTTGTAAGCTTCGCAAATTTATCCACTTTGAACTACTTTTTAACCCCATTTGTGGCGTAGCTCATCCCCTCCCCCTTCAGTGCAGTTCCCCTTCGTCTCCTTGGCTAAGTGACAGACAGCCGAGCGCTTAATTCAACGGTCAGTTCAGCTCTGCTCGCATCTTTATCAAATGCTCAACCATAATCCCCTCCACCCTCTATTCACCACCCACCACCCACACCCCTTACCCTCTCCTTTCCCCACTCCTTATGTATTCAGCTTGCATTGCGACTGCGCGCAGACTTTTTGCGGCAGGCGCACAATTTACAGTTGTTTTGCCTAGGCAGCGGCAACGCCTAATTGGTTGTTATTGTTGTTGCTGCTGCAGATGTTGTTATGATTGTTGTTGTTGTTGTTGCTACTTATAGTAAATATGAATTATTATTTATTTTTATTGAAGCGGGCGGCGGCGTTTTCGTCACATTTTGCGCCAATGCAAAAAATTTATTTGTTTTCATTGTTGCTGTTGTTGCTGCAGTTGCGAAATTGTGTAATAAATAATTTACGCTCGCTTTTGCAGCGTGCCACATAATCATATTCAATAAAAACAACAACGACAACAACGACAACAACAACAACTACACACTTGAAACTTGGGTTGGGCCTTGGATACTTGGCATACGACAAACGTATTTACATATATGTACGTCGTACTCCCCCAACTCCTCTGGTTAACTCCCTTGATGTCGTTTACTCCGTTTACTGTTCGTTTAGTTCTTTGGGTCGCTGACCCAGAAATGTCAATGGGGAAGTCTTTTAATTTGTATACATCGCTTATGACCAGTGAAAATTATATAAACTGGGTATTATAGTCTACATAAACTTTATGTAACTCAAAAGAAATTCAGAAGGAAATACATGCCAATCTATTAAAAGTAACAGATGATCTAATCGAGCAACTTGATCTACTATTTTTCGATACATTAATAACTCGATATTTATATTTGCCGATTTTCTATTTCGATAAAAAAACGCGTTCTATAGTTTGAATTTACATCACTACTACAAACCATAGATACAGCGTTCAACTTAAAGATACTCCTTTTTCAGCATGATCAGTAACTGGACTTAAAGTTTATCTTAGATTGTATGATAAGTAAAAAAGTAGAAATAAAAAAGTAAAAATATAGAAAATCAATTTCATGTAGTTCGTAGAGTATGTGGTAGTCGATCACATTTGTCAAAAGCTCACTGACTTGTTTATTTAGGAATTATAAACTTTATTCTCCAATGCGAGTGTTTTAAGTGATTTCAATTTATGAGATCTTCTTTGTACTAAAATATTTTGTTATTGTTCTTATCATATTAAAGTGTTCCACTTCAGAAAAAAATAATAATTTAATAAAAATTATAATCAAGTTAACTTTGCTCAACAGAATTTATTAGGTATTTGATAATTTTGAATCAATTATTATAAGAATATGACGAAATCATCTATGTAAATATAAATGAATACTTTTTCAGCCCACTGTTCCTTGTTCTATCGGTGCCAGAACTTCTGGCGGAGTTCTAACGTATAAAGTTACAAATTAAATAAATAAGTACAATAAATAAAATTAAAAAAAATTCAAAATCCCAAAAGAAATATCAGCTAATTTTTGCGAATGAACATTTTTCTCATATTACGCTTAATCAGTTCCATTGTAAAAACAAAAGAAATCAACAGGCAGCTGCAACAGCAAAATGTCCAAGCTATACACCAGCTCCCCCTTCCCCTCCTCCCCACACCACACTCCTCCTCCCCCAACAACAAAGACTTGCATTGAGTCATTTGAATCCCTAATGAAAAGCTTTGTGATAATGCCACAATAAAAACATAAAAAAAAAAGAAGTCGAATAAGAGAGAAAAAAAATAGCAAATCAAACTAAAGCAAAACGATGTGAAGTATAAATCAAAATAAGCGAGCCCCCTTTTCGCATACATATGTACATATATGTATGTATATGTATGTGTTGCGTTTCCCTCTCTCTTCTTCTCATACGCTTTGCACCTCTTCGCTCGTTGCATGCGCAGTCATGTTTATGCTCATGTTGTTGTTGTTTAATTTATTTTTTTTTTTGACATGAATTTCATCATCTTTGGCAATCCTTGCATTACTCCGAACCTCTTATCTTTATCACATGTTATGGCTTTATCAGCACTTTCGTTGTCAAACTGGCCAAGTGCAGTGGAAAACTTAGAAGACATTTCAACTTTCCACTGCTAATTTGAATTTAAATACCAGTCCAACGGTTGTTTTACTCAATAGCGATTGCTATATCAAAATTCGATTAGTTCTATTATGTCAGTTACTTAAGCGATAATTAATCGATTGAAAACGATTATTCGCAGAGCTTTCAATATTGCAGTTACATACATAATTTTTTTAAAATGCAAAACAAAAAATAAATACGCCTTGCACCATTTTGCTGTTCTCTTTTGGTCGCTGTTTCGCGCGCGCAAATCATTTAAAGGAGGCGCATAAGAGAGAATGATGTAGCATAATTTGAGAGCCTGTTTACCAAGATGGAGTGGAGAGCAAGGGGGCGGTGGTGTTGCAGTGAAACAGGTTTGCATGCAGCAACACTTTAAACATATTGTGAAATTGGTCAGAATGTTTAACAGTGTAGCCAATGCTAGTTAGAAAGCTGCCTAAATACTTAAATGGGAGTCAAATTGTATAGATTTGTAGTAGGCAAAGTACTTCCTATACACAAAGCTTAACTACCTTTTCAAAAAATCTACTACTATTTTGTAGGTTCTACTACTATTCCTTTTAAAGCCCAGTTCAGTCTGTTGCTGTTTTTAAAAGTTTACCTACAGAGTATATTAGACTAAAAGCAGTTTATATTTCGGCTTAAGTAAGAATTAACTTGTCTCGTAATACTACAAGAGTGCAAATAGTACATATCTTTGCGCTATAGAGTATCTCAGAGTTGCGTCAACTCACCCACATTCACACATTCACACACGCAAACAGAAAGAAGTATCTAAGAGCGAGGCCTACGCTCTTTTTATATTTCTTATTTCTTGTTTTCTTGTTCTGTGCATGCAATCGCATTTTTTGTTTTGCTTTGACGTTCGCTGCTTTTGTTACCTGCTCAACAAGATCTTTGTGTTGCCTCGCACTCGCACTCACGCACACACACGCACACACACACACATGTAAACTCGCTCTCAGGCTGACTGAGGCAGCCGCCTACTCACTCACTCTCACGCTGGAAGCGCTCAATGTTCAGGCTGAATTTGTTTCTACTTCTTTTTTATACGTATGTATTTCGCTCTTTGCTTTGTGGCTGCGACGTTGGCGTTGGCGTCGACGCTGGACGCCCCGCTGCGTCCCCATACCCCGACCACAACTACAACCACGACCACTACCACTACTACCTGCACCGATGCGAGTATGCATGTGCCTAGGCTGCATTCAGCCTGTGCATCTCGCTCTCCCTCTGTCGCTGCCACTGTCGCTGCCGCTGCCGCTGCCCTGCTCCCATGCTCAATTATTCAGCTCTCTTAATTTGAGTCTCGTTCATTTTTTTGTTGCTGCTCTTGTTGTTGCTGTGTTGTTTAAACGCGTATCTTGCGGATACTCTGCCTCTGCCTCGCATTGCGCCGCACAGCGCAGTCAGTTTAGTTGAGTTCAGTTCAGTTCAGCCGCGAAGCGAGTAAAGACGTGTTTTCTCCTCAACCCAAACACACAACTCACAACACACAAGAAACAAAGTTGGAAATCAAATCGCAGTTTGAGTTAGCGACACGTTTTAAGTGCTTCCAGTCTTCCATACCGACTGCAACCCGTAGTTTTTGAGAATTGTTTGTGTTTTTAAATAAGTTGCGCGAGCTTTATGAGAAATGCAAAAAAATCAATAAAAAAAAAACAAACTAAAACAAAAATAATAAAAACTGATATACAATAATTCTTGACAAAAAAAAGTGCACGAAATAAAAAAAATAAATTTAAAAAAGTTATAAATAATAAAAAAGAAAATTAAATGAAATACTTTCGAGTGTGAATGTGCTGCAAAACATTTTCAAGCTGTACAAGTTCTAAAGGCCTAAAATGCTGCAATTTTTAATGTTTAAAATATTGCATAAGAAATACAAAATAAATTGATAATTCCAGTGAACGCCCTGAAAGGTGACACTGACAGACAGAGACAAGCAGAAGCAGAAGAACAATACGATACGAAGATAATCAGGCAGAGCAGGACAAACCGATAACCAGATAAACCGATTACCAAATACCGAAACCCCGAAGTGAAAACCACAAAACTTTGGACATACGATAAACCCACCCAACAATAAGCTATACACAATGGCCGTGCCCTTTTATCTGCCCGAGGGCGGCACCGATGACATTGCCTCGAGTTCAGCGGGCACCTCGGGCGCCTCCTCCTCCTCTTCCTCCTCGTCCTCGTCGGCATCGTCGTCATCCGGCTCGTCATCGGGCGCATCCACATCGTCGGGCGCATCGGATGGCGCCAGCAGCATCGCCTCACAGTCCCCAAACACAACCACATCGGCGACGCAGACGCCGATGCCGTCGCCACTGACAATGCCACTGCCTAATGACCAGGTCCTAACCGCCCTCTGTGAATGGTATCAGCAGCATCTCCATCGCTACAACTACAACATGAATAATACGACGGGTAAGTCTTAAATCCTAGATAAGATACGAATACGTGTAAGTTCACCTATCTATCGAAATGGGTCACTAATTAGCCAAGTTACTATCGTTCTGGCCACTTGACTGCATTTCCTTTCCTTTGGGTTTCACTTTTCAAGGTTGTTGACTCATTTCCAACACTTTTTTTTTTGTTTTTGTTTTTTTTTTAATTTGTTGAGCTTCATTCGCGACGTATTTTTTATTGTTGTTGTTGTTTTCTCCTTCTCTTTTTATTTTTTTGTGCATGGTCAGCACTTTTGGCCTGCTTATCAGGCCAACTGAAAACGAGTGCAACAACAAAAACAACAGCAACAAGGCATCAAATTACAGCCATATCAGGATTGGGCCAATAAAAACGAACGACATTTTAACCACTTCTGAAAATTGCCGTCATTTTGAAAAGGGAAATTAACAAGAATAAAGTAATACCCTTGATTAGGGGAGAGACAAATATTAAATAATTACATACCCAAGAGTGGAAAGTTCTTTTAAAAAAGGCATAGAAAAATCTTTAGTAAAAGTATTCATATTTACTCCGAAATTAAGTGGAAAATCTTTTAAAAAAATATATAATATTAAATACAATTAAAATAAATTTTTGTTCTAAGCGATCAGCTGATTTTAGTAATTCTTGTACTTTATATTGATTCCGATTTACATAATTCATGATCTTAACGTATGATCTTAAGTTCAATTTGCAAAGTGATTCAACTTTATAAATTGTAAAATGGTGAGAGAATTACAAATGAGAATCTGATTAACTATTACCAATTCAACGAAAAGTATCTATGTATCTATGAGTTTGCTAGTGGTCAGGCTGTGTCATGCGATATTTTCGAGCTGAATAACCAGTCCAAAAGGTGGGCGTGTGCTGGCCAAATGTTGTACAGCTGCTGCTGCTGCTGCTCGGCACGTTTAATTGGCACGCGCCACAAAAGCTCAACTCGAATGTCTTATTCGAATGGTGTACGAGTATCTATTAGATATGTATCTTGGGGCAGCAGTCGCTGCAACTGAAGTGGCAGCAACAACACAGCTAACTGTCCCAGTTGCAAGCCACTAACCCAAATTATTAAACGCCATTTGACCTTAGGCGCATGTCTGCCAAAAGCGGCAGTTGGGGGGAAGGAAGGGCTGCGTTTTTGGCTATTCACAAAGTGTTTGCAGTTAACGGCTGTTTAAGTAGCCATTTCGACCGTGGTCAATACTCGTATATTACCGTTTTGTTGGTTTTTGCGGTCGCCTTTTTGCGTAATCGACGCTGCCTCTTGTCGTCGACTGTCAGCTGCGGTTCGAACATTGAGAAAAACAATTTTTCACTTTTTCAATTTTTTATGTTGCTGTTTTTCTTTTGAATTTCGATTTTTTGCAACTGTCAGCATGGTCAGCTGTGGCGTCCGCTCGCTAACTTGGCTTAAATAATTATTTATGGCTGAGATAAGCGATTGTCGAATGTTAAACGAGAGTTCCCTAGCATGACTCATATTTAGTTGGATTTAATGTGTGTTATGTATAACCTACACATAAATAATAAAAATATAAACTAATTAAATATTATTAATAAGTAAATTTTAACTAATTAATAACTAACTAAATATAAAGCATATAAATAATTAATTTTTTGAATAGCAATAAATAACTTTTAATAGGTAAATATGTATGTTTCTTTTCTGAAAACTTTCGTCAATATTTGCACTAAATATTTAATTGTAAAAAATCAATATTCTTCAAATCAATTCTTCTTCAATATTATTACACATTTTAAACCTTGATTATTATTACATAAATTTTTTATTTTTGATCAATCATAAATGACAAAGACTGCAAAGATTTTATACTCTATAATATTATTAGCTTGCTTTTGACTTAATTTGTTTTTATCTAATTAAGCTTACAAGTATCTTCAATTTTATTTGTTGCCCGTGTTGCAACTAAACTTGGCTTACAAGTCTTCTAATGGTGCTGACACTTGCATTATCTTTTCTAACTGCTTTAAATTCCTCCCGTAATTTCCCCCCATCAAGTTTGTCTTCCTAACTGCAATTTCCGCCCCAAGTTTGTCATCCATTTCATTCTCAAGTGCATAATTTATCTAATAGTAACACAACTAAACTACTGAACAATGCTTTAAGCTCTTGACAACAACACCAACTTAAACTCGAACCCTAAAGGGTTGCCTCTACCGAACAACAACAACGGGAATGTTACCCCTATATTCGGATTTTTATTTTTTTTGCCGCAGCATCTTGAAATGCAAAGGCAACAACCCAGCATCAACATTCGGCTGGAGCAGATTGAAGCGCGCTTAGTCATCGTCAACGTTGGCAACCATCCCCCAAAAGGGCCTAAAAAAAAACACACACACACACACACACACACCCAGAACAACAACAACAACTACAGCGTTTGCTGGGCTTTTGTGTTGCTGTCGCCTAAGTTGCTTAAGCGGCTCCGAAACCCACCCTTAAAGCACACGCCTAAACAAAAGGTGCAATGACAGTGTGGCCCAAACATCCCACTCCCAACTGCTCCCTGCCTGCTTCCTCCTCTCTGCTTCCTTGATCAGCATTGCTGCCTCAATCTGGCTAAAAGCGACGCCGTTTTGGCTGCTCTCTTTTGGCCTGGCCATTCGCATCATTCGGCGAATGTTGCTTTTCACTGTTGCCAACAGCTGTTTTGCTGCTAGGCGTTGTTTTTGCAGTCGCTGCTGACGTCGACGTCGACGTCGACGTCGCTGTCGCACTTGACATTTTGCTGCATTTTGTTTTGCTCAGCAACTTCGCTGTCGGCAGCGGAAATCACAGCGAGCGACGTTGAGAAAATGCAGAAAAAATGGCGGCAAACATGGCGACCCTTTTTATTTTTTTGGAGGCATGCCTTTTCCTGTTCCTGTTGCTGTTGCTGTTGCTGACCTGGCAACAGCTGACGCTTAACAGGATTGTGCGCAGTGCAAGAGAGAGTGAGAGAGCGAGAGAGAGACTGGGAGAGAGAGGGAGAATGAGCGAGATGTAACTGCTCATTATCTCATTGCCAAAGTCACACAAGTTTGTACAGCCTACACAGCGACTTGTGGACTATAACGTCATTATCAGCAACCCCGAGCATCATCATCATTATCATTATTTTTTGCGTCATTATTTTTTATCATCATCTCTGTGTATTCTGCATTTCCTTTGCACTTTGCGGCTGAGCAAATGCAAATTTACTTTGCTCTGTTGCCAGGCCAGCGTCTGTTTCATATGCATGCATGTGTGTATCTGTGTGTGTGTGTAGGTGTGAGTGTGTGTGTTGCCTTGGCTTTTGCTCTGCTTTAGCTGTATGCATTGTTTTCTGGCATTGTTGTTGTTCTCGTTTCTCGTTGTTGCTGTTGTTGTTCGTGATTTGGTTTTACATTGACCGTGAATTTGTTTGCCGCTGGTTTTATGCAAATCTCAAATGTTTCTTGTCGTTGCAGTTGCCTCATTAATTGCTTCATACAATCGGATGTGGCATGCAACTTCTTCCCACCTCCCTGCCTCCCACTTTTTACAGCCATTGCCTTATTTTTATGCTGCCAATTGCCATAAACATTTTGATGATCGAAAAATCTATCAACGCAGCTGTGTGGCATGCAACATCAACTTGCTGCAAGTGCGAAAATATTACTTCTAAGAGAAATTTATTTTTTTTTCTTTTTTTTTGCTTTTGGCATTTTTATGGCATATTTTGTTAGCTGCCAAAGGGGGCGTGGCAAAGAGGCAGCTGTGTTGAAATCTAGAGAAACTATAAATTCTTAAAGTTGCCTCTTGGTTTTGTTAATGTGTGTGTGTGTGTGCGTGTGTGTGTGTTGGCGGCGCAATGAACTTTCTCACAGATTTCAAGTTTAAATGCCCGCCAGGCACTTTGCTTAATAAGTAAAGCACGAAAGAAGCTACGAAAAAAAACAAGTGATGAAAAGACTTGACACTAACACTAAGTATAGTATATAGCCAAGTGTCTGACAGTATGACTGACTGTCTGTCTGTCTGTCTGTCCGTCTGTCTGTCTGTCTGGCTGGGTGTCTAGTTGGCTTTTGATTAAGTCTTACACGTCTCTGGGCCGTGTTAAATTGTTTGCATTGAGGCGCTGCACTGAACTGAACTGAACTGAACTGAGTTTATCATGGACTGGGAGCCAGTTGAAACGTGCTCAAGTTTTTGTTATGAAATTGAGCCTAGACAGCTCGGCAATGTCCTTCAGACAAAAGAAATTGCGCCCAGGATGCGAGAGCGAGCGCGCTCAAGGCAAAGTGGAAAAGGATATGTATCAAAAGGAGCTAAAACTAAGAAACAGGATATGCCACACAGTCTATAGTACTTGCAACTTGTTATAATTGGCAACAAGCGGCAGCGTGAGAAAGTACAAGAGGGGGGAAAATGGGATAGAAAGGATATGAACTTCAATCATAAGAAGTTCTTTTAAGATACCATTTTCCTACTGTCAGTTAACATTAATAAAAATCGTTCGAAAGCAAAAATAAATTACGAATACGCTACCTAAGAAAATCAAATTTAAGCATATCTATCTAGACAATACTTTTGGATTCTCGAATTCTATCTATTCCTTAATTTTACATTTTTGAAATAAAAAAAATCATTTTTTCTCATATTGTTGAAACAAATTTAAAAACTATAATATAATAATTTTTTTATTTAATATAAATATAACATATTTTATTTAAGAGATTATATCATTTAAATAATAAAAAAAAAAAATAAAGATAAAAAGAATGTGAACTGGAATCAAAAGATGTTCCTTTGTAAAACCATTCCTTTATATTGCTGCAACTGCAATTTTTACTATCTGTTAAAATTAATAAAAAACTTAGTCAGAGCAATTAACAAAGCGTATAAAATGCAATAACAAATGCACTTAAATGCAAAACGTTGGCCAGCATTCGTTGAGATGAAACGCAATTAAAATAATTACAATAAAAAAAAGAATTAAAAAAATACGAAAAAAAACGGCAGCCGCAAAACGGCAAAATGCACGTTTTATGTGCCACCTCAACAACAACAAGAACAACAACAAGAACAACAACAAAGGCAATAATAGTAATAAAAAATAAATAAAAAAAAAAACAATAAACAATAATAAATAATAAATAAAGAGCAGCAGAAACTCAAGTTAATGTTGGCACTGCCAGACTCGCTGTCTTCGCTTCGTCATCCGCTTGTGGCAGCAACTCGTGTGTTGACCACTCGCTGGTATCGTGTCCCAAGGGGTTGTCCCTACCCCTACCCCTACCCCTGTTCCTTCCTTCCTCCCATTGGGCGCATTCAATTTCAATGTGCGCCGTTAATTGTTGTTAGCATTTTGTTTGCACATTTATTAATCGCCTTTGATTGTTTATTGAAGAAGTTGATAGCTTGATTGTGTTACTCGAAACTCTCAGAAAACATGTTGTGTCTCAAATTACATGTCTGTTGAATCAGTTTTTCTTGTTTGTTTATGCTATTTAAAGCTGGCATTTTAATCATATTATTTAAACATTTTCTTGGCCTTTTATTCGAACATCTTTAAGCGATGTATTCCATCATTTATGCTGTCGTTTATCATGATATCTTGGCCAAAGAAACACATGCTCAATATATTTGATATCGCTTCGTTGCAGCTGCCACAAGCAACATGCAACATCCAACTCATCCACAGATTTTCATAAAATATGCAAAGACCTTTTCTTCGAGCAAGTTTCCATGCGTCAGCGTATTTTCAATGGTATTGACTGGCTTTGGCCAAAACTGTATGCTCCCCTCTCTTAGCCTTGGTAGTGCGAGAATATTTTATAGCCTTTTTAGCTGTGTTGTCGCTTGGCTTTGTCTGCCCAAGTCGAGAAATTGAAAAATTGCATTTGTCTGCCATTTATAAAATATTGAGCATGCTACTTTTATACCCAGTAAATGGAATTGATAAGACTTTGGGCATATTGAATGCATTTGATGACGTATAATATTTACAGAGTAACTTGGAGTTTAATTACAAATCGTATCTTATCTAAGTGCAGTAATATACCCCATAAGTCAACGAGTGCAAGGGGAATATTAATGGCCCTATTTTATAAAAAAGATACAATATATCTGTTAGTTTTTCTGAGAACTATCAGCTACCACTGTGATTACATTTTTACTCATTAAAATGCTTTTTAAAATGAATGTAAATGTTTTAAATATTTATTTTAATTCCTAATTTTATTGTGTGACAGTTAACAAATAAATGTAAAGAGCATATTTATAACAATGCAGGGTATCTGGCAGTCACTCTCTGCCCTTTTAGCTCACACGCAGTCTGCTGATAAGCGTTTAAGCTTTTTTTCAGACATTTGTTTGATTTGCCTGAGAATTGCGAATTCCATTGAGAAAGAGAGCGAGCGTGAGAGCAAGTTTGGTATTTACTTCTGGTTGGAAAAGTGCCTCATTCCAATTGAAAAAAAAAAAACAAAAACTATTCCATAATATGTACAAAACAGAAACTGATGCCTCTAAATGTATCTTTCATTGAACAAATGGCAAATCCCCCGTTGCTTTAATTAATTCTCTGTGCACTGCAATTAAATCAAACTAAATGATAATTGTTCGTTGTGGATTGCGTGTTCACGTGGTCTACAAAGTGAACTCAATTTATGAAAACCGATTCGAGTTGTTTGGGGCACGCGTCTCGAGAGGCACGCACTGCCTCAGTCTCAGTCTCTGGCTCAGTTTATTTGCCTCCGTCTCCAACCTTGCACATGAAATGCGAAAATTGCACAGTTTAAAAAATAGTTTGTATTTTATTATTAACAATTTGCTGATATATTTTATGATTCGCACGCCTCACGCTTGAGCAGCTAAGCTTGGAAACAAAAGATGCCACATCTGCTTTATTCAATTTACGACAGACGGACGTCAACATAAGCATACATAATATACGTATACGTAATTTATAATCTAACCTCGATTACTGCGTTCTTAATTCATTACTTTTGATTATCGTTTGTTATTCTTTTAGCACTCTGTCTCTTATTTCGAATACTTTTGATAGTACAATTTCTTATTCCACAACTTTCTTTTAATTTCATCACATATTATTCAATATTAAATTCTAATCTGAAAAAACAGAACTTTCTCCTTCGGCATGCTCCATGACTCAGAACACTTTCATCACACAACCTTGCGATGATTTCCGCATTTTTAATCAGCTTCCAAATTTGTACAAAAGAAAACAACGGTAAAGTGCATTACACAAATGGCTAATTAGCGTTACCAAAATTGGTAATTAACAGTTGGATATGGCAATTCGATCGGATCGCATCGGATCGCATCGATCTGTCGTTTGATCGAACACCAAAACACCTGCTGATTGACATTCAACGTTTTTTTTTCCTTTTGTTTCGATTGCTACCAAAATTGGTCTAGAACATTTGTCATATGTACAATTGTGTAGACAAGAAGCTGTTGACAACATGGCTGCGATTTCTTTTTAAGCTCACAATTACGTCTGGTTCATTAACTGTGGGAATGCGATCTCAAATCGAGACTTCCTGCAAATCAACCACGAAACAAACAAACCAAAAAATGAAACAATTAGTCAGGGTGACCGTGAGTTGAATGCTCATTGGGGAATGCGAATTTGGGATGAGACATTACAAATTGTACCGTTAACAGGTTGCTGATGAAATAAAACTATTGCTCGAACATACAGATATCTGACAGTTCTGAGATTAATGAAATATAAAATTGAAATATAAATAAAATAAAAGTAAAATATAAGATTGATGAAAAATAAAATTTAAAAAAATATAAAATTAACTAAGTAATATCATGTCATACTCTAAGACAGCTCTGAGATACTTTAATCACATAAATAACTCTTAGAAATCTAAGAAACTATGAATTCAAAAAAACAATACACAAACATTTTAAATAAAATAAATAAGTGAATAACAGAATATGATAATAAGAGTTTGATAAGAGATTTAACTATTAGTTCTTTTCGATTTCAATGGCTTGACTGAGATACTCATTTACACATTTTCAATAAATACAGGGTATACAAAAATGAAATACAACATCAGCCTCGCCCAATTAACGCGACAGATTGAATGCGATACGAAGCGAGGCGACGATCCACCAAATTTGTAGCACGTCGCATCGTGACAGTTCAGCAAATCGCCTTAAAGGAATGGAATTCAATTGAATTCAACTCGAATTTCAATTCCATTGAGTTTGAGTTGGAGTTGTAGTTGTAGTCGTGTGTGGGGGCGTTAAGAGCTGACAGATCAGGTGTGACAGGGGACAAGATCATGGGACAACATTCGGTAATGCCAATTTTTGACATTCTTTTCATTTATGGTATTGGGGAATTATGCAACACATGACAAGTTGTTCCCCGCTTTTGGGATGCCTCATACGTATTTTTGTTGCAAGATGATCATCAATAAACATCAGATTGGTTCAGTGATCGCAGTGACAGTTAACAAGCAAATATTGCGTGTTTCGAAGAATTCGAAATGAGGCCATAGAATGCTTAAGATCTGCTAAGAAGATATAAAGATCTATATATTTATTATGAGCTGGCATATTTGAATATCAACTGGAATACTTCTAAACTGATTTGCAGTTATAGTGACCAACTTAAGAGTCATGTCAGTATGTCAGCCACATTGAAACTTGTTTCAATTTCAATTTCGATTTCTTCTGCGTCGCAACGCAGTTGTTGCCTGATATTCATACTTGTATCTAATTGTTGTTTCAATCGTTGTTGTTGTAGTTGTTGTTGTTGTTGCTTTTTGCCAACACTTCAAGGCCATAATGAGCAGCGCATATGCTGCGGGTCTGACGCTTTGACGCCTTGACGGTCTCGACTCTGTGCCTGACATGTAATCAAACTGGCAAAATGCATTGGAACGTTTTGTTCTTTTGTGGCAAGCTAAGCGTAACACACACACACACACACACATACATATACATGCGAATAGTGCAACATTTTTCACGTTTTTTCTTTAGCTTGGTTGGTTGGTTTTTACTTCGGGCCGCTTGTAAATTGTTCTTGAGCTTTTAACGTTCTGCTTAGTTTAACTTTTAGCTTGATTTAAGCTAAAGCTAAGCTTTGTATTTGTTATTGTTATTCTTGTTGTATCATTTGTTGCTGCTGCTTAGCTGATTGATGTTTGTCAGCTGCTGCCGCTGCTTGGCCTTAACAATTGTTGCAACATGCCAGTATGAAAAATTAAAGTAAATTATACACATAATTGCATTGTGAAGTCGTCGCACAGATGCGACAAATGCCACACCTCTCCTTGCCCCTCCCTACCACCCTCTGCCCCCACCACCCCCCACAAATCCCTTGCCACAGTCGCAATTCAATTAAACATTTTGCCATATCGTTGGCCATTAAAATACTTGTATTCGTATTAACAAATGCAGAAAAAAATGGCAAAACAATTGGTCACGTTTCGTCACCAGCAACAACAAAAACAACAAAACCAATGACAACTACAACAACAATAACAATAACAAACTGCAACAATTGCAGTTTCAGTGCCCGCATCGAGATGCGATCATAAAATATAAAAAAAATATGTTAAGGTGCCATAAACGTCCTAAACGTTTTGTCAGAGATGAGACAGAAATCACTTTTCCCAACATAAACGGTGATTTCGTAACAGTGATTTAAGTTAATATATTATAGGGAATTTATAAATAAAATACAAGTAAAGTTTAGTTTAAATATCATAAAATTCACAGATCAGTCATTAAAGTTCCAGTCAGGAATAAGAATAGATTTGGTAACTGTGATTTCACCAAAAATATAACAAGCAATAAATAGTAATATTATAAATTATTAGTGACCTATTTTGTCTTTAAGGATATGTTTTGATAAATGGCAGTAGCATCTAATTAGTCAGGAATAGGAATAGATTTTGTAACTGTGATTTCACCAAAAATATAATAAGCAATAAATAGTAATATTATAAATTATTTGTGACCTATTTTGTCCTTAAGAGTCTAGATAGATTTTGTAACTGTGATTGCAGCTAAAATATAATTAAGAATATAATAAAGAATTATAAAACTAAGCAGCTATGAAAATTGATGTCTTATAAAATAATAATTGACCGATGAGTCTAATTAGTGCGATGAGTAGTCACAGCCAGGAACGAGTCACAGTTTGGTGAACATGAAGCGGAAAGCACAGCACAAACAGATACGAATACTTGTGCCCACATAAGTAGACACAATTATACATACATACACAATTACACATAGATACTCGTATGCAAATGCAATTTTAGCACTTGGCAAATAATTTTCCACACAATTTGCAATTAGTAGTAACATTTTCTCAATGTGCCTCATCATAAAGGCACCAGCATGAGCCCAGCTCAGGCAAACTTAAGTTAAGTAGTTATATAAGCTGGACAACGACAACGACGACGACAGCGACAACTATAAGATATGAGATACAAGAGCGAGAGACAAGACAAGTACTATATATGCGGTGTAATGATGCCTGACTTGGACTAACTGGCTAACTGCACACACAGTTGGACTCGCTGATTTTCAAGGTTAAATGCAGCGATGATGGAGCTGAGCGCGCGTTGAGCGCACGTGAGTTGCAATGGAGCCTCGGGCAGCTGTTTGCTGTTGTGGCTGCAAACTAGTTTCAAATGGCATAAAAGTATCTCTAAGATACAAAATGCGCGCGCATTGCGCCTGAGCATAAGGAGTGCCGCTGCCAGCAATTAACCGCAGATTTTTTTTTAGTTTGCAATTTTGCTGGTTGTTTTTTTTATTTCTGCAACAACAGCTGCAACAACTCGACGATGCTGCCATAAGATATTCGAGTTCAAGGCTAATGGGTCAACTGCAAATTAGAGTCGCCTGCAGGTTGACGTTGAATGACATTATTTGTAGCTATATCTATAGCTGTAGCTGCAGCTGTATCTGTATCTGTATCTGTACCTGTATCTGTTAACTGTGGTCAGTATGGCCAATTGACATGCCAAAAACTTGCCAAGTTACGTGCTTTGCAACGACTTGCAAACAAAGCCCTCTGGGCAATTAGCTGCTTGAGACATTATCGTATCGGTCTGCTGTCGAGTGATTTGTATAAATTTTGCATTACAATTAATCATTTGTCGCTGGCTAAATTGCTTTTTTAAATAAATAAACATTAAGAAATCATATGAAAACTCTAGCAGACTTCGAGACTACACAATTTATGTGCATATCAAGTTGACAGTGACTGCAAACTTGTCTATCATCACTTTTGTTCTCCATATGCTTGAAAATTATTAACTAGGGTCAATCAAAAATGCATACATAAATAAGGTTACTTTCTAGATATATATGATCTAAAAGTTGCAAAAGATAATTGACATAAAGATACATTTTAGTTTATATTCAGGACAATGAAAGATACTTCAGATAAATGTTTATTATAAGGATGCTTACAAGCTTATATTCTTTTAAGTACAAAATACTTTTAAGATACTTTTTAGTTATTCTTTGAAAACGTATCTACGTATATAAATAATTGTAGATAGATCGTAACAAATGCTTTTAGATAGCTTCCAGTTACTTATATTTATGTTCGTTAAGAAAAGATACTTTTATACTACATATTTTCATTATATTTTCAGCTTATGTTCAGTTGCCTTACAGATATTTCTTGTATCTTGAAAGCAGAAGTCATTAAAAATGTTATGCTTCTTAATTTGTCTGGATTTAACGATCAGTTTTACGATCAGCTTATAGAGAGAGGACTTGCCATAATTAAGGCTGATTTTATAGCTAAACTGCCACTTATTACAACGCACAATGGTCGACGTCGACCTTAGAGACTTCCTTTCATTGTCCGAGCTGCAGTCGAAGGGCCAATGACAGTAGCACCTTTGTTTACGCATTGTTTGTTAATTATTAATGGCGAATGACATTTATTTACAATATATTAATTAATTTTTGCCTTGCTCTCTGTCTGTTTGCAGCCCCGCAAATCTTCCAGTACCCGACACCGCCGAGTCCCTCGTGCTCTATGGCCCAGTCGCCCAGTTATACGGGCGCAGATGTATTTTTTGCTCACGGCAATCATGTGCCACAGCCCCGAACACCGCGCAGCAGCATCAGCTTTGCCGCCGGCGAGGAGCACAACTTCTTCCGGCAGCCATATCCGGCGCCGTCGACGCCGCAGCCAATGCCACGGCAACCGCCGGCACCGCAGTCGGCGCCACCGATGCACTACAGCCATAGTTATCCACAGCAATCGACACACTTGCTGCAACATCATCCGGCCTCATATGGACACCCGCTGCCAGTTGGCGCCTACTATGCCACCTACACACCGCCACCCACACCGAATACCGCGAACGCTTCCACCTCCACCTCCTCCACATCGGGGGCAGCATCGTATGGCCGACACGGTCATGGTCCAGCCCTGGCATCGACGCCCCTGGCGCCAACCGGTCCCAAGATGCGTCTGCAACGCAGTCAGTCGGATGCGGCCAGACGGTAAGAAGACCAAACTCCACTCAACCAAAAAAATCATTTCATTCATTATAATCCTCAGTTGATTTATAAGTAATGTTAATTTTTAAAAATAGGAATCGACTTTTTACATAAAAGGGAGTAAACATTTATAAGCAGTACACTCTTCTTAGAGTTAAAGATTAAATTCCCTGTTTAAATTTGTAGGTCTTTTAGAGTAACCTCTGCAAAAAAATGAAATTTAAGGAAAAAATAATTATTTTCAACAGCTTTAAACTGACTTTCAAAGATGCTTTTTCAAGATAAACATAATAATGTTTTAGTTCTTTCTGGAAATACACACCATTAGGGAGAAATTCGGTCTTTTAAGGTTGTAGTGTAGATTGATTAGACGAAATAACGAAATTTCCCTGACTAAGTTTCAAATAGATAATCTCAATGTTTTTACTGATCGTCATCAAACGTATTTTTAAATCTTTGCTTAAAAATATTATAAAACTGAAAGCAGTGATTTATTTTCTTCGAGTCTTAGCAAAGCTAACGTAATCACTTGATAAACTCAACAACGCAAAAATTCAATTAATGCAAAGGCAAATTCAAATGCAAATCATTGCCAATTAATGATCACATTCTTTTTAGTTTTCGCTTACTTGTGTACACACTGATAAGAGCATAGAATTTATGGTGATAATGTTGTGTCTTTTATAGCAAACGTTTGACCTCGACGGGTGAAGATGAGCGTGAGTATCAGAGCGATCATGAGACCAGCTGGGATGAGTTTGATGATCGCTATGACAATTTTACGGCTGGACGGGAGCGTCTTCAGGAATTCAGTGGACGTATACCGCCGCGCAAGAAGAAGAGTAACAACACCAACAACAACAACAACGGCAACAACACCGGCAACACCCACAATGCAAATTCATGTGGCACTGAGAGCAACCACAACCACAATCAGAACCACAGCCAGCAAAGGCAATCGGATGAGCAAAAGAAAAAGGTGAGCATCTGATTCACATACTCGTATACATATGGTAAATACGAGTTCATTAACTTTTATTCACATCTGTGTGTGCTGGCAATCTCCAGTTGACACGTGCTAGCATTAGTCAAAAACCAAACTAGCAAAGACATGCGACTAAAAATAGTTGCAGTTTACAGCCAATGACAAATTGCTCACAAGGAGTCAGTGTCAGAGTCCAAATCGCGAATGGAGAATCGAGAATCGAGAGTCGAGAATCGGGAATCGGGAGTTGTAGACTCGTGCATATTTCAAATGCAGTTGTGTGTGAATATAAGGAAAACTTTTGCACATGCTAAAAGTGTGATAAAAATTAATTGCGCAGCGCTGCGCTGCCTCTGCCTCTGCCTCTATCGCTGTCTCTGTCTCTGTCCCACACTCAATTTCTCTGCCCCATCCCCTTTGCTGTGGCTTTTGCATCGCTACTTTATGTTAATCTAGACAAGTGTCGTTCCCATTCTGATTCGCCACCCTCCCTCTCTCCTGGAGCTGCTATAATAGTTTAGTCAGTCAAAGAGTCAGCCTTTGTCAGCTGTCACACATGAGTGTGTTACACAGGCTATATATATATATACCGACTTGTAGATATAGTATATAAAAAATATATATAAACTATATATTCTATAATGTAAGCGCTTAAGTTTAAATTTTTTTAATACCCTTGTCGATGGTATTGTAATATTCTCATGACATATATGACACATTAAAGGAGGCGCGTCAGAGAGATATCTTAATGGAATGGAACTTACTCTATTTAAAGACTTGTTGGCTTTTACGAAATACAGCGAAATTTGCAAAATTCTATTTAAAATGTATCTCACACATTATTTTTAAAATTCATTAAAATGAATTCGCTGAAACGTATGGCATAATTAGTCAAAATTTCTATTAAAAAACTCTTATTTTAATTTATTTTTTATTATTTAAAAGAAAATCGCACAGCATAAATAGATTAAATAAGTATGTAAGAGTATTTACTATTCGGCATTGCGCGTAACATACTATTATTCTCCTTCTTTTTGTTGCCTGCGCAATTAAAAGAAAAGTAACCTTCAATCGCATGACACAGACTTCAGACACAGTTTTATTTATATTTCTCTGCTGCTGCGTGTAATTTTTATATTAGATGTAGTTGTAAAATGCAACCAAAGAGAGACGGGCTTATCTCAAATTTGAAGGCACGGAATAAAAATGGTTGAGACCCTCTTGGGAAGCTGCGCGACTCGATTTGCCTTATCGGAAACGCGTTTTAATGAGATCGTGAGAATTTTTTGTTATCTGTACAATGAGCAATACATGAAAATAGAAATTAAAAGAAGCTTTCTTTTTGACTAATGATTTAAAAGCAATAGGAAAGATGCAAAACGATAAGATAAAAACATTTATAACATTTTAAAATATATTACAATATGCAAAAAGCTTGCAAACCAATATATTTTTGTGAAATTGTATCCAACAATGCCCAAAGTAAAACAATAAATAACATAATATTATTATTTTTCCTCTCTCTGCACATCCATATCACGTGCCAAAGAAAATACAAATGAATGCTGTAAATTAAATATCCATTGAGCACGACAAGCAAAATTGTCAAATGATTTCGAAAATAATTACGCTATTGACCAACCATTGACCACATACGTGTACAATGTACATACAAGTATTTAGGTCACTGACATCAGCTTCAGTCTATGTGACGCTTGATTTACGCTTGAGCATTGGCGGGGGAGGGTTGAAAATGTGGTCAAACAATCGACGAGGCACGTGCGATTCTATATACGAGAAGTGTATGTTCATATTTATACGACCCTGGGGACCCTTTAGATATAATTGAGTTGACCGCATAACAAGTGCCTAATACTTCTTTGGCGGGACGAAATAGATTGTCATTTTTCACAGCATTGGTTTTTTGAAAGACCTGTAAAAAAAATATAGATCGGGTATAACCTTTTAAAACTGAACTCTAAGGTTATCAAAAGAAGGAGGAAAAGATTCCTTACTGAAGTGTTCGACCTCGTTTTCCCTCAGATATAGAATTTATTTTCTAATAGAAAATGAGTCAGCTAGTCAATTCGTCATAGCATTGTATTTGCTTACATTTCTTATACTCAATCAAAGTAAAGACTATGGTTGATTTATATACTCTTTACTTATTTATGTTTTTGATTTTTAAATCTATTTTTAGAAACAACAAAGCTTCACTTGGCCGACAGTTGTCACCGTTTTTGTACTGGCCATGGGCTGTGGTTTCTTCGCAGCGCGATGAGTGCCAAATGGGAGATGGAATCAACAACAACCGCATAATTAATTGTATACTTAACTAACGATCCATAGTTAAAATCGGCTAATATATAGAACATTGTAATCCCATATACTTATTTACTTATCAGTAAGTGCATAGTTTATCAACGAAAATTCGAGCTGTAAAAGGTAAAGTCATAAAATCGTACAGACATAACTGATACGCATTAAAATGAAACCCTATAATATTGTGTATAAAGTTAAGGACGGTTGACGGGACACAAGAACAATATAAATATATATAAACTAAATTTATATATATATATATGTACATTTAGAATATACTCTAAATTGTTTCTCTAAAACGAATAGACTATCCTTTCAAGAAATACTAAGGAAAACATTCAAACTGCTCAATTGCAAACTGTAGACTGGCTAAAGACTAAACGACAAATGAAAAGATACAGATATTTTTGCTAAAAACAAATTAAGTATACGAGTGAAAACTTAACATATTTTTCGGTAACGCTTTTTCGCTACAGACTTAAAAGTATTTTTGTAAACTCTATATAAAATTAAGAAGTACTAAAAAAAAAAACAAACAAACTGCACAACAAGTTAAGCTGCCATTTTTGAGATACATACATTTGAGATACTTAAAGATACACACAGATGCATTTATGTATTGTGGGCCGGTCTCTTAGCAATTAAATGTTTGAGCATTTTCTTTCTTGCTATTTTGCATTTAGCTTTGCATTTCGTTATTCATAAAAAATTAAAAAACAAAAAAAAAAATTTAGTAATAATATTATTTGCTTCCACGTTAATTTCAATAAATTAAATTGTATATTTTTGATTGTCAAACAACAAATTTTCAATGTCTTCGATTTGTAATATTAATTACAAGAAAATATAAATAAGAATTTATAGCAATTGTCCAACTCAATTGAATTGTTGCTTTAAAGTAGTGAAAATTGTCAACAAACAAAAATATTTAGCTTTAACTGTTATAAATGAAAAAATCAGAAAGAAAAAATGCCACTAAAAAAAAGAAGAATGTTTTTATTTGTATATAATTGATATGCCATTTTTGTGATGATTTTGTCAATATGATTTATCATGTTTTTAGTTAAATTTCGTAGTTTTGTAAGCAAGCGTTTATCATGTGGATTATTTTGTTCATTCTTCAAATTGGTCTCACAATTTATAGTTTAGTTTTTAAGCACAACGCACAGTACACAAGAAATTTGAGCAAAAGGTCAATTGAAATTTCCCCGAAGACAAGTTCTACCTTTGGTTAACTCTCAAAAGCCAACGATGAATGATCTCTTAACTGGAAATTAATCGAACAGCAGAAGGCGCCACTCAATTGATCTCCATATGATAGCCAAAGTCAAAAGTCAAAATAACGTAATTAACATTTTTGTGGTAAATTTCACCAAATTTTGCCAAATTTCTTGACGTTTCAATGCTAATCGATCAGTTAAAAGTGAAAAAGTAAGGAAATTACAAAAAAAATATTTAAAAAAAAAAATAAAATAGATAACAAAAACTATTCCCAAAAATCGCATTGATCTCATGGATTTTTTTATCATTTACATCAACAATTTTTTACTTGCATTAAACGCGATGAGAAATATGTAAATTAAGTATAATTAAATATAGAATTAAGTATGTAAAAGTTTAGCGTTAGGAGCGCCAAGCGTTTTAGTTTACATTTGTTTAAATACTTAAGCTTTTTAATTATATATCTGCTTGTCAATTGACACAAATTTCAAATATGTTTAATACCTGTAAATATAGCATTAATTTTTCATAGCTTAAGTTATTATTCATTTCAAAAGAGATACGAGTACACTAGTTAATACGAGAGCAGCAAACAGCAAAAGTAGAACAAATTTTCTTTATTATTATTATTTTTTTTTATTTCTTTAAAGTATAAATAGATAAATACTGGATTATACATATAATTTGTAAAAAAAAAAAAAATAAGTATTCCATGCACACCCAAAAAGAAAAAAACAAAAAAAACTCTGAAAATTCTTTGTAAATTTTTCTAAAGTGAATCAGACTCCAAGGTTTGACATGGCAACATGATAGATCCTAACTCTGGTTCATTCTAATTAGTTTTCACAATGATCTCGGTAAAGTTTTGTGGCCGCGCGCCCAAAAGTCAACGCGATTTTTGGTTTGCCATAAACTGAAACAAGGCAGAAAAGCAAGAAACAAAAACAAAACAAAAAATCACATAGCGAAAATTTGTTTAATTTTTATACATGCAATTTCCCCGTTAAAATTAAGTAATTCGTAATTTTTGTATATAGCGCAAAAATCAAATGCCATTTTTTGTATAGATTTGTTGGTGCCAAAATAAAAATGAAAATGTGTGTTAAAATGTGTGCTGGCAACGTGTTTAAAGCTGCAATGCAACACATATTCTAACTTAAGTTCATAAGCGATAACGATAAGGATATCGATGTCGATTAGCCTTAAGCCAAGCCCATCATTTTCAACATATTTCAATAATTTTCTTATACTTTATAACTTGTACATTTTATATTATGCTGTAATATTTTAATATATAATATCATTATGATCTCATGAATATGTTCATAAGACGAAAGTATATATATGTAAATGAAATAAACACGCATACAATATATGTAAGAAAAATTATAAACAAACAAAAAACACATGCACAAAGAATATATGAAAAACGAATAAAAATTTTAAAAATATAATTTTATATTTTTGTTTCTATTGTAGTTGGCGTTGCTTAACGTTATAACAAGTTTGGGTAACTCTTCGTTTCATTGCTTTAAATCATTTCAAACTGTATAGACCTCAAATTATACTAAAAGGAAATATTTGAAAGCAAAAAGTTTTCAATTCTTTACATTTTCTAAAATTTTTGTTTAGTTCAATCAGAAAAATGGAAAATTCTCCGGAATTACAGATAATGAATCGACGAGTTTTGGAGGCGCTTTCTATATTGCAAGACGCTGGATTTGACAATGTGTCTTTAGAAGCTATTATCGAAAAGGTGGTTCCTATGATACAACGTGACGATGACTTGCAGAATTTGCCCAACAACATAATGGAGTCATTGTCCACTTTAAAGCAAGTTGGCCTCGTAAGGGAATCTCGTAACTCGGAGTTTATACTTTGTCGGTGTCCAGTCAAATCTAAATCTGCTACCACTCGGGTAAAGTTATTCTAAAACTGTTTTGATTTAAATACAAATATCTTGATTATAGAAACGCAAGAGTTCTGAAACATTTGAAACACAAAAGAATTTATGGAAAATGCGATCTTTATTGAACGCCAATCATAAGCCCCACAAAGTGATGTGCACCGAGTGTCGCTCGGCTCTCTCAACCTTTACTTCTTGCTATGAGGATCTTAGACAAGGTCGTACCATAGCCTCCAAGTTGCAGCTTGCAGTCTTACTAGGACGCAACCAAGAAGTTGAACCTGTCGAGACAATCGGAGACGTTGTTAATTTAAATGCAACAGGACACACTAATGTTGAATTTACTTTTCGACGTCAAGATGGAAGTGGAGATGCTTCAACACCCAATAATTGGACTTTTAATTCCCCAATTCCGATTCACTTGAAAGACGAGCACAAAAAGTCCGAGGAGAACTAATTTAAAATAGTTTAAGTAAACGCCATCTATGTTTCATTTGATAATCTAAATATTTCAGCTCTACGTATTATTGCATACTTTTGGGGCTGATAATAATATAAGAGAAAACAAAAATAAATTGTAAAATTTAAGAAAAAATTGTTTAAAATCAATAAACGCAAATAAAAAAAGTCCATTAAAATTCGAAATTAGTTAATATAAAGGTGAATGATTCAATGAAGGCTTGAAGTACTTCACCCTAATAAAAAATTCCACAAAAAATATCTCAAAATTGGCAAAATTCGAACAAAAATTCTGCAAAAACGTACAAAACTCTAGCTTCAAAGTTAAGAAAAAAGGGTAAATGTTTTCTACTTAATTTTTTTAAAATGTACCCTTTGTTTTAGGTAACTCAGATCAAACCAGATCGGAAATTTTTACTGAGAGACAATCTTCGCCGAACAGCGGAACTTTCTAAACTTTAACTTTGCCTCAAACTACTGATAGATTTCTCAGGAAAAAGAAATCTTTCAGAGGATATTTATTATTTATTTGTTATTATAAATCTTAATATTGTTAAGCTACACATTTCTAGTGTTTTTATTCAACCCTCTTCTCTTTTGTGTGGTGGTTCTTAATGGTGGTGTGAATGCTGGCCACTTAACCAGCGAATTATGTTGTCTAAGCCAATTTGAAGCTTTTGTGGTCGCGGATTAAATACTCATAATTGCTGCATTGCAGCACGCGACACGGTAACAGGATACGGAACACGGGGCATGCCACAAAAATGATATGCTATTAACAGCTTTAACGGGGCAACTGGCAAAGGAACATAGGTTGTGGCATTATTATTTCAACCTGCCCTGAATATGACATCCGTTTCCGACTTCAATCGCAACGGGCAGCTGTCAATCAATGTGAGACCAGCCGAAAATTGCTGGCATATTTAATTTGAATTGCGTTTTGTTCACATAAATCTGAGCGTGTGCCTTTGTGGGTAAATCGCAGAATGGTCAAATGGTTGACTGGTTATCGCTTACGTTTTGCTTCTGAATCTGCATTTAATTGGACATTTGAGCGTCAACGCGTGTCACATTTTCAGCTCTTTATTTGTCTGTCCGTCTGGTCTTTACATGCTGAAGACTTACAAGTTTTCAATTAAATTTTTAAGCTAAACTAATCAATAGGCATCCCACTCTCAATAGTTGCATATAGTTTATGATAATTACTTTTTGGTTCAGCACCTGACAGCGGTAACGGGGGGAACAATTTGAGGCCTGCCATTTACATACTCATGCATTGGCATTTTACTATCAACCCAAACCAAGTGACAAAGCCAATAACAACAAAAATGAGTGCCCCTTCCAGCTATTCAATTATAATTATTACAACTACAGAGATGGGACAAAACACGGGTTCTCTGCATTTGGCAATTTTCCGTGAATTAAAGTTAATTAACTGCCTGCGGTTTTCCATGGATTATAAAGAGCAAAAGAATTGGCATTATGTTCTTTGCAGAAGTGCATCGCAATAACATTGAATTTTGGGACAACATACACAAAAGGAAAGGTTGAAACACTTTACAACGCTGATTTTGTTTTATCAACATCACAATGATTTTAAATAAGACCACAGAAGAAGCAAGTAATCGATTTATTTATATTGCCACCTAAGTAGCATAGCTACAAACTTTCAAAATATAAGGACAGATTTCATATGAAATCATATTTAAATGTAAATATGTAAATTAGGGCCTTACATTATAAAATATAAGAAATTCTATGATAAAAATTAACCTTAATATTAATGCATTTATTGTGTTGCTCTAAAAAATTATTTAAGGTATTCCAATTTTTTTTTGATTTGTAGCAAATAGAGTGTGACCTCCAAAGTTAAAAAAAAATATACTGCAAGATCTTGACACGCTCTTTATTTAACCTTACCATTTTCTGTTTAATTTTAATTTTTCTGTAAATAATTATTTAAGTCCTAATGTTTAGACACCGAATTTAATATATGATATATATGCGTATGCATATATATATCAGCTAGTCTACGGATAAGCACACTGACACGAGCCGAAGGCTGGCCGAAGTTAGGCCCGAAGCACAATTTACTTTAGTCGCAGTTCGCGCAGCAAAGCGATCAGGTGTGGGTTGATCTGAGTATGAGTACACTGCAAACAATACTAAAGCTTCTTAAACATAGATAGCATCAAATAATATGCAAATATTTATTCTTAATGTTTACATTGTATGCCGGCCAAGTTATGAATTTATATATATTAGCCATGAATATCTTCACAACTTGCCTACTCCCCGATTCGCTCAGTGCAGAAGACACATTTGTCTCTGTCTGTTCTTCTTGCCCGCCAATGATCTAAGTATATCCATATTGTATTTATATTGACATGCACATACGTAGGGTAGCCCTAGATAATGTCGCACACAAACTACTGTCAAGTGTGCTCAACGACGAAATACCCTAACCAACAACGTAAATACAGCTTACCTTGGAAATTAGTTCCTTGACAATTTTTTATATGTTTATACTATATTATTATATTCTGGATGAATAAGAGCTATATAAAGAAGAAACCGAAATTTTTGTAAGTCTTAAAATAAAAGTTACAAATTAAAACTCATTTATTTATGTTAAACCAAAAGTAACAGATTAACCCTTTTCTTTTTTTTTTTGAAAATAAAACTTACGAAATAAGAGTTTAATATTTTAAATACTAACTATTCCCTATTTAGAGAGTCTAAGATGGGTTCTCCTATATTTGATTTACAAACAAATAATATACTTATCTGCGTATTTGGGCACAGGGTATAAGAAAATTCTGTGCTCTACAAGTTTATCTATGTTGATTCGAGAGTACTTGCAGCTTCGTGAGATACTTTGTATGTAGAAGTATAAGTGTCTTTATCTGTGTATCTTACTCTTTATCGTACACAACAAACATGTATTATTTTTCCCGCACAAGGTAGTCGGTTGTCAGTCGTGAAACGCAGTCATATAACGCGCATTACAACAGATCCAGCAAGATCCACAATTAAACGGCGACAAGGCCAGAAAGAAAAATATATAAATGCATAATTAGTTATTGTGTGGATACCGATCGAGATGCGTACTCCTACAGTTTTGGCTTCTACAAAAGTATTCGCGGTATTTTTGTTCCTGTCAGTGACATTAAATCGTGATGTACTGGGAGATGGTACGTAACACAAAGATCATGAACGTAACTGTGTCCAATTAAGTGAAGTTAATTGTTCCCCATTTAAAACAATGGAAAATCTCTATATTTGAAAGAAAATATTGATTTCAGGAAAGTTCTAAAATATCATGTATATGGTGAACAGGATTTGCCAAAATTAGTTCAGATTTTCCAGACTCGACTGTACTTGTATCGATCCATTTACATAATTGCTGAGCTTCGGATGTGCTTTTATTTAAATTTTATAAATTTCTATTGATAATTTGTGTATTATCTTGCCGCTGTAATATATTTTCTGTTGATAAGTTGGTGGCTTTAAAATAATATCTACAAATATTTAACATACAAATGAATGCAGTACATATCGATATACACATTGCTTAAAGACTTTTATTGATGTTCTGAAATTGAGCACAATGTAATTGTGATGTGATATATATTCGATTCATGTATACATTTTGAGTAAACGCGAATTCAATCCAGTGTTTGCGAACACGTGCTAGGGTACCTCCAAACTGTGCACAAAATATCTGTACCGAGCACTGGGCTCGACAATATATCCAGCATTCCTAGCCTGGCTGGTTTATTTATAATCAGATAATTATTTCACCTAAGCGACAAGTGCGATAAGTGTTTATACGCTGATAGATAAGACGATTATGTTGTCAGCACGTACATATTTAACTTTTTTAATTAACATACAAAAATACATTTACATATGCTGTCTTACTCTGTAAATCGGGCAACGCTGTGTTACGTCATCAAGTATTTAATATGTACTTATGTATAAACAAAGATTGCTTGGCGCCGTCAGAGCTGTTTTTCCTGCTGCAAACTATTTAAAACATTTGAAGATATCAAAATATAAACAAGTTATTTCAATGGTTTCAAATATTTTTTATTTAATTTATAATAAACAGAGCAAATAGCTGACTATATTCGAAAATGTTGCATAAGTGGTCTGAGAAATGCACGCACAACAAATGGCTGCGAAAAAATGGAAGGGTCAGTAGCTAGTATTCCTAGACTTTGGCTTGGATTATGCTCCTCCACGTTTGGAGTATGCTGTTCGAGGGAACAAGAGCGAAGGAACTGTGAACTGGGTCGATTGGCTGCATTAGAAGGAACTAAATGCGTGGATGGTCCTAATATTACATCAATTTCGTATACAGATTGCTGCCGAGCCTGTCAAGGTAAGCAATACCAGGATATTTAATCTTCTGTGCTCTCATAATAACAACTAATAACTGTAACTTCTGTGACAATTGTTCAGTTGGCTTGGCGGTCAAGGCCAGTAAACAGAAATGCAAGGATCCTTTATTTTCATTTCTCTCGAATATTGAATCATATCGAATTTGCTGTTCGGAGAACGGTTTTTCGAGCTCCGAAAATGGCAATAAGCTGGATGAAAAGATTGTAGATATTCCACAATCTGCCGAACATGAAGAGGATGCCGAGCATGAAGAAGATGCCGAGCATGAGGAGAATCCCGAGCAGAATAGGAATAATGAGGATGGAACTATTGTTTTAACCGATGATGGTGAATACCTCAGATTCGGTTGCACATAATTTATTAACTGAATTTTACTGCCATTATAGATGATATTTGCGGCAAGGTTCCCAATCTCTGCGCACATATTTGTGAAAATACATTTGATGCGTACAAATGCAGCTGCAATCCTGGATTCAAATTAGACGATAATAATGTAACCTGTTCTCAGGATAAAGATAACGGCGTATGTCCTGCAGGATACTTTCTAGATTCAGCTCACGGCAAATGTGTTGACATTGATGAATGCAAGGATCAACTTCATACGTGCAAATCAACACAATATTGTCACAACCAAATCGGATCATATCGTTGCCTTAACATAAAGGCAAAGAGCTGTCCCACAGGATATTTCTACGACGAAAAGTTGGAGGAATGTGTAGGTCGGTAAATGTATTAAAAATCAGAAAATACGACCAAGTTATTAATGTTAAATACTATTTTCTAATAGATGAGGATGAGTGCACTCAGTCGCCATGTGAAAATGGTTACCAATGCTTCAATTCACCTGGAGGATACGACTGTAATCCTGAAGAGGAACATGAATCATGTGACACTGGCTTTTATTTAAAAGACGGCACTTGTGTCGATATCGATGAGTGTAATTATAATGCGACAAACACATGCAAATCCAACATGCACCAGGAATGTAAGAACACGATAGGCAGTTATTACTGTAGTTGCCTGCCTGGTTACAGTTTAGATGCGACACAAAATGAATGCGTAGGTAAGTGATGAAAGGCAGATAATTATATAAAAAATATCACACACAATTGCCAATATGAATGTATTCATTAACATATGATGTATGTGCACACTTCCTGTAGATATTAATGAGTGCTCAATTAACAATCACAACTGCCTGCCAACTCAAAGATGTGATAACACCGTCGGTTCATACATATGCACGGTATATAATCTTTCTTTATTTCCCCAATATAATAATTTACAACTTGACAATTTATGTTATATTATTTATTGATTAGCGTTGGACCTCCTGCGGAACGGGATACACACTGAATTTTGAAACTGGCAATTGCGACGGTAAGGATCGAGTATTAACTTATCTTTATCATGATTTCAACAAATATTTATAAATCTATAGATGATGATGAATGTGCGCTTGCTACCCACAATTGCCAAGTGGATTATGATTGCTATAATACCAAAGGATCATTCCGTTGCCACAGGAAAACCACAACAACTACTACAACCACAACAACGACAACAACAACAACACCATCAACAACTACATCGACAACACCGATGCCGCCCACAAAACCCAATTCCCGAGATATTTACCATCCACGCAATTATGGGACACACACAAGTTATTCATTATCCCGACAACCGTGTACTTCCGGATTCCACAGGAACCATCTTGGCGCATGTGTTGGTAATTAAAAGTATTTGCTTATTTATTTTATTTTATTAACGTGAGCAGAAAATTTATTTACGATAGAATTAAAACAAGTTACTTTTAAGTAAAGAACTGAATTTAAATTAAATTTCAAATTATGAATTGACATTTAATATTTATAATACTAAAAGTAAATCTCACAAATTTGAACTTACACAAATATTAATTTTCCAGATATTATAACACGTCTTTATGTTTTGAATTAACATAAGAAAGAAGAGGAGTTATTTTCAAAACAATTTTCTATGAAGAATGGAATTGCATTGTTTAAAACTACATGATGTGATTAACAGAAAATTCAAAAAAATGTTATAACCAGTAAGGCAACAATAAGAAAAGAATAAGTGGTAGTAAAATAAATGTTTTAGGGGAATAAAATTATCTATCTCTAACTATTACTTATTTCTAAATATTAATAATTATTTTGCAGACATAAATGAATGCGTGGAGTACAAGCCATGTATGAGTAATGCGCGGTGCATCAACACCAATGGATCGTATCGTTGTGAGACCTATACACAGTGTCCTGCTGGATTCACTCCAACACATGATGGAACATCTTGCGTTGGTGAGTAGCTAGACTCTTCAATAATATATGAATGCCACAAAAATCCACTCAATGCAACCACAGATATTGATGAGTGCGAAACAGGAGAGCATAATTGTGGGGATAAGCAAATCTGTCGCAATCGAAGTGGCGGCTATATATGTGCCTGCCCCACGGGGCATCAGGTGGTACGTCTACAGGATGGAACGAACAGCTGCGAGGACATTAACGAGTGTGCACAGAGTCATTCGGCGTGTTCATCAAACGCACAATGCTTCAATACCATTGGCTCGTACTATTGTGAATGCAAATCTGGTTTCCAAAAGAAGTCAAATCATGAAACTGGAGACAGTTGGCAGACTCATGCCCAATGCTTTGATGTGGATGAATGTATGTCAATTCCAGGTCTTTGCCAGCAGAAATGTGTTAACTTCTGGGGAGGCTATCGTTGCACCTGCAATCCTGGATACGAACTAAGCAATAACAACCGCACTTGTAATGATATAGATGAGTGCGAAGTGCACAAGAATTACAAGCTCTGCATGGGGTAATTATCATATACTTATTAATCCTAACTTCCTAGATATAATGGACACTTTTCTATCTATTTACTCTCAATTTCATAAAGTTATTGTATTAACACGGCCGGTTCCTATCAATGCTCCTGTCCCCGTGGCTACACTTTGGAGTCTGACAAAATTACTTGTCGGGACATAAACGAATGTGAAACAGATAGCGATAATCATGTGTGCACTGGTCGGGTAAGAAATTTGATATTTGATTACTAGCAACTGTTGTTAAAAAAGAAAATAATCATGAAATATATTTTCTGATTTAGAGTGTAAAAGTATTATGTACCTTAATCAGTAATTTTTCTCGTTTTACAGAGTGACATTTGTACGAATATACGAGGCAGCTTTAAGTGCACCACTATAAATTGTCCTCATGGCTATATTAATGATCCAGAACAAAAGAAGTAAGAGATGATTATTAACTTATTCATATATTATATCTATACAAATTATATAAATATTTCTTTTTACTTTGCAGTCGATGCCGACAAAGCAGTAACTTTTGTGAGGGAGAAGAATGTTACACCAAACCATCAGCCTACACTTACAATTTCATAACATTTGTATCAAAACTAATGATTCCCCCAGATGGTCGTACCATTTTTACACTACGTGGTCCAGCATGGTATGATGACATTGATTTTGATCTGAAAATTGTTAGAATTCAAGCGTCTCCAAATATTGAAAGAGCATCAGAGAGTTATTTTGAGTAAGTACCATATGTGTGATAAATATATAATGGTAAATCATTCAAAATTGATTTTTCAGTACTTTAAAGCAAAACCACCAAGTAAGTCTTGTATTAAGGAAATCACTAGAAGGACCACAGGATGTCGAATTAGAACTAACAATGACAGTGTTTACAAATGGAATGCCTCGCGGAAAAAGTGTTGCCAAAATTTTCTTATTTGTATCCCAATACACTTTCTAAATACTAACATAAATTTGTGCATTTATAATACATAATATGATTGTTCCATTTGTTTTTTTGTTTGACTTCCGACAAAATTCGCTAGAGTGTATTAAACTGAAGACTTTTTAAAACTGTCTAATATTTGCAATCTGTCTGAAGTATTTATTTGCCATTAAAGTTTTTGTTTATTTTAGATATAAATTGTATAAAGATTAAATTTACTCTCATTTCATTTATTTATGGTCTGAAGCCAGAAAGGCAGTGTCGTCTACTTACGTCATAGTATCTTATCTGTTGAATTTAAATATCTTATCAAAAATTTCAGTTTCTGCTCTGTTATCTGTATTTCATCTTTGGCATTATTTGCAAAGTAGCTCAATTATAAATTTAATATAATTATGGTTGCATGTGCTACCAGTTATAAAAGTATGTAATGCCAGCTAATTGGCTTTCGGCATAAAGACACAGAGAATTAATTTGATTACAGCGAAACTCTTGCAACGCTGAATAATCCCTCATAAACTGTAGCTTTTAACTTTGGTTATGATGTAAAATGCAATGAGACCAAAACTGCATTAAAAATTCATTATACAGTGCACAAAGAGGGGTAAAAGTCGACCCTTTTTAAATTTAAGAAACTTATCTTTTATCAGCGTGCCACAGGACTCTATGCAACACATGCAACAACACTTTGCCACAAGTTTTTCACCTCCTTAGAAGTTGAAAACTGTCGAGAGATGGGAAATGATAAGGGGAAAGAGATGCCGATAGTAGAGTACTTTTACCAAAGGAATTTCCTGCACAAAGGATATAGAATATGCACACATATGTACATACAGCATGTTCTCATATGTATGGGTATGGCCTAAAATGGTCTCAGCCTGCAGGTCATAAGCAAAACTCATAAGGCAAGGACATCAGCAGCGATCATAATCGACGTCTTTGGCACTTTATTGACAAACTAATAAAAACAGAGCGAAGCAAAGGCAACGTAAGGACTGAGAAAAAGGACTCGACGACGAAACGATTTATTAAAATCCCTATGTATGGCAAACATAAAAAGCAGCGCTACTGACCGTTGATGTGATGAGTAATTTGCTTTTGGCTTTTAATGGCCCAGACGACAACGACAGCGACAAGGATGATGAGCATGTGGGCAAGTTACAAGGATAATAACGACAACGATGTTCGAAATAGTTGCAGGACACGGAAATTAGTGCGGAAACGGTTACTACGCTTAGCAATCTGTCAAAAAGCCAAAATGTAATAAATGAGATACACACACACACACACACTGGTATCATCGTCCTCGCCATCAACATAATTCATATATCATGCCATGGCACGACAAAAGCTTTCCAACTGGACAAAAGCGCCAACTACTGCGACTGATGCTAAAAGGATGCGCCTTTCATAGAAGTTGTAAGTTGGTATATATATCTGAGTATGCATGTGTGCAGGGAACACACACATGTGCCATATTTCATTACACGTTGATAAGTGGTCATTTGTCCACCCGACTTTTGGCATAGTACATAGTACAGTATGGGGATGCTCCTTGAATGCCAACAGGCATTTCATAATAATTTTAACAACCTTTTTTACGCAAACATGAACTGGACTCCAGACTGAACCCATCCGAACCGCTCCTAACTGAACTGAAACGTAGCTGATATTAATATTAAATGCAGCAGTTGGACTCTGCATTAACTTGTTTAACTTCATATTCATATTCGTATTCATGGTCATATGATATTTAAATGCTTTAGGTGTCTGCATTATAGGTATTTTAGCTATTCTAAGCACGATATTATGGTTGCTTGAATTAGAAAATTTAAATGATGCACTTGGAAAAGGAATTAAGTATTTAAATTAAAATTAAAACGTTTTCTTTTGAACAGTAAAGGAAATTAACAGCAAACTAAACTTTAGAAATTGAAAAAAATAAGGAGTACGATTTTTAAAAATTAATAACAATTTAAAGCAAAGTGAAATAACATATCTGGTGGTTACTCTGGTTAAGGTAATCATTTTGATTGATTGAGTATGTTGACGACAATCATTAAAGAAGAAATTAATTGTTTTTTGCTGTTATGTTAATTGGGAATATATCAAATTCGTCTTATTATCATTTTTGTAAAGTCTTTCACTTCTAATAATATTTTATTTATTTTTAAACAGCTTAAATATATTGTTATATTATTAATCAATGATGCACCTTGAAGCTCATTTATTAAACTATTTTTATGGTGAATGATTCAATATACTGACAAAGTTAGTAAATTAAATATAATTTTTTAATTTTTAGTCCCTGACATTATCAAATTACAATTAGATCCTGTATAGCCTTCAGTTATAAATAAAATAATTTGTATTTTAAGGGATATATATTTTTTCAGCAAGTACACAATGATGACATTTATGATCCAATCTGGTTAAAGTCCAACCTACTCGTAAACGGATACAATAATGATGGCCTATGATTAATCGAACTGAACTCATAAGTTGCGACTTTGAATTTGCGTAATTCCCCAAAAAACAAAAACGTAACATAAACAAGCTATGAATGGAGGGATAAACAAATTGAAAGATAACCAAAATTGGCAAAACATATTTCACAGCTGCAGCGTTTGGTTGAATGACAGACATTGGCACAGATCCAAGAAGTGTCAACAACAACAACTACAACAACAACAAAGAGAGGTGTTACTGGCACAACCCAAAATCTTTAAGAGTTCAGTTTCAGTTTCGCTTTCAGTACGAATATGACCGTCAAAACGGATCAGCAGCCAGTCAACTACCTGGTTGAGTTACCTCATTCAGTTCCAGCCAGCGAAGAGTCAATAAAACGTGTAAATTATTATTACGCTTTGGATGGAAAAGAAAGCAACGTGGGGGCGCTATGGGGATCCGACTGAGACTGAGATGGAGACTCGGTTGGAGACTGACTAGACCAGAAAATTACTCAATGTGGCCTTTACTCGGCATGGGGAGATAAATGCCAATGGCTTGTTTGTTGGCTTGTTGGCTTGTTGGAGTCATCAGCATTATCATTGTAGTTGGCTCAGCTTGTTGACTGTCTGCTCTTTCGGTTTCTACTTTCACTCTCAATCCAGCTAATTTGCTTAGCGCTCTTTGTTGTTGTTGCTGTTGTTGCAGCAATACAATTAAGACATTTGACTCTTGGTAGCACCCCAGATTTGCAACACGTATTGTACAATAATTTGTCCGCTTATTAACGGGGCTTATGAGCAAACAGAGAAAAAAAGTGTAACAAATGATTACAAGTAATGCTTAGTTGAATGAACAGTCTGCAGCTGTGCAGATAGAGAGAGTCTACAAATAATCAATTAAAAAGATACATAAATATAATAATAATAATGAGGAAAAGTCCAGCTGTTGAGTCAACAACTTGTTGGTAGTTGTGGTAATACGATCATCTTTCATTCTTTGCCAGCTCCGTTATTATTTAATGCAAACTCTCTCTTACTCTCTCTCGCATTTCTCTCTCTTTCTCTATCTCTTTTTCTGTAGTATTTAATTTAAGTGATTACGGCAAACTCTGCTCTTTCACTCCACAACAAGCTGTGTCTTCTCTGCCCTCCAATTGTCTCTCTCAGCGAAAGCCTCGACTTAACTTGACTCAACTCGACTCGACTTGAGTTTAACTTGTGTTAACTTGGCTTGTGGCATGCTCAGCGCCGGCGTCGCGTGTCAAACGAACGCCGCACTCAAAGCCGGAAAGACGTTAACAGCGCATGCGTCGCAGTTAACATAAAGAGTTGAATTTCTTTTTGAAAACCCGCCGGAAGATACAAGATACTTTTGATCAGCGTGTGTTTGTGTCTGTGTGTGTGTGTAAGTGTTACCGAAAGTGTGCAAAAATCAAATGCAAAGCCGGCTAAACAAATTTGTGCATGTCGCAATTTAGAGTTAAACAAAGCGTGGCAATTGTTGCAATTGACAAGATGTTGCCATCCGACTAATTTTAAGTTCAACCAGCCAAAGAAACGTATACAAATTAAATGAAATGAAATCAAAAGAAAAGAAAAGAAAAGAAAAGAAAAGAAAAGAAAGTTGTCGTCTGTCTGGGTTCGTTGAATTGTGCAAAGTGAATAAAGCATTGAAAACATTACAACATTGCGTATAAATTAGCCAAGAAATGTCTTAACCAAGTGACTCATTCTATTACCAAAAAATCGAAGTTCAGCACGCGTCAAACATTAAAGGCAACTGGGGAGTTGGGGCAACCAGTGAGTGGATTATATAATTTACGCCCACCTTGCCACTCCCAACAGGCGCAGCTGAAGAATTCACAACACGTACGCTGCTTTTTGGTTTCCGTGTCCTGTCTTTAACCCCGAAACCGAAAAACCGGAGCTCATCTCAAGCGTAAAGTGTCCTTTCGTGTTGCCCCGAGTCGCCGTCACATACACATATTTAGAGGACATGGATGAGGTTGTTGCACACTTGTGCGTGCCTCGAAACACACACGCACACACACACACACACACACACAACACAATCGAAACGTTGCACTTGCAGCATTTTGTGATTCTTGCACCTGTGCAACAGAAGGTGGCACTCTTCACATGAAATTAGCTGTCATTTCTTGTTGTAAATGCCATTGCAGTCTGTCGATGCAGTCTTCGTTTTTAGTGCAGCGCCCTCTGTCGCCTGTTGGCGGCAAATGCAATTTTCTAGTACGAGTACTCGTTGCATCTCCTTGTGCTTGCACCATAAAATTTTGGGCAATTACTGTTACAGCTGCTGCTAGTTGTGTGTGTCTCTCTGTGTGTGTCTCTGTGTGTGTTTGGCAAGTCTCTTTCTCTGTCTGTGTGTGTAATTGCATGAAATTTAAATTTTATATGCGACCAACACATTTGGCATAGTCGCTTTTATAGTATTATGGCAAGCATAAATAATAAATTTGGCTGCTTTTCCAGCTGTTTCAACTTCTTCGCTGCGCAATATTTGAAATACACTTTAAACTTTTGCCAGCATATATTTCGAAACTCTTGTGCGTCATCTTCATCACAGCAAGATGCGTTTAAAATTCACACTGAGCCACACAAATAACCTTGACTTTATTTAAATGTAAATCGACAGACGCTAAATGAGAAACCCAAAACAAAGCTGGCTTAAATATTTATGGTGAAATTTAAAGGTAGCGGAATGTAAAACTGATCAGAGTTGTAAAATTAATAATTGAACAGGTGTTGCATATTGCAGGGTATTACAGGGTATCCAGCTACCTCACAACACTACCAGGCATGCATTATCTTCCATCATGTTGCTATGTTTTTGAGAATAGATATAACATCCGCTTTTTGGGCTATTTGACATTTTCAAGCTAAAAATTGAAATGAAACTAATCATAATTAGCAAATGATAAATTTATGAATTTTCTTTTAGTAATTTTGACAGTTATAGGATCTGTCGATTTTACCACAATAATATCGATTATTACAAAAAAAAGAATTAGGAAATTCAAAACGAAGTTTTTCAGAATTGTTTTAAAAAAAAAATCGAACTTTTAAAATGGGTCGGAAATCTGTACTTTTTTTAATTAAATCTGATATCTAAATTAATAGATTACTCTATTAATGTGGAAATATATTAATCTATCGCTTTAATTATATACATTTCGACAAGATTTATCGGAGTGAATATCTTTAAACCATGCAAACTTACCATGCAAATTTCGATATTTTTCTAAAGTTTCTTACACGTGTCACTGCTTAAGTTCCAACCTTTAACCAAATCATGCAGAATTCGCCAGACTGAGCGTTAAAATTTGAAGGCCTGTCAACGCACTGTGGCAACAAAAAGGCGACAAATAAAAGTCGACATAATAATATGAATAATTTTTAGCACCCGTTGCAGACATAGAAACCGCGACAGACACAGAGACAGAGCAGCCAAAAGAGCTAAAGATTATGGATATGATTATATGTAGAGTTTATATGGAGGAGTAGTCAAGTATATGATGATGACAAGTCGAGGCGTGTGGTTGCATAAACTGAAAGCACGGCGCAATCATAACAAACGGAATTAAAGAAATGTCGACGACGCGTCGTTGTTGTTGTTGAGGGATCTCAGAACGAGCACGTGAGAATTGCATTAATATGAATGCAAATGTTGCCGTTGCCGTTGCCGTTAACTCGACTAAATCTATAAATTTATGAGGATCTCAAGAGAAATTGCAATTTTTAGCAGTTTGTAGTTGAGTTTTGTAGAGTTGTCAGCAAGTTTTTATGTGTTATACTCGTATTTGCAGGCGACGTGACTTGAGCAGGGGATTTTCCAATTGGCGCAAGCAAACTCACCAGCCCCCCCAATTTACCAAGCAACCCGACACAAGACACCCATCCACACTCAGTATGCAGTTTCGACAGCAGCCGCAAAGTATGCTATGGAAAATTGCATTTCTAATTATCGCATTAGTCGGCGACGTGTCGTGCATAAGAAATGGCGACGGAAATGACGAGTGAGTTGACATTTCTACCTTAATTTATGCAAATTTCAATGCAAATTTTTCCCCCTCCTTTCCCACACTGACAGGCAGAAACACATTTCCGCCAAGCTGAAAAACTTTTTTCCCTCCGAGCAATTGGGTGAGGTGAATTCCCCGATTGCTGCACAGACGGCCCAAGTCTCCGCACGGGTAACAAACGGCGGCTTTAGACCATCTCAGATGCTGGAGTTTACGCCGTCGGATGTGATGCACGGCAGCAGTAACCGATTTCCGCCCAGCTATCTGGAAGCCAACTATAAGCATCAAGTGCCCAGCTCCTTGGCCAATCTGAATCCACAGCAATCGGCCATGGACAAGCAGTTTGCCTTTCCCGACGATGACGGTCAGTCGACTTACCACAGCTTTGGCAGCACACAAATACCCACCACACCTGTGGTCAGCTATTTAGATCCATTCACACAGCAAAACTATCGCTATACACCCACAACACCTGCCTATATTCAGTATCAACGAGAGCAATCTGATGGACACGGAGATCAGGCTTATACGGTGCAATCGTCGCTGCTTGTGGGCAATCACTCGCCACACCGCCAACGTCCTGGCTCTGTGGATGATGTCTATTTAAAGCGACCCGGCTACGTGTTCGATGAGAGCCCCTCGCCTGTCTATCGTCGTCCTACGCCCCCAACAACAACAACAACACAATCGACAGCAGCAGCGAAGGCAACTTCGGCATCTTCAGGGCATAAAATTTCATACGATTCACATGATTACCCACCGCCCAGCTATGCCACCCAACAGACATCGAATTTTGTGCCACAACCGCAGCAAGCAAGTGCCCGACCAACTGCAGCTTCGTATCGACCGCCTTACAACCGTCAAGACGTCAATGACAACAGGCCATTAGCAGGCCCATCGATACATGAAGCCGCTTATGCATCCCAGCCGCAATTCTCGTCGTCGTCTAATTATGCAAACAACTTTGGTAATTATTTGCAGCGACCACCCGGCTACCCCAGTCAGTCCCAGTCGCAAACCTATTCCCCCCCAACCCACTCGCAATCCAACCCCACTCACTATCAGTACGATTCGCCGGTAAGGCGACCTCAGCAACAGCGACCGGCACACAATTACTACGAGTATCAAATTGGCGAGATACCACCGCAATCCCCGCAGCATCAGTTCAACTATCGTCCTGGTCCAGTTCCCGCCTATCGACCACCATCACAGCCCTCAGCTGGAGGCGGTGGAGGTGGAGGTCTGGCCACTTTGGCATCTCTACTCAGCTCGACACAACAATATGCGCCACAATTTACGAATCTACTTTTGGGAGGTGGTGGTGCTGGTGCTGGCGGTGGTGGCGGTGGTGCTGCCTCCTCGGCTAGCCCATTAGGCAGTCTCTTAGGCGCTTTCACGGGCCAGCAACAACAGCATATCCGTCCACCAAACACCCAGCTCATTAGAGCTCTGGAGAACATCGCACGCAACGACGATTTACAGTGTGTGCCCAAGGTACTCTGCCAGATGATTGCCGGTCAAACATTACGTGGCCAACTGCCCGGATTCATTACATCGCCGGCCATAACCAAGTGAGTATCTCTCTCTATTATAAATAATGTGGCAAGGGCTTTAGTTGTAAGTAAATATTATTATTAAATTTGCATTTCCAGCCAAGTAAAGACATCTCATTCCCTTTACTTCCCATCCCTTCCCTCACAGTTAGTCGTGCAAGCGTTAACTGGGATTAGACTTCATTATGCAAGTCGATGTGGGCCCAGACCATATTGATTGTCATATTAAATGAGCCACGCTTTGATTGAGACGAGGCAACCTGAATCGTCCTCGTAGTCATCGTCTGTAAATTGATATTGTTTGGCTTTTCCTTGCAAATTGGCATTTACTCAATTAAGTTTTATACGCAAGGATAAAGAGGCAGCTGGGGCAACATTTAGCTAACCAGCTAATGAGAAGCATAAATATTTAGTAGGTTTGAGTTAAAGAGAGAAAAGTAACAGGACAGATGTGCGCACTTTTAACTTTTAACAAGTGAGATTGCTCTACTACGAAATAACCCGTCTTAACTTTCGTTAGATTAATTTATTAATTTGCTTATTTTGATATAAATATAGATAAAGAGTATTTCAGGGTATATAAAGTTAGGGAAAAGGAATAGGCATAAAAAGATATTAATTCAACTTCATCTGGAAAAATTACCAAAATGTATATATTGACAAGAAAATTATATCAGAGTGAGAGAAATCCAAACTTCTTCAAGGTAGTAAATAGAGGTAATAGAAGGATTTATAGAAGGTATATAGGGCTAATATGGTTGTATAATGGCATATGTATTTGAATAAGATGGATTTGGGGAGTAAATAGATTTAATACGAGTATTTATAGAAGGTATGTAGGGAAAATATGGGTGTATAATGGCGTATATATTTGAATAAGATGGATTTGGGGAGTTAATAGAGTTGATAGAAGGTACAGAGGGAAAATATGGGTGTATAATGGAGTATATAGTTTAATAACATGGATTTGGGGAGTAAATAGAGGTAATAGAAGCATTTATGGAAGGTATATAGGGCAAATATGGGTGTATAATGGCGTATGTAGTTGAATAAGATGGATTTAATTGTTTTAGCCCATTTATTTTAGAAATATTCAAAATCCGTACTATGTCGGACGAACAGGACTAAATCAACCTGGATATTAACACTTTATACCGTCTGAAATACCTTCATTCACCTATTACATATATATAATATTGAAATAAAAAAAAAAGTACCATATTTATTAAGCTTCTATTTCTCTACTTTTCATTTGGAACAGCTTCCTCGCCGGTTTTCCAGCTGCCTCGCCAGCTCTCATTTACGGAAGAGCCGCATTGCTTGGAATAAGCGGCGGAGAACGGAGTTGCGTGAAAACTTATGAGAGATGTCCTAAGAATGAGGTAAGCTGTCAAGGGCGTTAAATGATTATTAAAAACTCAAACTGTCTACCCCTGCAAACAGATGGAAATCATTCACTATCTGAACAATCATCGCGGTGGGTTTTTCAAGTTCTTCAGCGAACCGGAAGAGCAATCCGCGGAGGCACAACAAAGTGAATCTGGCGGCGGTTCATTGTTTAGCATTCTCTCGGCACTGACGGGCGGCGGTCAGGGGCAGGGGCAGGGGCAGGGATTGGGTCAGGTGACGCGCACCACACCCCGACCGGTGGTAAGACCCACTCAAAGACCTAGCACGGACATTGCCGATGGCATTGGCAGCTTCTTTACCCGCGTGCTGTCCGAGTACTTGAATGGTGTGGAGTTTCAACGCAGGAGGAGGAGAAGGAGAAGTCTGTTGCCAACGGAAATTAAACGTAACATTGAGACGGATAATGGCCGCTTGATGGCCGTTGATTTTCATGATGAAGAAGATGACTTGGATACTCAGACACTAGTCAAATTTCAAGATGATGATGAAGCGGAGGCAGCCCAAGCTCACACCGAGCTGATAGGTGTCCTGCAATTTCCCGAAGACATCGGCGAGGGACGGATACTGCACTACAAGGGCATTGAAAGTGAAGAACACAATCATCACGTGGATGGAACCGTGCGATTTCCGGATGCCACGCCGGAAGCTCAACGCGACAATGAGCGTAAAGTTATCCACGATTTCAATCGCAATGCAGCTCAGCGCAAATTGAGATTTCCCCAGGGACACGACGAGGGTGAAAGAGAAGCCAAGCAGTTGGAACTGGCCGAGGGTTGGACCGCTGTGCTGCCCAATGGTCTAGGCGCCGAGGACTACGGCGTTAATAAGAGGCGTGGCAAGCGTATTGTCTTCAGGGATACCAACGAGGAGCTTGAGGACCTAGATGAACGCCTGAGAGAAGAAGAGGAGGAGGAGAGGCGCTTAAGAGAAGTTCAACTAGGAGAGGATCAAATAAGAAATGCTCAACTCAGAGAGGAACAAAGAAAACAACAACACACTCCACTTAATGCCCTTAATGAAGAAGCAGCTCCACCTCAACGCGGTGCTAGAGTAATATTCCCAGATCACTACGAGCGTCACATACGAAGGGGAAGGATCCTAAATCGACCCACCTATGCTCCCAGCTATGAATATAATAATGAAGTAAGACCCGAAGAGAAGGAGGAACGTTTGGTGGTCAGTGATGAGCATAGACCAAGTTCCTATTATCGTCTGGAAACCACAGATTATCAGACGAATGCACAGAGTCAGAGTTTCATGAACTATGGCGAATATATGCCGGGAAATACTGTGCGATTTGTCGAGTCCCTCGATGGGCCCAACTACAGTTCACAATACAATTATCCGAATGCAAACTATATCAGTGATAATCGTTATAGCAGCACCTACCAGACAACCTCAACGCGCAGTCCGAAGCACGAGGATAATAAGAACATCTATGTGACCAATTCCCAGGGGGTAACAGAGTACTATATAAGACCCGATGGACGTAAAGTCTACCTCGGTAGCGGTTCAATCACTGGGTAAATCACAGGGAAACGAGGCTGCTCTCTTTTTAGTCTTAAGTCTGTAAATAATTGTTAACACTTAAATGCCCCAAAATATTTATTAAATGCATATTTTTAGAACACACTCCAACAAAAGAAGATTCTTTTTAAGCAGTCCCCAGCAAATCAACAAGTCACACGACCAACTGAAATATGCAAAAGAAATTGCACATAAATCTAGCGACAAACGGCGTCACTTTTGAAAAATTAAATGTGATCAACGGAGAAAAGCAGCAACAGCAAACAGCAGGAAAATAGAAAAACCAACACACAATTTCAATTTTTTTCTGTTAGCGCGTTTTTCCCAAATGGGACGAATATTTGCCCAGACTCGCTTTCGCACTGAGCCAAATCCCACAAAAATGCAAAGTGCAAAAAGTGCAGCATACTTTTGTGCGACGGCACACAGCACGCAGGGTTGCCAACGTCACCAAAGCTCAAAGCAACGGTTGTTGTTGTTGCTGTCGCATCGTTTTATTTACAGCACTCTCATTGGGCTACAACTGACGACAGTGCCTGCAAACATATGCAACGAGTTAATAAATAACAAAACGGGGGCCCCATGGGGTTAGGATTGTGGTAGGGAAGGAAATAACGGTAGAGGGGTAGGGATAGGGGTAAGAGTTGTGTATTTTACCGAAAAGCTCTAGTTGCTGCACTTGTAGCGAAGTAAAAGAAAGCCGAAAAAAAACAAGCAGAGCACAAAGAACAATGTCAAACTAAGGAATCTCGACTGTGAAATACCTCGCAAAAAAAAACAAATTGATTTGAGAACTAGCAGATATTTGTGTGCTTTAAAATCCAAAAGAAAGAAGCAGCAGATAATGAACAATCTAAAGTTATTGTTGGTGTTCCTGAAAAAAAAGAAACCATTGCACTTAAATGTCTAAAATAATTTTGAGAGATTTGATTGAAATAAACTATTTTTAAAAATGTTTTAACATTTAAAAAAATTGTTCGAAAAGATTAAATATCTGACATTAAAGAAAGTCCAACATTTCGAACGGTTGTTTTCAAAAACATTTCTATTCAAAATCTCTAGAGATTTTTGGAACACACCTGATAGTAATGTAATTCGACTGGGAAATAAACCATATAAAATATAAAATACTTCTTACAAGAATTTTTGGAGTGTGGTCCCGTGGCTCAGATGTCAGAGTCGCCGACCTTTCACATAACTAGAACTACAGTTTGAAAAATAACTGGGTTCGAACCCTGCCATGTTTAATAATCTGTAACTTACCTGTTCTGAAAATTTTTGAAATTGCACTGAAAATGCTTTAAGTAGCATGTAGCGTGCTCAAAATATAAATAAAACGTATCAAAAAAAAAAAAAAAAAAAAAAGAATTTTTGGATGATGTTGCATTTCCTTGAACAGTTTATATGTAACAATCTATAGAAGTTATATCAAATTACACACCAGCATACATCACTTGTGTGAGAAAGCAGTCAACTTAATCTAAGAATACATATTACCTCGATTGTAGATGTTTACAGGGTATGCACAACAAGTCTGAGCTTAATGCCTTGCGTCAACAATTTGTGTGCGCCGTTGCAAAGTATGCAACCGTTTGCCGTTTTTTCATGTTGCATGCTTTTTGGCGTATCAATTTTTGTTTGCAACCAGAAAAATGCGGCGAGAGAGAGAGAGATGAGAGGGAGCGAGGGTGGGAGTGCGAGTGGGAGTGAGAGAAAGGAAGGAAAAGTGCATTGTCCGAGCAGTGAAACAAATGAAACTTCGAACTGGACGCTGATTGTGGTAGGGGCACAATGGATGCTGTGAATCCGCTCTTAAAAGCGCAGACATGACACGGCATCGGCACACAGCATTTGCACACATTTTCAGAATTTCAGATGATTTTTGTTTATTTATTTGCTTATACGAGTACTTCATACACATACTTACAATATAAGACTGACTAAGCCTATGCTGTCTGTTGTTTAAATTAGAGACCCCAACTAACAATACAAATGAATGGGAAGAGAATGTGATAGAAGACAGACAAAGTTTGGAAGAACGTAACAGAAAGATGTCCATGCAATTGACTGACTACCCGATGCGCTCGTTACCCCCACCCACAATAAGCCGCATCGCAAACCCGCCCATACATATATTATATGCCAATGTTTTTTCCAACCAATTCCATTCTTAACGTGGCTGTGGAGGCGGCAGTGGTCCAGCGCCTGGACATGGCATCCGTTTGGCCAGGTGCTTGCAGAGAGGCACATCCCGCACAGCATCGCCGATGAAGAGCGAGAGCAGATACCATTGTTTCATGCCGCCGGTTGATTGCACTTTGTAGTTCCTGAGTGGTTCGAGATGAAGGGTATCCAAACGAGATGTTGTACGTTCCGTCATCATCATCATCATCATCATCAACGTTAGCAGGCATAATAGTCGGCAACGAAAGCGGATTACAAAAATAATTACTTATAAGTAGCGAGTAATATACACAAGGATTCTCTTTTACTTCCCCCCTTCTCATCGTTTTCCCCTTTTCCAACCAACACCAGAACTCATTTCATTTTCGTGCTTGAGAGCCATATTAAAAACAAAAGTAATTTCCACTTTACTAAAAGTACCAAATGAGTTGCGAGTCAGGAACAAACTCTCTTTTAGCTTTGAGATTTTAAAGTGTGTTAGAGACTTGGGAAGTATTAAATATAAGCATTTTGGTTAGTGGTGTTAATGGTAGCTAATTTAATTAATAACTAAAAAATAGGTAAATAATAAATTCCTGTAAACCGTGTCTCAAGCAAACCTTACGTTTCAAAATTCAGACCATTTAAGAAATGATTTTTTATAGCCAGGAGTATTTTATATAAATAATTAAATATTATGTACTAGTTGAAGATAAATAACATAGTATTTAATTAATAAAAAACGTAAATAAAAATTGTGGTATTTTCTTATGCAAGTATTTAAAATTTATCAATTTGTTGTTTGTTCAATTTAAAAGTCCTTTATCAAAAATATAATATGTTGACAGTTCTGGTAAACCCATTTAGAAATTGTAGCGAAAATATATGTGAATATATGGTGATGAAGCATCTGGGTTCATTTAATTTGTTGCTGATTACCTTGCGATACTCCCATCAAGTCTCCTGTCCGAGTCACACCTTTCGGTCAGCAAATTTCACACGTCTGCAGTGAAATAATTTAATCAACTCAGTAACAAACACATCTGCAGAGCTCTGGAGAACAACCCAAAACCCCAAAAAAGGGAACAAGAAGGCTCAAATTGGGAGAACTCGTTAGTTATCTATGTTAGTATCTATGCTGAAATAATACATAAGTACTGAAGTTATTCAAATCACAAATTTCCACCTGTGTACAGGGTATCTCGTTGTACCCTGTACACAGGTGGAAATTTGTGATTTGAATAACTTCAGTACTTATGTATTATTTCAGCATAGATACTAACATAGATAACTATACAGCAGACTTTTTTGAAAATGTACTTTATGATTCTATTAAAAATAACCTTATTGTAATATGATTTATATAAACCCAGACTCCAACTATCCAGTCACTAACATCTCTATAGCTGAATATATTAAAATGTCAGACATCATCAAATTGATAATTTTATGTATTTTTCTCATTCTATCTGTTACATAACTTTGCACAAAGTAATCATAGCCCTCTCTAAAGTTACCGTAATAGGGTATAAAAAGGTGCAACAGCATCAAAAATGTAACTGACCAATGCAGAAACTGAACAGAACTGAGCTGAATTGAAGCGTTCCCCATTGTGTGCTTGCATAAATTTAATCAAAAACTTTAATCATATTTTATTATTACAAAACACGTCGTGGGCAAACGAACAAAACTTCTAATGCCAATTACATTTGAAACGAAAACTAAACAAAAACATACAAAAACGACTGAGAAGTAAAGGGAGAGAGAGGAGGAAACCGACAGACATTGAGCACATTTCAAAAATAATTTTGAATATTTGCACTTGACACGTTGGGACCAGCACTTGGATCTCTCTCTCTCGCGCTGTCTCTCTTTTGGCCACGTTGGCTGTCTGAGCCCGGTCAGAGACCAAGACCGGACCGGGCCGGGGCACAAGCAAAACTTGAGTGTTGAAAACTTTGCATGTTAAGTGTGAAAATGTCAGATGCATGTGAGGCGAGCATACGATATGACACAATATTAAATGAAATTTACAACAATGACCAATGCAATGGCTCTGGCTATGAATGCCAAATGTTGCGCATACGACACGTATGCCATAGATTTCTATGCTAAAGTTATCTGTTGCTCCTTAAACTTATCTTTTGTTTGCCAAAAATAAACAAGAATTTCATTTCCCAAATAGTTTCCGAGCAGCAGCAAATAAAGAAATATGAACTATGAATGAGCAAAGCCAAGAGCAAACTTTCCGCATTGTTTTATTGCATAAGTTCCAATAAAAGAGGGAACACAATCAACAGCAGGACAGCAGGGTAGAATTAATTATGAATCACTGTAAAACGACGGGTGATTTGAGCTAAAGAAGCAGAAGAAAATATAATAAAAATCAAAGCGGAAAAGAATAATTTCCTCAACTCGCACACGACTTGCATGACATTACCATGACAATGGCGAATGAGAGGGCAACTAACTCATCAGGAACTTGAAAATTTATGTAAACTTACAAATTGAAATCCAAAGCCAAAGCCAAAGCCAAAGCTAAAGACAGCAGCAGCAATGACATGCACATTTAAACAGATGAAGGAGAACGGTTGAAGCAAGAAAGACAGAGAGCGGGAAAGAGATGGGATGAGAGGAGAGAAAAGACATTAAATTATGCGCAGATGAGTTAGCATTACCAATGACAATGAGCACAATACACAGAGAGAAGAGAAGAGAAGAGAAGAAATAAAAATTGATTGGAAAACATTTTGAGCTAAAAACAAGTCATTCATTTGCCAAATGACAACAACAGCAGCACCAAATTGCAACGTAGCAATAACGAATGCAATCTCTGAGATACTCAGATGGCAAATACACAGAAATGAGAGAAAACAAAAGTTCAAGTTGCCAGTTGTGCGTTGAATGCGAAGCCATAAAGTCAGCGTTCCACTTGAACGACAAAATGGCAAAGTGAGATACACTGATAATCAGATGCTCTGCACAACAGATCGTATTCGTTATGTGGGAACTAACATGAATTTAACCTGTTTGATTATGTGATTTTTTTTGACTTGAAAAGACGCACTTAAATTCTCTGTACAACAGAAATATAATAATTTATGTGTATGTAAAGAATTTCTTGACTTAAACTGCACAACAGATTGTATACTTTATAAGCTAGCTGAAAAATTATTTCTAGTCTTGAAAAAACACACTTGGAACCGCTGGACAACAGATCGTATACGTTATTTTAAACTAAAATATCTTATGTCAATATAAAGAATTTTTTGACTTAAAAGAAACACTCGACAACAGATCGTATACGTCATTTTCCACTTAAATGTCATTAGATTAATGTGATTATTTGATATTTCTTTAAAAACTGACACTCAATTGTTCGCTGTACAGCAGATCGTATATTTTATGTGAGTATGAGGCATTCCTTCCCTGCACCAACTAACTCAAACACCAGTTATTTCTTTAGTTATAGCCAAATTCGACATACCTCAAGACCTCTGCCCAGGGTGCATGTGCTGCAGCTTTTCCATCGCCCAGCGGACGTCGTTGAGTGCCGGGACGTGAGGCGTGCACTCGGCAAGGCTCCTCCAGAATGCAAGCTCTTGGTCCAAACTCGCGCAGTATTTCCTTCTGGGCCAACTCAGCGTCTAGGGCCAAAGGATGACTGGCATCGCGTCTGCTGCGAGAACGATAGGTGTCTGCAAAATAAGTGGAAGTTTTTATGGTTGTATATGTAACAAAAACGCGAAATTAGACAAGAAATTGTGCAATGTCTTGAGCATAGTTTAAAGTGCAATACTCTTGGTATTTCCCTTGTTACCACTCATCATGTCTTGTCATTTGGTTTTACCCGTACGTAAAACGATTACCAACTACATACACGCATGGCTAACAACTTGGCTGACTTCATCTGGCACCTGGCTTATGGCATAGTAAGTAGTTGTAGCCTTGACCCCATTTCAGCCTGGTTAAGTGGACGTGCACGAAGCCGACAAGTCGCTGGCATTTGAGCCGACACTTTTTCATCGCACATATTTGAGTCTGGTTTTGAGTGATGTTAGGAGTGCTCAGTCAACAAATGTCAACAAGATATGTTGCAAGACTCAAACAAGACAAAACAAATTGTTGAATTAAAATTTCTTATTGATATTTGCATTACAAAAAGAAGAAGCTATAATTTATGCACTTTCACTTATTGAAAAGAAATTGAATATACATTTATGGGCTACAAACTTACTTGGACTCAGCGAGTAGGCCAATTTTTTGGCAAACTGTGACAAACGCACCGAGAGTACAATCACAGGAAATCCGACTAGTTGAACGGGTAGTTCGAACAATGGATCCGCACTCTGGGCCAGACCATCCTCCACGAATTCCAGCAGCAGCACGAGCAGCACATAAAGTGTGGGCAGCAGTGATAAGGTGCAAATGTAGCGCAGATTCATGGCTAAAGTCTTATCCACAAATGCCGAGGAGGAGTCAACTTGGTGCGTTTAAAGTCTTTGACTGACTGACACGACTTGGCACCACGGCGAGCCGCCAAAGCGCAGCAAACAAAAACTAAACCAAAAAGCGAGAGGGAGAGTCGAAAGGAGACGGAGAAGGAGACGGAGACGGAGACGAAGACAGAGAAAGAGCATGCGAAGAGTTGACAGACAAAACTAAAAGTGTTAACGCTCTTTGAGCCATGTAAAGTTAGCGGCCAAGTTTGTTTTGCATTTTGACCAAGTTTCGACGCGGAAGCAAGAGAAGCCAAAGACAAGTGAAAGTGAGGCAATATGGCCAAGTGGAGGGCGCCCAGACAGAGCCTACTTACATACTGCAGACTTACATACACGTACGTATCTTTGTATGGGTTACCTTACAAAATGTGGCCAAACAACCTGCTCAGCTGTTTGCCCAGCCACCAAACTCTGTGTCTCTCTCTCTCTCTCTCTCTCTCTCTCTCTCTGCAATAACAGTTTCTCTACACCTCACTATCTCTCTCTTTATTTGTTCGTCTCTGTCGTTTGTTAGTTGTAATTATAAAAAGTTATGAAACTTTTCATGTTAGGGGCCGTTACTTTTGCACTTGTGATTTCCTTTTGGCATATGTACCAACTACCAACAGTCCACAATCGGACTGTCTACAATTACAGTTGAATTTGCATATCAATTACTTAATCAGACTGCCAGACTTTTCGTTTCCGTTAGCTGTTAAATGATCTGCTAAGGTGCGAGTTTCGTATTAGACTAAGCCAAAGCTCCAACAATTGCCAACAACCAAAAACATTGGCAACATTTGTTAGTTAAGCTAATTTCATGGTGTCAATAAGGGAAGATACTTATACATATACTTATACTCATAAACATACATAGAGTATAGCTCTTAAAAAAGGGTACTCTGATTTATTGACAAACTTTGAAGCACATATTTAAACTATATACAGACCAAAGAATAAAAATAAACGGATATAATGAAAGAAAAATAATTTTTCACACCAAGGAAAATTTACTCTAATTTTTCCATTTACCTTAATTGTTCATTATTTGTTCATTTACAAAATAATTTTCTAGATTTATTTTACTTATTTTTAAAATTACGAAACAGAGATATTTATTCTTTTTACTCTAACTAATTTTTAAACTTTACATAGTATAAATATATCCCATACGTGAAAGTAAAGGAAATACTATTTAAGACTAATAATTTACAATTAATTAATTATAACAAAAAGCATTAATAAAAGGCTTATTTAGAAAAACGCTTGTATTTATTATATTTGGCAACTAAAGAGGAACTATAAATGTATAAAAATGATTATCATATCCCATGAGTGTTCAAAATTAAGAAAATAAAAATCTAATTTGGAAATCTAACAGTTTAACGGCTCTTATTTGTAACAATATTTATTTAAAGGGAATTGAAAATTCCAAACTTTTGCCATATTACAAGAAAAAAAAACAAACATAAATTCAACATTTTGTAAATTTTATTTGTTTAAATGCTTAACAAAATTTTCTGCTAATTTTGTATAACTCAAATTCGATTATTGTTGACTCAAACAATTGTGAGTTGAGTTTTCAGATTTGTGGAGCACGTGTCATTGACCACGTTTTTGAGTGTGAAGAAACCACAAATTTGTGTATACAATCGACACTTATTTTGTAGTTGAAGTTAATAATAGTTAATAAAAACATGACTTCAATTACCAGCTCATTTATTAAACAAACTTCAAGAACGTAGAAATCAATTGGCCAAATATGACATGGTTAAGATAAATTGCAGCTAAGAGTCAATAAGTTAATGGCCAATAATCAGTTAGATTGAGTTCGGTCAGCTGATCGAACAGTTAGCAAAACAATTGAGATCATTAACAGACCATGGCAAGAACCGACTCAAAGATCGTTCAATCAGTCGGTCGGTCAGTTATAAGCCAAGACCTTACCAAGCCAAGTTGATCTACTGGTCGACTGGTCGACTGGTTGCGCAAGAAGGCGCCAACAATCAGAGAGAGAGAGAGGTAACTAACTTGGCTTACATTTAGAGTTTCAGTTTGTATTTATTTCTGCAGGCAAGTTGCAATATGGGTTGGAAAAGCGGCATTGTAATTGTTGTTGTTTAGCTGCGCGTAATTTTCATGTTTTTCCAGTTGTGTGGCACTTGTTGCACGTTCGTTTTGGTTGCACGCTCGCAGGCCCGGATTCAAGTGGAACTACCCGGTCACAGGCACGGCAATGTTTGAGACAAGAGACCGTTTGCCTTCCTTTTTGGCCATAGCAATGCGGAAATGTTGGGCAACCTGACAAATTGATAGAAGTTTAAGTGTCATGTAACGAGTGCCAAGTAATCTATCTCGTATACGTATAAGACACGTTGCACAACAAACAAATCACTCGTCGAAACGTCAGGCCAAAAACCAACTAACACTTAAAGTGTTTGGACTCTATCACCAAATTGGGGCGCCCCGAACAATAAAAGTGCAACCCAGGTCCGCTTTTGGCACGCAACAAGCGTAACAGCTGGTAAACTGACCCAATTCCATTCATATTACAAATTGTTTACTTTTATTGTTTTTGTTAAGCCATCCAATGAAGGCAACATCAAAAAGAGTCCAAATAAAAACGTTATTTCGTGTATTTTATTTTTGCAAAATACTCCATCAAATAGTTAATCAGTTAACTGTTAGAGCAATAGATTTATAGGGTATTAAAAAGTGTCACATCGGAATTTGTAAAGGCAACTGTTGTTGACTGATTTATGTTTTGATTTTAATTTCAAAGAATTGTTTACCTAATCGATTTGTTTACTTTCTAGCGTTGTTGTCCTCATTTAATTGCTTAACAATTTAATAAGCCATTTGATATGTCTGTCATAATCCCGCAATTTCACTTAAAACTCTTGTGTGTGTGTGTTGCAATTCGTACGCGATTGCCATAAATAATGAAGCAATCGACAATCAGCGAAAATAAATATTGAACTAAGATTTAGTATCTTTTTGCTTGAGGTGTGCAATGTCAGTGAACAATTCAAAACGGCCAATTTGCATACAAAGTGTTTGTTTAAATTTTATAATTTTTGTCTAGCACCCGAAAGTATGCAATGGAATTTGGTTTTTGTTGTAAACTTCCCGAAAATATAGCATTTTATAATTTTTTTGATTGAAAATTATTATTTAATTTCAAATATTGGTTGTATTTATGAAATATTCGTATTACATTTCTATATTTATTACAGTCAAGAGCCAACAAAAACTCAGCTTAGTAAAATAGAGATTACTCCTAATTACAAATTTGTTGTCTTTTCTTGCAATATTTCGCAATAATTGTTAAGAGTTTTAAATCAATTACTGTATGACTTATATTAATTGTGCAAAATTATTAAATAAATGAAAGCAATTAAAGTGTAATTTTATTTAAACATTAAGCATTTTCTATAATTATTAGTAAGTTAGTTTTATCGAGACCCAAAGCGGTTTGTTTATAAATGATTTGTATTATAACCTTCGCTGAAGTATATAAAATATCCATATACTCGTACAATTACTTCAACTGTCAAAATCGACATTTCCTAGCACCTTAGAAGCAATTAAAAAGCCTTTTCCAGCAGCAATTCTTCAGATAAACAAGGTGTTAATGTGAAGGGAGTTGGGAGTGACGAATCGTGACAGGCATCAAGATGACAGAGTCCGCTAATGACTTATGACAAAGATAAGTAATAATAAACATACAACATTCAGACTATAACAATATGCATTTATTTACAATTGCACACGCTTGTCACACTAACATTAGGCATAATGTTTAAAATTAAACAAAAACTAACATATAATTGAGATAGACTAGCCACACTTAAATGACTACTTAGGACTCTTACAAGCTAATAGATACAAATTGCAAATTGTCACATCAGTCATGCCTCAGGTTACATTTAAAAAAAACAACTGAAGGCACTTTATTTATCAGCCAGAGGTGGGATGACTTAGCCGTAAGAGAGTGAAATAAATCATATATTACAATAGTTTTTCTGGGCCCAGAGATGTACTCGTATATAGTATGTGTGCGTTGTGTATGTGTAATATACATGTATCTAATACTTAAATTAATATGATCACATTTAAAGCGTCGTCCTAAACGCGCACCTTGTAGCTCAGTTTCATCAGCTTCTTGGAGCTAATTGGGCAATTTGGCCACAGATTGGCACAAGCCATTGGACCGTTGAGATTATCGCTCGTGTGTCGCATCAGTTCCCCCATATGAGCAGCAAAATACCATTTACTCGGCGGCATATTCATCATCCAGGGCATGGTGGGTGATCTGTAAATAAACAAAACAACAATAAAACTGAAGTAAATGGCATGAAAATAGAATTTGATGATGTTGTTTGTTATTAAAAAGTAACTTGTAATTAGTCGTTTCTATAGTAGAGATTGTTAATAATACTACAATGATATGTCCGTGTGTAGTCAGAGTCGTCTAACAGTTTTTCAAGTCACTTCGCTCACCTTCGACTCAAGTGCGAGGTTACAAAACAGCTCAAATGTGTTTGTATGTGTGTTTTCAGCTTGTGCGACAGGGTTATGTTTTTTGAGGTAGGTTATGACTGTAGTAAAGTCGTATAGTCGTATAGTATACGTAATGCTCTTACAGATTTCAAATATAACATTGAGTACTCCTCACACGTGCCGCAATTTCAATGAATATCTTTACTATACACAAATGAAAGTAACTGATTACTTGTTATTGTTCTTACCTGATTAATCGCAGCAATTCCCGCTCCTTTTCGCTTAGCTGATACTCCGGTTTGGCAGCCAATTCGCAGAGCATTTTAGGCAGACACGATTCTTTGATTGTATCCGACAGCTGCGATTTGGTTTTCAGGTTCGCTCCGGTCACAATGGCGGATGACACTGGCTTCAATGCCGCCGCCGCAGAGAACTCATCAAAATCATGTTCTGAAATACAAAAAAATATTATTTAAGCAATTAAAAGAATATTATTAATTTTGCAATGCAATCAATTTTGTATATTTGACAGGTAACCTGACTCCCGATTATAATTACCAAAAAAACTGATTTTTTATTAAGACTAGAAGCTGTGCAAAAATAGATTCAAGGTCAGAAATTCAGAAAAAACAATTACAAACACTTAAAGTAAGAGTGCTCGATTACAATATACCCTTTTTATACAAATATCTCACATTATACAGTGGCTGAATGGTGAAAATACTATATTTTAATCCCTGTTTCAGACTTTTGGAAAATGTTCTTAAGAATGACTGTACTGTTTATATTTCAATTTTAAAAAATATCATATAAACTTACGCTCAATATATATATATATATACATATAGTAGTTGTCTGTATTTGAAAATTTTTACTTGCTCATAATTATCATACCTTCTTCTGCCCATTTTTAATGAATACGGGGTATAAATACAAATTGTTCAAAAAACACGTTGTCAAAAAATCGACATCATGAGTAATATTTTTATTTTGATTAAATGTTTTTAAGCTAAAAATTATCGCATCACTGCTTTGAACATTTAAATAAACATCTTCACAAATACAAAACTGGAAAACACATTTTAAAGTAAATACAAATGATAAAATGGCGAGTACAGTAATTTATCTTTAGACAGTAACATTTACTGAATACAGAGTGTATTGTTATCTGAAAGCTGAAAAGTTTTGAAACAAAGCACATGGTAAATACATAAACGTAGTTTCGATTTTATCAAATATTTGCACATTTGGCTAATAAGCAAAGTGAACGGTCAACCTGATTCGTACTCCCCCTAGCAAGGCCAAGTCAAGTCAATACGTGCATTGAACTTTGCTTATTTATGTTGAATTTTTCTAGATATTAGATGAAAATTCTAGCAAATATTTGTTTAGTCATCTTGCTGACATTTAGTTAAGTTAATTATGCTGTTGAATAAACATTAGGTATAAGTTTAAAAAGCTGTTTGGCAGTTATTGGCAATTAAGTACGAATCAAATCCGTTTGGCGTATTTATTTTAACACCTGAACTTTGTACGCGGAAAAAGAGAAATACCTGGTAATAAGTTAAGTCCGATTACCCGAGTTCAACAAATCCCAAATCAAACTGTTATAAACAAAACCGCTGCGGTGGAGACTTTTTTGCGGTTTTTTGTATTTATTTATAGCCTTGTACAAAGTATATTGCTATTGTCTTCGTAAAGAAAGCCAACGAAGCATAACTAAGCCAACAATTTAAAATTTAAATCAAAGCCGTTGCCTTTTGTGCACACAAATGCAATTCAATTAAAAGCAGCAATGTCCAAAAATTCAATGTCCGATTATTTATAAGACCCTGTATCATTATTTATTATTAGTCTAATTCTATTATAATTCCGTTAAATTACTTATTAATTATTAACGACTTTCTCTCTAAAAATTCGTCCACCTGTTTGAATCAACAATATTATATTGTTACCATTTATATTAATTTCTCGTAAATTTCAGGTATTCAACGAATGGAAAATTTTCATTAAGAAGTGCAGTTGTTATAAATTAACTGAGTGATATGTACTCGAAAAGTAAATATTATGCAAATTCTGCATGTTTATCACGCACTGCGCTTAACTGTAAGTTGTCTTGGCCAAATGTGAAAAAACGTGAAAATCATGCCAAAAGCTGAGCTTAGAGAACGTGCCATTAACTAAATGTAAAGTCTAAAGACCCTGATTAACAATTTATAAGTTAGGCATTTACAAACCGTTAACACAGATATTATGAAACAGCAAAACCATTTTGATATGAGGGCACACTCTCGATTTTCGTAGAACTTGTTTGGAGTCGATAATTTATAAACCGGCGCCTAAGATGATTACGTATTTTAACCGGTTTACAGCCGGCATCGACAACTGAAACATAAGCTCAATCAAAGATTGTGGAAACGACAACTATTATTTGTTATAGAACTGTGCATTTTAGAGCGCTTTAGAGCTCAGATCTGTTCAATAAATTAAATAGCACAACAAATCAAGTCGATGTTTTCTTGATATTTATTCGTTTTTCATGGTTTCCAACTTCCTGTTCTCATAGTTTCAATGCAACTCTATTTATATTTTAAGCATTAACTTAATCAAACAAAAAGCCACAGCGAAATAACTCGAAATCATCTTTTTTTTCTCTTCCTGCAACTGATGATGCTGGGAAAGTTGAATTGCAGTATCCAACAAAGATTTCCAGACAAGCTAACAACTTGTCGTTGTTGGTATTGCTGATTATATTACGTGAAGTTTATTTGCTTGGCATTTTTCCACTTTCACCTGAACAAAAAACAACAACAAATTACGAAGAGCCCGCATGATAAAAGCCATGCCAAATCAAGCCAGACTACGGATGAGATCATGTTAATGACCCGGCTATAACTCCAGCTATTCTGGCCAACTCTTTGGGTTGACCTTTTCGCCCCTAAATTTGCAGTGATCAGGAAATTTGCCAGCGATTTACCCGATTGCCTCGGGCTGCACTTTGATTTTTGATTGATTTCATTAACTTTTTATTGTCATTGAGGTTGTCTCTCATTGTTTACGACTCGCACAACTTGTGGTATACGTTACATAATCGAAAACCAATGTATTTACATATATGCGTACATACATACATACTCATACGATATATAAACATTTGCGTCTCTTATGTCACACTTTCCTACCTGCTTGCGACTCTATAAAACTATGCAAATTTATATACAATCGAAAGTGGATACAAATATTTTTTTTAACTGTTTTTGTTTATAAAACATTTAAGAGATCTCTATAGCGCCAAACATTTGTTGGACATGCGTTTCTATTGCCCGTGAATATATTAAATAATATTGTGTTAATTTTCTGCGAGGTCTCTTGACATTTATTGCGTGACTTTTAAAAAGAAACTGCCAGCAATATTAGAGCAAATTAAATCCGGTTAAATTGGCAAGAAGAAAAGTTAGTTATTTGAGAAACCGAAAGTTGATTTAACAATTCAGCATATAAAATATTTGGAAACGGGTCCTATAAAGAGGATACTTGAACTTTCCATGCCTAGAGCAGTGGTGAAACACATGTACTCTCTATAAAAAGCTAACGACTTTTGGAGTGGAAACTTTTGACTAACATAGCTGGGCTATTAAATTTATAAAATGGTGTGCTATAATACCAAAAAAAGATGCCAGACAATGATAGCTATTTCGACATGTACTCGTAGAGTTTCCAGATAATTCCTATAGTAGACGAAACATTTATTACTTCACTTTTAATTTGTAGAACTTTATAAAAACTATTTTAAAATTATATACATGGACTGTTTTTATGGACTTAGTTTGATCTTCTGAAGCTCATTTATTCTAAAACTTCAAATTTTTATCCAAAATAGTTATATTAATAACTTTGTTTTATAAAATCCAGATATTTTCTAAACGTTTAGTTTCCATAATTAAAATTTAAAAAATAAATAATTAATATTCCATTTAATATTCTCTCCAAGCTAAGCATTTAACGTTTATTTATTTTGGGGGGAATACCTTTTTCGACAATTCTCTGAATTCAACAAAATGTTTTAATGAAAAAAAAAATAATTTAAAAATGATTTATATATCTACAAAGTTATTTTTCAGCCTTATAACACGTTAACGGTTTGTTAAAAAGCTTTTTGTCAAATAACTTGTAATGGTAATAATAAAATGAATGGAAAAGGCCTCATGAAGTCAATTCCGGGTAGTTGGTACAACGTTTATTAATCGTTTGATTACACGTGCTGTCAGCTGTTTTTTTTACGAAAAAATCGAATAAAAAAACGGCAGCGGTTTCCATTTATAAATCGAAATTGACCTTGATACGACCAAACAAAGCGAGACTTATAAAGAAAAAAAAAACAACAACAACAACAACAACCAAAACGACAACGGAGGTGAGTTTTTTGAAGCAAAGCCATAAAAGAAACATCAGGTATTTTGCAATGCGATGCGCCAAGTGTGTAAAAATTTGCGTTGTAAATGCCAAAATAGCAAAAAAAAAAAAAATTTAGAAAAAAAAAGTAAAGTCAAGTGTTAAAATTTGCGTAAAAACGCAACTCGTATACAAAATTGAAATGCACTGCAAAAGGAAAAGAGGGGGGAAATGAAAATGAAAAAGTCACTCACCTTCGCCAATATCGATTTCAGCATTCTTTTGCTGAAACTTGCCAGCAGCCGCAGCGGGTCCAGTGGGAGCCCCTCCGCCCTGAACGCCAACCACCTCATCCGGATTATCAGACTTGACACCACGAACGCTATATCCGCCATAGCCGAAGAGATCGCCAACGAGGAGCAGTGTGAAGACGCCAAAGATCATGAGACGGCAACGCCAAGCAGTGTCCATGAGTGCCATTTGAAATTTGTGTTTATTTGATTTGTTAATAATTTAAAATATTTTTTTAATAATTCTTTACGTCGTCACACGTATTTTTCGATTGATTTTGAACACCTTTTTATTTTCGTATCACTCAAAACTGACGGCGACACTTTTCTCAATGAAAACTTGTGAGCGAGCAGCGGCAAAATAAAAATGAAAGTTGGGAAAACGAAAGTCTCTATTAGCGATGATTTTTTTCGAAAACGTTTTCAAATTAAACGTTAGCTGTCTTCGATAGCCGCACTGAAAAGTTGCTAGAGTGGCAATTAAATTTGGCATTCAAGCACAGACAACACGTTAAGACTCCTCGTAAATGTAACTGTGAATCTGCAGGCAACACGCGACTCAAAGCAAATGCAACAAAACGGAGAAAAAACGAACGACAGACGCGTCTAACTTTGAGGCTGCCTTCAACTGAACTGAAACAGCAAACTAAACAACAGACAACACTCCACTCTCAGCTCAATTCAACTCAGTGTTGCGATCAAGTCGAGACCGAAAAACAGCTGACAGCCTGATACAGCTAAGAGATACTCAACGAGAGAGCAACTGCAAGAGAGAGAGAGAGGAGAGAGAGAGAGAACGGGCACCACTTACCTGCTGTTCGCTTACTTTTAGCGCTCAGTGCTTGGTGTTAATTGCATGCGTTGATGGACCTTCGTTCGAGTACTTACTGTATGCGTATTTATGGATTGGGCACATACATATCTAGTCGCCTTTCGAGTTCGATTACCTGACCGGGCGAATGGCCCGGTCTACTGATATTGCCAAAGTGCATATGCTGAGAAAAGCCCACAGTGCACAGTGGCACAATTTCAACAAATATACGTTTATAAATGACGAAATAAAACGAGACTGCCAAGCAATTATGATTTGTTATTTTCAAATATTATCAATCAACAAATAATATTTAAAATAAATAAGGAAATTTTCAATTTGGGTTTACAATATTGACTAATTTATTAACAAATACTAAATTAATTTGAATTAATGTAAAGAATTAATTATAAGTAAAGAATATTTATAAAATAATTACTTTTACATAACTGTAGAAATAATAAGCGTTATCAAAAATAACCAGATAATTATTATTATTCTTAAAGACAATTGCAAATTGCAACTAAGGTCTCAAGCGAGAATAATTAAAGTTCACCGTCCCAATTATATTTTCATGCTGTTAGAAATCGTTTGATTATAATGCGATGGTCATTATGCACATTTCTGCATTCCAAACTTTGCTTAATAACAAATATAACATTATAACAGTGATTGCTAAAGATGAAGAGCATACAGTGCTGTGGAGCACTGTACGTACACAGGTCAATGGTCAATAACTTTCACTACAAACGTGAGGTTCGTCACGTAGACCAATGTAAATATTTAGATAAATATTCGGAAATATCCGAGTCCTGGACAGCTGTAAATTTACTGCCTGTCAGCAGGTAAAAGGTCACTGAGTAGATGTTTTTTAAGTACATTTTCATTACCTGGGCAAGTCCAGCAAATTAAACCAGTCTGACCCTGCCAAGCTGATTGGTCTGACTGTGGAGAAGAGGTGAATGCTGCGATTGCCAAACCAGCCTGAGAACAAGAAGCCAACTTAAATAACCGGACAGTTGGTGTTTAAGCCTCATAAACGCAGCGGAACGTGACTGGTCTCTGACTCCGACAGTGACTCTGCGAAACCGTGGCCAACAATCACCAAAATAGTAATAGTAATTAATGATAATAACAAGAACAACCGCGACAACGTCAACAACGAATTGCAGTCAAGTGAGGCGATTGCCAAATGCAACTGCAACTGCAACTGCAATTCAACTGCAACTGCGAAATTGACTGAGCAACCGTAGGTTAAGCTTTAGCAGCCTTTAACGAGCGGACGTAAAGGTAACTAACGGTAGATAACTGCCCAGTTAAATCCAAAACTGGAATTCAAACGCTACACAACTTAAATCAACTCGAGAACAACTGCATCAGATATTCAGCAACAGTTTACGCTTGCCTTCAAATTGCCAATGCCGCCGACGTCCTTCAATTACAAACTCGAACTCCCATAATAAAGCTGTACCCTGGCCTAAACGCAAGCAAAACAGAAGACAAAGGAGAATAACAACAGAAAAACACCTTTAAATATTTTTAAAAATATAAAGAAATCGCTGCTCGACAACAATATACCCTTTAATCAGCTGTGAGATAGCTTAACACTTATTGAAATAACTGATAAACAAACCTACTACAATCTTCTATTTTCCAATCATCCTTTCTTAAAAACACTATATAATATTACTTCTCCCTAGAGATGGGCCCCGATTTTTTTTTTAAAATCGAACAAAATTTGAAATTTACTTGTTGTTATGAGAGATTCATATTTTTTTCCTCTTACTATATTTACGCATTTGATGGGTAAAAAAATTAAGCTTCATAAAAATATCGATGCAAATCGATAAAAGAAATACCTAAACGACATTAACAGCTAATTATTACAGAAAAGTTGTATCAATCCATATGAAAAGAAAGTGTAAAATCGTGACATTTCAGGCCTACCGGGCTTCGGTTGGGGCCCGGGCCCGAATGCTACTATTTCTACTTCTCCCTTTCTTCATGGTTCAGTAAGAAAATTTTCAAAATCTTCCATATAATAAATTTCAAATTAAATAACAAGTTAACGAATAAAAAGGAAAAAACTCAATTATCTGGTAATGCCTAATCAAGTGCTCATTGTAAAACTATAAGACCCTTCTTTAGAGCAACTGTTACAGGGTATCATTAAAAAAGTACATACAAAACAATTTTCGCGTCGAAGGTTAACGGCAAAGTCGACGCCAAAAATATAAGAGAGGAGAAAAAAACCAACTTTAGTGCTTTAGTGTGCAACGAAGCATGAGGCTAAAAAGTATTATTTAAAATTAATATATTAACTTTATAATATGTACACGAGCATCCCGGTTTTAGATAAATTTGATTAAAATTTATGGGCTGCGGTTTCTTAACCCGTTATGGAGGCACATTTGGCCAATGGCGAACATTAACACATAATTTAATAATATCATCAAAGCTTAAATTGAACATTTATTTTATATATATATTGATTGAAAATATATTATTATTATAATTTAATGAAATAGCATTAAACCTAACCTGTATGAAAAAAACGCTAGAAACCGCACAGTTTTAGACTCACTGAAGGATTGCAAAGTGTACAGTTTTTTAACATTACAATTTAATTAATATTTATTAAGATACAACTGAAAGTTACGTTCAGTTAGAAGGTTTGAAGGTAAGGTTTAAATTTCACAGTTCGAAAAGAACGCTTTATTTATTATTTGGAATAAGACAAACTTGTGTAATGAATAATTACTCGCAGTTTGACAATCACAATAAACTGTTAAGAAGTCTAAAACTGTTAGTTTTGCAAGCACTGTAGCACCTTAGTAAAAACTTGTTTCAGTCGTGATTGGTTGAACATGCGTGCTAAGATCGAAAATTCCCCTTAATTTACGATATGTTATATAATATACTCAACTTAAATTCTAAAAGTATACATAGAATATACGAAACTTAGTTAATTCTAAAGGGATTTACCAAACCGATGTGCTAAGCGAAAAATAATAATAAGCAACAGAAGATAAAAGGAATTTGTTGCTAATTTGTTCAGTTACTATATTGTATTCGACGATGGCCTTAAAACTGTACTGTTCAGTTGCTTGACTAATTTAATTAAAGCGACCAATTAAAGACACTTAATTCCTTTGAGCCAAATGCATTTTGTTAGGCCCGTCAATTAAATTATACTTTGCAATAAATACGCAAATGGAAAATTGCTACTCACACTGTAGAGTGAATGAGAGAAAGGTGGAATGGGAAAACGGAAACGGAAGCGACATTGGCTGGTGGCTTTTTTGGTTCCAGGACCACAACTAACACCTCAGAGATGAAACAACCCCAGCCTCAATACCAATTCCAACCCAACCCTAACCAGTTGATGTAACCCTGCGGCGCCTACTTACAACATGCTGTTAATTTATGCTAAACGCATCGCGTCTTTGCATTTAATTGTGAAATTAAATTTGATGCGATTAATGTTGACACAAGACGCGATTACTGCAAACCCTGCGGTTGTCCTGAGGTATTGAGGTCTTGGTCCTAAATACCTCGTAGTTTTCGGTTCACATTAGCTAGCGTATCATCGGCGTATTTGGTATATTATCACTGCAGCAAATACTCCTATTTGAACGTAGACCAAGATGCGTTGCATAAACAATAATTAAATGTAGCCAAATTAAATTTTACACACAAGAGCAAAACACAAAGTGACAGCTGGGCGGGGCCAGGAAGCGTACAGGATAGAAATGCCCACTATAATTATGCGGTGACTCTCTGTCTTTGTGTGCGTGTGCATGTGTGTGTGGTCCTCCTGATAATGTGCAGTTTAATTACAGAGGTCTACATGCCCACAGACAACAATAATAGCATGAAAACAATGAAAATTGCAATGCAACGCAGCGCAAATACCTTATAATACAGCGTTTATTTCCTTTAAATTTAATATATATTTTTATTTACAAATAAAATTTATTAAAATATTTATTATCTTTATTTATTTATTATTTTGTATTACTTTTAATTGCATATATTAATAAATAAAGATTAAGGTGAGTAAGAAAACCATATTTATTATTTATGTTGTATTTAAAATAACACAAATGTAATCTATTCTAATTTCAAATTTTAAATAATTGAGTTGGTGAATTTTTTAATTATTTAGTATTTATTAAAATAATTGCTTTATTATACAACGAAGTTCGTCTTAGGGAAAAACGTTATAATGTTGTAATAAAACGAAGCATATTGCAGAATACGTGCCGTACTATAATAGGTTTAAAAACATATTCCTAATCTAAGTGGCGAGCTACTCGAAGTCCTTCAATTATTGAATCTATATTAAAAAAGAGCTTGCTACAAATTCATTTATTAATATCACTCATCGAAATACTGTATTATATAGTGGCCATAAGAAGAATCAGTTAATATATGGGTTGCCATAAGAATATACGTTTTTGTCTTTATAGATATCTTAAATAAACTTAACTAAATAATAGTATGTTCAATATAAAGTTGTCATGGAAAGCTTAAACGCTCTTATTTTTAACAAATATTAAACAAAACAATTTTGTCAGGCTATAACATATAATTACTATAGAAACAATATGCAACAATGTTATAGATAAAATTGATTTACGGCTACATTTTAGCAAACTATACAACAAAGTTATTATACCCTCATAAATGTAAAATATTATAATAGGCAGGTCGACATCTTTGCATAAATTCAAATTAGTTTGTACTGTGTCTTTGCTGCTCACTCACTCACCATCTCTTTCTCTTACTCACGTTTTCTCTCCCTCACACTCTCTTTATACATATTGCTCGCATCACTTTTAATTTTGAGTTTGAGACAATGTTCCTTGGTGCTGTCAGCTACATAACAGTATCTACATCTAATTGTTCGTGTCAGGTTGTGTGTGTGTGTGTGACTATATCTGTGTGTGAGTATTTATTTGTATGCACTGTTTATTGGCATCCATTAGATAATGGAATTTATGTCAAGCATTTGTTGCACCCACATACTCGCTGACAATGGGGACTTCCCTTGGGATATACTCATAGATTGGTTAATGTTTAAATGCATAATAATGTTAAGCTATACTATTTAATATAGAATACATATAGGTAATTATTTATACACACAATTCTATCAATTGCATCCTCTTGTTGATTATCATTTGCATTTTGACCAACTGTCATTCAATTCATTTAAAAACTTCAACATTTGCATATCAATAGAGACAAGAGCTGTTCAAAAATGAACCAGGCAAAAGCAGAACTGTATTTACACTAATTAACACAAAAGTTACAGCGCGCAAATAAACACGAATAATTGTAATTAATGCGCTTGTGTGAGTAATACTCGTATAAATTTCATATATGAGTGTAAGTATATTCATTTGTATATTCATAAAATTGTATGCTGAAAATTATATTTGTCTGTCTGTCTCCGCCTACGTTCCAATTCAATATAAATAAAATGCAGACGGCTCTGTTTTCCTTTTTTATTGTAAATGGAGAGCACTGCAACAACTTTTTTTAATGAAAAGTGCAAATAAATGGCATAAATATGAATTTAATTAAAATTATTATGACATTTTGCGAACAAAAAAAAAATGAATTAAAAATTCTCTGATATTATCAGAAAATACAAATCAAACTAAAAACCTTATCGAAACTTTTAATTGGGATAGGTCAGTTCGGAACTTATTTTTTTAAATCCGGCTTACTTTGCTTATAAGACAATAGACAAGTCGTAAAAATATCCAAAACTCGTTCTAATACTTATTTTATTTTCGCTTCGATGATTTTATTTTTAGTCACTTATTAGTTGTTTATTGGGGAATATATGTATTTGTTTACTTACTAATTAAAAAGTAAACCGACAAGGAACTTGATTCTGCACATTTGGCATTTTGGGAAGACGCAGATTAACCTGAATCACATGCAACTATTATTTATAGAATTTCTTTGCATAATATTGCGTTTATTTTAAAAGTATTTTTTATGTTTTATGATTCCAATTAATGTATATAATCCATTGATTAAGATTATTGTTGTGTTTATGTCGTTAAATGAATAAGGTTTTATTTAGTCAAATATTTGGTAGAATTTCTTAAAACGAGTCCAATAAAATTGGGTGTCAATCGGGTACTGAACCATCCGGGTGGTTCCTTAAAGAAAAACGAACTCACTGGGAAATGTGTTTACTGATCCAACAGAGCGTTTATCAATTTCACTCGCTCGGGGTGAATTTGTATGCATTGACGCATTAACGCATATTTAACTGTTTGTTTCTAGGTGTGTTTTATATTTTGAGTGGAACGGGTTCTTGACAGATACCCTTACAATGGGTATAATCGAAATTGATTGATTGTTATAGCTCATGATTAATATAGACTCTTTCAGAATATAGATTGCAATTATCACTTGAGTGTTAAGTTAAGTTGCTTTCCAGATACCCTTATATTGATTGTTATAGCTATAGTTCAAACGATCTGTTGATATTCTAGCCAAGTAATATGTAAAGTTAAGGGTTCCACTCAACATTGTCATTTATCAAATTGATTTGTTTACAGTGGTTTAAGTATCGGATCAGATGATTAACATGAAATATCTCTTACATTCATTTCTGAGTTGTAGAGTATCTCGATGGAGACTTGATTCCCATTGCAGTCTATGTGAATTTGTTTACATTCGATAATTTAGCCCGAGGGAATCCAAAGCAAAAGATCATCAGCATGTCCAGACTGGAGACGTACTTAAGCACTGCTTCGACTATCAATAGGTTCATTTCTGTTTTGCATCTAGACGTTGCCCAATATACCTCATCTTTGCTAATAACGTTTTCGACCTACGCCTGGTCAGTCGCTTTGTTCGTAAGTTTAACAAATTACCCAATAATTTACATATAAATATAAAAAGCTAAGTATATTTTTTGTGCACTCGATAATTGAGTGTTTGTCAATCTATTGTGCGTCTCCGGTCTCCGGTGTCAGTCTCGGTTAAAATCGCAAATGCGTCATTCGATTCGGGCAGTCGACAGAAAGAACTCAATCCATAATGATCGACTCTTCTCTGCTGATCTGGTTGCTGTGTGGTGTCGTGTTTACCTTATTCCTTTATGCGTATCAGCATCAGGAGCGGCTTAATCGATTGACCATCAATTGGCCAGGACCACCTTCATATCCCGTTATTGGACATTTGCATATCATAGCAAGGCTCATTGGTCCTCGACCATTTAAGCGTGCCACGGAGCTGATCCACGTTCATCTGAAGGATCATCGCGGAAAACTCTGGTTGGGCACAAAACTCTACTTATTCGATTGTAATCCCAAGGATATTCAGGCGCTTTGCACTGCCAAGCAGCTGCTGCAAAAGACCCCGGATTATCGTGTCTTTGAGAATTGGTTGTGCGAGGGTCTCTTCACCAGCGGCGTGGAGAAATGGACGCATCGAAGGAAGATGATCACGCCGGCTTTCAACTATGGCATGATTAAGCAATTTGTGGATGTCTTTGAGCGTCAAGCCCGCATCCTGGTAGCAAGGTTGGCCAAATTGGCCGAGACAAAAGAACCTCTTGACTTCTTTCAATACATTAGCTGCTACACTCTGGACACGATTTGTGAAACGGCACTGGGGGCAACAGTTAATGCACAGTCGGGTCAAAAGTCGGACTACTTCGATGCGGTCAGAGAGTGCGTATGAGTTGTCACTAAGTGAATCCACCTCTAATTTTCTTCTTCTTTCCTTATTTTTACAGAATTGTACACATCATTGACAGTCGCCTGAAGAATCTGTTCTATCGCAGCTCGAGGATTTACAATTTATCTAATCTTGCCGACAGGGAAAAGAAGCTTCTAAAGACACTTCATGGTTTCACAGAGGGCATCATCAGGGAGCGATTGGAACAATTGAACTCTGATCAGGCCAATCGCAATTGTGAGAGTACAGAAAATGCTGAATCGAGTAAAAAGAAGGCTCTCAGTTGTCTGGACACACTGCTGCTGGCAAGGACACCCGACGGAGAGCCGCTGCAGGTGAAGGACATACGTGAGGAAGTGGATACCATTATATTTGGTGGCTTTGATCTCACAGCCGCCACATTGAAGTTCTTTATGTACAACATGACATTGCATTTGGAATACCAGCAGTTGTGTAGGGAGGAAATTTTGCAGGTTTGTGGCAAGGATACGGGTGAAGCCATAACCCTGGAGCAACTGCATCAACTCGAGTATCTGGAGATGTGCATTAAGGAGTCAATGCGCATGTATCCTTCGGGACCCTTCACATCAAGACGAGCCACCGCCAATTGTCGGATCAGTAAGTAAACAAGGCGAATTCCCAATGATACATATATATTTATAATTGACATTGCTCCTCCCAGATGAATTCTTTATACCAAAGGACACCGATGTCATCATTTCACCTTTGTATATGGGTCGCTGCAAGGACTTCTTCCCGGATCCGTTGGTCTACAAGCCCCATCGCTGGGCACGTGATGCAGAACAAAAGATAGAACCCTCCACATTTATTCCTTTTATGACGGGTGCTCGAAGCTGTCTGGGACAGCGCTATGCCATGGTTATGATGAAGATAGTCTTATCCCATCTACTTAGAAAATATTATTTCGAGCCGATCGGAGAGCGACAAGAGAAGGCGCATCTCATCTTTGTTATGACATTGCAAACGAAAAATCCCATTTACTGCAAAGTACGAGCCGTTGACTAAAATACGTGTCTATATTTTGCATAGGATTAAGCTACGGATCGGTTAGGTATTTAAGGGCTCCTTAACGCATTGGAGAATACATCTCCGATACTTCCCTTGAACCTTTTGTTGCCTGACTCCATTCACGAATTTCGTATTGCATACTTCGTGGCGCACACAAATTACGCATTACATTTCCGCTTTTAATGATGACGACGACGGCGACTCATATAATAAAATAATTGAGATCACTCTAGTCGACTACCAGATACCCTTTGCCCACTTGCACAAGCAAATGCAGGCGACAGATGGCGCCAGTGCTGCTTTTCCATTTGATTCTATGAAATAGAGCGGATATATAGAGAGCATATTAAAGCATACGTATTTCAAATCTTTTCGAAATATTCCCTAAATAGTTTATGCCATTCAGAAGCCAAAACACAATACTTCACTTTTAAATATAGTAGGTATTTTAGTAACTGAGATTAGATAAATTAATCGACTCGGTAGCTGATACCACACAAACGAATAATTTTTAGTCTAGAAAATCCCTACTTCTTTCTGTTACATACATTAGTACATAGTTATTATACCCTTTTTTGTCCAATTTGCAATGGGTACAATTCGAGCATTTTTCTGGCCTTTTTTGTAAATATTTTTATTTGAGAAACGCGCGTTCGTCTAGAAAATAATTTGGTTTTTTGCCTCGATTTTTTATTGTGCGCGCGCTGCGGAAAATCAACAAACATTTCCTGCCAATGGCTCTGTGTAATAAATAAAAATACATAAAGCAAGCCCAACCCGTCGCCCATCGTCATTGCCACACATATCCTCCCGTCATATTCCGGTGCAAATTATGGCCCGTTGCCTGCTTATTATTACGATACGACGACGATGACGACGATAGAGATGGAGATGGAGGAGATGGAGTTGGAGATGGCGACAGCATCGCATATCCTTGCCGAGCGCATAAAATGCAATTTATTTAAATAAAAATCAAGTTTAATTTGCAGTGTCGTAAATTTTTGTTCGTCCGCATTGAATTTCACGCTTTTGTTAACAAGCGCATAAAAGTTTTGTCCTCTGACAACTGATAGCACTGAATGTGTAGGGTAAAGGATGAAGTTGGAGGTGTGGAGGAGGAAATAGTACAAATAAAGTGCACTGAACTCTTTCAATGCGAACTGTAGATTTTGCGCTTTGACGATTAAATTAATATACATAAATTAATAAGAGTCAGTATCAATAATTATATAGTGAATATTTTTTAAATCTTTAAGGGATCATTATCATTTTTCAATAAATATCTGTATTTAAACCTACACTTGTATTTCAAAGTACAAATATTAACTGCTTCACAACTTTCTTGTACTTTTATTTGGCCTCCATTCCAATTGCAAAATGTAACTCAATACCATTTCCTTAAGCGAATTGTAACACGTGATTCAATTTCATTGATCAATTTTAATTGATTGCTTCAATCGGTTTTGTCAATTTTACTTTTAGATTTCCTATTTTCTCTTTTTTTTATTTGTTTTCATAGCCACTTTATTTTCCGCTTGTTGTTGTTGCTACTTTATTTTATTTTTGGCAATTCCATTCCCGATTTTTATGGGTTTTTAATGTGCAAATGCTGCTACTCCTTTTATTTTGGCGCTGGTTTATCTTCTCTGCTGTTGGCTTTATCCCCTGAGCCACCCCTTCTGGCCTGGCTCTCTCACTCTATCTCCCTCACATGTGAGGCACATTTGTAATTCGACTCCTAAATGTATGCTATGATTTTTATGTATTTTTACAGCTAGTTTATGTTCGAGATGCTGTGATTCGTGAAGACAGGGCAGGAAAGACTCTGGCACTTGGAAAAGTCTGCCATATGGTCTTGTAAAATCGCTCAATTTTGGCTATTAAAACTTAAAGTTGCTGTCAATACTTTAAACACATTTTGAGGCAGCTTAAAGCAGAGACCTGCACTAATTAGCGTATGGCTGGGACTATCGGAAGGAGCCAGCGGCCGCAAGTTGCACAAGATCCGTATCACAAACACACCCATTAGCCATTATCCATGGCACAATATTGACATAATCGACTTTCAGCTGACGCACAGCACACAATTTGACCACAAATGAGGCTTAGCCTCTGGGCCAGCAATATGGTTGGCGATTACTTCAAAGCGACCATACCATGATAACCCACCTGCCACAAGTTGCAACCGCAAAGCGTCGCAGGTTGCAAGCTTGCAACATGTGCGTGTGTATGTGCATGTGTAAATGTGAATGTAAATGTTGTTGCATCACTTTGGCTGTCCCCTCCACAAAATACAATACAATGACAAATGCTTAGTGACCATGAAGCGAAGCTCCATAACTTACCGCAAAGACATAAACTCATATGGAAAGTGTTGAGCAAAGGATTGCCCTTTCCTAACCAAGGGCTGATTAAAATCATGAAAATAAATAAACTTCTGGTGGGCTACAAAGCAACTGAACCTGGCCTAAAGCCATACAAAATTAACAGCCCAAAACGGCATGAAGTATGCAAACAATAAACTTATTATGATGTACAGCTGCTGGACATAAAATTTTGAAATGCAAAATGTCCCAGCCCAAAGGCAATAAAACATTTTGCCAGACTCAAGACGAAGGCGATTTGATGTTATTTTAATGAACGAAACCCGTGAAGATCTGCCAATTTAGATAAATAAAAATATGACAGCTGCGAGAGCGAACCAAGTACTTATCATAATTAAAAGACAGGCCCAAGGATCAGGCTGAGTTTAGAGCAATAAAAACTGAAGGATTCATATGGATAATTAAGTTATGGCGGGTGTCAGAAACGGGTTAAGGGTTGAGGGTTAAGGGTTCAACCAGCTACAATGCGCCATCAATAAAATGTCCAAAAGATCGTAAAATGTCGAGCAAGTTGAGAGGGATGAGGTTTAGCTATAAAAACTCAACTGGACTAAGTATATTTATGCATAATTCGTTTATGTTTTTTAATGTTTTATGATTTTTTTATTTAGCATAGACTTGGAAGGAAGTAATTATAAATAATTCTTAAACATAGTACATTTAAGAAATTAAAAGAATCTTAGTTAAAGTCGACTTACCTTTACTCTGTTTGCATTGCAATTTCGGTTAAAATGCTGGCAACAATTTCTTTTTCTGAACTGAAATCTAAATGCAAAACAGCAATGGGCGGGAACTTTGGCTAATGCAATTAAGGCGTCTGCAAGTAAAATGTAAGTATAAAGAAAAAAATTAGCAAATATCTAAAAGGGTTACGAAAGACAAGATAGAGTCCAAATTACAAACTGTACTCTGTTGTGCTGCAAAAATGTCAAGTTAAACTTTTTATGCATAGCAATTTTGGACAACAGACAAACAACAGCTGTCTTCTACACAGAACTGGCCCTTTCTTTCTACTGGTCGATGAGGGAGGGGAGAGGCTAATTACAGTGCACAGCAAACAACATAATAGAGAGAAAAGAAAAATAAAGTAAATAAATGCAGCGGTGCAAAGAACCTTTAAAAGAAACAAACCTGGCGTCCCCGGGAGATCCGAGTAAGATGTTAAACAGACGCCACACGAATGCCAAGCACGTTTCCAGCAACAAAATAAAATAACAAAAATAAAGATAGAAAGAAAAAAATAATACAGAATTAATTAAAACAAAAATTGCATAGGGAAATTGTATTTTATTATGGAAGCAGCTATATCGAAGATGTCAGCATCACATGCTCAAAACAATAACAGAAACAGATATACATATATATAACATCTGCAACTGTAACCGAAACCGAAACTGTTGCAACTGCAACTGCCACAATTCCCATTGGGTTCCCGTTTTGGGTTTTGCATAAAACTTTTGTTTATAAACATTTTACAAGGCAGCCGCCGACTCCACTTAAATCTAACAAGCAAAAGTTAAACGCAAAGTTAACATTTGCCAGCGACAGCAGCAACAATGTGGCCAACAAATTCGTATCGGGCCGCAAAACAACAACAATTGAATAGCACACATTGCAGCCAAAAAACCATATGAAAAGTTGGCTACATAACAACAAAGTTGCCAGCACTCAGTTGGGCAACAATCGAATGGCCAAAAGTTGAATCAGAAGTTGAGGCGAAAGTCAAAGTCATGTGGAGAGTTGGAGAAAAGGTGATGCCTGAAGCATATATTGTTATAATTAGATCAAAATAGATATACATAGGTAATATAAGACAATCGACTGGATATTAAGTTCCTTATAAATCCATAAAAGACTTGAAAAATCTCTATAAAATAAGTAAATCAAAATCTATCGACTTTTTGTTAAATATTCTAAAGGGACAATTTTTAAATTAATAGATTTTTGACGCAAATTTATTCTAAAATCCTTAACTAATCAATTACGATCATTTCTACTGATCTACTTATTTTATAGAGATTTTGATATAACTCAAAATAAAATAATCTTGCTATCTTTGTCGTCCATAATGATGTTTTATATTTTTTTTCAGTGCGTATAAAACCCACAAATTGGATTGGCCCGTGCATATTTAAGGGTTAAGTTAAGCTAAAAGCTTTGCCGAAACGAACACTTTTAAAGAATTAATATGTCGGCATTGCAATGCTTCAGAAATCAAAGCGCAAAAACAGGTTTATCAGCATTAACACAAAGTGTTTCAATTTTTAAGCCTATTAAACGCAAGTACCAAAAGATGACAAGATATTTACGATTTCATGAGTTAGTTGCAAGGACAGAAGCCCGCTAAAGAAATGAGTTGCAGTTTTAATTACAGGCAAGCGACTCATCGCAATTGGATACAAAACCCATTAAAAATTGAAAAAGTTAATGCCCCCAACAGAAACAACTCAAGTGGCAAGATGTCAGAGCTAAGGGGAAGGCACAACAATGCGACAACATTTGGGGAAGCAAATAAAGAAACAAATACAAAAAGAGATAGAGATAGAAAGACTTGTCAGTCAGATTTGATGCGCAACTAATGAGTGACCGAGGAGCCAAGGAGAGATACTCAACTTAAGTCTATTGCCATGGACGAGCACCTTGTCTCAAGTCAACCGGGTCCAGTGCCAACACTTATTTTAATGAGAAATTCTAATTTCACCAATAATACAAAAGACCGCCGTCCCCATCGTCGGCAGAGGAAAGAAATGCGCAAAAAAATGTGGAAGATATTTGTGTTTATTCTTGGATTTTTCCAGCATTTTCCTGCAAGTTGTGGGGGAGCTGTGATTGCTTTTTGCCACTAGTCCGTGACGAAAACAAAGAGCTGTAAGCTCTTTGGATGCCACACTCATCCCAATAAATGCCCCAAAGGAAACAAATAGCACAAAAAATTGCCTGTCTTAGAATGTCTTGAGTATTTGGTATAAGACTGCAATTAGAGGTGGTTTCCTTTTTGTGGAGAGAAAATGTTTTCTCAATGTTTACCTTTCAATAGTATTGACATTCATATTTGGTCATTTGCAAATTTATGCAAAACTCAATCAAAATTACAGGAAATTAATATGCAAACATGGTGTGTACAAGCACACAGTTTAATTAAACTAAATCCCTTAGAGCACAGACAGAACGGATATTTTGCATGATGTTTGACAACTTGTCAATAGGAAACAGGAATCATGGCATAAAATGCATGGAAAAATTTCAAGAAAATCAAATTTAAATAAATAAATGAAAGCAAACATCTGGAAACACATAAAATTACTTAAATTGTTATAATTTGGGCTGTTTCCTTACAATTGGCTGTCAAAAATCAAAGACACAAAATACAATAAACAAAATGCAATAGCAAAAGTTGTAAGATGTCTGCAGTTGCTTAAAACTGGGCGAATCTCTTAGATAAAGTTGTCATCTGAGTGCTATACGATTCGATGTTCCCATTCTCAATACAACTTATTGTTACACATGGCCAGACAATGTCCGGAATTTCTTGTATTAAAATCGAAATGGCTAGGAACAACCCTCCTTCCCAAAGACAGGCCAAGGAGGCCGACAATTCTTGTGCTATTTGGATACGGTTCCCCTTACAGCTGTCAACATGTTTAATTGAAACTGACACTCAGTGTCATTTTATGGCCATTGCCATGCGTTACCTTAACTCCAATTGTAACTGTAATTCGACTTGGCCTGGCTCTGGCTTTGGCTTGATTATTGTGGCACATTCCTATCGAAGTTGAGTGGTCGGGTGGTTGAGTGATTCGATGGTTGGGTGGTATGGCTAATGCGTAACAGACATTGCATGAGAGCCTGTTGTATATTAGTTTAATTTATGGCTGACAATTTCGTGTGTGTTTTGGCATGCGGTCTATGACTTTGTCTTATTTGATTTTGTATATATACATAGGCAGCTGATAAAGTAAAGACATACTTTACTAATACGACTTTTTTCAGTATATTCGAATCTTAACTTCATAGAACTTATATAAAAAAAAATTATTTCAAGATGGTTATTCAATACTAAGTATGAAAATCACTCGTGTATAATAATTTTAATTTTTACAACACTATATCTTCATAAATAAAAAATGACTTAATTTTAAAAGGTAATATATACATTTAATAAACATTACATTACTGATCCAGTTTCTTTCAATTTTCACTGCATTTTGTCTGAATATTGCAGCCCTCATCACAAAATTTGAGTTTTTGCATTTAAATGGAGAGAGTTATATGATTTACCAAAATGCCGACGACATGTCGCGACATTTAAAAAACTTTATATGAACTTTTAAATTCAATTCCATTCAAAATATGCACTTTGCATTAAGAGCGACCTCAATTTTATTAATTACAACTGTATATTTATATTTTAAGAATATATTCCTTTACTATTCTTTAATATTCCATTCAATAATACAAATAACTTTTCTATAACTTTAAAATAACTTATGATTATTTTTCAATACTGTATAAGTACAAAAGAAGAGTTTTTGAATGGATAACAAAACGCATAATTATTCATTATTTATTTTTCTCACTCAACCGCGTTCGAGTACTTAATACTCCGAGGCTGGCAAGTGATTTCCCACTTTATCATGAGGTGGTTTCATTTTTGAGGGTGGTTCTCAACTGAAAGACCACTTGATGTCATTTTGACGCCACTGATTTGTATTATTTGTCCAAAGTATAAACGTAATTCCTTTGACAAATCAATTGGCAAATGCTACTTAATGGTACCCACAGAAGGCTAAGGGCTTTCAGTGACCCATTGACGGTGACACCTCGTGACAGACGTGTTTGTCGAAGCTGTTGAGAATCAAAAGGTTCCGACAGAGTGTAAAACGTGACACTTGTTTGGTGCAACAGATCAAAAGCGGGAGAAGCTGTGAAGCTGCAGGAAGCAGCAAACTATAAGATACAAATATTCCATTGCGAAAACAAATATCAATATATAAAAGAAAAATCCAACTGTGTTATGCTAAACAAAATTCAATTTTATGCTAAATAGACATGAATTTAATCCACAGGGGATAACATGGAAAGGGTTATGGGAATGGTAATCCCTTTAGTCTATCAACTCCCTTTTGTCTATCAGTCATTCCCTCAGAAAATTCCAATTTATTGGCGACAGCTTGCAACCGATGATAAATGCTAAAAAAAAAGCGAGTAACAACTTTAAAATTAGTCCTTTCAGAAATTGACATCAAAGTATATAAGAAAAAATATAAAAAAAATTGGAAAGTACATTTCAACAGTTTCTGAATTCGACAGACAACCAGGGGTGACATAAATTTAATTATTATTAAAATAAACAATTCTTGGCATACTCATCCTTTCATATTTATTGAAAAACTCTAATAATTTTGTCAAATTTTAATCCCTTTCTATTACCAATATTTTTTTTTTATTGCTTGCTCTTCAAACTGAACCAATTTTTTTTTAATTTAGAATGGTTTCACTTTTTTATTAAAAAAAAAAACTTTCTAAAACATAGTTGGCATCTATTCTTCAATATTGTGTCACTTTCCCGTCGTAATCAATACTAGATTTTAACGTAGTTTGCATTTGAGAATGGAATTTAACAAAGATAAGCAGGAGAATATTCTTGACTCGTTGGATGCAATGCCCAATGGCGAATTGAAGCAGTTGCTTCTCTGGCACAATTGGCCCAAGACGGCGATATTCTTCTTCGTGATATTGATGATCCTTTTGGATATTGCCTCCAATTCGATCATCAGTGTGGTAAGTGTCGCTGGAGTGCTGATATTATCGATAAGCATTTGTTATTGCTGTTATGTGTGGGGCATGCGAAAGTTGCGAAAGAGCAACATTATGGATCATCCCTATCAAAGCTATCTGGAGACTGATCTGAGCATTTCCGAAGAAACAGCAGCTCGTTTGGCGCGTCTAATTGTGGTTAAGCTTAATCCAATCATATTACAACTGCGCTCATTGTTCCTTATTGAGGATCTGCTAGATTCGCTGAAACTGCTGGTGATGCTTTGTGGCCTCAATGTTGTTGGGGACTACATCAATGGAATGACATTGTTGGTGCTGGGTAAGTATAAACTATAAAATCTTTAAAATTAATAATAAATTGATCGATTGTTTTAATCATTGCCAGGCTTTATTTTGATTTTCACGCTGCCAAAGCTTTATGAGTGGAAGAAGCCCATGATAGACATGCAACTTCAGCACTTGCAACGCTTTAAGACTCGCTTATTTGGCAGCAAAAAGAAGACCCATTCCTCAGCTCCTACTGCCACCGTTGATCCACAGGTTATTTCCTCAAAACTCAGACAGAAGACCAATGACATTGATAGTGTGCCCCAACCCAACATTGGTCAGTTTATTTCCACTGAACAGGAATATGTCTGGCAGCAACAGGACATGCCCCATGAGGACTATATGCACTACAAGGATCAGTAAGCTGTCAATTAGATGTTTTGAACATTTCACGTTATTTGGCAGATCGATCAATAAAAAAAAATTAAATAAATTTCTACAACTGCAATTGCATTAGAGCAAGCTATTGTGTCATACCTGGGTAATATATATTAATCCGACTCTTCGCTCTTCCTTCTTCAAATACTTGATTGCATCTTGTCACTGCGGACGGCAGTTCGCGCTGGTGACGAAAGCAGCATAAAGCGTGTTCTTTTTACGCGGCTTAACAATTGGTGCTGCCAACTTAAAATTTAAAGCATACCAAACTTTTTTATATATAGGATTGCCAGCTTGGCTTACAATGTTTGTATCGAAACTTATTGAACTTTATTAAATTTAAATTATAACAGAGAATCTGAATAAGTTCGCAGCACATTTTGTAACTTTAATATCTCAAACTCTCATTCCCAATCGTAATCAACTATAAGTCATAAATTCTCCCAGTTCCGCCCAGTAGAAGTGTCAGAAACCTTTTCACACATTTCCGTCACATCAGAGACAACACTGTGAACTGAGAGGGGAACGCATTGCACTATGAATTATATCTGTTACACATTCCCGAAAATGCCAAGACACTTTTATAGTGGCGACGATGCGTTTTTATGCCACAAATTTGCCGGCTGGGCTGAGGTCGTAAATGTCGTAAAAGGGTCGACTGCTTTATCGATGCACTGCAGCCGCAGTCACCAAGTACACTGAAGCATCAAATTTAAATCGTATGCAAAATGCTATTAAAAATTTCTACAAACATGCATCGAAAGTGCCAAAAACCACAATCTACTTCATAAAATTGTGTACGTTAAGAGATCTCTTGCAGGGCCAGCTAAGGTAATTAGTTTTTGGCCCATGTTCCATGTCTGTACCGCTCATAAAAGTTGTCTGTCATTACAGTCCCTTGTAAGCACTTAAATTTCTCAACACAACCAGCTCGTCCACCAACCAGGCAATTCATCAATCAGCTGAGACTTCGACTCCAACTCTTCGACTCTGTCTGACCCTGGCGCCATTAGCATTTGATCGTAATGCTTCGGATTTGTTTAGTTTTTATTGCCGCGCGTAAATGTCATAAAAATATATTCTGTAAAATTGCACCAAGTGAGTATAAATCCGTTTACGGAATATGTTTTTATCGTTTGGCGCTTTTAAGGTAATTGCATTAGATTTATTTGCGCAGTGGAATTGCAGAGAAGAAGAGTATGAAAATTGCAATTGCGATACTTAAAATCATACGAATATATGCAAATATTTCTTACATCGTTCAGATATTTCTTATAAATAAATTTTTTCTAATATGTAGTTCTCTTCTTTTCTACAATACCTGACTGGTGATTTGGTGTTAATTATTCCGATACTTTCGTTCTACAATTTTAATCCCAGCATTTGTGAGAGCTCTTTTTTCTTCCGCTTCCAAATTTGCCCAGTTATCTATTTGGTTCAAAGTGACTTGGCTGTTCATGTGGAAAATTTCATATGCAAATCCCATCTAATTATCGCCAGAGATTCTTAAGAACCATATAAAATCCAAGCACTCGGTTGAATGCTGTCAACTTTTCGAGCTTAAAAGCAAACAGCAAAAGGTTTGTTAATTTTTCATTTTGCAATTTGGGGGAAAATTGCGGGGTTTGTGGTGGGTGGATGGCGTCACTTGCTCATTAATCAGCGTTGTCAGTTAGTCAGTCAGTTGAATTTAAATAATTTCAGAATGATGACAATGGCGCTTTTCCACACATCGTGTTTCATTTTAAGTAATTATGCACACATGCACAACCAAAAAGTGGTAATGAGGGAGGAAAGGAGCAAGACATAATGTAAATTAAAAAACATTAACACTTGCTAACAAATAATCTAAGATAAATTGTGCTATCATTAGTCATTAGCTGACTGAAAGGGCTAGTCTGTAAAGCGAATCCATCACATACCCCCATCCCCTGTACCCTCATGTGTGTGTGTGTGTGTGTGTGGTATGTGTGTGCTTTCTGTTTGCAATGGTTGCCCAATTTTTCACACACAATTGGCTGTGGGGGTTGGGAATTGAAATAAGTCCCATTCGTAAGATACCAGGCATTCATATGCAAATTCTGTGGGATTACATTGAGGAACTAAGCTTGCTACTTGACTGTTTGTTCAAAATTATTTATAGGGTGTCATTAAAGTACAGACCAACTCAATGTATTTAGAAGCTGCTATGAAACAAGTGTAAAAGTTTAGCAACAATCAAGTACAGTTAAAACAAAATCATACTAATAAGACTGTACTGAAAACTAATCACAAAAAACTACACTTTACATTACTCCACTAGGAAACACGTTTAAATTTAAATACCCCAAAATGCCACTTAACCACACTGTAAAAATTGTTAATTTTATAAAAAAAAAATAAGGATTAAAAATTTTACATAAAGTTTAATTTCTACAATTTTTTCTGAATATCTGAAAATAATGAAGTTTATTGTAATGCATAATATCTTTTGTGTTCTTGCTGACAAAATTACAACACTTATTGCAAGTGTATAATAGAATTTCAAATTGTCGAATTTCAGAATTCATATACTTAATAAGCTAATCGCATATTTCTGAAGCTAATAAAATGATAACCTAAATCCCAGAAAATCTTTTAATGTGCCTAATTGAAACTTCTATCACCCATTAAATAAATACGTAGACCAAAGCTAACCAAACGAAGCCAAAGCAGAGATTTGCCAAAGGAAAGATTTATGGTGTGCCAAAACAAATTCCTGTTTATACTCGTATTGTAGATATTGTATTTGAGTTTTATTTGAATTCCGGACTAACTGGCGGAGGTTAGAGGATGTGACCCGCTTGTAGGATGTGCTGAAAGTTCATTAATTATGATTGGAGACAGTTGGACAATTAATAAACGAAGCGAGACAATCCGAACGATGTACGGACATCGACTTGGCTCAACTACCAGAGCTTTTTGTGGTCAATGGGGCTCCCCCAACACCCCCTTTGGATTGGGGGTTGGCCGATAGCCAGCAAAGGGAAGTTGAATATTCACTCGCACTTTTTCTTTACTATATTTATTTGTTTTATTTTGCTTTGCGATTATGATCGGACTTTGATTTATGGTCTTATGTGCAAATTTATTGCCTTTAATTGTGTGTGGGCTATAGCCCCATCCATAAATAGAACAGAAACCCTCTCAAGTACTGTTGGCTAATTGAAAAAACTGTGAAGCGATTTTTCTGATAAGAAACGAGGAACTGAAAGCTATACCGTCTTCCTCATATGAAAGCAAATAGACAGATTTCCCTTAAGCCGATTTGGGTAATCGTAAGCCTTAATTAACATTGAAAATAAACAAATGCAAAGACAACAAACCCTCAAAGTCATTCCTACCCTTCAACATTCCACCTGCAAGACGAAAGAAAAGCCATAAATTCATTTTGAAATGCATTAGACAGAACGTTGATGTTTGCATTGGTTGCATGAAATGCCCGGCAGCATATAGAGAGGGGGTAAAGGGATTAAGGTGCAGGCAAAACCGAGCATAGGTCAACTTTCGGTTGGGCAAAAGGAACTGCCAAAGCAAATCTATACTCGCTGGTAGAGTTGCACCCAAGCTAAAGTCAAACTCCCCAAGCTGAAGTCAACATCACCTTTCAATTAATGCATAATTCTCGAATGTCATGGCTGGGAAGTTACTTTGTTGCATCTCCACAGAGTTTCTACTCATACTGGCAGCGCCTCTGAGTTGGGGTTGATTTTACTTAACGCCTCGCCTCAGCACTTAACTTCCGTTTCCTGTTACTTTGCCGACGGCTACGAAAGCCGGAGTCGAAGTTGGACCCCAATTCGTAGTCGGAGGTCAGCGTCGAGGCATTTGCAACTAATTGAAAGTGCAATGTGATGCTGCAGAATGCAATTAATGCCTCCAAGCAGTCAAAAACCAATACCCAACTACAACTTCGGCCTGTCTTTGATTTGTATTTTCACTCCGATTGCAATGCGAGATGCAGCAGCCCAAAAAAAGAAAACAAGAACTGTAGTTTGGGTGCTACTTCCGATGGAGTTCAAAGCAACAGACAGACAGTTGAGCTTATTGGCTCTGAGGTTTCGGACTGGACATTTGCCAGGCTTGTCTATTTGGGAAACTGTACCGTTGAGTCCATTGCATTCTCCTTCCAATGCAGTTCACACATTGAGCTTGAAATTCTTAAAAAGATTATTTTCTTGTGTGCAAATCTCAAAATTAATTTCCTTTATTTTATTATTATTTAAATTGTTAGTAAAAATACTTTACATATATAACTACTAACTGGTCGAATTTGCCAATTCAATCTTAGTTGTGCAAAGCAATTAATTTGAAATTAATTGAAGTCCAATGTGACGAAAATAAAGTTGACTATCCAAATTTAAAATTTTACGACCAAAAGATAATTTTTTTTCGATAGGTAATTAAATTAAAGGGGTTTTAGGCCGATCGTACATAAACTAAATTTTAATTGATAATATTAGGTAATTTTGTCACAAATCTCTACAATATGTGTTGAAAAATAGTTTGATTTAAATCAAAATACTATAAAACCCCGCGGCGAGCTTACAAGACACATGAACAACAGATATAAAATACAATATAACATTTATATATTCAAAAGATTCAGCTTACTAAAAGGCCAACCCAAGGAGTGAGTTAAGGTGCTTACTTTAGGCAGAACAATAAATTGCTTTTTAAACACTTACAACTTACAAGTTGCAGGTTGCAAGTAGCAAGTATCAAGTTGCAAGTGGCAAGTAGCAAGTAGCAAGTTGCAGGGTGTCAAGTGCATTTGCCGTTTGCACGCTTGGATCAGCTCGACTTGGAAACTGACAACTTTCTAAGAATAACTGCAAAGCGATTTGCATATTTTACACCTCGAAGGGGAGGGAATGGGAAAAGGGGAAGCGTTGCCAACTTTATCGCACTCTGTGCAGCCAAAACAAGGCACATGCATCGCATTCATACATTCACACGCACACACACACACACCCATATTCACACACGCATTTGTATTCAATAGCCAGAACTCCTACTCGTAAATCTTGGCCAGAAACTTTGGCAGACACGAAATTTATTTATAAACACAAGAAGCAACACTTGAGTAATGCAGGTTGTTTAGCTGTCATAGCAGTATCAGAAGCTGCCTAAGCTGGAGGGGATTCCCAATTTCATTGCGAATCACATCCTTTCTCATTTACAGAAATGAGTTGAGCATGAACAACTCTTTACAATAAAGGACTTTTATGCATACTAAACAAACTAATATTAGAATTTGCTTAACTTTATTTATTTAAAGTCGCTTCTAAAGGGATACTTCAAAAAAAAAATTTAATATCCCGGGTGTATATATCAGGGATCACAACACATGATTATTTCCGTTTTTTAAATTCATTAAATCAACAACAAGAAATAAAGATACAAGAAGAAGAATAACACCATAATGATCGTTTCAAAGATATCTTCGTATTTTCGCCATGATTTTAAAGTTATTGATTTTTATGCATATTCGTCAATGATAATGAGTATTTTTGATTATTTTTATAAAAATCTGACTGTAATAAATTTGTGTTTATTGGTTTATTGAGAATTTAAAATAAAGTTAAAAGAAAATTCTTTAAGATAAAATCTTAATTTAGCAGCTCCCAAATTTTAAAATGCTACTTATCTAGTCCGTAAAGTTCACTAAAATAAAGTAATAAAGTTGTTAGTGCTACTATTTTTTATAAAACATGACTTAGGCAAAGCAGTGATAAGAAGTAGCAATGCTTCATTATCAGAAAACACATGATAACATGAATTCTGTAAATTATCAACAATCAAAAACGACTAATTTTGAATACTATAGAAGTTACGTTTTATTGCACTAAAATACTATCAGAAGGAATTATCTTTCACAACGTCTCTAGAATGCCTTGCTCTTCGAAGTGCCCTAAAGTTGCTTGCAACATTTGAAGAACTCGCTCATTGTCAAAGAGCTGATGGCGTTTCGCTTTTATTGCCTCCTCGTTACCGAAAGTGTGGGCTGTAAAGTCCTTGGACGCTTCTTTGGAGGCACAACAAATCGGCAGCTCACAGACGGTTGCATAATACCCATAGAAAAGGCAACGTTGCATTTCGTCTTGGAGTTGTTCATAGCTTGGCATGGATCCTGAATAATTGCAGGCAGCTAGCGTCTCACAAAGGCATTGATAATAGTACTTTAATAAATTCTCCCGTTGGTGTAGTAATACGTCTAGTTGAAGGCTGGTGTAAAAAAAGAGCATAAGATCGATTGCCGGACTGGCAACAAAACAACATTGGTAATCCACCTGAAAAATGAAATGGTTAATTAACAATGTAAATCTATTTTACAATTACCATTATCTACTTACAATAATAGCTTTGTTCTCTTCCTGGTTGATCATTATATTGTTTACCCAGAGATCACCGTGACAAATGACTTGGAACGCGCTGTTTTTTGGATCGACAACAGCACGAATTCGCTTTCCATACTCCTCTGGTAATTGAGCTCGCATTTTTGATGCTATAGAAGACATGCCTGGAAGTCCGTCGACCACATCAGCTGCAAACTCTGTGCCTTTGACGATAAGTACATGGGTAAAGGCGTCTTCTAAGCCCTTGCTAAAATGTGAGGGGGCCAAATTCGACACCAACGATGGTTGCTCATGTAACAACACCATGGAGGCAGCGTGGAACTGTGCGACCTTTTGAAGACACAAACGGGCATCTTCCGCAGACAGACCAATGTAGCGATTTAATGTAACATAGCCCAATGCCCCAAGATCCTCCAACAAATAAAGTTCCTTGTTTTTAAAGCGCTCCACGTACAAACAACTGAAATATACTCAGAGGTTATATTAATTTAAAATGCAAAGAAGCAAGTGTCATTTACTCAGCACTCAGCTTTTTTTCCCCCAGCGTCGATGGAGCTTTATCCAATATTTCCGCCATAACGGGCAGCACTTCTTCGAACATTAGTTTCTCATTGGAGCCAAGTTCGGCCATAACGGGAATTAAGTCCTTTACTATGTAATTGCCGTGCTCTAACGGTGCATTCTCACTCTTGCGATAGGATACTTTAAGCCGGTAGATGACGCTGCAAAAGTTCTCACCAGTCTGCGTAATGGCCTCACTATGAAAGCTTTCCACTCGCAAGCTTTCGCTGTTGTAGGCACGCGCCAAAGCTTTTTCTATATAGTCCGCAGATGTAGCAGGCGTTGTTAACGTCGCTTCAACTGGTTGTTCCACCTTTTGATCCATGTCTGACTATAATACGTCCGACGACGGCAAGTAGTCTCGAAACACTAACCATATCAAAACAAAATGTTATGAAATTCGCAAAAGCTTTCCGCTTTCAATTGAGTGGACAAAGCGCGTGTAAGCATATCACTTAATAAACAAAATTTGTTGTAATCACGTAAATTATCATTATAGTGAAATATTTCATTTACTATAATTACGCTCCGCACGAGCAGCGGGTAGCGGACTGAGTTCTCATTGTCTCCCTCCCTATATCTCTCTCTTTTTGTCTGTCTGTGACCGTGTTCGCTCGTTACCCAGAAACAAAACATGCTTTAAGTGATAACAAACTAGTAGTAACTAAGTTTATTATCGTTTGTGTCGGAGCATTTCATGAATTCTTAAATGCAATTCGAATTTATTATTATTATTTTTATTTTAATTTATTAATTTCTTTCTCATTCCCTCGAATGCGTAATCTAGTAAATAAATAAACAAATCAGTTAAATTATTTTTATTTTAAAAAAGTCATATATTCATTTAAAATTGGCGCGAAAAGGGCTGCTTAACAATTTTTGAACTGGTTTGATTTTCAAATTTTTGTGACTTCTCTTTCCAAAGAGTGACAGCTTAAGCCCCTCATTCAAATGTTTACCTTTATTTTATCTAATTTCGTATTTAAAATTTTCATCAAACTATTAATTTATTGCAAAGTTATTTCATTTTTCATTTTGCAATTTATTTAAAATTTAAATCAGTGCTGGCAACTTTTTGACCAGATTTACAAATGTGCTGCCAACTTGTTTTAATACGCAAGTTTGCCAGATCGGAAATTTTATTCTGGTACCAACTATTTGAACCGAGTGGCAGCACTGTTGCCAAATAACCTCAAAACACCATCAAGAGCCACGGTATTTAGTAAACATTTATCGAGTAGTCCATTTAATTGACTTAATTGGCCACAGATGGCCAGCGACAGTGATAAAGGCCAGCAGAAATCAGCCATGCCCGCCAAGAGACTGTCAGCAACAGCGCCGCCTGTTGCTGCAGCGGGCGCCAACAACAACAGCAATGGAGCAACTGGTGATGCTGCCTCCCAGAATAAAATGATGAATGGCATGACGAGGTTGACGCCAGCCAGGGACTTGACCCTGGGCGGACGGGGTGCCAGTAAGAAGGTCTTTGCTCCCAATTTAAATGCTGTGCGCAACAAGAATACGTAAGTAGCTAAATAAAACCATTCAGCCATCGATTTTAATGTAATATTGTTTTACACAGGAATGTGAAGACGTCCAAGGACTTTACACAGCCACGCGGAGGTCGTGGAAGAGGAGCACGTGGTGCAGGGGCAGCTCGAGGACGAGGCGGGGCAGGAGGAGGAGGCAACTCGTCGCTTATACAAACAACCGGCGTCTTCTCGGAAGGAGCCGGTGCGGTGCATTTACGCAAATCCTCGAGCGGCGGATCGGCCTATGCGAGGGCAGGCGAAGAAGTTGCAGTATCGCGTAAGCGCACAGATCGCAAAGATGACAAGTTCCAGGATCAGCGAGTGCGGGAACTGATCGGAGAGGCAAGTGATGACGATGAAGCCGATAGTGATAACGAAACGGAGCTGAACAAGACTGATTTGACCTACAAGCCGATAATGCTGAGCGAAGGTAGTTGGTTATATATAGATACTATATACTTGACAACTAAGATACAATTATTGCCATTTTAGGACTCTGGCACAGCCAAAAACACAGCGTTAAAGAGGAAAGCGCATCCATTCCAAATCTCAAGCCCAAAAAGGAGGGTAAGTCTAGTTTTTATGACTCTATTTACCCCATTTAATGTGCAACTCTCTCACAGAATCGCTAGATATAACACAGGATCTGCAGAGCCTGCACATGGCTGCTCAATCCGGTCTGGAAGAACCTCCAGCACAATATGGACGTTATCCCCGCAGCATTGGCGCCTTTCTCGAAGCGACGCAGTCGCAAATCTTTGTCATGCAATTACCCAACGTGCTTCCCTGTGTGACAGACGATGCTGACGATGTACCCGCTGCCAAAGAACAGCCAGCGCCGAGTACATCAACGGATCGTTCTAACAGCCCCATTCCCTCAACCACAGCAGTTAATGCGCCCAAGCACAGTGTGTTACACCAGCTGGAGGAGGGGCAGATTGGCAAGATACTGCGCTACAAATCGGGACGTGTTAAACTGTTGCTGGGCGACACACGTTTTGATCTAGACATGGGCCTGGAATCAGGTTTCCTGCAGGCAAGTTTATATCTAAATGAATTTGTCAGAATTAAAACATTCTTTTAAATTTCCTTAGGAACTCATGTCAGTCAGCAGCAATCGAGAACAGCGCAGCGGAGACATGATCAATCTGGGCACCATCCAGGCCAAGCTGAAGGCCACTCCCGACTGGGTGCATCTCTTTGAGCAGCAGGAGAAGGCGACGCGGCAAGCAGCTCCGGCAAGTGGCATCCAAGCTGCATCCTCTACATAGCAGACGGTCTTCTTCAGCTCTTTGCCTTTGACTTAGTTTAGTTTAGGAGCGAAATTAATTATAAATTATTTAACTCTATTGGTTATGAGAAAATGCTCTTTAATATACGAGTAACAACAAATACCTAGTCTCAATTGTTTAACGAATTCGTAGCACGTCCTCTATAAAGATTCCCAGCCGCATCAATGGCAAAGTTATGGTCCACAGGATTGGCCAGTGCCGTCTCAATAGCTTCATCCAGATTGTCTCTAGTAATGAATGTCTTGGATGCCTCGATCTCCATACGAATGCGTTCATCCGCACGCTCACGACGTTCCTCAGCTCGCAATTTGCCCGCATCCAGACGTTCCTGGACATAGGCCACCTTTTCCTCCCGTTCCTTGGCCAGACGTGCGTCCCGCTCACTGGCAATCTTTGCATTCCAGGCAGCATTCACATCCAGGCAACGCTGGAACTCTGCCTCCTCCTGCTCCGGCGTGAGCACAATGTGGTCCGCCGTGGACGTCTCCTGATGTCGGATCACCTCCTCCCGCAAATACTGCCGCACCGAGCGTAGCTGGGTTCTAATTTGGAATATCAATAAATGTAGGTATTTCTTTTAATGAAGCGTACATTTTTTGTGCTCACTTGTACTGGTTGTGCAGCCGCATCAGCTCCGTGCGCTCCTCCTCCGTCTGCTTCTTCCGCTCGGGCACGCGAAACACTTTGCTCTTGGCCACCGGCAACCAACGTGGCTTTCGTCGCCAGCGCACGAATTCCAATGCAAAATCGTTGCTGCCTGTCTTGGCAGCAGTCGCCGAGGTGTGATTCAGCAACTGGCGCAGCATTTTATTTACTTTTTATTTAATAAAACTCAATTTACTTTGTATATTTTTTGCCTTGTTACGGCATCCAATTCACGTTCGATAATTCCACTCAACTATCGATAGCTTGAAAATATCGCTTGTGGTAAACAGTGACATATCGATTGCAAGCTAGTTGTTTGAGCAACCCTGGTCATCACCAAAGCAACGATGTTGTTGACTTTTAAAACAAATTGTTTTTCAAATGCTCAAACAATTCAATTGTAATTTATACTTTGCCCTATAAAAGTCAACTGATAAAGGCAGCCCGGCAAGATGGACAAGCCTCAAATGATTGAACATTTGCATGAAGCCGTAAACTACACGGTCTACGACACCAAATGGATTCCACTCTCGGCCAAATTTGTGGTGCTTGGCTCAAAGGCGAATAGTCATGGGATTCTGGACATTTACGAGCTGAACGAGGACAAGCTGGTCAAGGTGAAGTCCGTGGAGAAGAAGGCGGCATTCAAATGCGGCACCTTTGGCGCCTCCTCGCTCCGCAATCGTCACCTGGCCATTGGCGACTTTGAGGGCCGCCTCCAAGTGCTGTAAGTCCACAAAGATTGAGCCTGAAATCTAGCATTACTGCTTCTTTAACATTACAGCGATCTGGAGCGACCTGACATGGCCGTGTACAATGTGAAGGCGCACAGTGGGATAATCAACTGCATCGATGCCATTGGCGGCACACAACTAGAATGTGGAGCCCCAGAGATTGTAACGGGCAGTCGCGACGGCGCCGTCAAGGTGTGGGACATACGCCAGGGTCAGGCACCCGTGGTGGACATATCGCCACCACCAAATACCCAAATGGGCGATGGCATTAACAAGTCGAGTCCCAGGCGCGACTGCTGGGCCGTTGCCTTTGGGAACACCTACAACGAGCAGGAGAGAATTGTTGCCGCCGGCTACGACAACGGCGACCTGAAGCTCTTCGACCTGCGTGCGCTGGCCGTGCGTTGGGAGGCAACCATTAAGAATGGCATCTGCGGATTGGAGTTTGATCGTCGCGATATTCCCATGAACAAGCTGGCTGTGACCACACTGGAGGGAGGTTTATTGGTCTACGATATGAGAACCCAGCATCCCAGCAAGGGATTCAGCTGGGTGGAGGAACGCAATGCTGGACGCAGTGTGGGCACAAATGGTGTCATCAGTGGACCGAAGGCAACTGTGTGGACTGTGCGTCATTTGCCGCAGAATCGTGATGTGTTCCTCACTGGCGGAGGAACTGGTTCTATACGTTTGTGGAAATACGAGTATCCCGATCGACGGGTCATCGAGGATGCGGATGGCAGCAAAGAGGGAGTCGCTGGCAAGCTGCACATGGTCAGCGCCGTGACCTTGAGTTCTCAGCCGGTGCACAGCTTCGATTGGCATCCGGATAAGCTGGGTCTGGCCGTCGCCGGTGCCTTTGATCAGAGTGTGCGTGTCCTGATCACAACCAAGTTGAATACGCTATAAGCCTAGCTTTATTATTACTATTAAATACATTAGTACAAATATATGTATGTACAAAGGGAATCCAGGTGTCGCCACTACGTCTTCTGCATGCGCTGCTGCACAATCTTGGTGAGCTCCGTCAGCTGCTGCTCCAGCTCATCCATTTGCGTCTGCTGCTCCTTGGGCACCTCCACCAGGCTGGCACGTTTCAGAGCATTCAGGCAGGAGGTGGCCGCTAGTCGACTCGAGTTGAGCTGTGAGGTGATCATCGCCTCACTCTCATCCGTCGCGTGCTCCTTGATTGCAGCCTGGGACAACTCGGCCACCTCCAGGCAGAGACTCAGCGCCTTCTTGGCATGTGCCGACTTGGTTTCCCAGCCCATCTGTTTGGCCGTGTACGCACGATAGGATTTGACCAGACGCTCCGCTTTCTTGAGTGGCGTCAAGGCCACCAGGGCGGACAATTCCCAGACCATCGGCTCGTTGCCATGCTGAACGCATTGTTGGCCCAGCAACTGAGCGATGCGACGTTGCAGCGAACTGGAGGCAGCTTGGGATGTGGAATCCGACTGCATCTGGCGGGCAATGCCGTAGACGATCCTCGTGAGCACCTCCTCGTCCAGATAGTGTTGCTTCAGCTCGCCCAGACGCTGATAGGCACGCATGGCATCCTCCCAGTGACTGGTGTCCACGGATACGAGCATGTAGTTCTCCCACACCTTCCAGTTGCCATAGTTGCACTTGAGGGATTCCCCGAGAATGCGATGGGCACGCTGCTTGTCTCCTAGCTTGATCAGAGCCTTGGCCAGATTATTCCACGACTCAAATCCATTTGGCTCCAGGTGCGTGTAGGCCAGATAACACTTGACAGCCAACTCCCAGCGTTCCAGCTGAATGGCAGAGTAACCACAACGCAGCAGAATCGATTCCTGCAGAGAATTAATCTCCAGCGATTTCTCGAAGTGCTCTATGGCCTGGGCGTAATCCGCCCGCCTGTAGAAGTAGTTGCCCCAATAAGCCTTGGCCTTGCCACTTGTCTGCTTGGAGTGCTGCCACGCCTGCTCATAGCACTGGGGATCATCGATGGCATCGCCGAGCAGACAGTAAAGCAAGGCGGTGGGATTCTTTTCCAGCTCTTGGCGTATAATCTCCGCCGCCCTGTGACGCAGCTCCAGGCTGGTGTAGCACTCGATGACCTGCTGCCAGGCATGGATCTGCAGGCATATGTCCAATGCGGTCTTGGTCATGCCCAGCGAACGCAGCAGATCCACAAGTTGCAGCTGCACCTGCCACTTGGGTTGCAAGAAGGCGGCAAATCCGTAGGACAAACGTGTGCGCAGTGGGTGTCGCTCCACGGTGTCCAATAACTTGACGCACTCCTCGCACTGCTTCCAGCTGCGCTCAACGGTGCGACGCTGACCCGACTCCTGGTGGCAGTTCAAGAGCAGAGCCGCCTGCCGCACCTGAAACGGTCCGTGCTCCTGGTAGAGCAAAGTCTGTGTGTACGGCTCCAGTTGCTCATCCGCCAGGCGATCTTTGGGCTGCGAGCGCTTTAGCTGCTTGCTAGATTTGGAGAAAGGAAAGGGCATCAATTTATAGATATTTGCTGTTAATCTTTGATAGACTCGCACTTACACCTTGGCCAGGACGAGCGCTTGTAGCACACTGGGCAGCGTCATTACCTCGTTGTCCTGCAGCTCTATAAACCGTATCCGCTCCAGGCGTGTGTCATCCTCCAGGAGCAGCAGCTGCGGCAAAGTTGTCTGTGCATTGCTCAGCTTTGCTGTGGGTAAACATTGATCCTCAGTCTGCTGCTGCACCACCTTGAGGCACAGTTGAGGCAAGGCCTTCTGTTGGAACTTGGTGCGCATGCCCAGCAATCCCTCCACCCGTAGTTCCACCTGCAGATGCGCACAGAGCTCATCCAACTTCTGACACGCCAAATCGGAGCGGTGGAACTGCAGATAGCCATTGGCCAGCTCCAGTAGCAAGAGAGCCTGCAGCTCCTTTGTGGCAAATGCCTCCAGATGGGAGTTCAGATCCGCTGCTGCCACTTTGAAGTCCTCGTACAAAGAGCCTGCCAAGTCGTCCAGAATATGTTGATGCAGGCAAATCAAACGCAGACGCCACCAGATGAGCAGCTGCGAAGGATTTGAGAATATAAGTCTGTCTAAAAAGGGGATTTCAAGAAAAGTACCTTCGATGTGGGATGAGCGGCAATTAAAGCATCCAGAATCTGCTTGGCTATTAGCAACAATTGTGCACTTTTTACATTGGGATTCAGCTCCTCTCCACTGGCCTTAAGTTGCTCCAAGGGATCACAGTTGTCCAGCTGCAAGTTGGACAACATTTCTGTGCAGGATGACAGCTTGTCAAAGGGTCCAGTGAAATTGTTCTGCACAAATGCGAAAATCAATTGCAGGAAATCATTTAGCAGTTCCTCTGTCTCCCCTAATTGATTCTCTCCCTTCTCCTTCCAACGTATGATTATCAATTGTAGCTCCTCCACCGTCCAGAGCTCCTCGCTCGTCCACAACTTGCGAAGTCTTCCATCAGCCGGTAAATCTGTTGAAAAATTTATTTACATTTGTTAACATTCAATAATTCCTTTTCCTTACCCTCCAGCTGCACTGCATCATTGAAGTTGCACAGAAAATATTCACTAAACGTTTCCTCCAACATTTCGATATGAATTTCACTCAATTCGCCGGATAAACGTTTCCAAAGTTTCCACGTTTGTGCTGTTTTTTAAAAGGCAGCAATGTTTATTCTTGTTCTTCTAATTGGGGCTGCCACCCTACAAAATTTTTCGATCTGGCAGCTTGTTCTAATTTAATAAAAAAAAAATTCAGTTGCAACTTCAAAAATTTGACTAAATTGAAATTTTTCTAATTTCTTAAGCTAGAATTTTTTAAATTTTTGCAGCATTTTTGTTGGAATTTTCTTGATTTTATGAAATTTTTTTTTAGATATAAATTTTTAACTTATCTCCCGTGGGTTGACAAGCTTCAAACCTTGATTAAAATTTATATATATTTTTTTTTGAATTTCGAATTTTAAATTTTCATCAAATTTCAAAAGTTTTTGCATTTTAAAATTTGCGTAAACTTTTTTCGATTTGTAGAGAAAATAGCCAGATCTAGCTATAAAATAGCTTATTTGACAACAGTGTGCCCGAGTATCGTTATCGTTATCGCTTTCTGTTGCGATACAGCGCCATCTTGTGTCACATTTGCACCACCGTACTCCACGTTAGTTCTATTCTGTTGGGTGAGGAGCAATGCTGTTAATTAACATTTATTTGACATTTTTTATTTTTAGTTAAAAAAAAATTTTTAAATGCAATAACTTTGAAATTAATTAACATTTTGATGAAAATTTAAAATTCAAAATTCGAAAAAAAATAAATATAAATTTTAATGAAGTTTTGAAGCTCGTCAACCTAAGGTACGAGAAGTTAAAAATTAAATTCTAAAAAAAAAATTCCATAAAATCGAGAAAATTCCAACAAAAATTCTGCAAAAATTTTCAAAATTCTAGCTTCAAAAATAAGAAAAATTTTAATTTAGTCAAATTTTCAAAGTTGCAACTGAATTTTTTATTTTATTAAATTAGAACAAGCTGCCAGATCGGGAAATTTCTGTAGGGTGGCAGCCCCAATTTAAAAGGACGCCACCACGGGAGAACTAACGGTGCTTTTTGAACAGAACAGAAACGATTTAGGAAATATTTTTAACAATTGAAAACAATCGACATTTCTTGAGATGGCCGATGGCCAATTTCCTGGTGGAAATTGAGATGGTCGTCCATCTCAAGAAATGTCGATTGGTTTTACTAAGATAAATATAAAATTATTCTTTCACAGTGATTTTCGAAAGCATTACCAGGAGCCCTGTTAAGTGTAAGATATTTCTGTTAGCTGCACTACTTATCAATGTTTATCCGATTTAATTTTATCGTAACTCAATTGCCATTGCTCTTTATTGTTTTTGTGGCGCTGAACTTTAAGTTCACAATAGGTATAACGTAAGTTTGAATTATTTCGTCACATAGACCTCAATATGTGTGTGTAACTGCTTATACAAGCCATTTTATACTTACACAAAGAAAGCCAAAAGCTTTTAGCATTTTTTTTTTACGTCGTAGCCGGCCGTAGCTTCTAAAATTAAATTTCACGGTCAAGGTCGAGCTCGCACCCGCTGTCGAAGTCAACGTCAACGTCAACAGTCGACAATTTGATAAAACGCCTTAAGCCACAAAGTAGTACAGCTAATGAAATGTGTAACTGGAAAAATGATAAAATGTTTGCAAGTTTTATGACTAATTTGAATGGTAAATAATTGTCATCAAACTCAAAACTTATATGTTATTACCAATAGTTTATTATTGTATTAATTACCAATTTTTATAATGAATTTATAATGTTTCTTATTTCTCTTATCCGTTTACATGCGGTTTTTATGTTGCAGCTTTAATAGTCTTAATTTTGCTCTTATTTGCAACAACATTAAAAAGTCTTAAATTCACCTCAGTAAAAAGCTCTTTTGACTGTTTGCTCTTAACACTGATTACTCTTAATTTCTTTGAAGCTTTCGACGATTCGTCAACTTGCACTCTCTTCACTTAGTATTGTTCCACGCCATTTTCGCTTTTTGCCGGCGTCTTTTTTATCACAATTGTTAAGCGTTGCACGCCGGCTTCAAGTGAACTTACACTCTATAAGCGCATGATAAGAGAGTTCAGCTGCGTCAGCAATAGCGTCACCTGGTGTCAGCGTGCTGCAACTGTATTACTATGTTGCAATTCAATATGCATAAAATATAAATTAAATATAATTTATTTGTAATTATAGAAGAATTTATGCACTTTATCTTCTATAAATATGTACCTTTCCTTATTAAGCCTAATAGAATTTTAGAAAAATTTAAGATATTGTTTAGCTTTAAACGGATTTATAAATTGCAACTTGTTCAAATTTAATATTATAATTAAAACTAATTACGTTGCTTAGCAAACCAGTTGCTAATATATTTTCATCATACATTCTGACTCACTTAATTTGTTTATTAGTATGAATATTATTTTCTTATATGTTTGTTTGCTGTCTCAAGGTCACAGTGCCTTATTTTGTTTTGTTATGGCTAGAAATGCAAATACTAATAATATAATTAATAACTCATTTAATTGCTGAGACGAAATGCGACAGCAGTATTTAAAATATTTGTTTATTTTTTTTTAAACAATTAACTTGCCGATTTTCTGCGTCGTCGCATCGCTCTCACATGTCCCGTGACAACCCCCCGTCTTCCTCCCCTTTTCCCTTCCCCCTTCACTCACTGTCTATCAATTTCTCAAATTGATGTCAGTGGGTTTTCATGCTAGGTGGCAGCAACTGTGGCAACGACAACAGCAACAATTTTCATTTTCACTTTCACGGGCTGCAACTTTCACGGCAACGGCAGCAACATCTATCTATCTCGCTCTCTCCTTTGTTTGCCATTGTTAGCTTGTTGCATTCCACACAGCGACAAGCTCGGTCAGCTTCAGATTCAGTTTCAGTTAAAAAATCAACTTCTTTTTGACCCATATCTACATGCATATTTGTAACGACTGCAAATCTTCAAAATTTTAGAGGTTTAAGGCGGATGTGGGCGGAAGGCTTTTACAAAATCCGCATCTTAATGTTTGAGCGCGAACATTGTTTAATTTAATTCAAAACTAAAGCAGTTTAAACGATGTACGAGATTTAATATAGTCCAGATCCGGAAGCTCTTTCTGAAACTTTGTAGTTTTTAAGTAAAGTATTTAAAGTAAAATGTACTTTCTCAATTTTGTTTTATTTTCTCTACGTGAAACTAATTAATTTGTATTTATCATTTTACTACACTTTTTGTTAGACCATTTCAGGGATCTACAGGTAGTTAACACTTTTTAAACAACTCGTTGTACTTACAGAACAGTGACATTTCCACCCTTCAGTATTTGGCAGAAAAATAATAAATCAATGTTAACATCTGCGTATTATTCAAAATGGCAAAATACTACTAAAGAAGGCGACGCATGCTAAAAAGTTCTACTGAAATTAATTTATTTCGCACTTAATTATTCAAATGCCCACACGCGAGAAAATACGCTGACCTTGAGCCGGCTTCGCATCCACTTCGGCTTCGGCTTCGGCATCGGCATCTTCTTCAACATCGTGACCTTCGTCAAGTTTCTAGCTGGCGATCAAATAACGGGCATAGGCAACAAAACCAAAGCCTATGAGTACATTTAGTAGGCAATAGGAAGAAATAAGAGCAGTATTTGTGTAGGAATAAATGTCATTACTTATGTATAATTGTATATACATATGTATCTGTGTATATCCCATGCTTATAGGCAATGTTGAGATGTATTTGTGTATTTGTTTATTTGAAAGTTTTCCAAAATCATATTTACTATGAATAAATACAATGCGCAGTTGTCGGAATAGATCTGGTTCTAATATTGCTGAAACAGCAAGATCACAAACTGAAATTAATGTCAGCATGACAGTTGTATGAATTTTCAACTGATTTGCTACAGTTGCTTTATTTAAATAAGCAACAAGCATTATTTAATAAATTTTTGCATTTTTGTATTTAACTTCCTTAAGATTCACTTTCTTTAATATACATACTTAATTGATAGCACGATTACCTAATCAAATTGGTTATTTGCTATTTAATGTATCTCTTAAACTTCACACCTGTTGCATTTAAATACATATACCCAACGTGAATTCCCTCCATTCACCTGTTGTTTTAAGAAATACCCCATACTACAGGTTTGCAAGGGTATTTTATGTCCATGTATAAGCTTAGATACATGTGGGAATGTTTTTAACGAGTATAATGTACTTGTTGGGTGAATATGTATATTTTTATTTTGAATAGAATGCCATAAAACATTTTTAAATAGTACAGTAATGTACCGCAATTTAAGTACAGGGTGCTCCAAAGTCGTGCAATTGACTTTGTATGATGACGACTTGTTATTATTGTTCTTGTTGTTATTTCGTATTTGTTTTGTTCTAAGCGAAATTCATATCTTGACCTTGAACAATTATTGTTTATTAATATTGCTGTTTTTGTTATTTTTGTTGTTTGTTGTTTTCGAATATTGTTGCTGGTGTATTCGTAAGTGTGTGTGTGTGTGTTTTAATTTCATTTGAGCAATATTCCTGTTTTTTTTCGATGTTGTTGCTGCTAGTTTCGGGTTTAGACATAGACGGCGTGTGCCAAGACTCATCGACAGCTTGACGTCAATCTCAATTTTCCCTAGCAACTAAATAAAGAATCGTACCGAGCATAAATGCCTCGACATATTTCGAATTAATCAAATGGAGGCGTCCACGTGTCGATTATAATTTGTGGAAATGTTCATTAGATTTTAACGAGCCACAAATCAAAAAGTGGATGCATCTATGAGTATGAAGAACCGCGAAACGTGCGATTTGGAACATAAATTTCCTTTTTGGAATAGTCCGAATTTGAAATGCGTATTTTGATTAATGGTGAATTCAATAGCATATCGTTGGCATTGGGCATTGAATTTGCATTTCATCAGGAATTAAGTAGAGCGGCAAATTAGCAAGCAGAACTCAATAAAAGAAAAAGCCCTGAACAAAGGTGTTATTCCGATTGTGGAAACGCCCCAATTACGAGTCGTACAATTAATGCATTCATTCTTGATTCTTGAATCGATGATTCTGCATTGTGCACTTCTCTTTCCCCCCTCTCTTAAAGTGAGTGCATGAACAGTTGAACAGTCCTTGAACCTCGACATATTTGCAATTTCTTGCACTTTGCCCAAATTGAAATTAAATCGCAACAACAAAATATATGTGCATATAGAAATATAATATCAAGTGCAGGCATAAAGTATACGAGAATAGCAAGGGTGTGACAGACTCTGCTATACCCTGTAAATCAGTCGATTGATTGCCAATTGAAATAACGAAAATAAAAATCATCGAGTTGAAATCTATAAGCGTTATATGTTATACTATACATACATATGTAAATTCAATAACAAATTTTATTTATATTTTCCATTGTCGCTGTAATCCATTTGCATGTGTTTTTATGTATTTAGCAACAATTACTCACCGCATTGTAATACGTCATGCTGCAAATTGCCTCTTTTTTTTTGTCCAGCCCTCGTTCTTTCTCGGTGTACCCCCCTCCTTTCGCCCTGCTCCATCTGTGCGGTGTTGTTGTGAGTTATTTGCGTCGACGTCGCGACGTCGCTTGAGTTTAGCGGCCCTGTCGCATTTCAAGGACGCGCCGCTTTGCTTTGTTATTGTCTGGACATGTTGTTCTTGTTGTTGTTTTTGTTATTATTATTTGATACGCTCTCTCTTTCTTTCTCCGCTTTGTTGCAGCAGTGCTCGCTTATTGAACAACAACAACAGGAAAGAAATTATATCTTCGTCACTCCGAAGACTTAATACCCTGTATTCAGCTATTGACTGATTTTCTATGTTACAGCTATATGATAAATTAGTATGATTTTATCTATGTTTTATCGGCTTGTATAAAATAATAATGAAAACACTAATTGTAAGATTAGTTGAAAAAAATATGTTAATAGCGATATTTCTTTAGATCCGATCTGCCCGTTTCTGACATATGTAATTCCTGCTGTAAATTGATGCACATGTACAAAGTTTCAAGTTCAAGATATATGTAACTTATTTAGGCTTATTTAAATGCGTTACACACTTTATTCCAAACTTTTTATACCCTTATCAAGGGTATCAAAAGTGCAATGGAATTTTTAATATGTATGTGTATATACATATATAGAATATATTTTGAATAAAATAATATATATATATATTTTTATTTTGAAATGTACTCGAACTTTGCATTTGTTTTGCTTTTGTCGCCACTTTTGCTTTGTTTATTTAGAATTTTAACGCTTTATTCGGGGCATATTTTATGCCCGTCTTGATTTACTTTGGCAAGACGTAAGCAATACAGTGTTGAGAAAAAAAGTACCTCACATGTGTTTGCCTTTGACTTTTGGAAAATTCAAGGTTAAGCTCAGGGGGGGCTACCGCACCTGAGAACCCATAAATAACATTTCTATTTATCTAATTAGCAAATTAAACTCTCAACAAAAGCTGCGATAATTTGGCAAATAAAAAGTAGCAGCAGTCGAATTGCTTAAAACAGCATTTAAAAAATAAACAGAACGAACACACAGAAAAAAAGGTTTCAAGTTTATGCCCAAGGACGTGAGGTAAAAATCACTTAAACGAAAGAAAACTTAAAAATACCCTGTAAGCATCAATTTATAAAAAACCTTTTTTTATGTATTAAGAAATTGCGTCTCATTTTAGAATAACATGACTAGGAATCGGACCCATCTATTTTTTCGACAGGTCGGCGACTCTAACTTAAAAACCACGAGCCACCGAATCTTACGCAGATGAAATCTGCTAAAAATATTTGTTTAAATTTTCAACAAATAATTAAATATTATTTTAAACTTGAAGCTGCCCATAGGCGATCCGTATTAAAGACTTAAAAGACAAAATAAACATAGGCCGATTTATCATAAGCAACAACGGCGCCTCTAATGATTATTTAAAAACAAATTAAATCAAATAAATATATCTGTATATATGTATGCAAGTGTGTATATATTTGTGTATAATTAACTGTGGGGGCTCGTGCTTTTAATTAATGACCTGAACTTGGACGTATCAAAGTCGGGCGACTAGTTTCAGTTGTCAGTTTCCAAAGCCGGAGCCGGAGCCGGAGCCAAAGCCGAAGTCAAGCGGAAGTCAGAGCCGACAACAAATTTGCTCTTATCTTGATGCTCTGACGTTGTGTCTGTCGCAGCGTCTCATCAACATCTTGGGTTGATTAGCGTATCAGTTGCGAGAGAGGGAGGGAGCACGAGCTGGTGAGAGGGAGAGAGGGAGGGGTAGGTGGGAAGCGCACCTTAATTGAAAACGCAGACGATCCAAAGTAAATGTGTTCAATTTTTTCTTTTTTACTTAAAGCAAATTCTAATAAACGCGACCAGAGCAAAATAAAAAGACATTAAAATATACATATGTATGTACAAAAAAAATACAACACAATAAAAGAAACACACACACAGACACGTACACACAAGCAGATTGAAGCAACAAAAATCAAATAAAATACGTTGCTCAAGGTTAGGGTTATCATATTGCCAAGATCAAGGCTATACGACTAAAGCGCTTGTTATATACAGACAGACGTTTGTCAGTCGTTAGGTTTGAGTGTTTATATGTATGTATAGAGATACCACTGTGTGTATATGAGCTATGACCATTTCGCGGCAGACAGATCGTCGAACGTGCGATGCTTCTGAAAACTGGCTCAGGAGAATTATGAATGTATTTGCCATTTAAATATTTGGCATATATGGTATATTAATATATATACATATACTAGATTTAGCAAAATTAATCACTCATCAAAGTTAAATAATAAAAAATAATGTTCTATTTACTTTAAAAGTTCAAGGCTGACACTTTGACATTTCAACTAGAATTATTCCATGCGAATATTCAAATAGAGTTTTGAATGGTTTTGAATAATTAAATTTATTTATTACTATAATGGGTTTAATCGATATTAAACTTTAATTTTATTTCCAAAATAAAGTGTTCCTAAATTTTTATTATAGTATCATAATTATGGTGGTATATTTAATTAGAATGTATTTAAAATATCGTTATTATCCCATTATAATTTTTAAGTTGATTCGATAATCAATTCATATTCGAATCTATCTACAATCTACTTTAAAAATCACTTTAATATATTTTTCTTTATTTATTTAATGTCAACTTAACTAGTTGACCTAGAGTAATTTTAATTTAAAGATAAAATTTAAAAAAGGCTTAAAATTAAAAAATAAATTAAAATAATAAAAATTTCAAATTGTAACTGATAAGATTAAAAAATAAAACAAATTAAATATTAAAAATTATAAAGCTCTGGGGATATTATAACTTATCCTGTGTTATAAAATCAATAATTGTTCGATATTATTGCTGGTGTTATAAAAGCGGTCTGTTTTCGTGTCTGATTCGATTTAATTGGTGATTAATTGCTTGAGGAAGTCACTCTGATGAGTTGGCCTCACACTGAGGTCTGCATGCGACTTAAACTTCAGATGTCATTGGGCGTTGGAAATGAAAACGGAATCGAAAAGATAAACAATCAAGCGAGAGGGCTGTGGCTGTGGCTATGGCATTTGAATATTGAAATATCGGAAGTGGTGTTGTAGTTTATTCACATCTAACGGTGTTTCATTCACTTAATATATAAAAGTACAAGTATGCGTATGCGAAGGAAAACTGGTTTCGATTTGTAGACCGTGATTTCAAGACTGTATTTTTATGTGTATCTGTATCTGTGTCTGTATCTCAAGCTGTGTATCTCGAGCTATGCATGCGGGCGACTGTCATACTTCTAAGTGCTGCTGTCAATGTAGCTGCGATTCGGTTTGGTTTTCCAATTTGTTTGGTCGTTTATTTATATTTCATTGTCTGTCTCACTGTCTCTCTGTTTGTCTGTCTGTCTGTCTGTCTGTCTGTCTGCCTGTCTGTTCAAGTTCAAAGCCCAACCCAAAGATCAGCTCAGTTCAGCTGTGGCTAACTTTGCCTTCAGCTCAGCGACTAAAATGTATAGTTAGCTAAGGTCAGTCAATGGCGTTGAAATTGTTTCGACTGTTTGGCGACGCCCAGGTCCAAATATTGACGCTGACGCTCTAAATAGCCCACAGAGTTGAGGAAAAACCTTCACTTCACACCGAGTATCTCGCGGATACCTTGACTTCAATTCGTCGACGTTTCGTGCCTCGATCGGAAGCAGAGGAGCTTCGACTTGTAGTTTGCTTGGCAACCCAAAACTTGACCTAATTTTGAGCGTGGAAAATATGCCGCTTGCTGTTGTCGTTGTGCCTCCAAATTTAGCCATAATGATGTTCACGTCTCTGTGTGTCTAGCCCCTGACCCTGACCTGAGACTTTTGAGTAGGGCTCCTGTTGTCTGCGGTTTGTTCATGACTCAGAGCTTTAATGTTGATGTTAATACTTTGCCCAAGGCGTCTCACGTTTCAGTTGGTTTCCTGTTTGGGTTTTGGCCAATCTTGTGTGACTCTTCGAGTTACACTTACATCAAGATCAACAAACTCTGTAAACTATAAATTGTTTACAACTCTCGTTGACAACACTCGACGCTTTGTTTGTTATTGCGAGCAGGCAAGTGTCCGATAAGCGATCAAGTATAAATATAAGTATATACAAGCTGGCAGCAATAATAACAAACAACATCTGCCTAGGGACTCGACGGGTAATGAACACCACAAATTCACCACAAATCTATTTATAGCATCTGGAAATGAGTTCAATGGCTCATCAAGCTCTGATATTGCGCTTTCTCACAAAGATTACGCCCACATGCAGTTTAAGAATGTCGCCTACATATATGTTGAAAGATCCTCTACCATTTCAACATAATTGCCTAAAATTATATGTCCTGGGATTCTGCAGGTAACGTGCTTTGCATACACAAATAAACTGACAACTTTTTGCATAATTCTCAAAGGAGTCGCCATAAATCACACCCAGAAATGCACAGCGATGACATCAAGTCAAAGAAGCCTCTACAAACTCTGCAGAATTTCGAAATTTTTATGAATACACACCAAATTTATGTCAAGGCTAAGGCAGGAAAATTACAGAGAGAGAATGGAAGATAGAAGAAGAGGCAATTTAAGAAAAAGTCATTAAGACTTGAGTTAAGAGAACTGGAGAAAGAAAAGGTATTATGTATATATATAGTTTGAAATTATACATGAATTTATTTTCATTGTAATTATATTAAAATTTGTAACTTAAAATCTATATTTTATGACTTTTTAGACAAATTAAAGATTAATTTAAATAAATTCTCTCTTATTATATATATTTTTTTAATTTTACATCTATCAAAGGTAGGATGATTAGAAATTTCCTCTATAAATCTACATTTCAATTGATAAAAGAATAGAAAATTTTGTATTTAAAGGTACTCAAATCAGATACTAGAGACAAGGAAGACAGAGCCAAGATAAAACCGATTATTTCACTTGATTTAAAAATTGGTAAGTGATACTTATAAATCTATGTGGTTAAGCATCCGCCGTTGCCCACACAACTCAATCTGACCACATACTATAAAAGCAACCAAGGGCAGCTTGATTGAACAAATTGGACCAACCGGATTGTCGTCCGGATCGCTGCATCGCATCGCCAGCATATTTCCGGCATCAGTTTCGGTTTTTCTTTTCTTTTTTTGATAAGGTTTGTTTGTCTTTTGTCTTTCAGTGCACTTATTAGCTGCTTCCTTCTTGCAGAATTGCAGACAAAAGAAAAGAGATCATGCAAGAAGCAGCTGTAGACCCTGAACTTTGTCGCCCTTGCGCCCGAGTGCAGAGTCATTACTTCAGTTTAAGAATTTCGATTTCGTTTCCAATTCAAATTCTTTGTCATTGCAGATCCACACAGCACAGCAAGCACTTGAGTAACTGCAAGTTGCTTTTGTGATTGCCATTGGGCATTGCCTTGAATTGAGTTAGTGAACCACTGATTAAACGCATTACTTTTCCCCACACAATCACCGCCTCATCGTCGAGTCCATTGTATCGTGGTCTGTGGTCTGTGGTCTGCATAATGCTCCTAATGCATAAAGCGCACAAGGACCCGGCTCTTCTTGGCACCCTTGAACCTCATATTGACCGCTTAATTAGGGCCTGTAAGCACTGCTTTCCGTCATGGTCGTCTCTCCGCTTTGTATGCGTCGTCGGCGACGTCAACCCCTCGTATCCCCTAGAGTACAATGCCCGGTCCGGGCTGATCCCTCGGTCTACGGACTGCCACGCGCGTCAACGCTTTTAATTGTGCACTGCATATCATTTGATATTAAATCAGTATATATACTCTCATATATACATATGCCTACACATTTACATACATTTGTGCATCTACGCTTGTATATTGTGAACAGAACAGTAAAAGAGTATTCCATTCTTATAATACTCTGTACTTATTGTAGAAGGCACCAATTTCGTTGAGGACATGTTTAAAACAGTCAGAGCAGCACCTTTACTCAAAAATAAAGAAGGAATATCTCTATAAGAGTGCATTGATTTTTCCGAAAAAAAATGGTACCCCATATTCGTAATCTACGGTCAATTCTAAGATGTTTTTACAAATAAACCATAGTTCTAAAATCAATTCCTAATCCCCGCTTTTTGAGTTGAAAAATTTTGCGTTTTTAGTCCTTGAAAGTACGAAAATTTTGTTTTTTTTAGGACAAATTGTCTTTGTTTTTGAAAGTCCTGGTCCTAACACGAGTTTTGATACCAAAATACTAAAGATATGGTTATAATTCATGATGAATATATCAAAAATACGCGTTTTTCAACTCAAAATGCGGGGACTAGGAATTGATTTTACAACTATGTTTTCTGGTTAAAAATATCTTAGAATTCACCGTAGATTACGATTATGGGGTAGCATTTGTGAATTTTTGTTGGACCATACGAATCGTTGCACTCTAATCTCTATTCTTTCTCCACTGCAATATTTATCTATTTCTTTATATTTTTTCAATATTAAAAGAATTTTTATTTGCTGCTTGTATCGTTTTAAGCAACTTCTCCAGAAAGTGCATAAATGTAAAGATCCCAAAGATCTGTAAAGAGATGTATGTGGTTTTCTGTATATGCTAAGTATATTCAGAAGATTTTATTACATTCTTGTCTAAGCTATGTTATGTGCAAATTTCAGTCTTCTAGGTCTTATGGTGTGGGCGGTGCAATGATAAGTAAGTCAGTACAAATCATTTTATATACATAAATTAATGAATATCTCTTTCGAGCTCAAAATCTAATTTTCTAGTTGTTTTTTGACAGGTTTGTTGTGTGCAATATATTTAAATATGTTGGCTCAGAGCTGAGTACAGGGTAAATGATCGTTGAGTAATTTTAACCAATTGTATGTTTAAAATAATTTCTGTTTGCTTTTGTGCAATGCTGATTAATATTTTAGCTGTGGCAATTACGCGATGATTAAGCGACAAAGAATTCGCTGGAGTTCCGACTGGAATTGCCTAACCGACCTGTGGCAGCTACTTCATCTAGGTAAGAGAGAGAGAGAGAGAGAGACAAGTTCCTATAAAAATAGGTTCAATGCATTAAAATTGCATTCGCCCGATTTTGTGGGTTGCAGCAGTTGGTACATCAGGTGGTTGCTGTGGTGTTGTATAGGAGCACTGGAGGGGGTGGTGCTTTGAAAGTGGCCGCCCAACTAATTTGATTCATTCTTATTACGACTGTGCACTTGACCCTCAACAATTTGCGTCAATGTCAATGTCAATGTCAATGCAACCACCCGAAATGGTTGAACAACCCCCGCGGCATGTGTTGGGTTAGGTAAGATAATTACTGTGTATGCTGTTGCACTTGCTGTTGTTGTTGCTGTTGTTGTTGTTGGTGGCCATTGCGCCAACAGTTGCGACTGCAGCAATGACCTTGAACGATGCTGGGCAAAACCCGCGCACACTTTGCGACTAAACGAATGACCTTTCAATGCAATGCTGCCTCTCTTTCTACCCTTCTCTCTCTCTGTCTCTCATTTATTGTTACTAAAAATAAGCTCTGTGGAAAAGCTCATGCTGAAGGTCAAAATACCCGCCCAGTGGCACTCAATGTGCGGCACATGCAACTGCCGCGTGCGCAAGTTCAAGTGCAAGGGTTGCCATTGCACCCGAACAGCTTGTTATTCTCCACAATCTGCTGCCCACCCTGCTCCTCTGCATTGACGTGGCCAACGTTGAAGGCCAAGAGTGGGTGTGCCAAATGCCTGGTCAAAGCCCAGTGGCCGGCTTTTATTTATAGTGAATATCCTTACGGCATTACGAGCATTATTGTGGTGATAAAACGTCACTCGAGTAAGCTTTAACTATTTATTTGTTTTTAATTGAAACTCGAGTTCACTGAAGCCCAATTGCGTCAAAGTTGCTTGATGCGGGAGCCAGCCACGCGCACAAGCACGCTAAATCTGTAAAGCTCATAAAACTGCCAGCTATCAAATGCTGCTCCTACTTTATATCTTTGCTCATCCCTCTCATCCGGAGATAAGTTAATAAAACAAACTTCAACGACGACACGTGGCTAAAATGCAACTTTGCTGGCATCGTGACTTGATGATAACAGTGCCAGCTCAAAGTATCCGTCCTTTTGTTGACCTTTAACAAAATCTGCCAGGGCGTGGAATGTCAGCCTGAAATTTCAGGACTGTGGCCAGGGAAGAAGCCATCAAGGCGATAGAAAAGAACGCAAAAAGTAAAAGTCGGAGCAAAGCTGCTAAAAGAATCATTTAAAAATCAAATCAAAGTCACGCGCCGCAATGTAATCAACAGTCGTGTAGGTGGTGGGTGGTGGGTGGTAGGGCAGATTCAGGGAGCAGTTCAAGGTTGAAATGCTGCAGGTGTATAGAAAAAGCGTAGGAAGGGAAAGAAAAAGGTCCTGGTCCAGTCGAACAATAAGCAGCTCCATGCGCCGCTAAGTATGCTAAGAAAAAGAGAACGGGAATTTCTGCCTCAGTCGCACTCAATTGCCACGTGCGGGATTTTGCTCCAGAGAGGCAGAGGAGGCGGGAAAGGAGGAGGAAGAGAGAGAGAGAGAGAGAGAGAGTGAGGAGAGATTACGCCTGGCATTGGCAATGTCAAAGCAAGAAATCCTTCAGCTTTAACCTTGAACTTCACCGCTTGCTATGGTACGAGGCAGTTAGAAAAGCCTCGCCACGCATGCTGTCTCTCTCGCACGGGAGCTTTTACGTTAACCTTGCCTTGCCTGTTGTGTAGTAGCCTGTAGAGTCCTTGAATGTGCTGTTGCGCCTACGCTCACACTTGAGCAATGCAAATTGTTGCCTGCTGTTGCCGTCTCGCTCGCGCCACAAAAGTTGAAGGGCATTTAACGTTGATTGACGCTTAATAATAACGGCACTTGCGTAAAATACCCCTGAAAGCTTTCTCGCTCTCTCTCTGTGTCTCAGAGAGCTCAGCCCCTGTCATGTGCTCTTGGGGTAAAAGCTTTTAGGTTGACTGTACTTCTGTGACATTGCTCGAACTTTTGCCTTGGCATTGCACGCGCTTCAACTTTGCTCTCTTGAAGCTCAGTTTCCCTCTGCGGTTGTCGCTCTTTGGCGAAGGCCTCAAGTAACTTTTGGTTGTCGTTTTGGCCAAAAAGCTTTGCCTCGCTGTTGCGCATTTGATTTTTGGGCCTAAATTGCTTAGGCGCCTGTTACACTTACTACCAAAATATCCTATATGCGTCATCTGCTATTGTTGTCGCTATCACTTGCTTGCCACTGGTCCCTCCCCGCTCCCTCAAAATTCAATTTGCATTCCAAATACCATGAGTAAATTTTCCAGGAAATCTGCGTGCGTAAAAGGGCGCGGGCTTTTCTTGAAACTGCCGAATGGCAGCCGTTTTAATAGGTAGGTTTCCTTACATGCCACACGTTGCACGCACACGTGCTCTTGCCCCCAACCCTAGGCCTGGCAAATAACGCGCAATTTGTTAGCCGCCTCGTAAAAACTTTTCCAGTCCCTCAGCTTGCCTTTGCTTCTTCAAAGGCAGTCAAAGGCCAAGGCAATTTTGTGAATGAAGTTCGAAGCTACGTCGACAGAGCTGGAGGTAAGGGAGCGAACGGGAAGGCATGAGACTGTTCTGGTAGGTCAAAGTTGGTCACAAGTTAAGCCTTGTTTATGACGCCTTGTACTTTATGTTCGCTCCATCAACCTTTCCAATAAAGTCCTTAAATTGTTGCCAGTCGCAAATGTCACAATAAATAAACACTGCCTAGCCTTGACTAATTATAGCCTCTCAGATTTGTGTATTTGATCAATCAGTGGGAAAAACCACTTATTTCATTCCTACCCATTCCTCCTGCACAACTATCAACAATGTCAAGCACCTTAAGTTACTTTAGGTATTCTTATCCAAGCTCGCAGTTTATGCTGTTTTCAAAGCAAAGTTCTGCACATTTTACAAGTATTATTTTGTGTGTTATCTGGGTGGAAATTTGAACTTATTATCGATTCAATGTCAAGTGTTTGCGCTGAACTTATGCCAATCTTATGGCCCACGCACAGTTCGGTAATTCTCCTGACATCTTCTTGTTTTCGGTGCGAAGCAAAAAGTCACCCTTGAAATATATAGTCAATATTTTGGGGAGCATTTTCCTCTGAATTTGCTTGCCAGCTTCCGGTTCCAGCAACAAAATGCGAAAGCTTCCGGCAAAGCAAACAGCAACAACCCCTAGCATCTGTGTATTCTCCATGCTTCCACCCACTTCCAACGCGTGTCTGCGACGATGGTGGGGCATGGAATAACTTCGGTCCGGGGCATTGCCTCAAATGTTCAAATGTTCAGTTAGATGCGCAGTTGGTTGCCACTTCCACTTCCTTCAGAGCTTTGTATGTTGTTGTCGCTTGCAAAACTTCAAGGTTAACTTCCGGTTGTCACTTGGCTCCCTTGCGCAACATTGGCCAACTTGTGCGGGCTGCAAAACACGAGTTAACCCAGGCCAATTTCAGGGAACGCCATATTGTTACTACCAAACATTTTGGCCATTATGTAATCCTGGTCTGAATAGCCCAAGCAAATTTCTACTTTGGCGTGGGCGTTTCTGCTTGAAGAGTTCGTTAAACTCGCAACTGCCATAAATCTTGACAATCCTAGAACATCCTAGGACCCTCCTCTCCCCATGTAAGTACATAGTATATTATGGGTCATTGCTCGCCAGGCCGCTGACTGCGTGATATGCTCGAGGTGAATGTCCTAACTTCCGTTCCGAGTTTTTGCTCTGCACCTCCCACCATTTTTTCGCTGATGGTTACGATTACAATTTAGATTTGTTTTTTAATACCCTGTAGATATTGATATAAATAAAGTGGGTGCTATAGCTTGAACAGACAGAAGGCTGCATCTGCGACTCAAGTCGAAATATGGATATAATGGATATAAAAACAAATAAAAGTAAAAGTAAAACTCAATATATAAATTTAGTATACAATTTTTACATTTGTTATCTTCTTTATTATTATCAAGGCTGCAAACCTCCAAAATTTTGATCAGTGTTCGGTTCGGCGGTTCGAACCATAGAGCAAGACATCGGTTCGGTTCGCGAATTGGTTTATAATCCCTCTGAACCCAAGGCTTGGGTTCGAACCTTGGTTCAATTTCATACAAAAAAATATTTTTATTGCTATACATTTTTTTCCAGAGTTTAAACTTATTAAATTTTTTTTTTTTTAAATATAATTTTAATGATAATTTAAATTTATTTGAAGATAAATTGTATGTAACTATTCTTTTTTCGAACCGAACATTTTATTTTAGAAAGCGGTTCGGCTTAGGCTCGGGTTCGCAAAGTAAATAATTTCAGGGATTCAGTTCATGATCCGGTTCAGGTTGCTTTAAAACCCAAACCCGGCCGGGTTGAACCGGTTTGCAGCCTTGCAGCATTGAATAAGATAAGCTGGCAACACTGTACGACATGTGAACATATTTTTGGTATGTCAAAAGGTGATTCAGAGTGTTTTACAGAGTATATAGTAGTATGGTACTCGCAAATTATGTGTTCGCAGTTATTTTTATTATTGTTTCCATTAAGTTGATGAATATGAGTTAGTTTCCAATAAGTATTCGAATTATGCGTGGTGCGTGATTCTGAAACAAATCAGATAAGATCTCATTCTACTCTTAGAGACTTGATTTGATGATTAATTGTTCTTGTATTTACGCCATATGAAGTCATTTGTTTATGCTGTTTCATTGATTTTAGAAATATTTGTTTAAATATGTATGTGTTGATCATCGAATGAATTGGTTGCTTAGTATTAATTTTGGAATAGATCTAACATACATACATACATTAAATGTTTACTGCATGTGATGTAAGTATTCGTATGAACCAAAAAACTTAAATGTAATTCGGAAACGCTTTAGCTTTTGATCTGTAGGAAAAGTTTTCAACTTGCTTGCGGTTTCCCTCTCACATTGTCTAGGCAAATTCTAATGAAATTGAAACTTTGAAATGACCCACATTGACCACAGAGTAACTATGACAGTAGTATATCATCAGTCCAGAGTTCTCACGCTTCCCTTGACGATAAACTCCGGTCCGAGTTTCTTTGGTTTGAACTCAGACTGATACCAATTCCCGGAAAATCGCCACACATGCGCTGCATGATACAACAACAACAACAGATACAACAACAAAATGTTTGTTAAATTTAAAAAAAAAAATATTTGTAGCTCTTTCATTTCTTTTTTAAGTATATGTTGTTTTTGTGCTTTGTGAGCAAGAATTTTTTTTGTCATATAAAGCGCAAACTTCTTTTCATAATTAGCTTTATGTAATTTGTTGTCAGCGTTTGTTCAGCTCAGTTTTTTGTGGCGATTTCAAGGTTTCAGCAATTATTCAATACATGTTGATATCCTCCTCTCCCTCTCAGCTATTCTCCATTGTGGGATACGAGTGCTAATCGCTTGAAATGTGCCAACATCAACGGGTTTCGGTGTCGTTGTTCTTTCCTGGAATGCCCTGAGCTAAAATGTAAACAGAACTACAGTCAAACATTCCTAAATCGAATTGCAATCTCATATTACCATTTCTATACAAATAATTACAAAGTTTGTATAGCTATTTAATTGAATAACAGCTGTACTTTTAAATAAAATAAATTTTCTATAATTAAAGTTGACCCACAATTCCCAGCTGTGGTCTTAAATTTGATTAAAAATATTAAAGAATTATTGCATTTAGTTAGTGTCGAGTTTGAGAAACTACTTTATGTCTAATCATATGTGAAAGAAATTTCATAACAAAGTTTTCTAAGAATTATTCAAGAGTGGAGTATGATTTTTCTAGAACTTTCGCAATTAACTTTATATAGAATTTTAAAAATTAGTTTCGATTTTGGTAAACTATATGCCCAAACTATTTCAAACCAAATATTTTAAAGCCTGGGTAAAAACATTTCCAAAAGTTTTCAGATGTATATGAACTTGTACATTACGATTTGAAAATTCATAGATTAAAGTTGGAAAAGTTCAGCTTAGGCAAGTTTGGCTGTATAGATGGTACATAATAGAGCGCACAATTTTCACGATTTTATTGCATGACAGCATGACGTCGCGATGTTTCAAGTTCAGCGAATTTCTAGGTACAAGGCATCGAGGTCGCTGGGGAGTAGGGCCAATGACCAATGTCCGCTGGTCGCAAGTAGATGTGGGGACAATTGCGTTGTTGATGACGCACTTGAAACTGCTGAGATCCGCACTAGGTGCTCATGGTTAGCGTGAATGACCCTTGTGTACGTTGTACCCGGAACGAAACGGGGGTTCATACAATTAAAGCACATAGGGAAGAGAGAGGAAAAGGCGTATGGTCAATGTGGTCACATGGTGACCCAACCGCAACACACCCATTCCCTTTTACACTACCCGTTGTCGTCTTTGTCAGCATTTCCTGTAAATGTTTAGTCAAAATTACTTCTGGCACCCTATAAATGAAATCGAAATTTGTCACATACTCATAGCTTACTCACCCTGACCTTTACCCCAATGCACTAAGTGCTTAACTTGTGTGGTCTTTGTCTCTGATGTAATGTTTCTATTTTGATTACTCGGTATTTATTTTTGGTCATAGGCTAACATTGAAATTTCTGTATGTTCTTTATTGTATTTTAATTCTACCCAAAGTGTGAGAGGTAAGCAATTGAAATTACTGAAATGTATTATTTACAACAATTAAATTTCCATTCAATAGCTTTGTTTTTGTTTTAATACTCTTAAATAAATTCAAATTTAACTAAAAGTTACTTAACAACTGTTGGTAGCAGTTCTCATTAAGCTTTCAGCTGCTTAAGATAAAAAATAATTGTTTCAAGGTTGCATGAATTCATTTGTAGGGATTTCTAGGAAATTTTTACTATTAACTCACTCTCTACCGGATGAGTTTAAGTAAATTGCACTTAACTAAGGAATAATGCTCGACAAAACAAGTAACTATCTTGCCTTAATCTATCAGAATTTTAAATTTTGTAAGTAGCACAGATTTTAAGAAGGCTTCTTCGGGTTAAAATTAGGAAGCTTGTTTAAGCTGTCTGTAATAAAATGAATTTCTTTCGTGCAATCTGCTCTAATCCTTTTTCTTTTTTCTTCACTCTTAAGATACTTTCTTTGGGTGCAGCTGTTACCATTACGTTCGCTTGACTGATCAGATGTCATTTGATATCATATCGTATGCTCTATAACTTTCAAGCATTTCATGTGTTCGTAGTCTGCTTTCGTTCAGTGACCCCTTTCATAAATAAATTAAAAAATAAGCCAGCACCCAATGAAAGTTTGTAAGTTTGTGCTACGATGCGTCATGACCAAAAAAAATAAAATAAAAACACTGCAGCTGAAACTGTGAAAAGTCGTTGATATAGAAAAATTATACATACTTCATGATCGTCAAACCAAATGCACGATAAACATCATTTAAGCCCCAGCTCTAACGTCAACTCCAACTCCAACTCCAAATCCAACTCAAACTTCAACTTCAACTTCAACTTTGAGTGACCTCAATAGCCAGAAAACAACATTCAAATATTTTTGCTCTGCGTTCAACTCTCACTTTTGCCGATCGTTGAGGGTTCGCTCGGATTGTTTCGCGGTGAAAATAATTCAAATTCAACTATTGTTAGGGGAAGTTCAACAAACCCGCTTGAACTCAATACGGTGCAATGACACTGGAAGATTGAGGGACTAGAAAAGCTGGGAGATTTCATATTGACCATCGTTAAGGCATTATGATTATGATATATTTATCATAGGCTTAAAATATTAAAAATGTAAATCAGATATAATTTTATATTTGATTATATTTTAATTTAGAATCGAACAGGCATTTTTATTAATTTGTTTTAATTTCATTTCACTCTTCCAAGATCAACTTTTCAATTTTTAAACTAAGCATTTTATTCATTAAATATTATCTTTTATCTGTCATCATGTTATTTGTGCTAAATGTATTCCCATAGCTGTACATCACTTTCTTTAACCGAATAACATCTGTATTCTCAGCTGTTGTTGCAACATTTTTCACTTTCTTTTCTTTCCAAATGTCTGTTGTTCAAGTCTGTTCGCCAGAGTTCGGTATGGATCGCATTCGGTTTGGTTCGACACGTTGTTACACTTTAATGTTGACTAGTGTAGTTGATGCCCACCTACCCAGAAAGCCAGAGTTGAACTTCAACTGTTTGCCATAGCCAAAAAGAAAGTGTTGAACTTTCCTGATCGTGATGTCTGCTGTCTGTCTTTTGTCTCTTGTCCTCCACTGTGTTGTCTATGTTTCAATTTTGAATTTGTATTTATTGTGGCATACATTAAATTGCTTTTAATGGGAAAAGCTTTGGAGATCAACAGATATTTGCTTCTTTTTTTTCTTTTTGTTGTTTTGGGTGTGTACCATAAAACGAAAGCGCAGAAAATTGTTTAAATGAGTTTGATGAGGCTTGAAATTGAAATTGGGCGTATTCAGCTCAAATCGTAGACCACAGACCCCAATAACAGTTGCTGATCAAACGGAATTGATACATAATATGCATAAAAACAGTTAACAGACAGTTGACCAGCTAACCAACTGGCCGCAGACACAGATCACAGCCGTTACAATAATTAATGTCATCTTAAATATTTTTAGTACCTTCGACTCAAGCAACGAGGTTAAACCCTCAGCTTTCAGCCCTCAGACTCGAGCCATGAGCCCTGAGCCCGAAGGCCATTAAGAAAGCCAGCAGCTGCAAAAGCGCAGTGTCTGGTTGTGAGGGAAGGGAAGAAGGAAGAGTGTAGCATCAGGATGTCGATGTCTTCATTTCCGTAATGTCTGCCGTTTTTATGATGCGCGCTTTTTTTCTGGTGATCCGTTTTGGTGGCAACAGCAGTGGCATTTTTTGTATGCGCTTTTATACAACAGTTTTAAATGCTTTGCTTGGCCAGGTTGATGTGTCATTGCAGTTGGCTTTTGTTTTTGGGTCAGCAGCTCTGCAACCGCAGTGAAAGTCGTGGCACAAGGTGCAATATTTAATATACACGCATATGCTTATGCATATATTTTATTTTACAAAATCAACTTCAAGCTGAAATCTAATTTGCATTCTATTATATTGCTAAAAACAACTTAACATTTGAACTCTTTTTTTTGAGAAGAACTTGGCTTAAAACGAGGTCAACTTAAATTTCAAATTTCACTCTCGCTACTAATTTGCTTTTGGCCATTTGTAATTGTCTAAGGAGAGATGTAAATTGGACAAAGCTGAAAAACATTTCTTCATATTCTTCTGGCTTATTCAACTTTAAAATGAGCCGAATGAAATGAGCTGAATGATAAATGTTAAAGAAAGAAAGAAGAAAGTGAAACCGTTGCAAACGAAATTGAATAGCAAAAGAAATTTGAAGAATTGTTGGCACCATAACAAAACCAACAGCAACAACAACCACAGCAAATATAATAATAATAATAATATCAGTAATACAAAAAGTAATAAAAACAATAATAAAATAGACTAGAAAGAAATACACTTTCGCTTTTGCTTTCAATTTCATTTCAAATTGTGCTTAACCGTTGTTGCCCATTTCGCTTCTGTTTCGTTATCAATTTCTGTTTCTTTCTCTGTTTCTGTTTCTTTTATGTTCGAGCCGTTGCGCATGCGCGTCACGAGTTTGTTATTCGGATCGAGATGGGATGCCCAATGAAATTGTGATGTCTTTGGGTAATTGACAGTGTGGATTGGGCTTCAAATCAAAAATTTGCGATTGGGGCAATGAACTTGAGCGAGGGATGCAAAAAAAAACGAAATATGTATATAAAAACCACATATTAAATTAAAAGTCAAAATGCATTTTGTCGTTTTAAAAGAGATATGTATTACTTTTATACTTTTTCTGATTAGATTAACTAGCTTTTTCAGATTGTTTAATAAATAAATGTTCATTATTATTTTTTTTAAATTATTCATTTATTATTTATGATGATACCTCTTTTAATAATTCGATAAAAAGCATTAGATCTGGGAGAAGGGACTTCTCCTTCTCATTCTAGCATATAGCTAATATTTTAGTTAATAATTAAGCAGTTATTAGCTTTGTTAAATATTTCATCTCATTTTAGCTTATTTACTTCTTCAACTTTTTCTTTCATAAAAACTTTTGTGTTTAATAATAGAAAAACCACTAAAATTTGTAAATCATCGGCTTAGTTAAGAAATCAGAATTTTTTTTTTTATTTTAGAATATAATCTAGCTATTGCAGTTACTAAAATTCTTAAGGTTTACGCCCAGCTCTCAGAATAGTTTAAAAAAAAAATCAAAAATTGAACCAATCATGTCTAAAGTTTGTTAAACTTTTATTTTTTTATTTTTTATTTATTTATGCACGACTAAAAGCAGTCGGCAAACAAAAAATTACCAAGTATAAGAATTAAGTTAAAGAATAAAAATACAAATATAATTAAAAATAAATTATGAACTGTAACGAGAAAAAAAATTATAGTTAGATCTGGGGTAAGCAAAATTATAAATGATCCAACATTTGTTGCTAGGATTGGGGAAAACCCAGAAAAACCCAATCAGATCAATTAAGATTAGTATTGTTAACAGTATAGATAGATATGTTAATAGATAGTATGAATGTTAGATTAGTATAAAGTAGCATAACAAGTTATTAGTATTAGTAAGGTCAGGGATTTAACGATAGGTATTGGAAAATTGCGGATTTTAGGGAAGGGAGAGAGAGTTCTGAGGACTTGTCAAAAATTGTTGCATGTTCATGAAAAGCGTTTCAATGTTTGAGGTTAATTCGCATAATTCATTGCAAAGACCCTCAATGGCAATTATGAGGTTATTTATACGTCGGTGTCGCTGTCGTCGACGTCGGCCTCCTCTGCTGCCGTTTTTAATAGTTATAGTTGTTGTACAGAGTTGTGACTCGATGTTGTTGTTGTTGTTGCTACTACAACATTGAGCTTGGCTCATGGCACTGGAACACACAGCAGCACACTGCGACATAGGGACAGGTGCGGGTGTTTGCATCAACAACAACAACAACAAAACGACACTTGCTAATTGTCTCTGACCTTTTTTGGCATATTTTTCAGTGGCGAGGCTTTTTGGTTGTCGTGCACGCCGAGCACATAAACTTGGCGCCAATAACATCAACTATATGGCTGAAATAAATGCCGAAAACTGAAAACCAACAAAAAAAAAAGAAAAATAAACCAAAGCCAAGACCAACAGCAACAGCAACAGCAACAGCAAATCGAAGACCGACGTCAAGTTTCGAGTCACAGTCAAAGTTGGCATTTAATTGGGTTATATTCCGTTGTGGACGCTTTCATTTCGAAGTCTTGTTGGTTCATTGACATTTCTGCAACTCACTTTGGTTACAGTACAAGTACCACACTGCCAAACCCAACCCCAAACCCAACCCCAAACCCAACTACAAGTCCAACCTTCCCGATCAAGTCTCGATTAGCTTCACTTGCATGTGGAAAAGAAAGTAAAATTGTTGCTGTCTTTGGTTCCGCTCTAGTTGCACGAGTCGAGGCCAGTTGCTGTTGTAGTGGCATCTGCCTTCCCCTCTCTTCATCAACTGCTTTTCAAAAATGTACCCTTTCCCCAGTTAACTCTGCCTACCCTTTCCCTGCTCTCGTCCGACTTGACTCACTTGCCGAGTTCAAAAACCTCTTTCAAGTTTCACTTTCGCTGTTCGACGTTGCGCAGACGCAGCCAAGTGAAATTTCATACTGTCTTTCATATACATATATAAATCTATATGTATATATACCTACATTGCTACTTATGAATTTATGTGCACACTCAAGTCCCATAGCTGGGTTATTGACTTCGTTTTGGTTTGGATAACTCACGTGAGGCAGCTAATTAATATGCTAAATGATTACAAATATATTGTTATTATTTCTCATAAATAATTTAAGGTTAATTTAAAGGGGACAAGCAAGGTGTAATTATGTATGCTTATATGGATAATTACTGATAACAAGTATGTAATAAAAATTGTAATGGCAATTTGTTTGTCCAAAAAGTGATTAAAATGTTTTTAATTTTGTAAAAAAAAATATCATATATAATTGTGAAAAATTATGAAAACATGTTTAGGAAATCTAGATTATCTGTTAATGTACATTTGTATATTGTAAAATTATAGATTTGTATATTTAATTTTTTTTAATAATTTCTAAATAAAAATAGTTATTTAATACAAAAGATACAAGGTATAAATGAACAAAGTTATACAAAACACAAATTTTCTATTTTAGTTTAAAAATATTTACACTCATTACAGGTAAAGAAAAAAACTGCAGCAGAAAAAAAATAAATTAAAACGTGATCAGTTTTAAACAAATATTAGAATTACGTAAATCGAAAAATATTTATTAATTTTTATACCTTGGTCTTTTTCCTTAGTCGTTAATTAAATTTGAAAACTTTTCAAGTTTACTAATGAAAAGTTTTATATAAATCATTTAGCAATTACTGGATCAAGAATTGTTATTTTTGGTTTGAAGTACATGATCTTGCCCCCATAACAAATTTGAATGGGTGTGCTTGACATTAAAAGTAATATTGAAATCGCATTGTAGTATTTATTTAAACATTGCCTTGGCTAAAGGTTGCGCGACGTTGTCGCCACAAAACAAAAGCCATTCGGTTCAGTTGGTTTTTATTATTATTTTGTTTTATTTTGTTTTATTTTTTTTTTTACATAAACCTAAACTAAAAATGGCAGATTGAATGTTGGAATGGAACCTCCAAATAATTTATTGTTGCCTGTTGCTAAATAGTAGTCGTCTGGCAAGCAGGCTGCTTCATATTGTATTTTATTTTTATTTCATTTTCAATGTTTGCGGTATTGAAATTGGGTCACTTGCAAAAGTCGCGTGCTCACACTGCGATTTTCAGGGGCGTTAATAAAACGCGTCAGCGTCGCGTTGGAATCGCGCGCGACTTTGTACGCCTGCAGGCTTTGAACTTTGCGCGTTTTTTGCTCGTATTTTGTATTGTATTTTGTATTTTGTAGTTGTTGATTTTGTTATTGTCTTGCTGCTTTGTTGTACTCATTGCGTATTTTCATGTATATTGTTTTACATTTTTTTAATAATAATGTTGTTGTTGCTGCTGATTTGGCCCGTTGCACAGCCTACTTTGCCTTTTGGCTCCCATTGGGGAGCTGACAAATTTCTCCGCCATTTCACCGACGCGACGCATTTCTGTAGTGTTTTGTTCAGTCGCTGTTGTAGTTGTTGTTGTTGTTGCTTCTGTTGTATCCAATGGCTGTGCAAAAGTCCGTTGACTTTCGTTTTCATAAGCGAAAGTGTACTCCATTTATTTTAAATTTAAAGTTTTTTTTCTTTCTTTCTTTCTTTCTTTCTTGTAGTTTTGTTGCATTTCTTTAACCCGTCGGCAACTGAAACGGGTTTTCAGTTGGCTTTCTGGGTCAACGAAAAGTGTGTGGAAAGTGTTTCTTGTTTTTGTCAGCCACCTTCCCCTTCCCCACTGCCTACCCCACTGCCATCTGTTTCCCCCCTTGTGAAAATGATTGAGCTGCACTCCGCGTTGCCCAAAACACGAGTTTGTTTATTGGATTTTGACCATTTAATTATTAGAAACGCCAAAAATACAAAAAAATGAGTTGAGTGAACTATAAAAACACAACACAAAAGAGAGAAACTCTGAAATATCAAAGCAAAGAAAGTGAATTTCAAAATTAGGTCGCATAGTGGCCCCCTCTCATGATTTTGTTGTACTCGTAGTTGTAACAAATTGCCGACGCTTAGCGCAGTTGTTAGCTGTTTGAGTCTAATGGTGGTAATGAGTATGGCCAACTAAAAGTGAAAATATATACGTGTATGTAGGTGCATATTCATGCTTTAATCAGCTGTAGTAACTTGGCTTGAATTCGTATCTGATCTTACAACCACCCTCATGTTACTCCTGTAAGACTTGGTTTTGTCAGGCTTGTTAAATAAGTAATAATTAATTATTATCGATTAATTGTACATGTTGAGTTTGCAAATGAAATTAGGGACATAAAGTTTCTTTCACCATCAATGTATCATTAAGAAGTTCATTACCTTAACAATTATCGAATAATATTAAAAAGATGCTTTAAGAATAAATGCAAGAACATAAAGAAAACTTTTTCTTAAACATAAAACTCACACATTTGTATATAATTATTTATCAAGAAAGTGAACGAGAACGGGTACAGTTATTTTAAATTTGATTGCATGAATTTTAGAAAAATATTCAGATTTTTATTTATTAATTAACTTGGTCAATTCAAATAAAATATTTATTAAATAAGAATAAGTTCATTTAAAACAAAAATTTTCGGCTTTCATATAAACTTTTGCTAATTCTTCAAACTGCAGATCATTTTTTTTATATATTTTTTATTTTGTTATTTGCGAAAATTTTTGTAGTCGGAAATTTTTTTTTATATTTTAATTTTGCATCTTAAGTCCCAGCTGAGCTCAAATGGCGACTTTTAGGGCTTATTTCTCAGCTTAAAGCCAAACTGTCGACAATTGTATTCAGGAATTTTTTGTGAAACTTTGACAAAAACAACTACGCAAATTGCGGCGCCATAAACATTGTGAGACGCCTACGCTAAATACTAATTACATGCTATCAGTTTAACAATTTACTTATTGGGCAGAAATGGTGGAGGGGCAAAGGAAGGGGCAGGGGAGGGTTTTAGGCAGTGGTACAGAGCCACGGCAACAGAAAATTGACCCAGCAAAAATGTTTTCCCTTATTATATTTATTGGACTGTGACGCAGTTAGCAAGTCCATTTAATATTATACGTTTTTTTTTTTTTTTGGTTAATCAGCTACAGGATAAATTGTAGGTAAATAGAGGGAGAGAAAGAGGCAGACAGACAGTACTCGCAAAAGGTATAGCAGGAGAGTGTGTGAGTAAGTGAGAGGGGACAGTTGGATCAGCGAGTTTGTGGTCTATGCTGATTGATGAGGTATACATCCATACAGGGGTCTAAAGGCTTTTTCATTTGCCTGTCATTAGGCCATACTCGTATTTTATGACCCGCACATAAATATAAAGCCAGGCTAGGTTCTCTACAATACGCCTACAGTGGGCCCTCCCCCAGTCCAACCCCCTTTTGTGACTGATTGAATTGCGTAGCAGGTTTCGGGCTGTATTTTTGCTTTTGTTGCTGCGTATTATCATAACATAACCTTCGGCTTATTTTGGTTAACTTTATGAAACTTTTGTACAACCCTCTTGGTCGACTGTGTTTGTATGTAACATAATTGCTGGCGTATGCGGCGTATACGTGACGATTTCTGTTTGCCGCCAAACTCGCATCCTTGGCATCGTTTTATGCCAAATATACGTATGAACAGAAAACGTTATGTTGTCTGCGGCTTCGTTCTACCAGCTCAACTCTCCATAAACTGTCGCGTCGTCCTGTGAGTTGGCCTAAATTTTGTAAAGCCCTGCTTTATGTGGCCATAAAATTGAGCTTATGAGCTTTCTATTTACATTTGATTGCAGATTTCATGCGTGGCCACGTCGCAGATGACAGAGAGAGAGAGGGAGAAAGAGAGGGAGAAAGATGAGGAGAAGGATGCGGGATACATTCCTAGTCATAATCATTTACCATCATTAATATAAGTACATACAACATTTCATTCAGTTTAGCCTTGAGGTCTCTCCCTCTCTCTCTCCCCCCCCTGCCTCTTTCATTAACATTTTCGTATATTTTTACATATTTTAAGAATTATTTCTCGATTACTCGACAAGTTTAAAATGGACCTTTCTCTGCACTGACAATTCTTCAATTTTACATTAAACAAATTGATCTGGAGAAACAGATGTCACAAGGTTATATACTCACGTAAATATCCAACATATTCATAAGATTCAGTTATTTTTTGAATGCTATCATTCGAAGCATACATTAAACTCAGTTATCGTCGTCTGCTTCCTGTCCCATCGACCGAGAACTCAATGAAATTAAACATTCTCCCAAAAATCTCATCTCAAAATGCTGATCAAGTGCTGATCAAGAGTGTTTTGATCGATTCGCAGTTATTCATCCTATGCAAATCGTTTGTATATATTCGATCAGAACTTCCTGAATTGAAAACTTGAAGAGCAAACGCTCTCTGACATTGACAATCAACCAAATGTTTGCCATACTTACTTTGCAATGCAAAAACGCGTGCAAACATTCAAAAACCAAAAACAAAATGCAAAAGAAACAAAATGTTAAAGAAATGAGGCCTCCGTCTCACAAATTTTATGCGCATTTCGTTGAGGCCTGTAATGCGAACGATGTCCTTGACAGGCGGCGACTGGAGACAGTCGGCGCCGCCATTTAACTGACCTCCCACGGTCCCCACCTCACCCTCATCACCATCCCTTAACACTCCCACCACGCGCCATCAAATGCGGCCATCATTACACTGCTATTTATCGTTGGCAACAGTTGGTTGCCATTGCCACTGTCTCCAGACACGCACATGGATACTATTAAAAGAGGTCAGACCATGTCATTATCGGACTCAAGGATTCTAGGAGTCAAGCCCTCAAGAGGAAAGTGTTGATAGCAATGAAAGTTCCTTGAATATAGAAAAATAAAATGTGACTGTCGACCTAGACAGCCAGGCTAAAACACTGTCCGTTCTAGGCTCTTATTTAATATTAATCCATCTATAGATACTTTATTTTTTAAGTATCTTTAAATTCATATGTATATATTCTAGTCCAGCTTAAGTCGATATATATCCCTCAGCTCTCAAGGTGAGGTAGATAATACATCAGTAGTGAATGATACAATAGGTCCTTCAATCTATTCCATTCAAAAAGAAGCATATATGGAAGCTAAAGGAGTAAATTTTAAAGTATTTGTACAAAGGCTTTTATATATAGAACAAAGACAAAATCACCTAATATAACATAAACAATATGAATATGATAGATAGAGTTTAGGATACAAATACCGCTCTAGATAAGAGAGAGCAAACTAAATGATCCTGCCTGGACATTTGAGACACATAAGCAGAGTAAGTAAGGATCCTCAATCCAATGGAAATCCTTGCAATTGTGCAGAAACATGAGTTGATAAATAAAACTATAATTTATTACACAAAGTCTTACCCCATTACTATTATATAATAAAAGAAACTTGGGCTAATTAAGTAACTGTTTTTATCTGATAAAGGAACAGTAGGAGATCACAGTGACCTACGTATGTTATGTTTAACTAATTGAAGATAAATTCCAAACTTTATACTTCTCTGATTCCGGCAGAAACTTGTGCTATTGGAAAAGCGCTAAGAGCAAAAGAATTTACACTAGACATTTAAAATCGAGGTACATGTGACCTTATAAAAAACCATTTAAATTTATAATAATAATAAGAGCCTTGACAGTATTTAATACAGCCTCCATTCGGATTCTGATTTTTAATGTCATTAATGGTAAACAATATCTCGCCTTCGGAATGATTTGCATTGCCTTCGAGCGATCTGAGCATTTTTTCTTGACGTATAAGTCGTAAAAAGAGCCCTCGGATTGTTGTAATAAATATCGAGAGCACATATTTAAATATTTATGTAATGTAATGCCATAGCTCATAGCTTGATGTCTGATTGAATGTTTTGACTTCTGTTCAGTTCTGTTTATGAAATGAAATCAAAATAAATGTAACGCGTAATTTGATTCATTTTACGATCGATCGACATCGATCGATGATCTCAATTTACTTGACTTTTTTCCTCCAGTTTTTCCATATGTCGTAATCGTTGATTGCCTTCAGTCTCGCCACACAAATTGGTATACAAATTGTGTATTGCAAAGTATTCTTTTTCAATTTTATTGTCAGTTAAGAGGAAAGAAGCTGTCTCATTTGCTGACTTGATTGAAATTCAAGATGCTTAAAGAATCGACCAAGTTTACGCCTACGTCGAAGACTCCTCTCTCTCTCTCAGCATAGACTGGTCCTTGAAGTGGTCTTAGGGCGCTTTTAGTACTCGGTGTATGCCATCAATAAAACAGGAGATGGAGGAGGAGGAGAAATTACTTGTCAGCAGTCTGAACAGCCCAACTCGATGTGGTTTGAATAAGAGCTCAGATAACATATGTAGATTCATTATTCATACGAGCTCGAATCTGATTCGAGTAGATCCCTTGTCATTTACAGACTTTAGACTTTGTTCTAGCTGTACAATTTTCCTGATTTTAATTAGACAATTAAACAAAATGTCGCCTTTTGATATATTTGTTCGAGAACTTTTTGATTTGGGTCAAGTTGACAGCAACAAAAGGCATAAAAAAATGCGAATCACAAAGTTATTGTATGAATTGGGGGATGATTCTGGCCGTGCTGATGGTGTTCCTCCCGGGCATCACAGACTAATGCCAACATCAGGCGATTCGGCGCACTGACTTTGACTGTGGACATATACCCTGTAATATATGAGAATACTCTGTATTTACATCGTGTAGAAAGAAAAGCTGAGCATATCAAAACTAACTAATATTTTAATTAAATTTTCAAAATTTATCATTTTTAGGGTATTTTGAGTTCTTTACTGCATTGCAAACTCGCTTCTTTTGTCTTTACGACCAGCGCTCAACTTTGACCTTGAATGCTAACCAAAATAGGGATGGTGCAAAGCTTTCCAAGGGAAATACAATATAATTTTCGTAAAAGTTTCTGCTTTAGCTGTCCCTCCGCCAACCAACCCCCCTATCCAACCCCTCCGCCCACCTCATTAAATGTTCGCACAAAACATTTTCGACGCAATTTCGTTTCGCTCATGTTTGGCTTTGTTTTGATGAGGGGGTGCTGGATCTAAGGGGGGTGGCATTTACGGAGGCGGTTGCGGAGACAGGGTAAATATTTTGTTGTTGTAATTGTGTAAATAGCAAAATGGCTCTAGGTTATTGGCTTGTGGGGTTAGCGCGCGTGTATTTTGTGCGGTTGTTTGAGTTGGAACCCGACCGGGCCAACAACGTTACCAAAAACTGAGTGGGTTGAGTATTTGGGGGAGGGGTGCATATTTATTTAATATTTGTAAAATTAGTAGGCAGCCGTTACCCAACTAAGGGTAGTTTAGTAGCCAAGACTGTGCTCAATTAGCCAAATGCGAAGACACACTTCATTTAACTGCAACCTGCTGAAATGTCAGGACTAAAAGCGGAGCAGCAGGATGCGAGAGTATTCCCAAATGTATGCCACGTGCAAATAAGCAAATCAAGCCTGCTCCGACAAGGCATTTCCACGAAAATTTAGAGCTTTCACATGCCACTCGGCTCGGTGCTTGAACAAGAATTTCACGCGCCATATTGGCTCAACAAAGCAGCGACTAAACGACCCAACCAACCCAACCAACCCAACCAACCCAATCAACCCAACGACCCAACGACCCACCGACCTGATGGCATGCAATGTTATTGTCAAGGACATTTCAATACAACACACGCGTTGTCGTCGACCCCCGCACCGCGCCTTCCCCTTCCAGATGGCGTCTTGAAAGTGCTCAAAATGGCAGCATCCACACGCTTTTGACCTTTCTGAAGGAGATTTTTTTATGGCCAAGGGAAAGTTTGTTTAGGCCCAATAGTAGTAAAAGTTGCAGTGTATAAAGAAAATAGATCTGAGATTAGACAAAAGAGAACAGCTTTACCATGGAGCTATCTTAAATGATATCGATAAAGAGCTCTGCCGACAAAAAATGATGTGATATTTCAGTATATTTAAATTTGGAACTTTTTAAATTATGTTGATTTTCATCTCGCTACAAATCGAGCCAATTTTTTGTTTGCTTAACATATTTATGTAGAAAAACAAACAGTTTTAGTCTCACAGTTAAACGTGCGAGTGGAAGAGACAGAGAGTGAGAGAGAGAGGGTGAAAGAGAGAGTGTGTGTGGCAAGCGCGTGTCACTAATCAAGTGAAAAGCAAAAAGTAAGGAGGTAAAGGCAAACAAGAACGAGAGCAGTACAAACGACAAGTGCCAAGAGCAGAGCTCACGCATCCTCCAAATCCTACAGCTCCCACACACACACCCCCTCCCCACGGTCGTACCACCCACGCACCTTCCACAGAACTTCGCCCATTTCGTCAATCGCAGGCGCGTGCAACACTTGTCAATGTGACCTTGGTTCTGGCCAATGCCAGCAGACATTACGCCTCACCCCAAATTACACACTGAATTTTGTACATTTAGCATACTATTAAGTCTCCATCGTTAAAATCCTTAAGGTTATCAGTCGAGAAAGTGTCGATCAATTGGTTTGTTTTTTTTTTTACAAATTTGTATACCAAAAAAAAAATTTGTATAGCTTTACTCTTACTCGATTTTTTAAATCAATAAATTTTTTTTGTTCAAAAAATTAAAGTGTTAACGATATATCTCAATTTAATGATTTAAATACAATGTTATTTTAAAGTATTTATTCAAAGTCTGACATAGAAAACTATCAAGGAAAATTTTGATAGCTTTAATTTTCCTCGATTTTTTCAATCAATAAATTTTGTTAGTTCGAAAAATTAAAAATTTAGTGATTTATCTCAATTAAATAGGATTTGTTATTTTATTGTTTTTATTCAAAGTCTGAAATAGAAAATGATCAAAAATAAATATTTTTATAGCTTTATTTTTCCTCGATTTTTTAGATCAATAAATTTTGTTAGTTCGAAAAATTAAAAATTTAGTGATTTATCTCAATTTTATGATTTAAATACGATTTGTTATATTATAGTATTAATTCAAAGTCTGAAATAAATTGGCAACATTAGAAATACAATATTGTTTTGTACAGAAAATTGTTTGGTTCGATTTTCGGTTTGCAGAGTAAAGTCAAAATTTCAAAATGTTTGTTAACTGAGACTTTAATAGAAGCAATCTAAAACTTAGCCAATTTATATTTAAAATTATTTTTCTTCTATTTGCAATTATTAACTGACGCTTTTAAATACCTTTATAAAAAAATTATTAAAAAGACTGTTAATTATATACACTTTTCGTATGGTTAAAACAGGTTTTCATCCTTTCTGTCTACATGTTTTGCGGCTCATCAAACTTATGAGCTGTTGGTCCTTATTAATCCTGCTCATATTGCTGTAAGTTTCCAACGGAAAAGGCATTTCAAGAAAATTGAACTTTAGTTTTCTTATTACTATTCAATTACTAAACTTTCCTGTGGTTCCCATTTAAATATAGGTCTTCTCTCATGGGTATAAAAAAAATCCCTAGATATAATCATTTATCAATCTGTAGACTTCTGACTCAGTCATTTTCCTAGGCAAGTGGTTTCACATTGATTTGAATGCGTTAAAAAGTTACTCATCTACCATATAATTCTGTTATTTCAATTTATCCGATGCAGTTGCATATTGTTATTTTGTGTAAATAAATGCAACTTTGTATATATATTAAATATAAACTTGGGCTTTTGTAAAATCATTTACAGCTCTCACTCTCTCATTGTTGTTGATGTTGCTGTGATTAAGCTGAGTTCATTTTTCCCCTATTCAGTTGCTCATCAAAGCATCTGTCCCATCAACAGCAACAACAACAACAACAACAGCTGCTGTTGATTCTGATATCAGCTCACTACTATGACACAGACAACGTTGACGGCAACGCCAACGCCGACGTCTACAGCGACAGCGACAGCGACAGCGACGCTGACGTAAACGTCGTCGATTGCACTGCAGTTCAAGTTCAATGTCAAGCGCATTTTGTTGTGTATATGTATCTATAGCTGTATGTGTACGTGTGTGTACATTTGTATTATTTTATTTACCTTACGCCAAAAGCGTATAAACTTTTTTGTTTATAGTACAATTTACTTTTTATGAAACTTACTCTGCTGCCGCCTTGGCTAATTTTGGTTTTTAGCTTGCGCTCAAGTTGTAAATATACCTTTGATTTATTTTGGGCATCAAAGTGAACAATAGAAAGTTTCCTGTATTAGAATAATTTAATTACGTTTATGAGCTACGAGATCAATGTCCAAGTTGAATACCACAAATTGCAAATTACATAGGCTTATCGTACCAACTGCCATTTTTGGTACATTTTTACCAAAACAGGTACATTTTATAAAAGTTGATACATCATAATAGTTGAATTAATATTTTGTTATTTTTACTATGAGTACTTTTCACTAAAATACTTTTATTATTATAGATTTAACCCGAAGTAAAAGTATAAATTAATTTTTTCATTAATATTATTTTTTTTTACGGGTTTAATTAAAACAATCTATACTTATAATAAATCAATACAAAACTAAAAAAAATGTTATTTATTACATTATAATCATCAAACTCTGTTAGACTTTTTGGAAGAGGTATTTTCCCAAAAAATTTGGTACACAATATTTTCATAAAGTGTGACGACAATGCTTTTTTAGTGGTGAATTTCTAATGAGTGGAATTGTAGTTGCTTGGGGAAAGGGGGGAGGAAGGTGGGATGGGGAGTCAACATGCGTGTGCGCGAGTTCGGCTTGCTCAACTTCGGGTTTGCTTCGGCTTTGATTCGGCACGCACACGCACAATCAGAAAACGAAACGCGTTGCGTGGGCCTTTTTTTTTTAGCGCGTGCTCTCATCACCCGCTCCCCATAGCCTACCTCTGCCCCTGCCCCATGCCCCTCGCCCCAGATCGCAACCCGCTGACTCGTTCAATCATCTGCTAGAAATTCGCTAATTTCGTCTAATCAGTTAACCTTGAATTTTTGATTTTTTTTTCTTCCCCCACCGGCATTTGTTCTTGTTTCTAAATACATATACAATTTGTTGTTGTCGCTGTTGAATTATATTTTATTTGTTGGCGGCGAAATTTGCTCGATTTGTGTGTATTAATTTATTTGAGGCTTGTTGGATTTCAAGGTGAAATACGCAAAAATCTAATAAGCAACCTAATATATAAATTCTTAGTATGTAAGTACATTCATCATGCTTACGTTTATACATACTAGCATTTTTGGAAGGGATAGGGACACTTTTATGAGTCTGAAATAATTAAGTTACAGCTCGAACTTTGATATCATTTTAAATATAAATATTAGAGTGTATACAAAGTGCTTTCATTTCGAATAATCGATGGGCCTTCTAGTGCTTTCTGTAGACACAAATAAAAGCTCAAATTGTTTTTTATTTCGAAAGATTCCTTAATTTTTTACTGACAATTGACAATCTTGCATCCTGACAATTCAGATAAGTATATTCTTTCCAAATCAACATCGATGCAGAAAGAAAGGCTGTTAGGAATTCGAGAACTTCATTTTTGTACAGTTATCCTCAACCTGTTCATATATGTATGTTTAATTCTGCAATTTAACAGGCCCTGCTTCAATACATTTACTAAAACAGTCTATTAAGATTGACAGCAAGGGATAATGAGGCCCATTTAAGTAAATCGATTTTCTGTCTATTGATTCTTTTGTACTATTTATTGCAGTTCCTGCTCGGTTCTTGGCATGCATTACTCATACGCCACATTGTACATTTCGTTAATTTGTTGCGCTGTTGGACTGTTCCCTTATCTATCTATTTCGCTCTATCTCTATCTAATGCTGTTTCTTTCTGCCACAGCTTTGACATTGACTTTGAAGATAACAGATCTGAGCGTGTTCCCACCCCTTCTCTATCACCCTCCCTTTCTCTATTTAGCTCTCTTTCGCTCTGTCTCTCCCGTGCCTGCACATCACTGTACGCTCTTCATTTAAAATTAGAATATATTGCAAATAATACAATGCCGTTGTTGACACCGCATCCTCTCTTCTCCGTTCCGCTCTCCCTGGGCTGTTCCCATGGGCATGGCGCTATCTGACTGCGCGTTATCTCTATACGCGACACTCACACACTCCTCTTTTCTCTCGCTCCCACTCGAGACATTGCTTATTTGATTATTTCGGTAAATTCATTTTGCGACACTTATCGCTCAAGGTCACGAGCAAAATTCCAAAATACACAGGCGACGACATTGAGAATTATCGTCGGGCATACTACGACGATGAAGAAGAAGAAGAAGCAGGAGACGGAGGCGAACAAGAAGAAGCAGAAGCCTTAACAATGTAGTACAATATGACACATTCAGTTGCTCTGGAATCATAGAATTTTCAAAAATAATAATTAAAACAATTGGTGTTTGGTTTTTTTTGCTGTTGTTGTAATTTCTGTTGATATATTTTAAATACTTATTTTCATATTTTATTCACATATTTCATACTGGTTTTTTTTTTTATTAAAACAAACTGCAATATTATGTTATTTCACAAATACAAATTTCGTTCTTCTGTGTCGAGTTTCTCTTGGTATCATTTAGCCATGTTCTTAGATACGCTTCTATTTATATATATATGTATGTATATATTTGCTGATCTGGCGGCATATATATGTATGTTTGTACATCCGTGTACATATGTACTTTGCCCCGTCGATTTTTTAAAATTGTTGTTGCCTCAATTCACAAATTGTGACTGATGAAAATATATATATATATATATGTGAGTGTGTGTGTGTTCATATACATACATACATATACTTACTCGTTTCGTATTTATAAGCACATATATGTACTCGATCTTCCAAGTATCATATTCTATATGCCTGCTCAGTTGGATTTCAGCTCAGTTACGTTAGTTGCTATTACGTTTTACATTTACGCTTTACGAGTTACGTTTTACGAATTACGAGTTACGCTTTACAATTTACGATTTACGGTCTTCGTATTGTATTTTATTATATGCTTAATTGTCGTCATTTCATTGTTTCGGTTACCGTTACTTTCCCCCCTTCACACACTAAATATCTATCGTTATCGGTATCGATAGACTGCTTTAACATAAGTTCTATATCCAGACACAAGCTGGCTGCTATCGTACTACAATACACAGTGTTTTCTTTTAGTTTTATACATAAAATATTCAGTTTTAATACAATATTTGTTTTTTTATTTTTATTTTATTTTATTTGCTTGCTAAAAATTACGGACAATTTTACACACACACGCAAAAGATTGTTACACACACATGTATGTGTCTGTATATATATATATATAATTATTGAAGTGTGATATTTTATCTGGTATAACATTTTTGTCATAACCTTCTTCCCTCCCGCTGTTCATAATATTTGACGTAGCTTCTTCATTTCATTTTGTCAGCACGTTTGCATAAATTTTAAAAGAATATATTTATAATATATGTATATGTATATGTATGTGTATGTATCTTAGATTTCATTATATTATGCTTATTGTTTTTTCTTCTCATATCTCAATCGTCAAGTGAACTGTTTTTTTTTGTTGTTCTCCTTTTAACACACATAATACAATATGCAAAACTTTAAAAATTATTATTTTATGTTTTTTTTTTTGAGTTCTTCAACGCGGTAGTTTATAAAGGCAAATAAAAAATTATTCGAAATAAATGATATATTAAAGATTTTGATTTCCATTTGTCGGCTTACCGTTCCTTGTAAACTTAGAGTAAAAGAAATTAACTGAAAAACTTAAGATAAACTGAAAGTTGAAATGAAATAAATAAACTGAAGATATTTTTTTTATATTTTTTTAACAATTTTCATTTTATTGATTTGACATACAAATTTCTGCGCCGGTTTTCTTTGTTGTTTTTGTTTTTTGTTGTTGCTTACCACAAGAAATAGTAATTAATTAATCATAAGAATTAGAATAATCATAATAGTACTGCATAATTAATTATAATATAATTAATGTAATAGTTTTTTGCTACCGCAAGTGTATTTTACTTTTTTTTAAATAATATATTTATATATCATCAATAATCTTTTTTGTTTGTTTTTTTTGTTGTTGTATTTTTTGCTGCTAAGTTTTTGTTTGTTGTTGTTCTTATGCCAATTAAACATTAAATCGTTTAAGCATATATTTCATATTTTAAATACGTTGGTTTTACGTTTAAATTTAATTATAATTTTAATTTAACATTTAACTATTTACACAACAAATATATTAACGTTGGGTTTTTTGCTGCTAAAACTCTTAAGCATTTTTTGTTTGATTTAAATTTTCATATATGTATAAGTATATGCTCTTTTATTTTTTTTATGATTTTTTTTTCTTATTTTGTGTGGGTTTTATTTAAAATTAGAAAACAATAATATTAAACGCTTAAAATTTTACATAATTTTGCAATTCATAAAAACTGAATTTTATCTGAACTTAAATATAGTTGAATTTTTATCGCATGTTCTCAATGTTTATTAATAAAAAACAGCAATTGTTTTTATATTTTTTTCACTTAACGGAGATCGCAAAAATAAAGTTCATACCATTTTTTTTTTCAAGGGGGGTTTTTAAAAAAAAGAAATAAAACAACATTAAATTGCAGTTTTTTCAAAAAACATTTCAAAAAGCAAGTAGTTGAACGCATTGCTTGTCTAGAATAGAAATAATTAATAATAATATGTAAAATGTAATTGTAATATGTACAACAAATTGCTTAAAACTTAAAAAACAATTAAAAGTTTTGCGGAAATCAAATCGAGTTCGAAATCAGTATTGAAATTCCAATTGGCAACCTCAACAGATGCCATAAAAGCAAATGGAAAATTTAATTAATAATTTATGTTGTTTTTTTTTTTGCTGTTGTTTGTGTGTGTGTGTGTTTGTTGTTGTATTGAGTTTAACTGCTAAATTAAATGGTATATATGCATTGTTGCCTTGCCCACGTTTTAATACATCGACAAACAATGTTTTATCAGCTTTTGTTTTTTTGTTTTTTCCCTTTGTTGTTAATTAATAACTTGTAGTTTAAATATATATTTAAATTGCATGCATTTTGAAACTTTGTACACTTGCTCATTTGTTTTGTTTTCTTTCATTTACTTATGTTTTTGTTGCTTTTAATTATTTGTGAAGTTGTTTAAAGTTAAAAATAATTTAATTTAATTTTTACGCTTTTCTTTTCTTTTATTTGTATTTTCTTTGCTGGCTTTTCTGCTTGCTGCGAGGGGTGTTGCCAGTGCTTAAGGAAAATGTACCCAATCCCCTGTTACTTCCCCTCCTCCTCCTCCTTATTCTCATTAACCTGTCAGTCTCTCAGCTCTGATGCGATTTACGCCTCTAACATGACTTTGTGCACAGTCGGAACGCCTGAAGAGGCACTGTTGTTGTTGTTGTTGCTGCTGCTGTTGTTGTTGCTGCTGCTGCTTGTGGGCGGTGTGCCACTGGGCGTGGCTGCATTGCTGGCCGCCGTGACAGTGACATCAGCGGACAGTGTTGGATAACGCTGCACAGCATTGGCGGCAGCAACTAATGCATGCAACTTACTAGGCGGCGGCGTCGGCGATTTCTTGGACAGATTCAACGGCTGCGCAGGATCTGCAATTTCCACCTTCAGCTCCAACATGGGCGATGGTCGCGGTGAAGGTGTCACTATACAAGTGGACGTTGCTGTCGATGAGGTGGCGGAATTGCTGCTGTTGCTGGTCGAATGCGGCGACTGGAAATACTGACAACTGTTGCTGTTGCTGTTGCTGCTACTGTGACTGCTGCTGCTGTTGCTGTTGCTGGAGGAGGAGCTGGATGAGCTGGAGCTGGAGCTGGAACTGCTGCCATTGCTGTGTGGCGAGACAGATTGCTGTCGCTGCTGGCAATTGCTGTTGATCCAACGTTGCTGTTGCTGTTGTTGTTGCAACTGGTGCTGCTGTTGCTGTTGCTGCTGCTGTGGAGGCGGTGGGGAACTTGTCGAGGGCGAGGGGCAATGATTGCTCGGACTGCGTCCACCGCCTGTGGTGCTGCTGGCAACTGTTGCCGGCTCACGCATCAAATAGTTTTGTATAATATCCGAGCGCTTGATCTGCTCGGGTGTCATGCGTGGCTCGGCCATCAAGGATTTGGCCAGAACCGAGTGTGTGCTGGCCATGGAACCCAGCTGTTGTTGTTGTTGCTGCTGCTGCTGTTGTTGTTGCAACTGTTGCTGCTGTTGCTGCTGCTGCTGCTGCTGCTGGCTGGGACTGTTGCGCGTTAGATGCATGTGCAGCTGACTGGTTGCACCTGCGGGTGGCGGTGTCTGCACCACACTAATGTGTGCCGTGTGCGGCGTGGGACTCTGGCGCGGACTGTGAGCTGGTATGCTTGTGGAGCTGCTCGCATCCGCCTCGGCGCTTTCGAACTCGCGATGACGCAATGCACGGAATTTCTTGTGCGGCTTGTAGGCCTCATCCATCAAGGAGTTGGTGTCGTACAGCGGCGGCGCCTGCAACACGCGCTTCAGCACGGGCATATCCTCGACAATCTGACGCTTGAGATTGGCGCTGCTCGACGGTTGTGGCGAGCGCACTGGCGAAACGGAGACACTCACTCCCACTCCCACACCGACTCCGATACCGACTCCGGCGGAAGCTGCCTGGGCGGCATCGCTGCAGTCGAGCGCATCATCGACACTGGAACGGGGACTGGAGCAGGAGCTGCTGCCGCCGGAGCTGACCGCCTTGCACTCGTTCTTCTCGTTGCCGGACTCAATGCCCGAATCGGTGGGCGAGTCCAGCTTGCGATAGCGTGTGGCACCCGAGGTCAGATGATGATGCAGCTGCGGATGTTGCTGATGATGGTGATTCACCTGTTGTTGCTGTTGTTGCTGCTGTTGCTGCTGCTGCTGCGGATGTTGCTGCTGTTGCTGCTGCTGCTGGTGACGCACAATCGGCGTGATTGTCAGACCATTCTGGGTGAGATGGGCATGGGAACCAACGATATCCATATCGGCAGCACCCGAATCTCCGCTGGATCCGGAGTTGGCGCGATTGCGCAACGGACAGCCGCCGGAGAGTGTGGCAGCGAGCAGAGGCGCCGAGCTGGCCAACGAGGAGGTGTTGCCACTGTGCAGATGCGACTGCACTGGCGTTGCCACCTGCTGTTGCAGCTGTGTGCTGCTTGGCGTGCCATAATCGAGATCGGCGGATTCAGTGCTCGAAACGGAGCCAAGCGGACTCTTGGCTGCCTCCACATCCATGGCATCCCAGCTGGCGGCGGGACTCTTGCTGGATGCATCCCCCTCCTCCATGCTCCACATCTGTTGACGCAGCAGCTCCTTGTGCTCCGTGCGGAATACAACGAGCTTCTCCGTGTGCAGTGTGCTCAGAGTGCGCAGATCTGGCATCGTGTCCAGCAGCTTGGCGAGAAAGTCGGGCTGATCGGGACGATTCTGGGAGACTATGCACTGCAGGCAACCCTTCAGGCGGCTGTACATCTTCTCGATCAGCTCCAGATTCCGCAAGCCCGGACGATCTGGCGTTATCAGTACGATGGCGCAGAAGAGTCCGATCTCGGCATCTGTCAAATTCATCGAGTTCATGCGTTCCGCAAAGTTAAAGGTCGAGTCCACCAGGAAACGGGCATTGGCGCCATTTTGGATGGCATCGCGACGCATCACTTGGCCATTGAGGCAGATGATCGAGTTGATCGAGGAGTCGAACATGCAGATGAGACGCACAAACAGCGCATCGAAGAGTCCCGCCTTGAGCAACGTGAACTTATCGTCCTGGGTGAGCAACTGGAAGCCGGGTATCATGCCCGCAAAGTCGATAACTCCACGTATGACATGCGCAAATCTCTGTGAGAATTCCTGCTCTGACTGAAGCTCGGGCGCGGGATTTAACGGACAAGCCTGCAAATATACAAGGAATGCAGAAAAATCAGGTTAGACTGAATGATGACAGTAATAGTTAATAAAAGTTGTAAAAAATTAGAAATATAATGACAATTATGATGGTAATGATAATGAAAAGTATAATAATAATGAAAATAACAATCACAATGATCCTGATAATGATAATAACACTGATACTAGAAAAAGAAATTGCTAATGATAATGATAATGATAATGCTAATGATAATGAAAAGTATAATAATAATGAAAATGACAAGGACAATGATACTGATAATGATAATGAAAAGTATACTGATAATGACAATGACAATGACACGGATACTAATAATGATAATGATAATGCTTTTAATAATGAAAAGTATAATAATAATGAATATGACAATGATACTGATAATGACACTTATAACGATTATGATATTGCTAATGCTAATGATAATGAAAAGCATAATTTAAATATAAATAATAATGATAATGAAAAGTACAATAAAAATAATATTCATAATCATACCGAAAGTGAAAAGTATAATAATAATGAAAATGAAAATGACAATGGCAATGGTACTGATAATGTTTATGATCTTAATATTAACAGCTTTTGGTATATTAATTATATTTACTATAATAGTAACTGATTTAGTGTAAGGCTGCCACAAAACTGTTGCATTCCCCTCCCCATTGCCGCGTCATCAAATATTTATATGCGTTCTATTCACGCGAAGGTCACCGAACTGCCTGTACCTGTCTCTCTCCATCTCTTTCCCTCGCACTGCAATCAATAATCACAACTACTATTTGTACTTCCGCACACTCCCACACACATACATATACAGGCACATTCACTCACGCTCACTCACACTTACTCACCCTCCATCCCTCAACCCTGAACTACTTTGCTCTCTCTCGCTCTTGCCTAACGTCGCACTTCCTCGTCGCTGGAAGCTTTTTATTACAATTACACTACAAAAGCTTAGCTGGTGACAGCTTGTTTTTAGTTTCTAGGGGCGGTTTTGCTCTCCCTCTCTCTCTATCTCTCTCTCTCTCTGTCCCTTTCTATAACTGTTCTTGTTGTTTGTGTGCTTTCATCGCCTGTCGCTGACATTATCACCAAGGTCGACGAACCAGAGTTCAAGGTTCCGGATTGTAGTTGTTGTCGTTGTCGTTGTTGTTGTTGCGCGTGTGTTCGCTCGTGAGGGCGAAAGGAGTGTATGTCGGGGGTAGGGGGTAGGGGGTGCTACTGATTTTGACCCTATTGCTCAGGCGTTGTCATTGTCGCTGTTTTGTCTATTTCAAGCATTGTTCATGTTATTATGCCATTTTGTTTTCCGGGTTTTGAGTTACATGCACGCGCCAGACAAACGCGAACGTGCCTGTCCCCCCAACCAAAAAAAACCACCCTCTCATGCTCCCACTCTACCCCCCCTCCCCATCTCCGCCACACCTCTCTTTTCAATGTTATAAAATTATGTTTCATTTCATGTTTGCACGTATGTGTGTGTGTGTGTGTGTGTGTTCGTTTTTCGTCTAAATTTGTATGATTAACCTTGAAAATTATTCGCCCCAAAATGCCGGCAACGTTCTTGCCTTGTCTTTCTTCCCGACTCAGTCTTCTCTTTGCTTTGCTTTGCTTTCTTGGCTGGCCTTCGTCAAGTGCAAGCAAAAGCAACAACAATACGCCGGCATACAACCGGCACAACAACAACAACTACAACAACAACTACAATAAAAACTACAATAACAAATTTCTTTCTATTTTCTACAACTTTTTGCCGGCGCTTTGACGTCGTCTTTGGGATTTATTTCGTTTCTATTCTTGCCCGTTTTATTTTAGAAATATATATTTTCGAAATTTTTTATTCGTTTCATTTGCGCAAAAGCGGAAATAGTTTGCAAATCTACTAATGAGTGAGTGAGTGAGTGTGTGTGTGTGTGTGTGTGTGTATTAAATTCTATGAAATGTATTTTTGTATGACCCGCTTTCCCCGCTCTCCACTTGCTGTTGTTGTTCCCCTTTTCCCTTGTTTTGTTGCTGCTCGACCTGCGTATCACAAGACCTTCAATTTAAATTTGTTGGCTGGCAAAATGATTCCTAGAATTCTTGTAGCTGATAGAGCCAAAAAAAAATGTATAAAAAAAACAAACTCAAGTCTAATCAACACTGAAGAATTTGCAGTTTATTTATTTATTTATTTATAGAAAGTAGACAAAAATTTATAAAAAATCTTAGCCTACTTGGAGAAGAGTCATGACAACTTAGGTCTTCGACTACATTTGCAGTTTATTATTCATTTATAAATATATGTACATGTGTAATTTAAGCATCAATTGCACCTGTCACATTGTCAGATTGTCACATTGTCAGATTGCCACAAACCCCTTTTCACCTTGTAACTTAAACGCTTCCGTCTCGTCATAACTCAATAGAATTTAGCATAGAATGCGATTTATTTCCTTATAAGTATTTACGAGTAAGCATGTTAAAAAAAAAAAAACCACCTGACTATTAAATGAATTGCGCCATCGCCACTCTCTCTCTTTCTCTGTCTCTCTCTCTCTCTCTTTCTCTCACTCTATCATCATCTCTCCCTTGCACTATTGCTCTACTTGGCGCAGCCTCTACAGCTCTCTTTCCCTCTCTCTCTTTCTCGTCATGATCGCTGTTGTAATTGGCTCTCTCTATTTCTGTCTGATTTGCTTTGAATTTGCTTCCTCATACTGATGACATTTAAAGAGTACTAAATATATTTGCATATTTGCATGTGTATAATTTATTTTTTGCGTCATTTATTTTTCCTTTCTTATATGTACATACATACATATTTATTATTAGTATTATGTATTGTTGTTTATGCATATACAAAGTACTATACATAAGCAGTTCTAAATAATTTGTATTTGTCTAATCGTAACAAATACATGTGCAAGAACCTACACACACACACGCACACACACACACATTTGTACAGTCATTTCATTCATTCCAAGGTTAAAAAATAACTCGCCACAAGGTCGTCTCGCGACTCGTGCGAGTGTTCGAGTGTGTGTGTGTGTGTGTGTGTGTGTCTGAGTGTGTGTGTGTGTGTGTTTTGATTCTACGCTGCAGACATGTGCAAATTATTCTTTTGGCGATAGCGCTGATCGTTCCCTCTCTCTCTCTCTCTCTCTCTCTCAGTTAAACGTCACTCACTTATTCTTTTACGCTCTCATTTTTGGAATTTCTCTCAGTGTTGTAAAAGCTTACACTGTCTCTGCTGCTGCGCCGCTCTGTCGCCTTTTGGCCTTGCACTTGACTTTGACAATGGCCATACATTGTTTACTATCGCCTTCTCTATTTGCCTTCTCTTATCAACGCTCTCATTAGCTCAACTGCTTGATAATTAGCCGAAATAAATAACAGAAACACTGCAAGAAACAAAGAGTTCCCGCTTTTCCCCTACCTCCCATTTATTGCCTTTGTAAATACATTTGTTATTAGGCTTTTTGTTGGTTTAAATATTTAATTTTAATTTATTTAAACAGCCGCCACATGTGTCTTTCCCCTTTTGCAATTCTCCCTGCTTCTACTCATTCTTAATCATCCTTTTTTCCACTCACTCTTTCTCTCTCTCTCACTCTCTCCCTTACTGTAGTATTCTCTATGTGTTTACTTGTATTTTTTTTTTTATAATGACGCTATGCTTGACCTTGAGCTGTAGAAATGTTTTTTTTTTTTTAATTATAAATTTTAATTTTTGTTGTTGTCGGAACACGTTTCTCGTATTGCTTTTGGTTTCGGTTTCCTTATCGTGCACTTTGATAATTCTACAATACTTTTGCGAATTTTTACTGCGATCCTCTAAGTAACATTTTTGTGATCATATTCTATATTTAAATTATATATTTTATATTTCAAATGTTGAAATATTTAAATAATTTTAATGTGATTAATGTAAAAGTTTTCAAGTCATTAGAAATTAATACTTATTAAATATAAAATAATTATGATCATCGCATATATATATTTTACATTTAAATTGTATATTTTCTATTTAGTTATATTTTAACCATGACGTCAGTTGTAAGCAGAGTTATTCACTGAATTTACAACTCATTTATCATTGTTTGTCTTTCAGTTTCTGACATTGACAATTTTTGTTGCTGTCAAAGTTAAAAAATGTGTTTAGGGGCAACAAGAACTTGACCCAAAACGTTTCAATGGCCCAAGTTATATATTTCTGACCATATCGGAGGTCTCTTTGCCGCATTGCAGAACAGTAAAGACAGAAGACAGACGGACAGACGGACAGATCGACAGTCGGTTAGTTGTAGACGCGTCTACGTGCGATGTCGTTGATTTCCTGGTTTAGAATCATGCAAACAGGTTCACCTTGGCGTATGAGTAACATGCCACTAACTAGTTTGTTGTTGTTTGTTACTGTTATTATTGCCGCTACTATAGTTGTTGTTGTTGTTGTTGTTGATCTATGCATGCCAATAAATGTGCCCGGAAATGTGCTTGACATTCGCCTACACAGCAACCTTTAGCCATATTAGTTTATAAGCCCAACTAAATACGTATTTAAGAACTTCAAGATTAAGATTGTTTGTTTGGCTGAACTTACCAGCAAGGTTGGCATTGAGTACGATGGGCATTCTCGGGCACGCTGTCGCATGGCCGAGACCTTCTCCTTGGTGAACTCGCATGTCTCGAGATGGGCGCGCAGCACGGCCGCCAGGAGGCGTGGCTGATCATCCAATTCGGTGGCAAGTGCCCGCTGTTGGCCACGATTCTGTGTGCTCTGCTGCATGGCGGCCAAAATGCGCGCCTTCTCACGCTTCGGCACGCGACCAAAGCGCACAGCTGCAAGAAGATAGAGAGAGAGGGAGAGAGAGAAGAGAGAGGAAGATGAGTATAGACCTTGTAAGCGCAACTTATACTTAAATATATGCACATATATTTCAAAAGGGGGTCTCAGGGGGTTAATAGCCGCTTGAGTGAGCAGGTGCAAGGACTTGACAACAACAGCAGCTGCTGCAATTGTTGTTGTTGTTGCTGTTTGTCACGCAGGAAGTTGTCATACACACTGCACTGTAATTTATGACCAACAACAACTGCAACTGCAACCAGATGAGAGTCCCTTTAAACTGGGTCATTGCCTGACTTGACTCTCAGCTGTCGTTCCACTCTTTTTCTTATTTTTTCATTTATTTTATTTTTATCGACTTGTTCTTCTTAAACTTGCTATACTTTCTCTTTTTTTGTTTTTCTTTCTTGCTTCATTTTGTAGATTTTAATTTGCACTAACGAATTTGTATGTGGGTGAACTTTCACATTTCGCCAGAGACATGAGAAGAGAGAACGAAGAGCGACCGAAATGCGACACGTTTCTGGTCACGTTTTGTAGATCAACGTTGACTTTTCGACTGGGCCAAAAGTTGTAGGCGCTAATTGTAAAGGTGTAAAGTGTTTAAACTAGTTTCACAAACTGGGTTAAAAGCAAAGCAATTTTATTAGCTTGGCCCTAAAAGACATTGGCAAACATTTGGGCCTGAAACACGAGAGTATCCTATAGACATCTACGTATCTATCCAAGTAACTAACTATTAATCTATCTTTCTAAGTATCTATCTATCTATCTTTATATCTACTCATTTCTTGGCCAACTTTTGGGACTTTAACATGAGAGTATCTTCTAGACATCTTAATATCTATCCAATTATATATTTATCTCATTATCTATCTAAGTATCTATCTATTTTATCTATCTATCTATTTATCTTTATATCTACTCGTTTCTTGGCCAACTTTTCAATGTCAAAAGCAATGCAATTTCTACAATTTCACTCACATGGATAAAACTGGCACACTAAACAACAAAATCAGTAACAAAAGTGAAACAACTACAACAACAAACATAAAAAAAAAAAAGTAAACGAGGCGCTTTGCAGATTTTTCTACTACTTTTTCCACAGCAGCCGCAGTCGCAGTCGACGTCGCCGTTGCTGTCGAGAAATCGCCACACTAAAAGTCAGACTGACTGACTGACTGACTGAACGAGTGAATAAATGACCCACTTGCCAGGCAGCGAAATTCAGGTCAAACGAAATGGAAAATGAACGCAGCTGCTGCGACTGCGCGTAGAAATTAGAGCGAGCAAGCAACACAACATATCAACAACAAACAAATCAACAGAGCGTCGACAGCGACGGCGACGGCGACGGCGACCGAGACAGCGACGCCTGCGCCAACTTTCAACGCTTTAAAGTTGGTCAGACATGCAGAGAGCAGCAGAAGCGCTACTTCTTGTTGTAATTATTGTTGTTGTTGTTGTTGCTTTTTAGAAAATAGCAAAAGCAGTACAAGTGATCGTCGACGTCGACTGCGACTGCGACTGCGATTGCGACTGCGACGCCTGCTGTTAAAGTTTCATTTCAAGTTTAAAGCTCTTCCGCGGCCGCAAACCAAAAATGATGAAGAAAAAAAACAACAACAAACTGATTATTATTATTATTGTTGTTGTGCGTATAAACGAGGTCAACACTTCAATGGCGCTTAAAGCGTTAGCAGAAGAAAACGAAACAGCAATAGCAACAACAAAAAGGTAAACAAAACGAAAAGCAAATCAAAGTCAAAAAAAAACTTTGCTGCTGTCGCTGTCAAAGTAAAAAGTATGTCTAGTTATTTCTATTTGTTGTTGTCCAAGTCTCGCTGCCGCAGCGCAGTCGCAGCGCAGCAGCAGCATCCCATTTTGCTGCGTTAGAAATTGGAGCTTTTACGAATTGTTGTTGGAAATTGAAAGCGAGTCGCTGCGAGCAGAATTTGTGTCATGTTTTGAGAGAGTTGCGAGTTGCGAGTTGCGAGTTTGTGTTTGTGTATCTTTCAAATGCATTTGTATCTTTTACTTTTCAACTTCAACTTACGCGCATTGTGATAGTTAACGTTGCCTTTGAGTATGCCTTTTAATATTGGTAATTCTTCGCCCATTTTATGTGTGTTTTTTGTATTTTGTTGCTTTTATTATGTTGCTAATTTAGTTTAATTGTTGGCACACATATATGCACACACATACACTGAGAGATTCCAAAATTCTCTTTATTGCATTTTCCAATTTTTAATTAAACTTTCATTTGGTTTCTTTTGGCACACACAATTTCAACTTTGGTTTTTTCTTTTCTTTCCTTTTTAACAGATAATATACAACAATATTTTCTTCTGTTTGCTTTTATGTTGTACAATATTTTAAATAATTTTCTTTTTTTTAATATTTGCACTTTATGTTTTCTAAATATATTTTTGTTATCAATGCAGGAACTTTCTTTGCTTTTGTTTAAATTTTTAAATTTGTTGTAAATATTTAGTAATAATTTTTGGAATTGCTCATTTTTTGTTTAAATTATGTTTTGGGTTTAACTTTATGCTATTTTTGTTGCTTAGGTTTTTTACCGCGTAATCCAAGAAACGTGTGTAGGGTTCTGGAACTGTAGCTTGAGTTAAGAGACTGGTCGATTTATCTTCACATTAACAACAGTTGCACATTAGGAATTGTAATATTTGTGTATATATTTAAATTGTTTGTAATGCTTGTTGTTGTGTTTTGTAAATATTAATTAGTATTATTTGTTGTTGAAACACAGAAATCGTAGTATAGTTTAGTTTGCTTTCTGTTGATTTTCAAATAATTCGCTAACATGACAAAACTCGACAAGGTCTCGAACGCGACTAACTGTAAAAGCAAAAGCACGTTACGAATATACCCCAAAGGTAGCAAGCAGCAAGACTGAGACCGAGACTGAGACTAAAGCGGCCTGAGCAGTCGAGCAACAACAGAAACACAAAACAGCAACCGAAACCGAAACAGCAACGACAACAGAAACTGAAAAACGCCGACGTCGCGACGTCGCGTCGCTGCTGCCGCGTAAAAAAGCCGTAGAGGCAACGACCAACGCAAAGTGCCAAAGAGCGGCAAACGAAACAAAGAGAGCAACAGCGAGAGCGCACGTAAGAGAGCCAGCAGTCAAAGCAGTTGTGATAAAGCTCTGTGAGTAATTGAAAGCAGCTCTGATTAAATTGTGATATGCACAAAACAGAGCCGAGTTAATAAAAAACACAGCAATACAACAAATATTATAAATATATTGCAATGCAAAAAATAATAAATTATTTATTTACACTTGTACATTTGTAATTGCAGAGATGATTAAACACATTAACAGTCATCATTAAGCACATTAAACCCAAGCGCAAGTTCAAGCACTGATAAGCTTGCAACACACGCTCTATCCACAGCTCTTTATCTTTTTATCTTATCTGCGGCCACAAAAGTTCAATGCTCGTGGCGCCAAAAACAAATAGCAAAAAAAAAAAAAACTATACCGCTTTAAGAGTACCAAAGCAAAGAGCACAACTCTTAAGTGGCTGCTCTCTTGTAAAGCTCTTTAACTGACAGAGCTTTTCAACACACCACACAGCAGTGTGTTGAGTTTCGCGCGTAACTTAAGAGAGCCAAAAGCTCTTCGAGAGCTTTTCAGCAACATTTGTAGCACTATTTGTAGCGAGCAAAAGCGGATCACAAATTGGAGGCTGGAAACTTGAGAATTTGGAGGCTGTCACATTTGCATTTGCATTTGTAATGAGATTTGTTTAGAGTGTCGTTAAAACACAATTTTTGTCATTTACGATTTAACGCTCGTTTATGTTTTATGACTGCACTGGCCCCGTCTATGCAAAAGAGCGAGATAGATAGACGTTGAGTCATTTAGTGAGTGCTAAGTTGTAGTTATTTGTACTGCAATGGGTGCAACTAGTTGTAATCGCTTTGTCAAGGACAGTTACACACATCAAACATAGATATAAAATCAAATTCGAGATACAAGATACTCGACGCGTATCTCAAAAATACATATTATTGAGGTCAACTCGCGCGACTCGTTTGCTGAGTCAGTTGATTTATTTTTTGAGTCATAAGAGAGCAATTTGATTATTCAAATTGTATGCAAACTAATGCCCGTTTTCAAACTTAAAAACGTCATCGAAACCACTTGAAGGAGCCACTAACAGACTGACAGACGGACGGACGGACAGACGGACGGACGGACAGTCGACGGTCATCGAACTTTAGGTACGAAATGAGGCCAAAAGCCAAACAATGGCGACAACAACGAAAGCCACCAAAAACAGAGGAAAAAACAAAACCAATTTAATAATAATAATGTTGTTGGCATTTTTTATTGTTGTTGTTGTTGTTGTTGATTCAACGTCATTGCCTCACATTTGTACGCACGAAAGTAAAAGTGAAAGTGTAGAAATGTGGAAATATTGGGGAAGACAAACAGGCAACAACAACAACTACAATGTTGGCCAAGCAGGTAGTAAATAGGCCTATAAACTTGTTGGGAAACAAATACAGAAGATGGGGAACGCGTTACATAATAAAATTGTACGAAAGATACTGGAATATTCCAAACAGATACTTATAAAGTAGAGTATCTTTTACTAAATATCACTGAAATATTCGACTTAGATAGATCTCTTTTCATAGTTAGATCTATCACTTATCGCACAACTCGATATCAATTGTTTATAGAAATTACAAAAAGAAATGAAACCAGTTCGAAAATATGTCATAATAACAAGCTCATCATATTTTCGAACAATTAAAAGCCAATTAACAAGTTTTCAACAACATTTCACTTTCACTCTCAACTCGTATCGACTCTAACCTCAAATGCATTGACACTTTTGACAGTTTTGACAGCGAAACAATTTGCCGAGCAATTGTCGAGCTTGTTGTCACTCGCTGCTTTCTCTCTAATCATTTTTCAGGGCATTGAAATAGCAAATTGAATAGCAATTGTGTTTGCATTGTTATTATTATTATTATTATTTCTATTATTATGATTGTTACGACTTGACTGAAGTAATGGCTTCCCGTATTACGGCAGGCGCTAATTGTTGTTCGAGAAGAAGTGAGAAAGAAAGAAGAAAGAAAGAAGAAGCAGCAACAACAACTAAGGCACATAAAAAAACATTTGTTTATGTTTTCTCTTGGTTTTATGAGTCAAGCGTCAAAGCAAAGTTCAATGCACCGGCTAATGAATTGGCTAATGAAAAAAGCAGAAGAGGATAAGATAGAAAGAGAGAGACAGAGAGAGGGAGAGGTAGGCCTACTTTTGTTTGTTACTTTGGTGATTCACAGCGTTTTTTTACGTAAAAGCGACACAATTTTTTGTTTTTGTTGCGTAAGTTGTTTACAAAATGATCGAGAAATGCGGAAAGACGTAAGTTGAGTAAAAACAAGAAGAAGAAAGCAATAAAAACCGAGAGAAACAGATAACAACAGCAGAAAAAAAACTAAATAAAGACATCATAAGTGTTTGTTACAATGTATTTCTTGGAATCGAACTGGCTGTGACAAAAGAAAGCATTGTTGTTGTGTTTTGAAAAACCAAAAAACAAAATAAATAAAAAAGCGCCTATTTTTAATGTGTATTTTAATTAGTGGGTCACGAAAAAATAAGCTCTCAATGAAACATGGAGGACGCACAGGAGGGAGGTCAGACAACGAAGGCAACACAGCCAATAATACAATAATAATAATGAAATCGTTCATTGGGGACCCTGTGCCATATACGAGTATTACAATTATTAATTTCACATCACATAAAAAGGTCACGCTCATCAATTGTCCGTATGTATTCATGTATGTATGTATGTATGTACATTCTTTTAATTTCATCAATAAACCGAAACAGAAACAAAGGCAAACCTCGACAACAAAAGAGACAAGCAATCATTTCTTTTTCTTCTTTTATTTTATTTATGTATTTTTTTGTGCAATGCGTCGGCTACGTAATGTTTTGTTTTGTATGGTGTGTAAGGGCGGGAGGGAAGCTTATTAACTTGAGGGAAATTTTAAGCAACTGTCTGGCTAAATTAAATTGCTATACTATATAAAATGCATATGAAATACATCAAGGGAATGCCAAATAAACTAATTTTGTATTTTTTTTTTTTTGAATTCATAATTATTTTCAAATAAATGCGCGCCAAGGCAACCGCCAATTGCAAATTGCGATTGCAATGCGAATGCGAATGCGAACTCAAACGCAGCAGCAGCGCTGCAACTGAGGCGAATGACCGTGCCTGACCCAAATAAAAGTCGCTGCACTCGCCAACAAAGGCGACAAATGCCTGCTCACTCACTCACTCATTGACTTATTCACTCACTCACTCACTCGCTTGCTCATTCGTTCTGTTCGCTCAGTCGTCGTCATCGTGCAAAAACAAAAAATTGCAACAAGAAAAAGCGCAGCGCGCAGTCCAAAATGAGGCCGAGTGCAATGAACAGCATTCAGCACAAGAGAGCGAGAGCACAAGAGAGCATGCATTACACTAGGTCTGTAGGTGTGCAAGTTTGCATGCACAAGAGACTGAGCGAGAGAGCGCGCCAGAGAGTGGGAGAGTGAGCCTATGCAAATGCAGTCGAACAAGTTGCGACGCTGACGTCGACGCTGATGTTGCAATGCGAAACCTTCGAGAAATTTTACAAGAGTCGTTGAACTCTCCAGCGTGTGTCGGTCGTTTAACTGTGCCCCAAAACGCTGATGCCTATGCCGCTGCCGCTGCTGATGTCGCCGTCGGCGCAGGCATTGCAGCAATGTTGGCTGTGGTTCGGACTCGGCTCCACTTGGAGCTTGAAACTAGTTTGCTGCCGAGGCATTGAAAAAGCGAAAGTACATTTTTCTGCTGCTGCTGCTGCCCGTCTATGTCTCTCTCTCTCTCTCTCTGTTATGTGGCGTTCGTTTCGTTTCGTGTTTGTGCTCGTGGGATTGGCGCTCGTTTGACGTTCGTTCAACGAGGTAAATGAACCTTTTGAAGGTTCAGCTTGCGTAGTAGGCGACGTCAACGTCAACGTCAACGTCGTGTAAAACAAGTTTGTTACGTTGCTGCTGCTGCTGTTGTTGCTTTCGACAGTTTTGTTTGGCGCTCATTTCTTTGCAATTTCACCGTTAAGCCAAATAGCAACAACTACTATTTGTAAGGCAGGTGAAGCGTCTTTATGTAACAGAAGCAGCGACAGCGACCGAGGCAGAGCAAAAGCAGCGCTGCTTGAAATTGTTTTGATGATGCGTGTCACGCGTTTAATGATTTCACTTATGAGAGCGAGAAGCACAACCAATTATTGTATAATAATACTGAAGTACAAATGTATCTACAAAGTGTATCTATGTATCTACTGCATGCATTAACCTTCTAGCCAAGCTCACACCTTAGATACACACACCTAGACACACAGCCTTAGTCAACTGAATTTGTAATTGCATTGAGAACAAACCTCTCCCACATTTATCTCATTGCATTCCTCATTATCATCGTCATCATCATCATCATCATCATGATTATTAGTATTTTGTACTTGAAGCTTTGACCCCTCGCAACCAGGGCTCCTCAAGTGCTCCGATTGAACCTATAGACCTCCCCCTCCCCCTCCCATTATACACCCATTTCAATATAATCCAATGTGACCCCAGGCCAATCATTGTTGTTCTTGTTGTTGTGGCAGTAGCCTCCAATATTATTTTAGTCAACACCTCGACTCACATATGTGTGTGTGTGTTTGTGTGAGTCTGTGTTTGTGTAGCACTGGCATTTTAATGTATTTGTAATTGACCTGAATAAAGTTCAAAACACTCGCAGCAGCAGCAACAATAACAACAACAGCAACAACGACGTCGGCAAGGCGAAATCTACATGCAAGTTGTTGTTGCATGTGTGTGTGTAGCCTCAAAATAATAATGATTGCGACAACAACAAAAGCTACAACAACAGCGTCATTGCTACTGTTTTTTGTAGTTGCTGCTCATGTGCACACATATGTACATACATACATATACACACACACACACACACACACACATTTTGCCTACGTTAATTGACAATTGTCTGATTATTTTTATGTACATAGATAATTGTATATAATTTTTATTAGTTGTTGCTTGATTTAAGTTTGAGATACAAAAATATTTACTTAATGCAAACAGCTGAATTTATTTTTAATTACTTCTTGATTTTAGTTTTCAGATACAAATATATTTACTTAACTCGCAGCAGCTGAATGTATTTTTCAATCTAATTCTTTGAAATAACATTTGCTGTTCATAATTTAGTTGCTCTCTTATAAATGACACATACAAATACTCATACTCATACTGTTGTGCTTCTAAAGAGCAATGATCATAAGTGCAACATAACTAAATAAATTTGCTCTTTTGTCTTTGCTCTTTTTATTTATTTTTTTGATTTCAATGCATATTTACTTTCAATTTGCTTAACCTCGCGCTAATTTAAGTTCATTTCAATTAAAATAAACATGCTGCATGCATGTGAAAACTAATAAAATACAAAAAAATGTCTACAAAAAGTAACTGCAAACATTTCTATGCCTGCTGTGCGACAACTAAAATAAAACGAAATGAAAAAATATAAAATAAAATAAAATAAAAAAAAGCAAATGCAAAATGAGCAGCGGGACGACGAAATGAGTAAAAATGCTTGTTTACTATCAAGTTAACTTACAGACACACTCACACTCACACTCAAGCACCTTCACTGCTGCTGCTGCTGCGGCTCAGCTGCTCAGCGACGTCGCTGCTTTGGTTGACCCAGTTTCGTCGGTCAATGAACTGAGCGCTGCTGTTGAGGCTGAATGCTTTGTGGGGGAGAGAGCAACTGAGAGCGGAGGAGACTGAAGAGTGGAGAGTAAAGAGCGGGTGTCGCTTGGCTCGTGTATGCTTATTGTTGTTACTTTTTTTTCTTTCTTTCTTTCTTTCTATGTTTTTTTGGGGGGCGCTCTATCCATGAGCGAGTGTGCTTGCGTGTGTCTGAGTCTGTGTGTGTGTGTGTGTGCGCTAAATTTCGGTTTCGTTTTCATTTTCGTTTGACGGCGTCTTGCGTTTATTTTCGTGTCTTTGCAATAGGCAAACACAAACACACAAACAAAATGGCGCCTAATAATATTACTACACACATATGTATGTATGCATGCATGAAAAGAAATTATGAAAGCCGCAAAAAGAAAGTGTTTCGAAATGGCCAGCGGCAAAAGTGAAAGTCTTTGCATATTATAATGTAGTTGTACTAAATGTGATATATGTATAAATTCAACATTTGCGACAGCAACAATTTCTAGGTCACGTAACTGTAAAATATTCGACAACAGCCCACATGTGAATGTTTGTTTGTGTGTACATATGTGTGGGTACATTTAATTTTCCTTGAAAGATAAGGCAAGCCAATGCAGCGCAGGCAACGTCAACGCTGGCAGCGACGGCGACAGCGACTGCGACTGAGCTTAAATAGCACACGGTCATTTTTATTATAAACAATTCGAATTTTGTTGCTTTTTTTTCTGTATTATTTGTAGCTGTTGCCGAGTTCGAGTTCGCTGCTGTTTATTTTGATGGCGGTCGTTTATTGAGATTTTTGTTGGTTTTTTTTCTATTTTTTGGGATTCTCATCGCTTATTTTTGGCATTAGTTTATTGTGTAGAACTAGTTCAAGGATTTGCCAATTGTTAATTAATCTAACGATAGTATCTGAAGTACTATGAAATGTATATTTATGAGCTTTTATTGTTGCTCTGCATTTCTCCCGTTTGTGCCACAAAACTAATTCATCAATTACAACATAATAATAACAATACATATGTACATACATATATGTATTATTTAACACACGCTGCGCCTGCGTGCTGCGTACAAAGCAGCAACTGAAACGTCGCGTCGTCGCGTCAGCTCTCGCTCTTTCTTTTCTGTCTCTTTCTCTGCTCCATAAGCACGCAGCTTGAACCACTTTCGTTTTCGACAGCAACATGGCCGCCATTAAAGAGCAGCAGAAGAAGAGACCGCTAAAAGTCAATGAACGTTGAGTGTGTGTGTCTCTCTGTCTAACTCTGTCTCTCTCTCGCTCTCTCTGTCTGTCTCATTTATATTTTGTTTGCTTTCATAATCGATACGAGCGTTGGGCATTTCCTGTTCAAAATGTTCCGGGCTTGCGTTTAATTTTAACAAATTATTACAAAATTTAATAAAGCCAAAATGCACACAGAGAGCAAATGAGAGAGCAAGTGCGAGTGTGAGTGTGAGTGTGAGTGGGAGCGGGAGAGAGGAAGACGGCGGCATATTTCATTGCTGGCTGTATTTAGGTTAAGTGCGTTCATTCAACTTTGGCACAATTTCGAAATGGCGCACAGTTGTTGTTGTTGTTGCGGCTGCTGTTCCCATTGGAAATTTGTTTAAATTAATTTACATATGTGTGCCTTTTTGTGTGTGTGTGTGTGTGTGTTTGCTTTGCTGTGCTGCCTGCTAACAACTTTTACTTTGCCGTGAAATCGCGCGCGCCTCACACAAATGGTGCAACACACACACACAAGCACACACACACACAGCAAAGCTAAAAATTTCGTTCATGGCTGGTCAACGAACTCGTCGCTTGTCGCTTGTCGTTTGTCGCTCGTGTCTCGTTTCGATTCGTTTAGTTTTAGTTCGTTTGATTTTTCGTTTTTGCTTTTTGAGCTTGACTTTCTTATTATTTGTATTTGAAAAATGGCTTGGTGGGGGCAAAAAGAGCTAGTTAGGATATTGCTAATACGCACTGTTGTCATTTAAGTCAATTTGTGGATATTTATTATTTATTAAAGTTAAAGAAAAGACTAGTTAGGATATTGCTAATACGCACTGTTGTCATTTTAGTCAATTTATGCATATTTAGTATTTAGTAAATTCAAGTAAAATCTAACTAGAATATTGCTCATACATTCTCTTGACATTTTAGCTATTTTTTGGCTATTTATTATTTCTAAAATTCAAGAAAAATCTAGCTAGGATATTGCTAATACGCACAATTGACATTTTAACTAATTTATGGCTATTTATTATAAATCTAATGCATTTTGAAGCCTTTTCTCTTATAACTTTATTTTATTTTTTTTTATCTAACCAATGATTGTTATTGTAATAACGGTACTCACCATCACGACTCATGCCAACGGCAATGCACTTTTTCAGCCGACAATATTGACAGCGATTGCGATTGATCCTCAAAATGCTGCACTGTTGATTTTTGGTGCATGGGCGATATTGTATCTTTTGCTGTATGGAGCGACGGAAGAAGCCCTGCAATTAAATTAAAAACAAATGCAAATTAGAACAACACATCTCATTTAAAATAAAATTAAAAAATTTAGTCATAATAATAAATTTGCAATTAGCTTTAAATATATAATGAATATAGATTAGATATAAATATCTTAGATGATAATCAATTTTATCACTTATATTGCACCTACATCGGCACTGGCATCCTCAATTGCTGCTGTCAGTTTGGCAGCAGCTGAATTGTTGTTGCTGCTGCTGCTGTTGTTGTTGTTGTTGTTGCTCAATGCCGTGTCCAACTTTTCGTCAAACTTTTGACACAAATAATTCAGCTGCGATGCCTCGAGTCGCTGATGATGTTGCTCACAAAGCTCATCATCACAGCCCGAATCCTGGGCGTCCATATCCTCGATATGTTGCTGCTGCTGTTGTTGCTGCTGCTGCTGTTGTTGCTCCTCATCGCTGCTGCTGCTGTTGCAAGTGCAATAATTGCCAATGCCATTCGTCAGCGACTGCGTACTCGAATTGCTCAGCAGCGAGCAATTGCTGTCGGAGCTGTCACGTCGCTGTTGTTGTTGCTGCTGCTGCTGCTGTTGTTGTTGTTGCTGCTGCTGTTGTTGTTGCTGCTCTTGGGTTTGTTGCAACAATAAATTGGCAATTTCTTTGTGTGTTTGCGCGGAAAAAGGACTATCACAATGCAGTTGATTGAGCTTGTTGCTGTTGCTGGTGGGTCTTGTTGTGGCAGCAACTGTTGCCGCTTCTGCGCTGCTCTTTTCATCAGGTTGCTGCTTCGCCATGGAATTGTTCTCCAATTCACGCTGTTTCAGCTCCCGAGCATAGCGTATTTTCTTCCAAGGACATTGATATTGCTCATAGTCGCTGCCATCGTCGACAGCAGCAACTGTTGCAGTTGTCGTGCCAGTGGCATCATCATCGCTGTTGGCACAATCCTCATCAATGCCTGATTCGCTATCATTTTTGGCGGTCAGATCGGCACATGGCTTTGGTGTTGCTGTTGCTGTTGTTGCTGCTGCTGCTGTTGTTGCAGTTGCAGCTGCAATTGCTGTTGCTGTTGGCTGTTGCAGCAACAATACAATCTGCTGTTGCTGCTGACTAATACTATTTGTTGTTGTTGTCTGCTTGGTGGTTGTCTTTACTAATGTTGCAGGTGTGTGCTGTTGCTGTTGTTGTTGTATCAGCACTGCTTCGTTTTTCAGTCTTATGCGTTGCTGTTGCTGTTGTTGCAGGTAAACTATTTGTCTGGGTTGCTGTTGTTGCTGTTGCTGCTGCTGCTGCTGTTGCTGTTGTTGTTGCTTACTGAGCGGTGCAGACTCCAACAATTTAACCAATGCCGAATGTTGCTGCTTAAGCTGCTGACTTTTCATCTGTTGCTGCTGCTGTTGCTGCTGCTGTGCATGTTGCTGCTGCTGCTGCTGCTGCGGTGCACTGACAATGTGCACATTGCTGTTGCCGGCTGTCAGCAACACAATTGTTGTGCCATGTTGCTGCTGTGTCGACTGTTGCTGCTGTTGCTGTTGCTGCTGCTGCTGTTCCATTGCACAAACCATTTTGGCTAAAACTTAAACTTTTCTCTCTCTCTCTTTTATTTTTTGGTACCACAAATGACACTTGCTGTTGACTGCTGTTGATTTTGCTCTATGATTTGCTAATAAGGAACATTGCGTTTGCTTTTTTCTGATTTTGAAACTTTAATTCAGTATTCACATCACCAACAATTTTTGCTTTTAGCGCCAAAAATACTTTTAGCGGAAATGGAAGTCTTTTTTATATGATCTCTCTCTCTCTCTCTCTCTCTCTCTCTTTCTCTTGCTTTCTCGCGTTGTTGCACTTCACTGGCACCAATAAAAATAATATATGATTTAGATATATTTGTAATTATTTAAACTATTTGTTTGTTAGCTTTTGTAACGTGTTCTGTGTGCTCTTTTTTTTTTTTTGTTTTGCCGTTTTTATCTATTTCACATTTATGTGTTTCGCGCGCTTTTCTTGCTCTGCACAACCGCTGCCAACGACGAGCAATTTGCGAATGAAAGCAGCGCCAACAGCTCCAACAACTCATGGCTATGCAATCGGCTTCGGCTCAAGCTCGGCATACATCGGCTGCCTTCGCTGCTCTCTCAGTTATGCGCTCTCTCTCTCTCTCTCGCTTGTTCGCTCGCTCGCCAGTGCCAACCTCGCGCTACATATTGTTTTTGTTTTTGTTTCTATGTACCAACTGAGGACATTCACTCCAACGCTATCGTCAACGTTAACGTCAACGTCGACGTCGACGCGAGCAGCTAACAATAGACGCCGTTGGCGCTGCTGCTGCTGCTGCCTCTGCTGGCGCTGGCGCTGCTGCTACTGTCGCTGCAATTGGTGGGGGCGCTTTTATTATTTTGTTGTTGCTGCTGTTCTTGTTGTAAACAATTCTTGGAACACCTACGCGACGCAGATTTAAGGTAGCTTCTGCTGCTGCTGCTGCCACCTGACTGATCAGCTTTGTTTGATAACAGCAGCAGCAACAACAACACACACAAACACACACACACACACACACACACTTACATATATGTGGCTGAAGTTTTTTGATGCTTTGGCTTAGTTCAAATATTTGTGTGTGTTTTTGTTTTTCTAGCTTGTTTTGAAAAATGAGTGACAAATAAGATTAATTGATATTGAGTGGTGGGCGTGGAGGGGGGCGGGGGTAGGGCTATCAATAAATATGACAGCTATAAGAGGATCTCAGATCTGGAACGGACTCTTAACATGTCTGAACTATTTTTGTGGGTTGTCTGCATAGATTAGAATTCGAATTCGAAATAGAATTGTTGGAAATTTCTAGAGAGTGTCTGGAGTGTGCTGGGGATTACTTAACCTATTTATCATGAAACTTTAACTCGATATCAATATTTATAAATCTTTGTTGGCCCAATTTTAAAGCTATTCAGCAAAGATAGCCTGATTATTTAATTGCGACCATTGTTGCGCTGTGTGCTCAACACAAATTATAGACTACAAAATTAAACGCTACGCTTTTAATAATATTAAATAATATTTTGGGAGCGAGTTGTTTTTGTTTTCTTTTTGTGTTTTGTTTTTTCTTTTTTGTCTTTTGAGGCCACACAAAAGCAGAGACGCTGCTGTCTCTTTTTATCTCTCGCCCATGCTGGAAGGCTACGTAACCAAAAAGCCCCAAACACCAACAACAACAACAACAGCGACAGCGACGTCGACGACGTCAACATAATACGACGACGTCAGCAGAGGTTGGCTGACTGGCAGTTCAGTTCAACGAACCCCGCCATTGTCGTGACCTACTTTTCGGTCAAATACCTCCAAATGTGGAGCTGTTGAGCGCGCCAGAGACGACCGCACTGCCGAACTGCCGAACAAGCAAACGAGCGAACGAGCACGCACGAGAGAACGAACAAACGAACAAACGAAAGAGCGTACGAACATTCGAGCATTTGATGCGACGCTCTCAATTGTTTAGCGCTCTCTCAGTGCATTTGCATGTGAATTTGTTGTTGCTGCTGCAGTTTGCAAGCCTTTGCTTAAGCTAGTTTGCTGCTGTTGTTGTTGCTGTTATAGCTTGGAGTTCATTTGAGCTGGCGGTCGGTCAACGACACAGAAACCTCAGACGGACAACTGCATGGTTATGGGCTTGGCCTGGGGGCGTGCAGTGGCAACAGCAACGGCAATTGCAATTGCAACGGCGGCAACATGGCCAAAATGCGTTCAAGGAAATCTTTGGCAATGCAGCACGCTTAAAATTTTGGAATAAGCCAGCAAAGTTACATCAGCAAAGTGCAACAGCAGCAGCAGCGACAGCAGCGACAGCGACAGCTATTAAAGTGTCTCACAGATAAGGCTGTAGCTTCATTATATAATTGAAAACTATAAATATTAATTTAACAATATGAAACTCAAGCTGCAGCAGTGTGCGAGCGAGAGTTCAATGCACTCAGCACTCACTCAACGACAATTTGCACTCATTTCAATGCCTCGCAGCCCCCGCAACAACAACAACAACACCAAAAAACAACAAAAATAAACGAGCTTCGGTTAAGTCAAGCTTTTCTTTTTGCAACCAGCGACGAAGAACTTTCGGGAACAGCTGTGCCCGTTTCTGCTGCTCTCTTTCGTTATATATTACCTGCAAGCGAGCTCTCTCGCACTCGCGCTCTCTCTCGCTGCTTTGGATGCTATGCTAAATGTGAATGAACTCTGCTGGCAGCTGCAATGCGAATAACAAGTTTCAAAGGAAAGTGAGAGCATTTCACGTTACGAGCAGACACACTCACACACACACACACTCTTCTAGCTCGCGTGTGTGTGTGTGTGGCAACGTTGCGTACACCCACAGAGCAGCCAAGCGTTGTCTCCCCCTCGCTCTGTCTTTCTCTGTTGCACCCCTTTAAATGATCCAATGTTCAGCCTCGTCATCGAACATGAACCATGGGCATTACAAGCATTATAGTTTATTGTTTGTTTGTTAAATGATTTTTGGCTTATTCTGGAAAATCTCAATGGGATCAGTTGAGAACTTATGAATGAAAACTATAGTGATCCCTCGAGTTATGTACAGTACAAAAATATATGTTGATATTGTCTACCTGTTCTACAAATACTTGACCTGCATTTGAGTGCTTGACTAAAGTATCTTCATGGACTACTGTTGAGTGGTTTCTTCCACCTCTTTCTTTATCTTGATCATTCTAAATATCTTTTGATGCTAATAAAAAAATAATATAAAATAATATTTATAAAGAAATACTTATGCTAATAAAGACAGCGATTAATTCAATTCTTTTCAATTTTTCCCTCTCATTTTTCGCTATTTTTTTTTACTAGAATTTAGACCTGCATCAACTCTTAGTACTTTTTATTTAAACTTTCATCTTCTATCTCTTCAGCTCTCTTTTCTTGATCATTTTATTAATTGAGCTTTGAAAGCGCATTAAAAAGCTTCTTTTTCTTATTACCTTCTTCGTTTATTATTATTTATTTGGTCTTGTCAGATGCGTCAGCAATTAGCACGTGCCTAAACGTTGTCCGACTCATGATGAGGCATACGACAAAAAGAAAAAAAAAATCAAAAAATTCCCGGATAATAATGGCGCTTTACGGTTCATTCAGCATTCGTCATGTTCGTTGAGCTGTTGAGTTAATATGACGTGACTGAACATGAGTTATGTCGCTGTTGACTTGGTCAGAATGAGAATTGGTTATAGATAGCTGGCCAGCAATTAGTTGACGAACCAAAAGTACAACAATAAATAATTGTTTGTTGTTGTTTCAGTTACGAATCGAGTTGAGGTCCTATTCAGGTCAAAGTTCAATGCTCTGCACAAGGATATTTGCCTTGCCTGACCAAACCACTGAAATGTCTTTCTCCTCCGCCGCCTCCTTCGCATTGTGCTTGTTATCGTGTACAGCCGCACGTAGGCAAACATCCCCATCCCCTACCAACATCAACCCCCAACCCCATGCAACGTATTTCCCTTTTGGCCTCGCGCTTATTGACGTCACTTTTGCAGTTTGCTGCTGTCTCGGCTCAGCTCAGTTCGTTCAACTCACAACATGCCTCATGGTCGCCTGCATTCGTGTTGTTTTGTGTTGCATGTGTGGCAGGCAGGCAGGCAGGAAAAGGGGCAGCCTTTTGTTTAATTTCTATAAAGTTTGGGCCACTGCAAATTCGGCTTTGTCATTGATCAGTGACTCACATACGATAACTAATCGATAAATATGCAATTAGAGCAATTAAATAAATGATTAAGGACAATAGCTAATAACTTATTTTGGGTTTCACAAGTCGAAATAAATAATTGTGGAGGAAACTCTACAGAAAAGACTTTTACAATTCTCAGCAAAGTTGGGATATTTATAAGGATAATTATTTTCATATTTACTTTTATAGTGTTTTCTTATATATTCTAATTTTACAGTAATAGCTTTCAAAATGCTCAGCAAAGTTTAGCTTAATTAATGCAAGGTTATTTTTAAGGATATTTTTTTTTTATTCCTTTTTTTACAGTACAGTACAGTTTTTCTGTTAATTTTATTTGTATTTTTTTAGCATATTTTAAATGTCAAAATTTTAACAATTTTTGGCGAAGGGCAGCCAAAAAATAAAAGGACCAGAATAATAATCCTGCCAGGGCCCTTTGAGCAGCCGTTGCATGCAGCATCTGAGCTCCCAAAATTAACTTGTGCTAGGCAACAACAACAACAACAACAACATGTACAACAACAACAACTACAACAATGCGAGGCTACAACCAAGGAGACCGTCGATTGGGGACATTGCACTGCAATAACCTTAAAGAAACAGCACAGGCTGAATCTGAATCAGAAAGAGAGACACCGAGAGAGCAAAAGAGAGCGATAGATAGTGTGTGAGAGAGAGAGAGAGCATGCTGTCCCAGCGGAGAGCCATTTTGACTTGGCGCACAGCAAATTCTGTTTGCTCCAAAGAACTTTTTTTCTCAATTTTTTTTTTGCATAAGCGCAAAGCGAGAGAGTGGAGAGAGAACGGAGAAAAGGGGGAGGTGGCAGGGGGCAACGTGTGTGCTATGCCTAGAAATTGGCGAGTGTGTCATGATTGTGTACAGTTAGAAAAGCTTCAGCTTCAGCTCCAAGTTGTATATATGTGTGTGTGTGTGTGTGTGTGCGAATCGTGGGCAGAGGAAATGACCTCAGGAAGGAAATGCAATGTATTTAATTGGCCAAATGTGTGTACAATACAGTGAGTGTTGTCTGTATGTTGGCATTTTCCTCTATTGTTGAATTGTGGGAGGTTGAAGTTTGTCAAAGTGATAAATAAAGGCAGCTGACAAACGATTAAATTATGAAGCTTTTATGACTTAAATTTGCTTTTTATTTAACTCATTACAAGTATATCAAATTCGAATATTCCAAATTGCCTTAAAACTGATAAGAAGCCTTATAGGCTTTTAGTAAAGCTTTTTATTGAGCTTTAATGTGCTTTGTATTTTTCAAATAATATGGTATTGCATTCAAAATTAAATTAAATTCAATTCGATCAGTTAAATGCTTATTCTTATTAAATAAAAATTAACTTGAATAATCTTTGATGCTTTCATAACATTAAAAAAGCTAGAAAATGGATATTTACTTACTGAGCAAGTGCACGCAACCAAAAGCTCTTACATTAGCTTTCATAGCTTTAATGTGCTTTTGGTAATTACTATGATCAAAAATGTTTTAAGAACTTTACTTAAATAGCAATAAAAAAGGTTACATATATTAATATTTATTTAAATATTTTGCTTAAATATTTTTAAACAACTTCATCATTATGGCAATCAGTTTTCTCCCACTTAAAAAAAAAAAAGGAGAAGCAAACTTAACAATCAAATTGTCCTTTAACCAGTCCAATGAACTCAAAGCGTGCCGAGCAATGAAAAAAAAAGTGAAATAAAAAGAGGAAAACTGTCAACGTGTCAGTCTGAATGTAGTGCTAAAATTGGCGCGCTCGCAATGGAAGACACCTGTGCCATATCAAGCAATGAGAACAGAGAGAGAGAGAGAGAGAGAGAGGGTTGCCACCCTCGCTGCTCCTTTTTCCTTTCACACAACACCAAATTCACCAGGCGAAGCAGCAAACGAACTCGGAAAACGTTTCACTTTTGCTGCTGTTGCTTCACAAGGCAGGAAGGGGGATGTTGCAGGGGATGTATTGCGGGGCTGGGGGGTGAAGGGGGCTGACCACTTTGCTTTGACCCACTTAACGTGCGTTGAACTCTTGCTGCGCCCGGATGAGAGCTCAGGTTGTATGCTAAGCTTTGGGTTGGGGGTTGCTACGACTCTGTCAGTGTGTGTGTGTGTGTGTATGTGTGTGTGTGTGTGTCGTACAACAATTTAGGGGTTACGAGCTGTGTATATATGTAGGAATGAAAGTGTTTAACCACCCGCTAGGTGGCGCTGCAGCAATGTTAACCTTAAAAATTGCTGGCTGGTTGCCGCTGCAACTGTTTCTCCCCCTCCCCCATCCCTCTACCCCCTACTTTTCCCTCAGTTGCAACTGTTGGTCATGTGACAGCTCTTGAGCTCGAGCTCTGCAGCTGCAGCTGGAGCAATGACCGCAGCTCGACAAAGTTGAAGGATAAACTCGCAGGCGAAATGCAATTTGCAATTTGGAAGCTACCAACAAAAGGGTGACACTATCACGAGTGTCCTTACAACCATATTCATGTGTTTTAGCCAACTTTTCAAGCAATTAAAATAACACCAATAATTATAGACTGACAAAATTTCATGTTGCGTGCATTGAAGCCAAATTTAATCACAATTTTTTTGCCAGCGACTCGACTGTGTTCCACTTTTGTCTGCTGATATTTATATATATATATACTATACTAAATATATATAACTAATTATATATGTATGTGTAGCTATGTGTGCATATTTTTATCTACACATGTCGACTCGTTCTCCATTTGCTTGTATGCTGTATTAGTTTAACGTACACTTTTTTGCACTTATTTATTTTTATTTTTCCTTTATGCCATGCGTGAGTTCATTGAACTCAATTATTTTGCGATTATCTTCTGTCGGTTTATGCCTTTTCAATAGTTTTATGTGTGTGTATGTGTGTGTGTGGGCCCGAATATAACTAAACCACAAGAGGAAATAGTTAAAAAGCCGCAAGTAGAATTTGAAATACTCGCACCTCGCACAATACATTTAAAATGTCTAACTGACTGATTGAGTGATTGACAAACAAATACAAAAAGCAAATAAAATGACTTGTCTTAAAGATGCATGGACTTCCAGGGTATTTTTTTAAATTCTACTCCTTAACACAAAAATTTTAAGAAACTCTGTTGTATACATTTTGATGGTCTTTGTGCCATCAACTTCTAACTAATTTTTATGTAATAATATCTATGTCAAAAATGATAAAAGTCGCATTTCGCAGATTTTGTAAACTACAACCCCTTTGGTGGACAAAATTTGAATACTTCAAAATTGGCTTTAAACTGAATAATAATTAATAATTGTTTTACTGGTATATATTTATAATATTTAAACGCTGCGCAAAAAATATTTGTTAAGGAAATATAGAAATTCTGGTTTCAAGAGTATTTTTATGGTTCTACATGAAAAAATCGAACATAGAAATAATGTTTTAAGCTGTTTTTAAAAAAAATGCACACACATTGGTGGTAAATTCCAAAGTTAGAGTCAAGTTAATATACCTCATATGTAAAATAGTCGCCGGAAAAATCAAATTTATTTTAAAATTGTCGCCAATGTATTTATAAGGCTCGAAAGAAAACATTTATAATATTTACTCAAAATTAATGATATAAAAACAAGCTCCTGGGTGGTAAATTTTTAAATTATAATTGATTTTTGCATGCCAATGGCATCATTTAGGCATAATGCCCACACTGAGCATGGATTTTGTTACCAACTGACAACAGTCGACTGTTTGTTTGGAACACAATTATAAACCATTATTTGGGCACGGTTTTGCCTCTGTTTCTTCGACTGGCCAAATAAACAGAAACAGCATACGTGCATATGTGTGTGTGAGTTGTGTGTGTGTGTGTGTGTGTAAGCCAAACTCACACACACACACACACACAGGGACGGCAAATCTAATCCAAGTTGGGCCATTGGCGTCACGGCTTGACGCAAATATTAAAACAGTTGGGAGAGATAGACAGAGACAGTGAGACAGAGAGAGAGAGAGAGAGAGAGAGAGAAACGAGTTTGCAACACAGACGAAATGAATGTGGCCCAAAGCGCAATGTGGCTTATACTCAAACATAGAAGACGCAAGGTCTTTTGCGTGCAAACGCAACACCAACAAAAACAACAACAGCAACAACAACAGCAACTACAAATCTAACTGCAGTTCTGCGCAGGTCGTTGGCATGCCATTTGCACAGAGAGAGAGACAGAGAGAGAGAGAGAGAGAGGGAGACAGAAAGAGACAGCCAGCAAGTGACGTTAGAGTGCAGTGAACTTTGTGGCCAACAAGCCAAAGCCAAGTCAAAACTTCCAACTCCAAAACGTGGCTTGTTCACCCACCATTAATGTAATTTCAATCTTTGTTTCATTTGTTGTTTTTTTTTATTTTTATTATTTTTCCTTATTTGGGAATCGCTTGGACTCTTAATGACGCCCCGACCGACACAACAACAACAACAACAACAGCAACAGTATTAAAAAAAAACACAAAAAGAACTGTCATATAAATTGTTGGCGTTTCGGCGGTGCTTTTAATGACTCACCCACCCGATTCATTTTCTCCTCCACAAATCCAACTCACGTGCCTCCAGCGCTGCCTTTATATGGGCGGTAGTCTGTTTTATTTATTTATTTTTTTTTTGGTTTTTTGAGAATTTTTTTTTTGTTTGAATCGCTGCCGAAACGCATGAAATCTCACTGCATTTGTAAGTGGGCAGCTGCAGCTGCAATGCCGTTTGTCCAATTATGCAATTGCAGTCGAATTTCTGTCGTTTGTTGCCTTAATTTATGGCAAAAGTGGGGAATGTCTGTATTGCTCATGACTCGGGCTCTATAAGAACCTTCTTTTACTTTATTATTATTATTGAAAATCAAAAGCTATCTTAAAATAAAAATACAATTTTTTTAGAATAAAAAAAAAAATGTTCCATCCATTTATTAGATCTTTCCATAAAATGTTCTACATGTTCTCTAAATCTTGCTGTAAATCTCTGTTAAAAATCTACATTTTAATTATTTTTTACTATTTCGACGACTAAAAATCTAAGTTCTATAAATAAACAATTTACATAGACTCTTAGTTATTAAAACTTAGCAAGCTCCAAGTGCAACTTATTTTGAAAATATGGTTCCACGCCTAATAATTTTTTAACTCTATAAAGAAAAAATAATTAGGATTCCAAAAAAAAATACAAAAGGAAACTAATAAATATTTTTTCTTTAAAAGTATCAGTTTTTTTGTTACTTTCTTTATGATATTAAGGAGTTTTTGAATATCCTTATTTTCACTTTCAACAAATTTGTTTCTATAAATTCGATTGTAAAGATTTCTTTTTGTTTTCCAAATATTCGGTATAAATTTGCCTAAACATCGTATTCTATAGTTCTATTGTAATAGTTAGAGAAACTTTTGTAATATTAAATAGTTTCTATTCGATTAGGTTTCGACAACATTTTAAATAAACGAAAGAAATAGTTGATTTGATCAGTACCTATAAATTGGGGTACTACGAAAAGTCCAGTTAGTTAGGCTGTCTATGGATTAAAGTGTGTTAAGTGTGCACACGCACACAAAGGCACTCACACACATATATATAGTCGTTATATGCACATTCGCCTCAATTCGAATAAACAGAAGTGTTGCACAACGCACAAATGTTTATAAACTTGCGAGTCTTTATCAAATGTTGACAGCGTCGACAACCACAGCAACAGCAACAATACGAACAACAACAACAGCAACAGCAGCAATAACAACGGCGACGAAGGCACTCAAATGCTGTCTAATAATAATTTATTTTATTAATTTTGAAATTGCATTTGTCTGACAAGAGCAACGAGAAAATTATACAGCAATCTCAGTGGCAGTTGTAGTTGTAGTTGTAGTTGCAGTTGTTGTTGTTGCAGTTGCAATGACTGTAGTTGTTGTTGCTGTGGCTCATGCAAAGTGAGGTCGCTGCCGTTCAATAACCTCGAGCATTGAGTTTAGCTACGCAATTGCAGCAACAGCAACAGCAAAAAAACGGGCGACGTTGGCGCATAGCAACAACAGCAACAACAGCAACAACAGCAACAACAAGCAAGCAACAACAACAACAACAACTGCGACAACAACTATGCACACTCATGTGGCATGTCATGCATGTGCGTGTGTGTGTTAGTGTGTGTGAGTGTGTGGCACTTGGCAACGCCGCCGACTCGCACTAATCGTCTGTCGTACCTCCCCTCTCCCCTCTCCCCCCATCCCCTTCTGCACGCCTCTTCTCGTTGATAATTGGGCACTGTTTTCACGTGGAATGAGTCGAGTACATGTACTTATATACCCCATAAAGAGAGAAGGGGCATAGTTAGGCAACTGGGAATGGGCCTGTCCCGATTTTATGTCTAACGCATTCTATTGCAATGACTTACTCAGTGTGTTTTTTATTAAGTGTTGATTTTAGAGAGGAAAGAACGTGGTTTTTAGCAATGAATTGATTAAGACATACCTGAAATGAAATAAAGAAATCAACTAATTAGTAAAAGTCAAAGTAAATCAAGAAAACTTAAATTATAGATTATAATAGATTTATATAAATAATTTTATCATGCTAAATTGTTCAATTTATATTGCTTAAGAAAGTTTTCAAGAATAAATTATGATACTCTCAACTGATATTTGATATAATGTTTATGAGAAAGTTTATAATAGGTTATGTAATTAATGAATCAATTAAGTTCATATTTATATTAAACAATGACTTTACTCAAATACACGTTTGAAAAACAAGTCAAATATGATTAAACATTCATATAAACTTAAGTTATCTTTTGTTTAAATATTTTATTATAACATATTTCTACTTTTAAATTAGATAACAAATCGAACACTTGATTCCTAACACTCGAGTAGAGTATAGATAGGGTATAAAATGATGATCAAGAGTTAGTTAAGATATTATAGTATCTTATCACAATATTTAGAAACTCAAATCTCATTCAGAAAATTTTCTTAAATATTTACAAAGTTTAAATTATGAATAGATTTAATGATTCATTCACAATTGTTTTCTTGTATCATATTTATTGTCTACTTTTCAGTCAGCTAATGAAATAAATCTTAAGATTGCATTCGCAAATCTCCAGCAGAAACTATACTATAGACGCACAAAAGCTACTTCAAAACTAAACAAGACAACACTTCAACTTAAAGCATTACAATACTTCACTTGAGATCCTTAACAACTTGCCACACGAGGCCCAAAGCAATAAACTGGCTAACAAACAGTTTCCAACAGCTTAACATTTTTCTTCTTTCTTTTCTTTTTTTTTTTTTTGGGCCAGGCAATTAAACTGAATCAAAGCACAGGTCTACACAAGTTAGCCTACAGTTTGCAGTCGTTGGTTGCAAGAGCTTATCGCATACAAACAGACGGAACAGAAGAAGAAGAAGAAGAAGTGGGAGAGAAAGAAGAGAAGGAAAGAGAGTGAGAAACGCAGGCCTAGTCAAGTAACTAACCTAACCTAAGCTAACCTACGCTAACCCAATTCAGAACCAAACGCGTCGAGTTCAATAACCCAAAGTAAAAAGCAAAACGACGACGAACCCGATGACGATGACGACGACGAAGCAAACGACGACCTGACGTCGTGCAATCGTCATTTTATGGATGGCACGCACCATGGGGAGGAGGGAGGGGCCCTAAAGAGGGCGATTTGAAAGGCTGTCCGATTACCTACAGTGCGTTTTAATTGTATGCATACAAGTTGACGCATCTTGAGTTAAATAGCATTATACAAATATATATGCATAGATTAGCTGTAAATCGCATGCCTAATCAAACAACGTGGCGTATACGCAATGTAGTTAGAACGATACTTTTAGCTGCCATAATGACATGCATGCTGGCAGTCTTGGCATTCGTGTCTCGTCTCTCTCTCTCTCTTTTTCTCTCTCTGTCTCTGATTCTCGGGGTTTTCTCTGGACTGCGCGACTGCCTCAACTAGAACTTGCTTGACTTGGTTTCTTCTGTCCCCTACGTGTTGCGAGTTCATTGCACTTGGCGTAGCGGCATATTTTGCATTAATCTACCTCTCTCAGTCTCACACTTTATCTATCTATCGTTTTCTCTCTTTCTTTCGCTGTTTCTGGCAATCTTTTGGCACGTTTTGTGGCTGCCTTTTACTTTATGTTCATTTTTTGTTCTTTGTTTGATTTTTCGCCACTCTCTGAGCTGTTGTCCAAGTTTTAACCCCGTACTAAAATCTTCCTTTTACAATTGTCTCCTTCCTTCTCTTCTCATCCCTTTCCCTATACTAAATGCTGTCATTTTTTTTGGCACAGTTTGCCGACTGTGTCGAAATAATTGCATTAATGACAACACACTAAGAATGAAAATTAAAAAAAAAAAAAAATGTACAGCAAAATATAGAAAATAGCTGAAAAACTAGCAAAAAAAATGATACTTGTCACGTAAAATTTTGTAGGTTCTGTTAATTAAAAGCAATTAAAAATAGCTTCGCCTCTCAAGTGAATTCCTAACAGTCGCCGTTCATTTCATTTCAGTTCAGTTTTAGTTTTAGTTTTAGTTTCAGTTTCTATTTTTTTTTTTTAAATTTATTCTTCATTTTCTACTCGCTGGGCTTGACAGTTCTGACGGAAACACAAAATTTAAGGCATTTGAAAAGCGTCGCCTTTTATTATTAGAAAAAAATTTATGTTGGACAAAATAGAAAATGCGTACAACTGAAAATTGTGTTCAATGCATACGAAGTGACTCTCAGTCAGTGAGAATCTTCTGTTTCCTTTAATTTAGTTTTTTACTTTTTGTCGTTTTCATTTTCGGTAAGGCGACAAATTACGGCACTTATTTTTGGTAGTCGAAATGGGTTAAGCATATTTGGGATTGGCTGAGAAGCTATAAAAAATAATTGGAACTAGCTCGCAGTTCACAAATTGGCAAAGAAGCGTACAAATTGTATGAACTGAATCATTAACAGAAAATGGAAATTAAAGCGAGCAATTTTTGTTTGTTTAATAAATAAAGTTACATGTTTACGATATCATTAAAGTAGCACATAATAATGTTAATTTAAAATAATAATTTTCTTAATTTTTCTAAGAATAATGTATTGCATGTGATATTGTTTTTAATAAAATATTATTGCTAAAAAATATAAATAAACCCAAATATTATTTTAAAATTAAGTAATATATTATAATTGTTTATTTTGAGAAAAAACATAGAACAAGTTATCCTTTAAGTTATAAATTGTTTGATAATATTAAGAATTAATGAAAATATTTCAAAATAATATTTTAAGTAGACTGTAATGTTATTTGCTTAAAAAAATATTTAAATTAAAAATTATTAGAAAAAATATAACCAAAATTTTCTTTAAGCCAAGTTATATGTGAGATTAAAATTCTTTAATAATATTTAGAATAAAAAAAATTTTGAAAATATAAATATTAAATATTGATATATGAAAATAAAGTCAAATATGTTTCTAAACTCTTGTAGCTTAATCTCAGCAAATACTCGTATTTTTGAAAGAAATCTGAAACTGAGATTCAGGTTGAATTTCTTTGCCATTTTTGAGTTGAATGACTTGCCGAACTATTGATCTGTTGGATCTGTTGTTGATCTCGTTCCAAGTATTATAATACGCATTGCGAATTTTTGCTGTTCTGTTGGAGAAAATCGCAACAATTTTCATTCTGAGTGCTCGACTAATGTCTATGGATTGATGCCAGCCTAAAAATTCAAATATCAACGAAACAGTGATTTAAATTTTAAAACAAAGGCGCCCACATAACAAACCAAAGGAACAGCAACAAAATCAAATGCGAATTTGAATTGTAAAGCCTGTGGTCGCTGCAACAGCAACAAGAACAACTCGAACAACAACTTGAACAACTTTAATGTCTGGGCAGAGAAGAATTGGTTTTCGTTGCGCCCATTAAATGCAATTCCATATAGACTTGAAATGTTGGGCCCCAAGTTGCGGTCGAGTCACGTTTTTTGGTCTAGTCCGAAGAGAACTGAACTGCGAATTTTGCGAGAGCTGCGAACTGAGAGTTGAGAGATCTTTGCGATCTGTGAGACAACCAAAACAACAGAGTTGTTGAGGTGATTGTACTGGTTAACAAGTACGTGCAGTTTCTGAAGGCTGCAGAACGAGTTTATCGGGCAGCAAACACTGCAACACGTTGCAGGCTAACAACATTGACAACAAGAACAACAAGAACAACAACGAGCCGCAAATCTATTTCAAATTGAGTTACATTCGATTTTTTTTCAGAGTCAACATAAATTACATGCCGCTTAATTTTCACACAGAGCTCAAAGATCTTTGCACTCTGCTTTGACATTTTCGCTGACAACGTTGCAAGCTGTCAATGTTTTTTTTTTAAATTTTTTTTCTTGTGTTGCATGCTACCAAAATGTTTGAGGTTATGACAACATTTGAGAGGCGACACGAAAACGACAACGACACCATTAAAAGTTGCCTGCCAAAAGGGACTTGAAGAATGCCAAAAGTCAGTCAAGTCAATGGCAGAAAGAGAGCGAAAGAGAGCGAAGGAGAGAGAGAGAGGGAGGAGCAGAGAGGTAGGTCAGTCAGAGAAGTATACCCTGTAATTCAATGCAATAATGCAATGAGCTATGAGCATGCGATGTATTGCATTGCATGCCTACAAATATTACTCATACGCACTGTGCACACACATGACTCATACACACACACACACACACAGTCGTGTGTTGGCCCACATTAATTACCATAAAAATAGGCATAAAAAAATTGCAGGCCAAAAAACTATTCAGCGGGTGGGAGAGAGACAGGAAGACAGGGAGGAGTTTTTGGCGCATTCATAGAATTTGTGACGGAAATGAGTTAGTGCCGTTTTGGCCAGGCCTCAAATGTAGAATGTTACTAAAGTGCAAGAAAGAAAAAGAGTGGGGGAAAAAGAACGAGAAAGAGAGAGAGAGAGAGAGAGAGAGAGGAAGAGGGAGAGAGGAGGACAGAGCTATCCATATTAAATAGCCAGCCAAGCTCCGTGTCCGGGTTTAAGCGCTGCATTTTGACTTTGCCGCTTGCATAATTATCATGCAACATGCGGCAGCAACGCGACGTTGCACAGACCAAAGATTTGTGGCCAAAACGTTTTGTACGCCGAACGCCTGCTGGCCAACTGAGCAGAGGAGAGCAGAGAAGAGGAAAAGCGGAAAGCGCAGCGGCATTTAGGCCTGGTCAAGTCACGCATTTGCACGCACATTGGCCACAGCTGCGAGGGCTGCTCAACAACTTATAAGAACACAAACAATTAAGTAAGAAACCCTGCTTAAAATAAAGGATTGCTAGGAAAACTATGAAATTTAAGCAATTTGTATGCTATTTAATACTTAAACATATGTATATTATTTTTATTTTGAATTTTGGAATTGGAAACAGTCGAAAAGTAATTTTGAAATCATTTAAATTACATCATACGTTCTTTAAAAGTCAGAAATATTTGTAATACATCATTAAAAAGACTTAAAAATGTAGTACAATTTGAAATAATTATTTTAAATAAGAATAATATACAAATTATTTTCATTTTTTGTAAGAAAATATTTTTAAAATTGAAAAATAACTATTTTTTTTTAATAAAAATATTTATTAAATTTTAAATTTGTTTTAACATGTAAACTTTTGTATAATTGTTTAAATTTGTATTTTTGAAATTTATTTTAGATCTTTGTATCTTTGACTTTAGTTGGTTTTAAATAAATAAATAAATAAATGGTTAGCAGTCAGCAGTGTTGGCCAGGCCAAATGGTCAATTGGCCAGCTTCAGCTGAACTGCAGCAACTGAGGCTAACAAGTCAATGACTACTGTTGTTGTTTTATTGTTTTTGTGGCTTGCCACTTCCAAGTTGAGCTCCAATTGTGTGCCCCAAGCTGTGGGCGGTGCCACGGTGTGGTGCGGTGGTGCTGTGGTGCGGTGGTGCTGCTGTGGTGCGCGTATGTGAACGGTCTTTGAGTGCAGTTAAAAAACACCGTTAGGCAGGAGCATTTACTTGGCTTGCAACCTGGCCTAAACCAAAGCTCATTGTCTGAGGTTAACGTTGCAGCAACAACAAAACAAAAAGAAAAAATCTAAAAATTCAGTTAAAATAGCCGCGGGCCAAAGATCTGTTTTGGCCAAGCCAACAAAACTGGCCAAGAAAACTACAAAGCCAAAGCGAAGCATAACATTTCCCATTCCCATTTGAAAATAAATAAAATAAAAAAAGAGACTTGCGTGCTTGTTGCAAGTTGTGTTTGTTGTTGTTGCAAGTTGTGCCTTTTGGGCGTATTTCGTGTTGCCTATCGCGCCTCAAATGCCACATAAATCAATTAGTTAGGGGCGGTCGCTTGTTGCAAGTCGATGGTGCCACAATTGGCGATTGTCAAAAAAATAAAATTATATATTTTCTATATAAATTGTTCATGTATCGTTATAATTGTGCGGCACATAAAACTGTCAACAAATGCTTTGACTTATGACATCAGCGACCATTATGGCGACAGCCAAGGTGCAACTGCAACTGCAACTGCAACAACAACAGCAACTTGCAACTGCAACCAGTTGCTTTTGGGCAGCAACTAGTTAAAGGCATTTGCATGCAAAGTGCATTCAACTCGCCACTCAAGTCACAGCAACATGCAACTTGCAACAACAAAAACAGCAACAACAGCAACAGCGACAGCGGCAACATTAGCGGTGGCAGCAACAGCGGCAGCAAAAGAAAGCAAAGCAAAGTCAATGCACTTTCCAGCGCATAAATGTGTGTGTGCTGTGTGTGTTGCATGTATGTGTGTGTGTAGCTTTGTTGCGGTACTTTCATTGCTCAACAGCGACGTCAACAGCGTGCAACTATTTTGCAGCAAGCTGCCGAGTTCGTTGACGTTTCTCAGCTACAGCAAATTGTTGTTGTTGTTGCTTTTGTTCTTTCTCTTCTTCTTGCTGCTGTGCTTGTTTCTAGAATGTTGCGCGCGCCAAATGTGCAACAAAATGTGTTGCCGCAGAGAAAGAGAAAGCAAAGTAGCAACAACTTTTAAAAATAATAAGCAAATAAAACATAAATTTAGTAAAAAAAAAAATTCAAGACAAATTAAAAAATACAAATTAAAAAAAAGTTTGAGTTATAATTGCAGAATGCCAAAACTGTTCTGAAAGTGTTTTGTTTAAAAATAAATAGCTATTGTTCATAAATTGTTTTTTATTATTCTCAGAGAACGACATCTAACTATAATAAAATAAGAAAAATATAAAAAAAATTACAAGATAAAGATTTGTTTTGATTAAAAATTTAATATATTAATTGATTTAAAAATAAAAATTATTTGCATTTTTTAAATAAATATTGGTATTTATTTATTTTTCTGCATTAGTTCAATAAAAATGATGATTAATTTGCTTTCATAACATACTGTATATTCACATTATCAACATAATTAAATTCAATTAAGGCAGCAGTTTGAGATAAACATGAAATTCCAACTCACAAAGCTAGAAATGTTTACTTAAAAATTGTGAAAATAACTTCCAGTGTTCTTTAACTTGAGAAAGAAAAGTCATAAAATATTGGAAAAATAGGAGTACTTGTATCATATGCAAAAGACAAACGCCGCAATTTAATTAGCAATAAAGTCAACAAGCGACAGCCGAAAATGCTTAAATTTATTGCCACAAAATGTGGCGAGGCTGAAAAGCAAACACACAACAAGTAAAAGGCACGAAGCAGGCTAAGCTACAAGGCAAACAAGACAACAAGCCAGGCCAAGACACACACACACAAACATGCACACATACACATCAATACCACCCTCACTCCAGTGCGAGGGTAGATCTAGCAAAAAGGGGTAAGTAACCTCGAATGAAAGCAAAGGCAAAAATGCGTTTTGGCCTCAACCGAACACAGAAATGTGTGGCAGCAGCGAATGACACTTAACTGGGTCAGCAAAAGTGGCAGACGACGCTCAACCTCTTACCCCTTACCCCTTATCCCTTAGTCACCTTACATCAACCCTCTTGTGGCAGCTGCTGCAAAAGCTGTAAAGCTTGCCACATTTTGGGGGTGGCTTCAATATAAAGCATACAAAACACACACATACAAACATACAATTCACGTTTTACTATCACTCGTAGTTTTTATTCCCAAGCGTGTGTGTGTTGTGTGTGTGTTGTGTGTTGTGTGTGTGTGTGTGGCAGGCAGCAAATTGCAACTGATGCTGCTGCTGCTGTTGCTGCTGACTAGCCAGTTCATTGCACTATGCCCTCGCCCCAGTTACGTAGCTCATAGTACTCGAATGTTGTAGTTGTAGTTGTTGTTGCTGTTGTTGTAGTTGTTGCTGTGTTGCAGCTGCACGTTCTCTTTGGCAGTCGTTCGTAGCAAGCACAAATGTTGTTAGATAAGCACAATTCGTTGTTGGTGGGCGTATGAGACACATTAATTTAGATTTTTTTGTTGTTAATAATCTGTTGTTTACTGCACGACTAATTAGTCAATACAAAAAAAATGAAAGAATTCGTTTTCCAAGTGTCATGTTTGATGGCCTTGTAAATGTTTGTTAAAACACTAATTGCCTAAGCTCGTTTATAGTTTATTTAACTTAAATTCTTAACAATTTATTAATATATTGCATTTATTCTGCATAATTTATTTACCTTTCAATAGCAGTTGTCAAACTTGTTTATTCAAAATGCGCGCGCATTTGTTGCTCACGCGCAAAAGCTCAATGCTACTGGCAAGTGGTGAGTAAATTTTTTGTTGCATACTTTTGCGCGGGCACTTTTAAACACGTATACAAGCCGCTAGATGGCGCTCCACTTTGTGAACAACAAACGTATCACATATTTATTTCCTCAAATCCGTATCTTTTTTTTCTTGTAAATAGATTTGCTAGCAATTTATTATTCTATGAATTTATACTCTATTTACATTAGCTGAGTTCGGTCATAAATTGCATTTCTTTGCCCACGAGATTTGTGAGTTTGTAAGTCAACAGCTGAGGTTGTTGACCTAATTTGCAAAGTGCATTGCACTTTTTTTATGGCAACATGCGGAGCAGACTGAAAGGGTGAATGTGCGGGTGTGTGTGTGTGTGTGAGTGTGTTGAATATGCATAAGTATAAATATTTGTAAGTATGTCACCAAAGTGATAAGCAATACCACATAATTCTTGCTCATATTTATATAATTATATAAATAAAAAATCACAATTGTAAATTGCAAAATTAATCTGAAACCTACATAATTGCATTTTCTTAGAACAATTAAATTACACATGTGGTAGACTTTCCAGAACATTCTTGCCTTCCACACACCTACATATATGCGTATGTGTGCACTTACAATCCACACTGGCAGACAAACGTATCTGAGGTTGTTGTCCACTCACTCCCACACAACGGTTGAAGTCAGTCGTTCAAGTGCATTTCAGAGCATTAACCTTTCAGTATACATGCACACATACAAGCATGCATACAAATGTATGAGTATATGTATGTATATGTGAGTGTGATTCAATTTGGGTCCTAGCACAACACAAATACATGCATAACTATGCTCACGCCGCCTTCTCTTTCTCTGAGAGCGCAACTTATATTGAGTGCGCTGCAATAGAGTCTCTCTCTCTATTTCTCTCTCTCTCTCGTCACTTTTACAATTCAAAGTGCATGAGAGCAGAAAATGTGATAGCAAAATGTGACAGAAGAAATGGGGAAAGCAAGTGTAATAAAATAATATAAGAAAATGAAATTCTCTCACTCGAGTGAATGCAATGTGATAATCAGATTTGCTTAATGCAAATTAAGTACATAAATGGCAATTTGAAAAACTTGGCTCAGCTCTCTAATAAAGTAACTACTGATAAACAATGATCTAGGTTGAATTTTTGCAAGCTTTTCTATTAAAATTGATTGAAAAAACGAAGAGAGGGACTAAAGCACTCTTTAATTTTTCTTATAATGAATATTGATTTTAATTGTGTACCTAAAAATTTCAATTTGTAATCAAATCATGTGTTTGACTGAATAATTGCTGTTATTCTATGTTTATAATGAATGTATCTACAATGCTATTTCCTTATTTATGTCGTTGTTTCTATATTTATTTTAAGCATTTTCTATTTACACAATTTTACTCTTGTATGTACATATTTATAGGTACATGCATATGTTTGTGTTGTGCCTCAAAATGATAATCAAGTGTATTTGTATTTGTGTGGTTCTTTGAATGGGTGCAACGTCATTATCATGTGAATGATGTGCGCTTTGAAATTGATGCAGGTTAGGATTGTGAGAGAATTTCAAGCTGTAATTTTCTATGCAAACACATACATAGATAATTCGAGCAAATGCTTGTCTAAAGTTCTTCTATTAACTATGTATGTATTTAATATTTAATTTGGAAGAAGAAAAAAAGGAAAACTTCATGTCGAGCAGGCAAATAAATTACTTTTAGAGCATGCTGTAATTATACATACAAACATGCACACATATGTATGTATGTATGTATGCATGTATCTGGTTCAGAGCGCACTTCAACTGCTGCAAGCGAGAAGAGAGCGAGTGAGAGTGTATGTGCAAGAGAGCAGCACACAGCTCGCTCTCTGAGTTATGCTCATTGTTGTTGCTGAAGTCGCTGCCGCAGTCGCTGCTGCTGTTGTTGTTGCTGCTGCCGCGGCTTGTTGTGGCCCATGCTGCGTACGCTGCTTCGCCGCAGAGCTGACATTGAACGAGTTCATTCACATTTACACAGACACACACATACACACACTCTCCACTCTCACACCCATACAATCGCTTACTCAGTCAACTCAATGAACAACAACAACTGCACACGAAAACTACGTAAAGCATAAAAAACAATAACTGACCACGCAGCGAAATGAAAAGAGACAGCAAAAAACGGCAACAGCAAAGTAGTAAAATAAATATATGTACAATATGTGTGTGAAAAGATACAGAGAATAACAGAAAAATAAATACAAATAAATAAATAAAAAATGCTAAATAATGTGAAAGAATCCAAACATATTGTATAACAGTCGGAAAGAAAGCAAAGCAAATGGCTGATGATGTGGGCCAAAAGAGGAAATCAACACAACTCAATTCACTCATACATACATATGTATATGTATGTGTACCTGTGTGCAGGTGTTTACCTAAGCTATGTATTTATTTATGCCCCTCTTTCATTTTTTCCACTTCGTTTTTGTTTTTATGCATAAATTTGTATAGGAACTTTTTTAGGAGCGTTCAATAAATTGGGTCATTAGACATAGGAGCAAGAGGGTTAAGAGAATGGCTAAGCAGCTATAAATAAATACAGAAATAATTAAAGCCATAATCATTTGTTCTTGCTGGTCAAGAGTCAAACACTTTGGCTTAAAAGTACAATTAAAATCTTAAATTAAAATAGAGGTCAATAGACAACATGAAGGTTGCTTTTGGCCAGGTGCGAAGCCAAACGATATAAACTTGGCCTGGGCGGAAGTATCAACAACATGACAACAAAAAACGAGAACGAAAATGATGATGAAGATCAGATTGATAATGATGACGATGACGCGGCGTATGAGCAATGAGAAAAAATGGCAAAAAACACTGAAACTTGCTTCCTACTTCTAGTCTACAGTCTACACTAAGAGTGAGCGAGAGCCATAGAGACAGAGACAGGCATAGAAACACAAAAGACTGTTGTTGTTGCGCACGCGCTGTGCTCAAAAGTGCGTGCGCAAAGAGGAGCGCGCAAGAGGGAGCGAGAGGGGGAATGGAGAGTGGAGAGTAGGGGAAACGGTAGACAGGACAGGTTTTGAGCTGGAACCCTTTTTTGAGATTGCCTTTGTTTAACCTTGAACTTCAAAAAGCGCGTAAGAAGCTTGTTAATAGGGCTACCTGTCAAATAAATTTATATATATACATATGTATATATAGACATATGTACATATGTGTGTGTATTTAAATTAGCGCATGTGTGTGACTGACGCATTGAAAAAAAGAGCGCTACTCTATATCAGCCAGAGATACATATAATATACATATATGCACATATATAAAACTCACCAAAACGCACTGCCAAAAAATAAAAGCAGCAAAAAAAAAAGAATGTTCCAAGAAACGCAAAGTCAAAGAGTGGACGCTTGGTCAAGAGCCACAGTCAATGAACTTTGCCAAAAAGATATTCGCAAAAATAAAAAAAAAATTAACGACAAGAAGAAGAAGCAGAAGAAATGTGCAAAAACGAGCTTTAAAAAAAAAAACTGAAAAAAAACGACTTGAAAGTTTGAAATTTCAGACGTGCAGACGTCGGGAGCCCAAAGAGAAACCAATGCTAAACAAATAAAAGTAAATGCCCAAGGATCGTGCTAGAGTGAGTAAGAGAGAGTGAGAGAGAGGGTGAGAGCTGGAAACTGGCTGTTAACCTAATTCAAGGACGTCATTGAGACATTATTCCCGACTGCCGACTGCGTTAAGAATATAAGGGAATAGGGCAAACTACTTTGCCAAGGTTATGAGCAGAGACTGATTAAGAACGTGCAGCAAGCAGAAAAGAGGAGAAGGGAGAGGAGAGTATGGGAGTAGGGGAGAAGGGGGTAGACGCTGTAGGGCACACGATCAGCATTGGACTTTAACTTGGACCTTATAGACATGGAGATATGCTCTGGCTTCAACAGCGGGACGCTGGGGGCGGGGCAGGCGAATGAACTTGCCGCATTTTCAATGTCATCGACTAAAGGGGTACATTGGAAGCTCTGGTGGTGCTGATGCTGCCGCTGTTGTTGCTGTTGTTGTTGTTGGTGGTGGATCGGAGATACTTTTGATTTATTTTATTGCGACGCAATTTATGCAAGGACAATGCGATATTGAATGAAGGCGTTTTGAGCCGCAGGTTTTATGTCTGCAACGCAATTGCCACAGAGCGAAAGGGAGAGAGAGAGAGTGAGAGAGGGAGAGTCCAGAACCCACCACTGTACCACTGTAGCTGCCACCACCAAATATTACCCTTCGCTGTCGAGGTCAAATGAGTTCAATGTCAGCCGTTGGTTGGTGGTTGCAATGCCACAAGGACAGACAGACTACACGTGGCAGGCACACGCAAAGACATACCTTGCAACTTCCCCCCACACACACAGAATCAGTTAATTTTTATTGCAACTTACCTTGCAGCCCTCGCAGGAATGCACGCCGTAATGGAAACCGGAGGCCTTATCACCGCAGACGCGACAGAGCACCGTAGTGCCATCAAATTCTGCAAGAAAGCGAAAAGAACAATGAGAATTAATTAATGCAAGAAATAATTCATTAAAATTGTTTATTAAGATTAGAATTTATCGAGTAATTGAAATTGAATCTTTGTTTAAAAATGAAGAAAATCGTTTCAATATTTCATTACAATAAACAATTAATGAAAGAAATAATTAATGCCCGTAAAATTTAATTTATTTAGCATTTAATATTGACTCACTGATCTTAAAGCGAATTTAAATCGTTTTATTTTAAAACTTAATGCAAGAAATAATTAATGAAAGAAATAACCAATGCTTGAAATTTTTTATTTGTATAACTCGTTTTTATCAAATAATCAATACTGATTTCTAACTCATTCCTTCAATAATGATAATTATTTTTATAAAAATTTATGCTACCAATAATTATTTCAATCAGTTGTTTCTTAAAGATAGAACATTAGCGCATTGAGTACCCACAACTTTTACTCTCAATGGCCAGAGGAAAGCCAATGCCGAAGAAAGTAAGCGGTGAACACAGACGTAATACTTTCTTCACAGATCGCCAGACACGAAGACTCGATGCCAATGTCAATGCTAACAACAAAAATACGAAGAAAGCAGCAAAACAAAATGGGCAACAAAATGTTGAACTTGAGCTCGTTCTGGCCAAACACAGACAGAGCGGAAGACAGAGAGAGAGAGAGAGAGAGAGCTGGGAGAGACAATTGCGGGCAGGTTACATAACTTTCACCGCAAAGTGTTAAAGAAAGCATCCGAGCAAACACGAAGAAAGTAAACACAACAGAACAAGAATACCGCGGCAGAACAAGAGAGAGAGAGAGAAAGAGAGCGGGAGAGTGATGGTGTGAGAGAGACCAGTCAAACGACTTTTTATAAGGAAAGACTTTCTTTGGCCGAAACGAGTTTACGCTCATCTCTCAAAAGAAAGTCTTTCACACCATAAATCTCATCACTTGGTTATGAAACTATTAAATAATACACTTATTATTCAGAAAGAAGAGATACCTATGTATCTATTGTAGATAGAAAGAGACAGAGTGGCACAGAGAACGAAGACACGATCTTCGCATTATTTTCTCGTTTAGTGCAAAAAAAAAACAATTGCAAAAAGGTTTTCATGTTCGTGATCTTCACGCTGTCACGGTCATCATTATCATCATATCATACTCGTACCAACATCATTATCATTCTAATTATCATAAACATTATTATGGAGCAAGCAAGTACACACAAACATACACATTTATTGTACATATATATATACATATTGTATGTTGAGTTGTTGTTTCTTTTTGCCAGACACGCTTCGTGTCTGTCTCTGCACTTGGTTGCGTCTCTTGTTTTTGTTGCTGTTGTTGTTGCTGTTGTTATTGTTGTCGTCGCAACAAGTTCACTGACATTTTGCACTGCAGAGCGTTGCACTTTTGCTGCAACAACGCAAATACCAACAACATCTTGCCTCTCTCTCTATCTCTCTTTCTGTGTCTGAGTGTGTGTGTGTGTGTGTGTGCGTGTGAAATCTCCAACGATCGCAACAAAAACAAGAAAATGAAAAAGACAAATTTAATACCCTTGTAGAGGGTTCTTCTGGGAGCTATCTACATACTTATATTCTCAATATTCGTGCTTCCCAGAAATTTGAATTTGTGCAAAAATAAAAAAATGAGTTTTTTGAGCAACAAATCTATTTTGCATACATAATTACTTTGACAGCTATATGATACAATTTTTATATGATTTTGTTGAAACTTATTTAGAAACATTTAAAGTATATAAAAAAATTTAATTGTAGTTGTTTTTTTTTTCAAGTATTAAACAACATTTTTTTTTAGACTCTTGAGTCTGAATATAATGAAATAATTTTGGCAAGTCCTTTTAGGACCCAAAATTTATGTCTCCAATTGGTTTGCATCATTAAAAACATATTAACAGATAGTGATTGATTCAGCTAATCTAGAATTTTTAAGTCTTATTAATTTTAATCTTCTACTCGTAATATTCTCTGCAAGAATATAAATCTATAGTCATATTGAGTGTACATACAATTTTTCGAATTGATCTTAAATCCACAATTTATCCCTTTTACATTTTGTCTATAGTTGTTACAGTACTTGGCACATTTGTCACTTTTTAAACGTATTTATGTTATTAATAATAAAGTATTACTAAACAAGGCATTTATCAGTCCACGTGTCGCCGATTAGCGAATGCGAATGAATCTATAGTGAATCGCGACGAGGTATAAAGGGAAGACGATCGACCTTGTCGCTTCGGGTGCTTTGTTTATATAGTAGAAATGCTTATTAATCTATTACAAAGCAAGCTTTCCAAAAATAGTCTAATATACCACAATGTGGCAACTACTGATTGTTGTTTGTGGCATTCACTAATGACGTAATTTGAATTTGATTCAATTGTGCTGATGCTGATCATTCTATAGCGAAAAACAAATGTCTATTAGAATTATACCAATATAAAGAGCGTATAGAGATCAAAAAAGCTTCTCGGTTGTAAGTCGTAAACGTTTTGAATAGGCTACAAAAGGGGTTATTACTATAATTAAAGATATATATTTATCGAATTATCATTACGTTTGTGCTGATCTAAAAGCGGAACTAGTTTGTTCCATTTTTTTTTTTTTGATGAATCTGCTGTGCTGAAATTGGCGTTGGTAACCTACGCAAATCTCTGTCTAGCCAAGGACGTTGTTAGGTTTTTTTTTTCGGCTAACCAAATAGACAATCTATAGTCGAAATCTATTAGTATTATCTAATATATGTACGCACACTACACATACAAACACAAGCGAGTCGACCTTGAATGTTTCATTCACTTCACACGAACACACGCAGACATGGACTGAGAGAGGAGGGGTAGGGAATTAGGCGGCACTATCAGCTAGAAATACGCCAAAGAACAACAAACAAACAAATGCCAGCCCCAAAAACACACTCACGCACACACACACACACATGGAGAGGCATGGATCATACACACAGACATGGAATGTATGCAATACAAACAAATTAATTCCGACAGCTTGCCGAATATTTTCGGTTGACTCGCTTGATATGAAATACACACGAGCAAACACACACACATACACGCATATATGCACACACTGAGAACGATTGGTTTGTTGGAGAGTGGAGAGTGAAGAGTGGAGCATGGAGCATGGAACGATGAGAGCGGGAGAGGGCAGAGATTGGGCTATGCGCCGCCTGCCATATTGGTAATGTTCTGAGTCGAAAAACTCTACTAAATTAAAATTTGACATTGAAATTTTGTGTGTCTGTTGCTCTCTTGCTCGCACCAATCTAAATCAATAAACAAAAGTTTAGCGCGTGTAGAGCAGTAGCCAAAAGAGAGAAGAGATGTCTTCATTCTACCTCATTCGCACTCATGCTCACGCTCACAAAGTGCGAATGCCTCAATGCGGAAATGTTCGTACAGGTTTCGAGGTAGGCAGTTCAATGTATCGTGCAATAAAATTCAATTTTTTGTTGGTTATTTTAAACATTTTTATCGAGTTCAAAAAACGCAGCTGAGGTCATGCGAATTATTTAAATGCGCCACCTTGTAAAATGGGCGTTGATTGCCGCCCATTAAGAATTTTATGTACTTACACGTGTGGTGCATTGGGAGAGATCAATCTGTCAAGTTTGTTGACTTTTTGAGCCACTGTTATGCAATCACTTGTATTAATTTAATTCAAATTAATAACCGTTCCACAAACGTGCATTGACTTCTCCTCATCTTTATTTATTTATCTTTCTTTTGGGTGCCTTGCACTTTCTGGAACTGATCGGAGAATGCTAACAAGCGCGTTCTGAACATTGATTTGGGAAAAGTGCTCTGAGTTCGAGATCTGTATAAATCATTTAAGCAAAACTATTGATTGGAATTTCTTAACGATTTTAGGTATCGATAACTTCAAAGAGTGATCGGTTATGAATCTGATCAGGTTAGTTGATCAGCTCAGTGAGAATTTATTATTCCATCGATAACAGCAAAACGGGTTCGATAGCAAGTTATGGTTATTATAATGTTTTTAAGAATAATCAGTTGATCAACTAAGCTAAGATTAGTTTAAGTGAGAGCCAGCAAATGTCTGGAAACTTAAAAAATTTATCCACTTTTACATGCGGTTTCTTTAATTGACTTTAAATTAAAAATAATAATAAATCAAAAATTAAATGCAAATGTTATCGTTATAAGATCGTAAAAATTCTCTATTCCCCTGAACTCTAAGGTAAAAGTCAGCTTTTAAAATGCGATACACAAGTGAAATAAAAGTATTTATACATAAAATAATGATGGGTTTTACTTTCAATTCGACTGTTTTCACTCTCTATATTGAGAGAATGGGTGAGCGGGTCTTTGACCGATTAATAAATTTCTAAAATGCACAAAATAATTGTGCCAATAAAAATAAACAAGATGACGGTGTTGGTAAGAAAAACTTTCCAAGCAAAAGTTCAAACGCCGCCTACGAAAAATAAAAATGAAACAAAAAAAAAACTGAAAAAAATACAAAACGAAAAAAATTAAATAAACGAAAAACTGCAAAAAGCAAATAACTTTTCTTTTGCACAATTGTAGCGAGGCGACGGCGTTGGCGACGTTGCAATGACTTTCACCGACATTCAACAAAAGGCAGGGGCAGGGGTAAGGCAACGGCAAGGGGATAGGGGCACGAGGTTCGTTCCAGGGACTTGAACCGAACCGGACTGTAACCGGACGGACTAGTCGCTGCCAAAGTAAAAATGTCAAAGACAATTTGGCAGCAAATTTAAATTAAGCGTGGCATCGAAGGTGCAACACCAACAACAACTTCTCCTCCTCCTCCTCCTCCTCCACCTCCTCCTCGTTTCAAGAGGTGTTTGACTTGTGTTAAGCTGGCTGCGTTTTGGCCATAAATTGACTGCGCATGTGCAGTGAAAACTAAAAAAGCATTTTTTTTTTTTATTTTTGTATGCTGTTGCATTCGTCGTTTTGCTTTTCACTTTCGTTTTCACAATTGAAATTAAAAACTTGGCAAACGGATGCACTTACAAATGCCAAGAGCCAAAGTGTTGAAACAAGCAAACATACTCGTATCTACATACACATATATACATATTATTATATATAGTATAGTACAGTTAGCTCTACACACTGGGTAGCAATGAACTTGGCGCATTCACACTCTTTGGCGTATCAAATGCATTCGGTCGCCCAGTTTTTTGTTTAGAGAAATGCAACGCCAACAGACACATCAATAAATAAATAAAAGTTTGTCAAGAGATATAATAAAATAGCAACAACAAAACTGATAGACGCATAATAGACAACGTGCCACACAATTTGGCTTAAAGTCGACACAAAATTTCACTTTCGTTGACAAGGCGTGAAATAATTGCAAATGTATCTATGCATGTGACTAGCGTTGTAGATTAATTGACGGATTCGATTAGAAAAAACATTATTTAAGAAAATGGTTTCAAGTTAAATATGTGGGTCATAAATTGTGTCATATTATATTTTTCGCTACAGTTAAAGAATAATTGATTAATGTTTTAACTCCTTTTAAATGGCATCACATTTGATTATCACTTAATTTAAAAAAAAAAACCTAATTTTAAAATTTTTTTCTTATAAAAATGTTGCATTAACAAACTTTCATTTATCATCTTTTCAATGTATATTAGAAACATTTTTATAATAAAACTTTCGGTTACACACCTTTGATTGTCAACTTTTCACCTAAAGTAGAAAATTTTCGAAAAAAAAGTTTTTATTCGCTTTTGTTTAAGAGTTTTGAAAATAAAATTTAAAACTGTGGCGATATTGAACAAAATTGTTTATCGTTAAATATTCAAAACATTTTACAGAATTTCAAAAATTCCAATAAGATATACAGTTCAGTTAAATACGAATAGAAATCATATTAATGGGGTGAAATGCTGAGTTATTTAAACTGGCCAAGTTTACACTGAGAACTAAGTTAGCTTGAGCGTTAATTGAATAATAATAAAATATTTACTTCCCCCTCGGCGAATCGTCATTGGAACATTACCTTGACTCATCGCTTGAACTGACTTCGATGAGTTGCAGCATTGATTTACAAGCGACTTTTAGACCGGTCTGATAACTCCCGACATCGTAAAGTGCATTAACTTCCTTTCGTTAATAAATATAAATAAATGCGAGAAAAAAAGAGAAGCAAAGGCAATGCCTGACATTGGTACAGTTATTTCTTTGTAAGTAAAAATTGTCGTACATTAAAAATAAAACGAGTTAATTGAACTCGCTCGAACTCCCCAAGCGGGGACTTATATATGTATATATATATATTGTACATATCGTAGTAAATACATACATATATTCGTGTGTATTTTCAGCTGATTTTTATTGTATGCGGAACGACCTTGTTGTTGCCATAAGTTGACTAAGTGAATGAACGACTGACTGACTGCAATTCGGAAGCGTTACTCGAATCTGGCTAATTAACATGACGTCAAAAAGTCAATACACTCATTAGGCCTTAGCCTTAGCCCCCAAAATAAACGTTTCCGTGCTGAGCTGTTGCTCTAAACTGCCGCGTTTGCCAACTTTGCTCTGTTACCAAGCCGATTGTGACCTGTAGAATAGGCCTAAGGCCAAGGTTGTCAGATCAGAAGTATACTATTCTATTAACAGTTTTAAGCAGAGGTTTGCAGTCAAATTTGCGTTCATAATTTATAGTTAAATGAGCACACGAAAGGAAATTCAAAGAGTGTTTAATTTGGTTTTCAATATAAAAAATAAATATTTTTCTAAAGCGGCCAATAGGTCGAAAATAACAGTTAGAGTCCGGGGAGTCAAGTGAGTAATTAATTTGGTTTTCTATATCAAAAAGAAGGTACTCGAGGAGAACTTATTTATTTTCTAATAGTTAACCTCTCTTGCTAATTCGGCAACAGCGAAAAAGCGCCATTTTGTCGAAAATAACGAAATGAGTCCGGGGAGTCAAGTGAGCACCACTCCTGACTAATGTCGACTCCTTGAACTTACCAATATTTAGCTCGGGTTCACCCTTGACCGAACTGGCGACAGTTGTATCCATAACTGGGTAGGATTTAATATATTCCGGCGTCTGAGGACGCGAATCGGCGGGCATTACAACGATGGCCCCATTGTTGGGTTGGCCAACAGGAACTGGAACCGTTACAGCACCCAAATGATGATGATGACCCCCATTTGGATAGCCATGTGAATTGGCAGCAGCAGCAGCCTCTGCCTTTTGGTGATGATACATGGCGGCCATGTGATGGGCATGAGCTTGGGCAGCCGGGGACTGATCAAAGTGCGGCTGGAGGGGCAGTTGGGGTGGTGCCTCACTGGTGCTGACCACAAGACTGGAGCTGGACTTGTTCACATAGATGACATTGCTGTGGGGCATTTTGCTGGCCATGGGCACACCTGTGGGCGGCACAGTATCCATTTCTGTGACAGGTGCGACCTGGCGCTGATGATATTCCGATGTCTGGAAGATGACAGCACTTCCTCCTGCCCCACTCGGCTGCTGTGCCTGCTGTCCCACAATCAGTTTGCTGTGCTGATAATATGTGGAGACGCTCGTATTGGGCGGCAATTTTAAGGCGTTCTCCAAGTGGGATCGACCTGCCACCAAAAGCTGAGCATTGTTGGTGGTGCTCGATGGTGAGACCTGTGCACCTTGACCCAGGCATATCACTGAGGTCTTGGCGCCTGACGAATCCATGGATGATTCCATGGCGCTACTGCTGGGTTGACAATCGGAACTGTCCGCGGACATAAGCATTTTGCTTGAACAATTTGAATAACTTGACACTTCACTTTGTTAAATATGCTTATTACTTGTATTATCATATAATTGAAATGGGCCTAAACAGGCATTGTTGTTTTTGCACTTGTTATGAACTGACAACTTGACCAACATACATGTATATTTATGTGAAACATGTATGTATGTATCAGCACACTCTTGGCATATCCTTTTCACGGATATATTATTTTATTTTGATTTTGTAGTTATTACTTTTGATGATATGTGATTTTAAACGCGCAACGCGAAACACGAACAATGTCGGTTAAAATAACGAATACGTAGCGACAACGACAACGACAGCGACGACGACGATGACGATGACGATGACGATGACGATGACGATTACGGAGTAACGACGATCTGTTCGTTGCGATGTTTCAACGTTGAATGAAAGGAAAATCAACATTTGCGTTGGATCTTGTTCAGTTTTCGGCCGGTCGATTCACTCGACCCTGAGAGAGCGCGCGCAAGAGAGAGAGCGCTCACACACAATGTTTGCTCTCACGTGCTCTTGAAAATAATTAAACATGTGTGTGCGGCGGCGAGCATGGAATCAAAACATCAACAAGAGCGAATGAGCGAATGAGCGAGTAACTGCGTCTGTGTGAGTGAGTGTGAGAGAGATCCAAAGCAGTACGTGTATCTAGTTGAGGGTGTTGCTGCTGCCTATAGATTCTTGTACTCAAACCCAATATTACCATTAGGCTGGCCATTATCCACCCCAAAAAAAAAAAGCCAATTTGTCAGGCTCGTTCTCTTCTCGTTTACCCTGGCAACAGGCGTCGCTCTCTTGCCGAGTGAAACACATGTCGTCGACGATAGCCGAAGCGGCACTTTCCAAGGTAAGCGCTGTCTGCGGTTATTGTACTCTTTCAGCAATGATTCCGACTCCGATTCCGATTTCGATGGCAATTCCGATTGCGAATTCCATTGCCAACATACAATAAGTATAATCATGCTGTGGGCATTATTAACAACTTGCTATTGCTAGTTCATGGCGCCATTTCAAAAGTTCAATAAAACTTAACCAAGTTCATTGAGTGCTGCTAAGTGAAATGTTGTTTCAGTTGCAGCTGTAATTTATTTAATTACTACTTGTTGCGTGTTTAATTAAAATTATATCACAACGGTGAGGCAGAGGTGCATTGCCCACTGCACAGTCATTGACATCGTGCCGTTGACATTTCCAACATCAACATCAACATCGAAAATGAAATGAAAACAAAATGAATATGTAAATATTTACATTATGGACAGACAATCAACCCGTTGGGCCCGCCTAGGTCAATGCTGAAAATGTTTCCTGTTGCTGCAACTGTTCCCAACTCCGAGAACGAAACAAACAAACACGAGTACAAAAATGCCACGTGTGGCCATTGATCGTTCCTCTTGCCGTATTCCAGTGCTTCACCCTCTCTAGTTCCAAGGCTAAGGCGTCAATTCATTCTCTCCACAATTCTACAAACTCATTCTCTATCTCTCTTGCCTTCCCCATTGTTCTACTCAATGTTTACGTGGGTGTATTGCGAGATTTCTCAGACGAAAATATCCATGGATCGGATCGACTCTTTATTCTATTTTCTCGACATATTTTTGGCTTTCAACGTATTTTCATGTTTACAAATGTGTTAAACGGGGGGTTTGTTTTTCCTGCGACTATGTTTTATGGTATTTTCATTTGAAATCAAAAATCGTGGGCGTGTGAATGCACTAATTTATTGTTTAAAACAATATATAGAACAATATTCAAATTCATTGCTAGATTGTTGTTTTTGACAGATTCATGTCATGTGATAACATATTGATATTCTTATTGTTTAGCATTATCAGATTTCTATTTTCTTGTAATATGATAATCTTTGTCAAGAAACCAGATCAGAAATCACAAAGCTTTATGAAAATTCTTAACGTCTCAGACATGAGAAGACCAAACAAAAATAAACTTTTAACTTCCTTATTAATGCAATTTCAATAATAACAGCTTCGTTTAAAAATAAATGAACAGACAAAACGAAAGTGCCAGATACAGAAACATATATAATTTGGAGTATGATCTTGTGAAGATTGCAGGCCATGGAAAAGTTCAAGTGGAGGTCAAGATCAGTCTGCAAGGGAAATTAGGTAGGCCGAAAGTCGTTGCATTTCAAGAGCCTTAAAGCTTGCATTATTTTTAATCAATTCGAGGATGATGATCATGATGATGATCGTGAAAGTTAAAAAATGTTTGCGATTCGCAACGTCATGATCAACTCTTTGGCTGCGTCATGACAATGCATTCACAACGGAACCAAGTTGATCGCTGAGGCGAATGTACCCCTGGCAAATGTCATTGGCATCTCTCGGCTTGGATCGTCGGATATCGCCTCCTCCCACAGTTACCTATATCAACATTGATAGTCAATCATCATATCGCCCCTTCCCTCCGAAACGAACTTGTTAATCGTTAATGTCGCTAGTCAATATGTTGAGGCTTAATCAGATCGACCTTCCACAATTCCTCTCTCTCTCTCTGTCTCTCGCTGTCTAACACTCTCAATTCTCTCGCAGATTCTCCCGCGTAGGTTGAACGACTCTTGATGACTTTTTCATTGGCAAAAATTGTGCGATTGAGAGAGAGAGAGAGAGAGAGACACACACAGAGACAAAATCAACTTCCTTGATAACTTGTTAACAATTTGAGCTGGAGTAATTTTTTATATTTTTTGTTAAGTTTAGAACTAAAAAACCAGTTTTTTCGATTGCGCAACTTTTGAACTTGCTTTTTGGCCGAAATTGTGGGCTAAATCACATAAATATATGTTATATACTTATTCTATATGTATGGATGTATGAACCTAACATCTGCTGTATGCTAGCGTATTTGTTTTTATCTATGTCTCTGTATCTGCATTGGTATCTGTATCTGTATCTCTCGCTCTCACCATATAATTAACGCACAATGAGAAGGTGCGTGTTCCGTCCGTCAGTCTGTCTGCCTGTCTATGCCTCGTTTGGTGGTGTTCATGAACTCGGTCAATTTGAAGGCCAACAATTTGCGGCGTACGCATAAAAAATGTGCTTTTTTTTGTCGGTTTCGACTTTGGTGTTCTACACTTCAAGTAAGGTATCTTGATGTTGTTACTAATTTGGTGCACACGATAGATATGTGCTATATATAGAGATAGTCTTTGTTCTGATTAATTGATAGGTTGACTGATAGACTGATTAAAAAAGCAGAGCGGTTGAATATTTTTGCTTGTGTTTTCATTTAAGATCATTGGCATTTTATAAACTGTGCTCCTAAAAGGGGAAATATTTTCAGGCAGCTGTTCTACTGTACTTTCCTGAACTTTTTCTACAGGCTTATAAGTAATTAAATAGAACAAGCTCCTGAATTCTCCTTCTATCTCAATCTTTCTTTCTGCTAATAAGAAATATTAATAATTTCTAGACAGTTTTCAGCTCTCTAGATAATATATGAAAATTAAACTTGCTTATAAGTTCGATCTCTACGTTAGTCTTCCCCCTCTAACTTCACAGCTCAGACACTTCGTTCTTCGGCAACTTTTATTGGAAAGAGTATCAGCTGATCGTCAAGCGATCTTTGCGCTTCTCATTTTTTTGTGTACTCGAGCAGTTTAATTTTTTGCGTATCTTTTTCTGTTGCCAGATTTTGACGTTAAGTGTGCTTTTTGCAGGGTTGGTGATTACGCATAATTTTTGGGCTGTCCAAAAATCTCATGATGTCATGCCACAGAACAAAGAGAGACAGAGTGAAAGATAAAAAGAGAGCAAGATATAGGCAATTTTTGGGAGTATTAAATGAAGGTTCAAGGTGAGATATTATTAGGAATCACCAGAATATTTCCATAAATTGATATAACCAATATAAAAATGTGCATGTAATACTTAAAGTATTAAAGATCCCCCATAATACTTATAAGACGTATAATATCAGATCGTCAGCACGCGAAATGCAGTGTTATCTTTTAGTATGTAATACTACATTAGATATAGAGTGTTAATATGCCTTTGTTCCTCGGTCGTAAATAGAAATGGGACGATGTAATCGTTTGTTTATAATGTCGTAATAGCGATTGAAAATAACATGCGCCTTTTCAACGTAACTAGAACTTAAATAACAATAAACATTCACCCACACACACACACACATATAAAGAAATTTCTTATAGGATATCGGTGTTATCGCCTGTTATCAGCGGACAGCAGCGAAAAATGAAGGTCAGCAGCACAAATTCCTGATGGCCGCTTATCTATTTTACCCACAAACACAAACACCAACAAGAACCACACACAAAACGCGTCACTTTGATAAAAATAGCTGGATAACAATCGGGAACTATGGACCAACTGTGAGTTTGACTATAACGACAACATGATTACGGTACATTTACTTTAACATATGAAAATATTAAAATATTTACGATCAGTTGAGCTTAGAAACAAAAATAATTGAATACAAATTGAGTCACTGTTTAATTTTAATCAGCTTTAAGTTGTTACTGTAGGGTATTCCCTAGTCGCTTATTGTTCTAATTTGATTAGCTTCCTTATCAACGGATGAACAGTTTTTGTAGTTTTCGCGCAAAAGGTGAAAATTCGATAAGAGTTTTCAAGGTCCCAACGTCGAATATTAAGAAGCGCGTGCTATTAATGTTTGGGCATAGTTATTACACAATACCTATCTCTATAAGGAGAGAAAGGGAGAGAGATAGAACCAAAGATTGTGCCTTTTTTTTGGAAAGCTTTATTAGTCAAGGTCGGGGAAATTAGCTGATTAACAAGCAAATTCTACAGGTGCAGCTTTCAGAATTTCTTATATCTTAAAAGGGGTATTATAATATTATTATGAAATATGTTAGTAGACTTTTCAAACCCAACATGTAGTACCAGCGATAGATTTCTAGCTTTCTGCTTTAAGGATCATTATTTCATGAAAACACCAAAATTAAAAATATAGTTGCTGTAGAACCGTCTGGAATATCTTCTAATGCATTAGAATGCATCTTTTTTTTTTTTAGAACGAATTTTCTCGAATCTTCTCTTAGTATTTTAACCAAACTACAGTGAGTATTTCACTCTCCTAATGCTAACTTGCTTTCTGCTTTTCTCTCACTCTTTCTTTCTTTCTGGAACTCTTCTGTTGAGATAGGCAAACCTCCATGTACTTGAACTCGTTTTTCTTGCTGTCCAAATGAAAAATTTCCTCTTTTGCCCATAATTTCACGACTGAGACGATACGATCATCGTTTATCAAATAGATGCGGGGTGTATTCTTTCTCTTCCCTGCTTTCTTTTTCTTCAGCTTCGGTTTTGTCTTGTGGCTGTTCTATTGTTATTATCAGTGAACATGCAAGGGCAGGAAGCGCAACACAATTTATTGTAATGGAGCTGCGGCGAGGGCTTATCAGTGGAAAGAGTACATACGAGTATGTATATACATATGTGTACTTTGGTCTGATCAAAGTGAACAGTGAAAATTAATCAAAAGTGCAGCGCAGACGCCTCCACTTGAATGCAACTGATACACACACACACACTCATTCTCACAAACATACACTGATAAAAATATATAATATATTCAAATATATATTTTGGTCACAAAGGTAAGAATTTTGGTCTAACGAGCACATCAAATTCTTAAAGTTACAAAACATATCTTGGTTTTGAGAACGTTTCAAATAAGAAATATGGTTTCTGACTTGGTAATTTATAAATAATTCGTTACTATGTTTTTCTATTAATTGAAGCAGCGACAAATAAAATATGACAGATTTATACCTTCCTAACAACTTAAGACTTTTATTCTTATATTTTTTAGATTAATATTCCTAGTTTTACTAATTTGGTCTTCAAATTATCTTATTTAAAAAAACAAAATATTTCAGATGAATGTTCTTGATTTTAGAAGTTAGCTCATTTTTTGCAGTGTACACTTACACAACTATAGCGCATTGAACGCTTAATGATCTTTTCCAATAGCATCGTGCACATGCCCCGTTTTGAAAAGTGAACTCGACATTGAAAAGCAACAAAAGCAAAGCGTTCATTACAATTATCAACAGCAGCGAGAGGGAGAGAGAGAGAGAGAGAGAGTCAGGCATAAAGAGAGTAAGTGTGTGAGCAGACAATCTCTCCGCCTGCAATCTGTGTGAAGTTCAAAGCCACTGCAATGAAGACTCTTTAGTCTCCACACTTGGACACCCCGCTCACTCTCGCTCTCTCTTTCTCCACAACTCTCCCGTTTGCTAGGCTATCGCGGTGGAGAGCGTGTTTTGTGTGTGTGTGTGTGCATGTTGATGTAGGTTCGGACTGTCTTCATTTCTAATGGGCTGCTGCACTTTTGCTTTTCCGCTGCACAGATTTTGTTGTTGCTGTTGTTGTTGCTGCATATTTTTTTTGTATCTGCATCTGCGCTTTGGATTTTTCCACTCACATTTCTTCGCACACATTTCACTGCAGCACAGCGATCGTTGAGGGTCTTTAACCCTTTCCCCAGTGCAATGCACTCCGCTGATGACGAAGACAACGACAACAACAACAACGAGCACAACTTTATTCCAATTCACTTCACTTCACTTCACTTCACTTTACTTCATGCAACCCCACCAAGAGTGCAGCTATGTGTGTGTGTGAGTGTGTGCAATTTTCTTGCACATTCTTCTCCATTCGCTGTGAGTGTGTGTGTGTGTGTGTGAGTTTGCCTAGGTCTAGTTGCGTACATTGCACTGCCCATTCCTCTGCCGCTGCCGCTGCCTCTGCCGCTGCCACTGATCTTGTCTCTCTCTACTTTTTACGACTGCATACAGTTTTGTAACTGTTATTGAGGGTTATTTGCAGTTGCAGCTACAGACCGAGTCTTGGTTCTGCCAATTGCAACTTGGTAGCTGGTTGTTGGTTGTTGGTAGTTGGTAGTTGGCTAGTTGGTGCCAATGATCGCTGATCGTGCTTAGTTTGTCTGATAAGCCAACTGAGTTGAGTGCTCTAAGCACAGATAGAGATAGCTAGATAAGTGTGTAAGAAAGAGAGAGATAGAGAGAGAGCGAGCGAGCGAGCGAGCGAGGGGACGAACTTTGCAATGAGTTTATTGACTTGTCAGTTGGTTGTCGGCCACGCATGTGCACAGTTGGCCAAGTTGAATGCACTTGGCCACAGAAATTGGAAATTGCCGCACGTGCTTTCTATGATTACGCCATAAGCGATCGAATGGCCAGATCAGAGGCCAGTGCTAGCTGCATTTCGACGCCCTGTCCAAACCGTCCAAACCGTCCAAACTGTCTTAACAACATCGCATCTGTTTGCAGCTGAGAAAGTTGGTAATTTGCACTTGCGGCTACTAGCGCCTGTAAACTTGTAATATCAGTGTACTTGGCCAGGCCAAGAGACTCATGTGTTTTTATTAAATTATAGCTTTTGTGTATTTAATAGATTCAAACGGTATTTGATTGCTTTATGCCTCAAGTGGGGGCATCTAACTTGGCTATGATTTATTAGAACGCAATGATGATTACAACGCAAAGCGGAAGTGAAGCTAATTGGTTGTCAATACAATAAAGATTCACCGTCTGTGATTCATTCAAAATTCGATGCGATCGTGTCACCTTATGGCGATTAGGCCAACTTGCGCACAGCTGCCCCAAAGATTTATATCATGATTGTAATAAGTGTGGAAAGCCATAAAAATAACAAATAACAAAAACGAGCCAGACTTTTTTTTTTTTTTTTTGCAACATAATAAGATTATATGATATGAAATGGCCAAAAAAAGAGCAAACAGGAAAGATGATGAGAAGGAGGAGAAGTTGGAGCACGCAACTTAACACTGACTGAAGAAAAAAAAAAAAAAAGTACGTTCGAATTGACTTAAAGCACAAAAATTACAATTCGTGCGAAAGTGAATGACCTCCATTAACCGCCATTAAGCGACAGCAACTGAGAACTCAACTGGGAACTCAGAGCTGAGACGAGAGTCCAGAACAAAAGGCCCACAGCTTGAAGCTCTTACTTCTGCTGCTTCTGCGTCTTCGTCTTCGTCTTCGTCTTCGGCTGTTTCTTCTGTAGAAACATGCGTCGTCTCTTTGAATTCGCATGAACCCTTTCGAGCTGCGCTCATATCAAGCTTAGCATAATAATTAGTAAGCCAAAACTGGGCTCAAAGCCGATCCGGGACCCAAAATGTGTGTTCTCCGTCTTCCTCTTCTTCTGCAGCTTGTTGTTGTTTTTGTTTTATTGGTTCGCTGGCTTTGACTGCGGCTTTGTTCTATGGCCCTCGTCAGGTGAGCAAAAGTCGCGACCAACTGGCCAGGAATTTGAAACCTGTTTGAAAAAAAAAGACGACAAGCAATAGCCGCAAAATTTTGTATGCGCCTAGCATAATTTTATTTTATTTTTTTTTTCTTTTCAGTATTATTATTTGTTTGCCACTGCCATAATTTATGAATGCGAGCTAAACGTAGCGCCAGTGCCCTCCTCACTAGGAAGTTTACCAGGGTTTAATGTACGCAGTTGACGCGTCGTAGAACGTGTGGGCCAAAAGCCAAACAGGCATTTAAACGGTAGGTGGACGGGGTCTCTGCCAACTAAAGTATATATGCATGTGTAGATAGATAAGGCAGCTCGTGTTAAGGCTAACACGTTGATCGATTCGACTCTAGGTCGATTAGCTTAGCGACTGAGTGTGCGACGGGACTGTTTTGTCCATGATGACGTGATGATCACCAATTAGAATGATCGGCAAACAGGAAGAGTTGTTATGCTCAGTTGTATGTGTGAGTGTGCGTTTTTGTGTCAGCCAAGACAGGGAAGTTTGTTTGAGTAAATTAATTAATAGATTAACAGATTAGCTTAAAAATTATTAACTTTCGATTCTGAGATTATTGTTTATATATAAAAATATTAAAAAATAAATAAGTCAAATATTAATCCAAAAGATTTAATATATTCAGGTGTGCCACAGAAATCGAAACCAAGCTAAAACCAACCAAAAATTTATGGAGTTTTTGTCGGTTTTTGGTTGATTTTGACTCGGTGCCAACCTTTGATTAAATAAAATTTGTTTGCATTGATAATAATAATTTTTAATATTTTTTTAAAGTCATTTAAAGTACTCCGCTATGTGTTATTTAAGAGTATAGATCTATAACTTATGTTTCATGTTATAAAAAACTCAGCTTATCCTTTAATAAATTTTCAAGTAACCGTCATTTTACCTGATTTATATTTTAGTTTTTATTATAATATACTTTCCACTAAATATAATTTCAATTAAAACAAAAAATCAGTTTAAGTATAGGCTTAGTTGCTTTAATGAAGCATTTTATTTCATTTGAATTTGATGCTTTCAAGATATTTTTATAACTACAACTTTTCAATATGATATTTCTGTGACTTTTTCAAGTAAACTTTTCCCTTCTTTCTGATCTCTTAATCGCATGAGAGATTCTCTAAGAATTTCCTCAAAATTTAAGCATTTTGATTGCATTTCCATAAAGCATTTAACCAAAATGCAAATACCGAGTATCCGATCATTTTAGCATGCACTTTCAATCGAAATGCAGACAGAGTAGAGTCATGCGATCGGTCCCATGCGATCGGGTGCATAAGTCAAGCACCCCGTGCATAGAGGTCATTACTACCTCAACCCAAGGCAGTCAGTCCACTCAGAGTCACAGTCAGAGTCAGAGTCATAGTCGGTCCATCGCCACTTTCTACCACATGTGGCATGCAAAATAGCGTAGCAAAAATACAAAACTGGTATGTGCAGCTACAACTGCAACACAGCAACAATAACAACAGCAACAACAACAACAGCTGATGACGCTGCTGCCACGTCTAATAGTTTGGGCTCAGAGACAGCAGAAAGAGAGAGAAAGAAAAAGGGAGAGAGAGAGGGACTAGCAACGGGCTCGGCTGGCATTTTGCAGTTTGTGTGTGTGTGTGTGTGTGTGTGTGTGTGTGTTGATCGCAGGTCGCTGCACTTTTGGAGCGCAGTTGCATTCAGTGGAGCATTCGAGTAAATTTGCTGGGCAACTATGCTAGTGATACTTACAACAACAACCACAACAACAGCAACTGCAAATGCAACAACAACTATGGAAGTTGACTGACACTCGAGTTGCCAGGACTTTAACCCAAGCAAAGTGAAATTGTTGGGCGCAGAGAGTCGCAAAGTCGATGCCAATTCGATGTGAAGAGACTATCGGGAGTTGGGAATTTCCACGTGTTGCACAAAAGCCAGTGGGAAAATTGGCGCAACAACAATAACAACAACTACAACAACAACAACAACTGCAGCAATTCGCACAATCATTTTCGATGTTGTGAAAGTTTTTTCGGCATTTTGGTGTGTAATTTATAGTTTATTAACTTTATAGAGCGAGTGCAACGACTGGAAAGCAAAGCGTCTATTGCCATCTGATTGGTTGCTTAGTTACTTGGCCGAAACGATTTTTTTTTTTTTTCTTTTTATTTGGTTGTTATTTTGGAGGTCATGCAAATGCCGTGGGTGGCAGTGAAAGTCGAACAGCAACAAGAAAAACAACTTACCAAGAGCAGAACATAAAAAATATAAATGAAAGTGGAATGGGAATGGGAGGAAACTAAACACTGTTTGGGGAAGTTCAATAAAATTATTATTTAATTTTATATTTAATTTTAAATTAATTAATTAATTATTTTATTTATGTATACCAAAGTGTATCTGCTAGTCAAGTTGACACAAGAAACTAATTTACTAGTTAAGTTTACGAAGAAAGTAAGAATTTAATACTTTAAATTAACAGCAAACAAATTTTGGAAAAGTTTTATTGCAAGGAAAAATCTAGAAAGCTCTCAATTAATCAATTAAATCATCGAAACCATAGATTTCTATATTTTTAGTTTAACCTTTAGATTAAAAAATTCCGTACTTTTTCATATTTTTCCATCCATTTTTCTGTCCACATACATATACATATACATATTTCAAATCATATAAGAAATTATTTAAGCTGACAAACAATTAAATTTCTTTTACCAGTTTCATCAGCTTAGCAAATTTTCATCTACTTTAAGTATGAACTGCTCTTTTTTAGTTTTCTATATAGAAATATGCTATATGCTCTGTTGAAATTGTCCCAGACAATGAGTCAATCTGGTTTAAGAACTGCTAAGACTTCAACTTCTGCGAAATATCAAATTAAAAAAACAAAAACAAAAAAAAGCCAAAATAAATCCCCAACACCTTTCAAAACATATAAACAACATATGTATATGTATAAAGAAGCTAACGTAATGGTAGCTAACAATAACAATAATAACAGCTGAAAATGGCGTCGCTTAGTAAGCCGAGGGAGGCAAGAAGGTGAAAGAAGCATGAAGAAAGAATAGGAAAGAAAAAGAAAGATAGAAACAAAACAACATTACCTAACTGACTTTTAAGCAGTGGAATTTTGTTTATTTGGGACAAGTTCACTGGCAACGCCAAGTTAAAAAAAAAAACGTTCTACGGTATGATCTAACGACGATCTGACAGTCTGGCATAGAGACAGATGGACAGACTTTTTGGACTTTCAGACGTTCCATCTCGTACTGCTGTAATACCAGAGGTTGGCTCGATTTTCATTTTCCTTTACACTCATATTTGTTTACAACTTTTGTTTTTTTTTTTTTTTTGGGGCTGTCTTTATTTCGGTTTTTAGGTTGTTGTTTGCGACGTTTGCTTATTTAATGACTTTCTACTTTTTGCTCCTCATCATAGAAGAATCTAAGAAAGCTAGCAACAAGAATAGAACGTGTTGAGGCTTAACCTGAGGCTTCAGGGTAATGAGTTGATTTTTTTTTTTTTCCATATAGTATGAAATATTTCTTATGGTTATTGTGTTGTTGTCTGGCAACTTGATTAGTTCTTTGGTAATCAAAACAAGTTTGGTCAAAAGCGCACTACAAAATCTTAGCCAGAGTCAATTAACGGTATTTAGCAAAAGCAGCTCAAAAGACCTGTCGACAATGTCGAGAAGTTACTGGAAAAGTTGCGAAAATTATAACTAACAGAGACTAAGAGATACCCTGTAGACCGAGATAAGTAGTTCCGGGGATGGTCCTCCTGTTTTTCTTAAAAATTTATTCTTTAATAATACCTATGTTGTACTGCCGACCGTTATGAAATTTTCAGATTAGATACTAATTATGTTAAAATATGTATAATTCAAAATTCAAGGCAAAAGCTGTACATTTTTCTATTTAATTTGAATTCTTTGCAATGCATGGAATTTAAAAATACATATTTGAAAAAAATTTAAATTAATGTTGTTGATCGATTTTAACAGAATGTTCCATCTTAAAAAACATCCTCCTGAGCAACCGATGAATTTGTAATATTGATATCATCAGCTTTACGACCAATTATTGGCGCGTGTGGCCTAAAAGGATCGTCTGGAATATGCTCAAAGTGAAACCAAATAAGAACTGCAACTGCCAAACAATCAGGCCAGGTATCGGCACACCAAATAAGTATGTGTGTACCTTATATAAACTTCAAGGCACCCAGAACCAGGTTCAAATTCTTAACTGCCAAAAAAAAAAAGGTGCAGGAAAAAATGACTTCCTTTCGGCAGCAACATTATCAATACTCGTAACAACAACAATCTATCGCCGCAACCAGTTTTAAAATTATTTTTTACTTTTGCTCTTCTTTAAGCATTTCGGAAAACGTTTAAGCGAATTTTCAAGTTTATTAAAAGAGAAAGAAGAACAGGGACTTTGATATAAAGAAAGTAAAGCAAAATTAGTAGCCGAAAATTGTATACACTGCCATTACACTTCAAAATTAACCAATGTATTAAACTTGATCACAATATTTGAAATTCTTTCTAAGTTTGATATTATAAGTTTGATTTTGATATATTATATATATGCGACCGTTTTTCGTTTAAGCTTTCCAAGTTATATTTTCTTATATACATCAGGTTGATTGATTAAATTGTTATATCTGCAAATTCAGAAAATAAAAGTATGCATTGAATCAATATAAATATTAATCCCAAATTTCAAGATCAAAAATATTGTATATTATTTCTGATTTTAGACACGCCCTCCTTTCAGCAATACACATTTTTTGACTAAATTGGAATACTTTCCGCAAGCGTACCAAAAAGTAAGGAAAAAATTAAAGAGGCACAAGAGAGAGCGAAAAAAAACGAGGCTATGTAGTCAGTGCCTTGGGAATAGACAGAGGCGTTCGAAAGGGGATCATTCGATACATAACTTATTAATTAATAATAAATTCTTATGAATCGATCAGAAAATTTTTCTATGTCCAATTTATAAATTCTTTTCAAGCTTCTGATCTTATCTCAAAATAAGCCCCCTTTTTGTAACGTCACTGTGCAATCATTGCATTGTTGTTGTATTGCAATCGTTGCCGTATTGTTTGAGCTTTTTTGCACATGTTGCTGACGTTGTTGTTGTTGTTGACGTTGTTGCTTACTCGGTGGTCGTAACGGGGTGAATGTCATCAGGATTTGTATTTGCCAAGCGGTCAATTGCCTCTGCGTCTGCTTGGTTGTTGCTCGTGAAATTTAATTTGTCAGTGATTGTTTGTTTTTAGTTATTGTTGTTGTCGTTGTTATTGTTGTTCTTTATATATTTTTTTTGTTTTGGAGTGTGTGAATCGCTGACGAATGCATCCCAAAGATACTTGTACGCGCACATACTTGTGTGTATAATGACACGATTATACAATCGTGACGCGAAAGTCGCTGACCGTTGCAAAGCAGAACAAATTCAGTATGAGAAATGAATTGAAATGCCCTCGAGTTGCAATTGAAATAAGTATGAAATCTGCTCCGATTCTCTCGGATTCTCGCTGTTGTTGTTGTTGTTGGTGCAGTTGACGTTATGATTGTCGAAAATTCAGTGCAACTTTCGACTGCTTGAGTCATGGTTGGGAATGTTAGCGTTATCAGGAAGTACAAGTACATATATGGTTGCAAATCGTCACTGTTCCATATTATATACATAGATCGGGATCGCTGCACTGAATGTACCCCCAGCGGTGCTATTTTTGTACCCAAATGTGTAATGCTTAATACGAACTCTTAAGTATAATTATGCACATTTATATTTACTCCTGATGACCAACTGATCTCATTAAAGTCTAAAATAAGTCTTGTGGCTTACCACTGTATGGGTTATTTTTTGCCAGGAAATATGTCATGTAGAATTGACAAGCCCTATTAAATCATGTATGTATTTAGATATTTGTAATATCTTAATATAGGCACAGTTTAGTAATTCTGTGATGAATATTCTCTTTCATGGGGTATTTTGATTTTAAAATCTGTTACGCATTAAAGTAGCACAAAGACGATGTTTCTCTGATCTTATTATATCAACAGATGTGGTTTTTGCGATTAATTTATTACTTCAGTAGTTATATTTACTTTAAATCTGTATTAAATGAAGAAGACTTCTCTCCCTTCTTTTACATACGTAGATCAGTGTTTCCGTGATAATTTTACCACTTAAAGGAGTATTTTTGTTAGCGAAATTTGATATATCTTTTAGTAATCATGTCCAACTTGTAAATTATTATGTGCCTGCATCTTTCTGATCCTCTTATCTTAATTATATCAGTGTCATTAAATAAATCATGTTTTTCATATATCTTTTAGCTGGACATATTTTTGAACAGGATGAGAATCGGAGTCAATATAATTATGCGGATTAAAATGTAAAACTAGTCAAATTCAATTACTGATCTAATTAAAATTAGTTTGTTGTAAGAATAAAATATCTTTCATATATTTCGAGTTGGGAAATAAAATTTAAAATATCAACAAGCTGTTAGGGTATTTTATGATCGTCAGCTCGAAGATCTGATCTATTGGCAAAGCTATAAGCCCACATGTTCGCACACCATTTGTAAGTCAACGAACCAAGCGAACAAAACCGACAACTTATAAGCCGCAAATGTATCTTTATCTTTTTCTATCGACGGGTTTTCTGCACACTTTCGAGTGAATGGCAACAGCAGCAGCAACAACGGCAGCAGCAGCGGCTCAGCCGACGTCCTTGCTTCAGTTAACAACAACTGCGACAACAACTACAATGACGTTGCAAAAGTGGTCGATGTGGTACGAGTATACGAGTCAAGTATACACATATTTATTGTTAGTCTCGTACACGTATTTGGTATGCCATTTCCTCCGATATCGTACCGATTTGACTCAGCTGTGTTGGGTTAGTTACCTCCAGCGCGATGGCAATGAACCAGAGAACCATTGACCGACCAGAGTCGAAGCCACACCAACAACCGACGATCATCGATGCGGCCATGCAAGTTGCAACACAGACGCTGCACGATCGTCTCCGTCTCCGTGTTCGTCGACTTCGCCTCGATGTCGATCTCGATCTCGACTCGGCTCGGTACAAGCTGCGCCAACGGACTAGGACTTGAATGCCAAACAGGTTTTACAGCAAAAAAAAAATATATATGTATTCAAAAATAACAATTTGCAACATGCCGCGAGACCGAAACCGAGACTGAGACGCAAAGTGCAATGATCGCAACGAGGCTGCGACTGCAGAGACAGTTGAAGATCACAACGAGCTGAAGTGGAGGCAACTGTGTTGTATGTGACTTTGTTGGCGGTTCATTGTTATTTCGACTTGTTAAAATTCAGATTACTTTAATGCTGGGCCACAAATAATTGTTAGTTCTGGAGTTATAAATTCTCTTTTGAAAAGTTTGTAAAAATAAATAAAAAACGCAGGTGAAAGGAAGCCCTTTTAGTCGGCCAAGTTTAAGGCCTACTTAAAGACAAGAAAAACAAGCAAATACCAAATAACTTTAAGAAAAAAATATCATTTTTTTATGGAAATTGGTGTGTTGAAAATTAAATACACTTGTCAAGATATTTATATATTAGCTATAAGTGATTGCTTTGAAATTTTATTTTACTTTATTTAATTGAAGTTTAAAAGTGATTAAAAGAAAGTTTTTTAGACTTCAAAAGAGTTTTCAACTTATTGCTGATTTTTTAGCTGCATAAGACAAATTATTAAAACTAAAACTTTCCAATAGACTGTTTTAATTTGTACGCAAGCTCTTTTTGGTGGTTAAGAATGTAAATTTTGTTTTTTTCTATTTTCAACTTCTTGTAAAAATTAAAAAAAAAATTCTTGCCAATCTCAAAGAACAACATTAATTGGCATATTCAAAAAAAGGGTATCTCGCTAGTCGATCATTGCAATGTGTTTACCCATTTTTCTGCTGCTATTGTCGAAAAAAAATATATGTATATGTTTATTTGGCAATGAACTTGAAACACGCGTCATGCATATGAATAAGTTTGCGCCACTTTCTGGTCATTCTGGCCATGTTGTTCATTCTGGCTAAGACAAGCTAGGAAACGTTGGTTAATGGTTAAATTATGATGCAAGCTTTTGTCGCTCTCTTTGGTTAACTACTATATTCGCTGAGACTGGCGATTTCTGCTCCGTCGGAGGGAATGTAGGGAATGGGGGAATATACATACACGTACATATATCGTAAGCATTTGCATGATTTGCACATGGAGCCCACGGGCAACGTTGTATTTTTAATTATTTTCGGCGTAATAACCTAGATTCGTGGCGTCGACTCGGGGAACAGGCAATACGAACAGTACCCATTATTGTTTCTGTCATTTTTTTTTCTACTATTTTTTGTTCCTCTTTTTATTAACATTTTGTTGTTTGTCTCGAGTTCCCTTTTGTGAGTGCTTTTGCAAAGACTTTTTCTTTTCGACTTCGACGTCGATCGCCATTTTCTTTTTGGCACTTTTTGTACGATTGTTTTTCTTGGCACAGTGTGAATGACACTTTGTCGTTTGGTTTGCCTTCCCTACCCGAGTAATTGTAAGCTTATGACAGTTAAGATTAACAATTGGAATACTTATTTTTAATATGTTAATTTGTGATGGGAAAATCATGTATTGATTTAGGATAAGCGTTTTAAAGCGATCTTAACTCGATTGCTCGATTAATCATGATCGATTATTCGGTACATAGATAGCAAAAAATATTTAAAAACATGTAAACATAGGTAGCACTTTTTTTTCTATTTAATTAAATTTATGCTTAAAATTTATATATTTTTTAAAAGAAGATTGTATAGCTCATATATGTGAATATAATGTGAGAGCGGAATAAATTTAGAATTTGAATTATTTTTATAGTAAACAAATTATTAAGTAAAATAGCTGATGTTAAGACTTGATGATATCATAAGATTTAAACCACTTGAAAGCACTTCTGTAATAAAATGTTAAACACTTAAATTTCCATTCTATTTGTAGTCGAATAACTAGAATATTTATCATGATGATAATAAAAACATGAGTAACGTAGACAATTTTTTGCTATTTGAGTTTTATTTAACCTGTGTGAAAATTGAGAAACCCATTTAAAAGGGATTTTTTAATTATAGAGCTACCCGACCCTGGACTCAATTCTATTCCAAATTCCAATTGGCCTGTTCGGTGGTGTGTCTTGTGTGTTAGGTTATGGTTCTAATGTCTTGGCCTCTTTTATGGTGTTTTCTTATGACCGGAGACAGAGACAGAACAGAAAGGGTCGTTTGATGAATGAAGTGTCAGTCTGTCAGTCTGTTTATAACCCTGTTTTGTTGTACCTGCTATCGAATTAGACAAAACATAGCCTAGAAAACGGACCGAACAATAACTATGCGTGTCAAGTGAAGACTTTAGCATACGAATGTATATAGATAGAATACTTTATAAGGTTTATTATATAATTGTGCTCGACTAATATAACATTTGATAGACCTCGAACAAAAGCCCTTGGCAGAGTTCACTTTTAGAGGTGTTCATAGGTAAATGCTCCGTAATGCTTATCTTATCATTAAAACACACGTGAACTGAACGTCAACAAGTTTCAACAAATATGACACTATATAATAGACTCAACTATCTTTATCTATGCGAACAGCGAAGGTTACTTCCAAATCGAACTGCGTTGAACTCCGGATATTTATGTACATATGTACATATTATATCTGCCTATCCATCTGAAAATGTACATATACTAAAATAACAATCAGGCATAGAAAAAACTGATCGTAGTCAGGGGGTTGGGCCCAATACAAATTCACAGCAGACAGGCATAAGTTTTAAGGAGAGCATATAATACATATGTATACAAAAATACATACGCGTACATACATTTATATATGCATACATACGCATAGACTGTTGGTGTTTCTCAAATTAAAATTTATGTGCTGCGGCGCTGGTCGAATTTTCGGCGTACAAAGCAACAAAAATGATTTCGAAGTTCAAGGTCAGTAAACTTGCTACGCACACGCACAATGGGAACGACGACGACGACGACGACGAAGCGACGCACACGCAGCGATCCGAGGCAGTCGGGTAAACATTCGGCTACATATGGAGATACAAATGAAAGATAAACATACACATACACACACACACACTCGCGCAGAAGAACACGAGCAATAGAAACGTTCGCCTGAGCGTTACCTTGCCTCTCTTGGTCACTTGCCCTCTCTTGCGCTCTTTGCCGACTGGCTCTCTTTTGATACATTTTAATGGAAACTAGAACGAATTCGAAATGAGCTGAGCGGCTTTATAGATACGCAGATAGATCATAAGGAAGCGAAAAACAGACAAGTCGAGAGTGCTCGACTATGAGATGCTCTGTAGCAAGCTCTATCGCTTATATACATATACCTATATTCACAATCTTAACTAAATAAATTATCTAGGCACACACCGAAACGAACCCATTGCTTGGTTTGGACGCTAGGTGGCGACAGCGCTGCCGTTTCCCTCACTATAGAAAATAGTTATTTAAATAACTTCCGCGTTGATTAACCAGTTACTATCAAACTTACAGGTTTGATAAAGAAAAACATCGTAAAAATTGAGTATACCTATTAACTTATTAATTTATTAATGTATGTAAAGTTCTGTTGATCATTTTGGCTATAATTATTACAAAATCATAAAATTTAACTGCTTGTGCGTAATGTGAAAAACATAATGATAATGATAATTATAATTATCTAAATTAGTATAAAGTTATAACAACCTTTTTAGCCCATTTATGAACAGAGTATATACAACCAAACAAAATTACTTTCGAGTGTAGAAAAATAAATACAAATTAAATGAGTTCCGCTTAAGATCGCTTCAATTGGTGCGGGTGTGAAATTTATAAAAATATTTTGAAGATATTCATTTATAGACTCTAAGCTGAGGCATATTTTGTTTATATCTTAGAATGATGATCTTATACGTCGGGGAAACCGGTTCACATCTACGACTTTCATTAATCAACCAAAAATATGTCCATTCTAAGCGAAACTGTTGAAAAACTTGTTCAAACACCATATACAATCTCTATATTTTTGTCAGATAACAAAAAAAATATTTTAATCAAAACATTAGCTATAACTAAAAGCCCTGGGTCAAAGCACGAAGAGAAGGTCAGTGATGTTGTGAGTGTATGTATATGTGTACTATACATTTAAACATACATTGATTCATTTATTAGAATGTGCGAACAGCTTATCTATCGATAAGAGACTTCAAATGTGCTTCAAAAAATAAACGGAAATTTATAGAACATCGTTAATTAATAAGGCACAAAGTTATAATAAAATACATTAGACAATTGTTTAACTAGTTAAGTAATTATCTGATTCTTCAGCAATATGGGAAATAAAAAAGAAAAAATAAATACAATTAAATTCTCACTGATTCTGAAATCAAAAGTCGTTTCTCAAATGCCGTGCCAACATTTATTGTTGTTATTGTTTGCTCTCGTCAACTTTCTTTTGTGCAGTGCTTTCTTTTGTGCTTGCTTTCTTTTGCGCTCTCTCTCTCTCTCTGTCTCTCTCTCGCTCTCTTTCTTTCTTTATCTCGCTCGCTGCCTGTTCGACTTTTATGTAACACATGCGCTGTGACCATGGCCTGCTTTTGGCCATACACTTTTTGGGCTATTGAAATGGGTTAATGGACATTGACTTGAAATTGAAATGCGTTTAATAAAATTATGAAACACCGGAAGAATGCAGAATTGGAAAAAATCAAAAAATTCTAGATGGATAATTTAGGAAATTTGTTAAAAAAAAATACAATAATATGTATAAAGAAATTTGTATTTTATGATTTTGTAAATCCGTAAATAAATAGAAATAAAAACCAAATATAATCATATGTTTAATATTTTTCCAATTAACATTTTTATAATAATAAATCTGTTATAAATTTTATAATAGGGCTATCTTCAACTATTAAATCTATAACTACAGTTTTTTTATAGCACTCTTGGCTTTAATTTATGTATTTTTTTAGGGAGCCAACACTTTAACTTGCTCCAAAAATTGATCAACATTTGTTAAGTACTCATACACGTGTTGGAACGGACTTTATGCTTAAGACTTGTGATTATGCTAATAATGAGGTGAGTTGCTAGTTTTTTGTTTTCTAATGCTCATGATTAATGTTATTAACAATTAAATTGTTGTAGGCTCTGACAAGGTTGCTGATGTCATAGACTAGTTAAAGCCGAAGTTGAAGTTCTAATGCCAAAGCCTATTAAACGTGCCTATGAGAACTTTGTATTGTGTACCCTGTAGACTTCAAATGAGGGGTATATATTTGCACATCCATATTCAAAATCAGCTTAAATGTGCTGTAGGTTTTTGCCAAAATTAAGCAATTTTTTAAAAGTCATTTAATTTTGAACACATTTTACTGGGTATCTTACAGCGTAGTAATGTCTGGCTTAATATTTTGCCAGTCACAAAATAATTGTTCAGACTGGCGTTATGAGACGACGAGTTCAAGTAACTTTTGGCCATGTCACGGCTCAGTTGCCATGCGGCAGACAAAACTTTGGCCTAGGCCAAAATTCAAACTCAAACTCAAATTCGAGCTCACGTTCAACTTCCCTTATTTTTTTTTTTTAGGCATTTCTGGGTGTTGCTGTGTGCTGTGCATACACAAGTGTCAATTACAAATTACAATCTGACGGTGCAAAAAGAGATACAACAAATAATATACATATATACAATACTTATAAATATATTTAAATGAAATGCCAACCGGAGTCGGAATCGGCAATTAAAATGCGTAAATTGAACTTGAACTTCGGCAAGGAAGCGATTCCTCAACTGTTCCAAAGCCAAGGGCTATCCAATAGGTTGTTGTCGTTGTTGTTGAACGTGTTAGACATTTTTGATTGCTTGATTGCCTAGATTTTGGCTTGGAGGTGGAGGCGGTTACGTGGCACGCGGCACGTTCTACGCCATTTTGGGAGCCACAGGGTTCCACTGAACCACTGAGCCACCAAACAACCGAACCATCGAGCCACCGGCACCAGGCAAAAGAAAGAGAAATGTGAAGGCAATGAAACAACTTTTCAGCACCATGTCGCTGAACAACTTTTTGTTAAATTTTATGCGGGCACCATTGTAAAGGAAACAAGTAAGACGGCACTACCCGAAACAGCTAAACTAGAAAATACCCTGCAGAAAAACGCATTGATTTTTTTAATAAAATTAAGGTTCATTTTTAGAATATTCGATTTGTAGAGAAGTCTCGATCTTTAAAATTATGATTGTTACAGCTTTTACTGAAAGGCATTCGTTTGGTATCTTCTTAATTTAAACAGTTCATTAGACACATAAGGGTTCCTTTTATAATACCTTTTTTTTGCACCTTTTTAATGGGTACAGAGTATTAAAAAAATACGCAAAACCGAGTCAAAGAGAGAAGATGAAAAAACGCACACATACGCACAAAAAAAGAACCAAGAAAACAAAACTTTTTTTGTATTCTGTTTTGCCCAAAAAGTAATGAAAATGTCAATGTCCGAACAACCTTGAAAGCAGTCAGAGGAGAAAAGCCAACAGAGCGACATAACATAAGGGAGGACCGAGCAAGAAAGAGAGAGAGAGAGAGAGACAGAGAAAGAATATTGCAAGAGACGTAGAGTGTATTGAGAAGGGCTGGCGAAATTTGTAATGCGCATAATCTTCTTATTTTGGAGCTTCAATTATTTGTATCGAAAACTAAGGGCAATCTGAATTGTAGATGATTCACAAGTTGGGGGAAGGTATCGAGCTGCGAATGCGTAATAATATCTGATCTATTCATCAGATATTTAATATATGCAAGACAATTTATTGCCCAAAATTGTAATCCTTTGAAAGTAGATAGATTGAAACTAATTAATACAAGTATATTTTCTAGCTAAATCCAGTTGCACCTTAATTTAAATAAATAAATCATTAATTAAATATAAAGCATAATTTTAGGGATCTTTAACATAAATCAAGTATCAAGTGTCGCTTGTAAGTGAAATTTTAAGCACAATTTTTAAATTCTTAGCAGTCACTGAAAATTAACTTTATTTTCAATTTGAAAAATATTCCCGCGCAACTAAGCTTTATAATAAAGCTCCAAATTACAGAAAACAGCAAGCGCTAAACAGTAACGACACCTGCGGCCAAAGCGCGCAACTCTTGCCAAGCGCTTTCCGAATATACAGAAAAGTACCAGTGGCTGCCGTCAGATGGTGCTTTACCAATCTGAAAGTGTGCACGTTTACGTTCAGCTTGCGCGGTGTAAATTTCTGTGGCGCCATCTGCACGTGCAATGGCAAAATAAATTTTAAATATGCTCAAAAGTATGCAACAGTATTTGTTACATTTCAATTTTCAAATAAATATTTAATTTTTCAAATTTATTGAAAATGACTTGATTAAAGTAATAATAATGTATAATATTAAATAATATTACTATTAATTTAATATTTTGATTATAATCAATATACATTTATTGCAACTAAAATGGTAAATATAAGCCACAAGCTAAATACAATGTTAAAAGCTCAGGCCAAGTATTGTGTCAGGCATATAAAATTTACAGTTGCTCTTTGACGTCATTGCACACATTGCACATTTGAAGGAAAAACCGAATTGAGTTCATGAACGTTTGTCGACTTCAATTTGCTCTGTGACTAGAAAAATGTGCATAAAATGAATGCACACACAGACAATATACATGTGCAACTATCAACAAACGTACAAAGCAAATACATTTGCGAAGCCGACAACAGCAACAGCAACAAATAGGCCTGACTGCCTGCAACGAGGTCACGTGCAGATTACAATATGGCGCTCGACGAACACACAGGCGAATGAACTGAATTGACCCGCTTCGCAATAACCTCTAAAATACAGTGCAAATAGTTTTGAGCATAATGTGAGAGAACAAGTGCCTCTCTCTATTTCTCTACCTCTGGCTGAGTATATCAAATTATTGATAATTTGAAAGCAATTTTAATAAAAAACATTTATGACATTAAAAAAGTAAAATATCTAAGGATTCGACATCAGCACCCGCTAGCGTCTTTGTCATTTCCGTTCGCCATTAAAGCATTGCCAAAAACGTGCCACGTAAAAAAGCTCTGCTAAAGCTCCACGAATCAATTCGTTTGGTTTGCTCGAGCCGGTTTCGTTGTAGTGTTGTTGTACTGTGCTACAGTGGTGTGTGTGTTGTTTGTCGAGAACACAAATTGAGTGCAAGTTCAACACAGACACAGCAACAACTATAAAACTTTGTTGCAACTATGCAGTGTGTGTGTGTGTGTAAGAGTGTGTGAGAGTGTACTTGCGTATCTGTGTGTAAATTTAGATCGAGGTTATTGCTTTACAATGCTGCCCGTACATTCAACTCTCAGTGCAGTTTAGACGACAACGACGCCGACGACTTCAACGCAAAAAAAAAAAATGACATTAAGAAAAATTATGTTGAATTTATTTATTGCATAGTACGAACGAATGAACAAAGCGAATGCTGTGCGCTCTTCTCTCTCGCTCTCTCAGAGTACTTGTATTATTTTTTCTGATTTCAATTGCAATATGCAAATTGTGTAGGCCGAAGCATGGGACATGGAACATGGGGACAGTCAAATACAAATGGTCGAGTGCATTAATAAGTAGACATTTATTTTTATGAGTTATTTGACTCAGATATTTCTCTGTTGCAAGGTTGCAGCTAGCAAACACACACACACACACACACAAACCAGGTGAAAAACCTCTAATGACATTCGATGTTCGTTTTCAAATTGAATTATTTTACTTACGACTAGATGCGAATATGAAATGTCCTCAAGAACTTACCTGTAATGAAATAATAAGAAGTTTTGATTAGTAGAGCAAATACAATATATAACATAAATTATTTGGTTATATTCGTAATAAAAGATTTTGTAATTGTTTATATCACATCCAATGTTGTTTGGACAATTGGCCGTATGCGTAATATATAGATTGTGTATACGACCTGTAGGTATACGAAAATCTATTGCTGCTCTGCAATTGAAAGCACACTCTCTTCACAGCCACCACCCGCCACCCTCCAAGTACCGCTGCCCCCTTTTACGCCCCCTTTTCCCTCTCAGCACAAACAGCAGGCAAATTTTATTGGGTCATGAGATTGGCGAGCTGGCGAGTTGGCGAGCTAGGGGATTCATATCGCCGCGTACATCGACTATGATGATAATGGAAATAAACACAAGCATACACACACACACACACGCACACTCAGGCACAAAAACTTAGACACAGATATGAGCACAATTCGCGATTCGCAGGTCAATGAACGAGGCAGTTATTCAAAGCAATTCCAAGGCCAAAGCCACGGCGCATAGAACCCCAAAAACCGAGAGATAGAGGGAGAGTGAGAGAACATTAGATAGTGTTCGAGAGCGCAACGCAAGGAGAATAAGTCAATGTAGGCAAAAGCCATAAAAGAGAGAGTATATAAAATGGGGAAAATAGCATATTGTGTTATTGAGCATGAGTTTGGCGCAGTTGAACCTTTTGACAAGAGTTTCAAGTAGTTATAAAAGCCAACTAATGTTCTGCAATCATTGCTTTTACCTTATCTTATCACTACTATATGTAATTCTAAGTTATAAGCAAAAATAAAAAATTGCTGGGCAGAGATAGTGCAAGTTGATGAACAACATTAAAAAAGGGGAAGGAAGAAAGCTATAAAAGGTATAACCATGTTATGATTGCCCTTATAATTGATAAAAAAAAAAAAAAAGTGAAGTTGCCCCTTTTCAATTGATGTTCCCAACTGTAGTTCATAATAAGCCTATCTATCAATTTTTTTTATCAGTTTATTATCTAATACCTTTAAAAAGCCACTCGACTGTTTTGTCGGCATGCAAAAAAAGAACGGAAAACCAGCAAAAAAATACAAAATAATGAAATAAATATATACATTTGAAATGCCACAAATGTCAACAGATGCCCTAAATATTTTGAGCTACGAGCTGTGACTACACGTGTGTGACACATACATGAGAATATATTTTGAACGGAACCAGTCTGGCGGTCACACAATTGCAATTCTGCACCACAGCAACCATCGTGGCGTATGAGCAATATTTGAAAGGTTGCAACTTAACGAGTTTATCTCATCATGTCTACGTTCGTTCTGCGCTCTCTCAAATCGGCTTGTTTCTCAATTGAAAGCGAAATTATTCGCCCGTCTTTTTGCCCTACCTCCCCCCTACAACACCCCCTATCTAGGTATAAACAGCCAATAGTGTTTGCCAAGTTCAACGACCGCACAAGTCCATGGCCTAGATTTTACAACAAAAACGTTGATATCGTCGTCGCTGTAGTTATCTATGTGTGTGCGTGTGTGTGTCATTTTTTATGTATGTAGTTGTTGCTTTTACTTTCGAGCGTTGGCTTCATGACTTCACTCGGCTCTGCATTTAGATTTGCCGATTTGTCGCTCGTTTCACGCTCGTTTTTATGTTTCTCAGTTGTCTCAGATATTTGCTACGCATTTTTTATTTATTGATATTTACTTGCTTCATTTATATAAATAATATTTTGGACAATGCGGCGTATGAGTTATTTTTGCAAACTTTGAGATTGTTAAGCAATATGAAGTATACGACATGGTTTCAATATAGCTCTTCAAATCTTAGCCAAACTAAATCAATGTGATTAACCTTAAGATTTCAAAGGACTATGACAAAGTTGAGCAATCGTTGCATAATTTTTCACCTTAAAACAATCATCATCATCATCGAAATTATTATTATTTTATTACAGGGTATTAAGACAGCCAGAATCTGTACGCCAACGCTATGACGCTGTTCGATTTTTTCTTAGTAAATTGCACAAACAAAATTTGGGTTAATGAGTTCAATGACCGCAGAGGAAGCGCCACAAAAACTATTATGTAGAAGGCGAAATTAGTTGTCTATTATTTTGGGATGAGAGTAAATTAATGATCAAATGAAATGAAATTAGACAGTAATTTTCTATGATACTACGGGAGTCCCACTCACCAGCTAGAACTCTTCCGATTAAACGTTCCGTATCATCGATATGCTTGGCCTGAGCAAATAGATCCTCCCGACTTCCCACAGTCATTTTAATAAGGATTTTGTACGTATGGAAATTCAAAGGCTACTTCTTATGTTAAATTATTTATCTACTGATTGATTGATTGATTGTTTGATTGGTTTGTAATTTTATATTTATTATCACTTTAATTATCTACTCGCGTTGCAACAACTAAGCAATTTTTTATGGCACTTTCAAGTTTTAGATTGTATGCTTAAAAACAATTTAAATTTAAAGTCTCTAGATACCCGTTATATTGGCTAATGATAATGATTAATTAATCATTAATTAAAATAGATTTAATAACTATTTGTAATTTTCAATATCACAAAATAGCAACAATAGCACTTGCACTCTCAATTGGCAACAACAATTTTTTACGGGTTTTATTTTTGGGCAAGTCTTTATGCATTTTCATCTAATAAATGCAACAATTAGTTTAAACATTATTTTCACTTTCTTTCTTTCTCAGGAGAGTGTGCGATAGAATTTATACATTTAAGGCTATGCTTGTTCTCTCTCGGTCTAGTCTTTTGATTTATGACACACAAGTTGATTTTGGGGGAATTATGAATTTAATTGCACTTTCACAGGTTTTTTCGCCAAAAATTCCGAAAAGTTTTTGAGCGCCAAGCACCGGAACAACAACACAAAACACACTACACACAGGGCTGTCTAACGTTTCGTACACGCGCTTGTTCTATTCTGTTACGCTCAAATGGCTATGTTGTAATTCAAATCGCTGTCAACCAAATGCTGTGCTGCTAATGTTATACTCAAAATGGCACTGGTTTTATTATTCACAGATGCTGTTTAGCGCCTGCATGTTAAGGTTCTGTTATGCTCTAGTGGCACTGCAATGATTTTGTTATTAAATATTACAATTTACCAAGTGAGCAACAATAGATTTAAATTTTAGCCAATTGATCTTTAAAACTTAAAATAGGGATAGAAAGCTACTTTTTTAAGTCTTATAAATATTTTTAAATCATTTTTGAATCAAATGTAAAATTCGTCTATGTTAACATCAATGTAAATGTTAAATGAGCAATTTACATTTGTTTATCAGGGAGCTTTCTGCCGTTTTGTGGCATTTGAATTGTGCCGTTTGAATTTAAATATTTTGATAAGAATCCCCATAAACTTAGAGTTTAAATTGTTATTAGAATACAGGAAATTTTTAAATAATAAATTTATGTTGCGGAATTAGCTTAGGATTTTGTATAAATATTATAGCGCATACAAGCCATATTAATACTTTGAAATTGAGCTCAAATTTTAAATCAAAACATACATAAATTGAATTCATTTTAGTTTAAGTATCTTTAGAATGTTTTTTGCCAACTAAGTGGACAGCATTATCCTGCCTGGCCTCTTTGGCACTCAAGTTAAATGAACTACAAAAATGCCAATGACAGTAGAATTATTCAAGGCCGAAAGGCGAACCACGAATTTATGGCCAAAGACAGTGGAATGAAGCAGCAAAAGGGACGTGACGAAGGCGCGCCAAAAGCCAATCTTTAGCTGTATCTGTGTCAAATTATAGAGGACCCAAAGCAATCCTTGGGATAAGCTATATACATACATATGTGTATGTGTGTGATTGCTTTACTCAGTCTGTCAGCGATTAGTAACGCGGCATTGAAAGCTGGAACAAAATGTCAGCGAACGTATTTGAACTTTTTATTCCTGCCATACAGACAGACCCAGACCTAAGTACCGCCCACTCGGCAATGCCCCCACATAGCCCCCCTTTCCTCCAAGCTTCGTAGAACAACATAACATTTTACACAAATTGCCAGTGCCTCTGCTGTTGTGGCAAGTTTCAGTTTCTGTGTCGTTGCACGAGTTCAGGGTCAGTCCACAGTCGACTGTCGCTGACGTTGTGTTACTTTTTTTGTTGTTGCTGGTGCAGCACGTTGCAAGCAGCTAGCCGTTGGTTACCGTAGGTTGCATAGCTGATTGTGGGTTGACTGGGTTGTTCAAGTCTTTGGGTTATATTCGATTGTCTACTTTGCCGCTTCATTAGCCGTGCCAAAGCGACAGCTGCAAATGGTGTTAAAGCCAAATGTGCACTTAATACAAAGCACTCTTAATTTCATTAGCCCAGACTCCAATATATATGTTTACAGTATGTCAAGTAACTGTTTTGACAAAAAAAAAATGTGTATTATTTATTATTATTTATATTATTATTTATTTTTTCTTACTTTTCCTTTTTTTTTGGTTATAAATTAATATGACCGAATTATTATTTAAACTTACTTGACTCACTGTGTACATCTACATTTATCTATACACTCAGTTATACTTATGTATACATTTGTATTTTCCTCTTCACATTTAGCAGGCTTACAAAGCTGACGTTGCCCCCAGCATCATTTGTAACCTTCTGCGTCTATTGAACTCGGAAAATCGGGCAAGGACGCAAACCGTGTAAACTGTGCGGCTACCATTTGGTTAGCAACTATGCAAATAGCACAATGCAGCCACTACTAACAGTAGCCAGCATTGGAAGATCATAAAAAAGAAAAACATGAACTTTTAATAAAACTCACGAGAACAGTTACATATGTTACGGGTGGAAAATGATTCAAGAGATACTCTTACAATTTGTTTCCATATAGGACAGTATACAATTTTTAAAAGATAAATTGTTGTATTCCAAATCTAAGACATCTAGAAATTAGAACCGATAAAATTTTAATTGAATAAAGAAAAAATTAGAGTTCAGAAATTCGTTTAAGCAAATTTCCATATTTATTTCAAAGGTAAAGCTAAAACAAATGTTATTTTACCAAGAACAGAGAGCATTTTGTAATCTACGACATTTGATAGGAATACAAAATCAGAACTATCCAAAGAGTTTAAGAGTCATAAATATTTAAAATTATCCCTCCATATAATTACGACAATAATATTGTTTCAAATTAATTGTTTTGATCAAAAATAGAGCTTTTGATAAATTTATAGATATACAATACATTTATTGGGGTATCTCTAGGTCTCTGGCATATAATTGAAATTACACCAAGCATTAGTATTAAACTTCTTTATTATATTCTAAATACATGCAAATGTATACGTACATAAGTATGTATCTTATGTGTGTATGCATGCATGATAAGTATGTGCTTTTAGAAAAGCTTTGCTAGTCTCAATCAAAATAATAATGAGCTTATACAGAAATATTATACAAAATAATTCCAACAGCTACACAAAGTGATTGTTTCGCATATAAGAGCTCAGTCCTAGGCGTGCCTCCTCTTAGGTAAGGCAGGTCCAACCTGACAGTGTGAGAGTATGCATGTGTGTGTGTGTGTGTGTGTATGAGTGCAGGAGATAGAGAGAGAGAGACTGTGCCTCATAGGCTGAACAGAACAGAGCGCAAGCTGTATATATATACAGAGAAACAGCAACATGAACGAAATCAACAGCGAAAACGATGATGATATTCCACTTGGCCCAGATTATTTTGAAGGTCGAGTATTATCGACGGTCGTTCACCTATTTATTTGACGCCGACGAAGGCGACGACGATTGTGGGTTCGGATATTTTCGTTGATTGTCGGCTGCTTTTTTCGGCGGTGTTATGTGCATGTTAGGTATGTACATAAATATGTGTGTCTGTATGGGTGTATATACTTTTCTTTGGAGTTTTGTATATAAGACAGTATGACATTAGGTGTATATTTTATCAGCAGTTTTCTCATCAATGTTGTTGTTTTTTTGTTGTTGTTGTTGTGGCGCGTGTATTTTCTTGTGCGACATTTTGCTACTTTTTGGGCATTCAACAAAATTATGCGGAAAAGCGTTAAAGGAAGTGTTGAGGCAATCGTAAATACATATAAAATGTTAGACTCGGTCATTAGGAATTGGTAGAAAATGTGTTTCGGCCATGTTTTGGTATGTATTTTATTTGCTACCTCGCATTTTTCATAATAAGCATAAACAAACGATTTGCAAATTGGATTTAGTCCTAAGAGGTTTATAAACAAGTGTTACAGGCTCTGTTAAGCTTATATAAACTTAACATACTTACAATACTTAACACGGTTGCCACATTTGACCCAAAACTGGGACATATTGTATTCGAAACCATCAAATTTTTCTATCTATGCAAAGATATAAATTCGTATATAAAGTCGCACACATCAATTTCATCCGCAAATTGAAAATATTACACTAAGTACAGTTGACCTAAACTGGTTTAAAATTTAAAAAATTTAATTATTTAGAACTGGCAAAAATTAAAATGAAATTAAGATTGAAATAAAAAACTGTATTTAGGATTATTTTTCGAAGTCTATTTAAAATTTATCTAAAACATTTTTGAATATGATAATAATTTCTATTAATTTTGATGCAAAATATTCTTAAATTATATTAATATATGTTTACGAGACATTGAAAAAATTGGCTTAGTTTTTATAAAAATATGGTACGAAAATGGTACAATTTTAGCTAAAATCTGGTACAAAATATTTGTATGAGTCCAAGTGTGTACTACAGAATAAACAATCAAAAATTATTTAAATTTTTTATTTTAGGCCAAGTTAAAAATTAAATTTCGCATAAAATGAAAAAAGGAAAATAACTTCGGACACAAGGTTGAACAGTTAATCGATGTGTGACAGAGGTCGACAGTGAGATGACAGGGAGTGTGAGGGAGAAAGTCACATATTTCTGTACAGAAAGAAGAAAGAGAGTGAGTGCGAGAGCGAGAGAGCAGCACAAAAAAAAATATTTTATAGGCAAGCTGGTTTGGAATTGGGAGCTTGGGTTAGTAGAGCGCTTCGTTATTTTTAGCTCAGAAAAAGTCCCAGGTCGCCCCCCTGTCTCCCTCCCTCACACGCATGGGGAGAGCAATTCACTTAGGCCTAGCACAACAGTGCGTGTATTGAGTGTGAAACGGGAGTGGTGGGTTTTTCTTACATACATTTGTATATGTGTATCTATGTGTGTGTGTATGTACAGTGACTTCTGGGGGGTTTGACACATTGACCATGAATTTGAGTTTTGCGTGCGCAACGTTTTTGTTGGTTCAGAAAGTGGAATGAGGAATTTTGTCTTCCTTTTATTGGGGGAGAAATTTCCACGTGCTGAATACAATCAACATTTTGTGCAAAATATGCAAAGTGTCAGCTTTTGAGTTGCTTTTAATTCCCAAAGAATGTGACTTATCAATACGACTGACAAATTGAATTATACAAAAAAATATTATATAAAAAAGCCTCTCTGGGCAAATAGTAGAGGAACGTTGAGAGCGAAAGCGCAAATTCCGCGAATTTGGAGCGCATTTCATTAATAACACTAAAATGAACCGAAAGGTTATTAAAAGTCAAGGCCAGGCAATCAAAAATATAAGCCAATAACAAAGAGCCAACGAGCGAAACACGACACAAGCCATACGAACCCAAACGAGTCGCAATAGAAAACAGTTGCAACTTGGAGATACTCTGTTACTGGGCAAATTCTTGGAAAAGTTGACCAGCAATAATAACTGTTTCCAAATTACTTGTGCAAAGATCGTGAAATAAAGCAAATATAGTCTACCCTAGATAGTGTTCTCTGCAGGGTATATAAGAGAAATGCGAAAACGAAAGAAAAAAGAATTGCCTAAGTGCTAATGTGTGTGAGAGTTAAATGTACTATGATTCGTTGTGGCGAAACCTCTAGAGACCCCCACTAATTTCAGCTATGTCTAAGCTTCTTAGACTTTATGTCTTTCTGGTCAACATTAAATGACACTTAAGAATAGGAGAAAGTGCTAAGAACATTGTGAAATGGTGTGCAAAAAATGCGAGATATTTCTAATAACAAATGGCAATTAGAGAGTTTTTGTTGAAGACACTTTGGTCAAGGTTAAGGACAAGACAACTGCTGGAGGATTGTGAAAGTTGCCTAAAATAAGTTTTCTATATAAGTAAGTTGTCTATAATATCTATAAGGGATATACTTGACTTTAATATGGGGCTAAATTTATAAGATACAAAAAAACAAGTTAATTTTAAAATAAATATTAAATCAGGTAGTTTATAAATTTTCATGAGAAACTGTTTAATTTTACTGTTAAGTGCTATTTTAAATAGTTAAGCTTTTTAAATGCAAACGGAAAAGCTCACAAGTTTCAGTTTAATTCATATAAGTGCAAAATGCATTTGAAATTTGCTAGAACAAAGCTGGAATGCAAAGCTCAAAGCTTACGGAAATGCACGTCGCGTCGTTGGGTTGCATGACCAACTATTAGAAAAAGCTTAAATAAAAAAGCTCGAATGCAATTATAGTTGTAGTGCAGTCAAGCAAAACGAAAAGCTCGCATTGCAATTGCAGATATTGGCAACCCTATGCAGCTGTAAGTGAAAGAAAGAGAGAGCAAAAGAGCGAAAAGTAAAGCTTTTTGTTTCGACCTGCCGACAAATCAAGCTACAAGTTGTTGCTGCAGCACAGGACGCAACAGTTGAAAAAAAAAAGAATCCGCCGCAAATTTAACAGGCAAACAGCTGTGCGTGGCTAAAAGCTTTGTTGCACGGAAAAAAGGACCTTGACAGTCAAAAGCAAGCACGCCATCTGCATGTCCTCCCCCCTAGGCAAACGTCAAGGATCCTAGTTTGCCGCTTACTACTGACATTGAGCTGCCCTTGATCGTAAGTAACCTTCGGGCCGCTGCACCCGAGTCCTGTTGCAAGGACAAGGACATTAGTTTTCTTTCAGCATTCAGAATTGCCACAAATTAAACTTGCGCTTGCACTAATTGCTCGGTTGTGTCGAGAGCTGTGCGCTTAGCCTAGCCTAATCGTAAGTTACTCGTAATTAACTTTGTTGTCCTTTAATTTAACTACAGGAAAATTAGTTTACATAGTTAAATTGCACAAAAATGCATTTATATTTTAGATATATGGGATTAATTAAGTAACGAAGGCGGGGAATTAGTCATGGTAAATATTTAGAACGAAGCAATTTTAATTGCTAATTTAATTAAATGTTTTAAATACTCTGTGGATAAATACGGAAGTTATTAAAAAATGAATTTTGCAAATTGCAAAGGAGTGAGTAGTATAATGTGTAACATAATGATTGATCCTTTGTGAATCACATATGAGCAATTTAATAATTTCTATACATTTTAAACAATTTTTTTTTTATCGAAGAGCGTAACTTGTAAAAAGTTTGTATGTTTGTTAACGGAATTAAATTTAAATATGAGTGTCATTTGTAACTAGTTTATTTTTAATCTATTTACAGGGTATCTTCTAGTCGCAAACTTTCTACAATTAGCTTTCTCACTTGTTCGTCTTGTGTTTATCTATTTATTTTGCACATTTTGCAGTTGCCTATGTATTGTGTAGTACGCTTTATTGCGCAAAGCGCACGCCAACGACCTTGACCATCACAATTTATTTTCATTTTACTTTTCGCTCTCTCTCTCTCTCTCTGTCTCTTTCTCTTTCTTCCTCTATCTCTGGCACCCTCTCATGCTCCCACTCACGTAGTCTATCTAACGCCAGTGTATGAGTTTGTTTTTCGTTGTTGAGCACAATGAGTGACACACATTACGTATACGTAGCTGACATTTCCATGTGACAATTTTGCCTGCTTATACAAGAGACATCGACAGTTTGACTTTCACAACAAAATAATAATATAACAAACAATAATATTTTGTATATTTTATATAATTGCAACGAATTGTAGAATTGCATTTATATTATTAATAATTTGAGCTGTTCACATATATTTTCCATGTTAATGCGGAAACATTCAAATTGTTTTCGTGGCCAAGCAATACATTTCCGATTCCCCGATCACTCGATGCTCGTGAAATATAAAAATACATTTTCAATGTCGCACACAGACTGTGTAAAAAGTAATGTGGGTGAGGTCAACACAGCCATTGTTGACGCAGAGGGAGGGGGCGTTTCTCCTCTAAGAAAGGGGGCGGGCGGGCGGATCTATCAGCTACGTCAGCTGGCAACACAGTGGGCAGCCAGCCAAGTATCCAAATGCGCGGAAGTGAGCCAAGTGGCAACCAAATATAATTATACAGCAAATGGCGAACACAATTTCATAATAAACTCAACGATGACGCCCTTACGGGTGTGAGTGGGGTGCATTGGGGTGTACTATAGTAGGGTGACCTTTACCGAAATGTCGCGCAAATTCGGTGGCAGCACTAAAGCAAAACGAAAGTGAAAAGCGTTGCTTAAAATTAGGTTAGTTGGGCCAACTAGAAATATCAACAAAAAATCGATTACGCTGCGTATACTTGACAAGCACAAATTATACAATATAGATATAACGTATACGGCGTTGCGATATCAGCCAATTACATTCGACTGTAGGTTCTCAATCCTGTCATCATCCTTGTCCATGTCCTCGCCCTTGCCCTCACCTTTGTCCTCGCTCTCGCCATCTCGATTATACAATCCACACACTCTCAGCATTTGCACATTTCACAATGTCAATTCTCCTATTTGTATTGTTGTTTTTGTTGTTTGTTGGAACCCGCATCCTTGGCCCTGAACAAGAACTTGTCAATTGCAGAAGGCCTTCGCCAAGCACACACGCACTCAACGAAGCAGCTACTCGCCCAATCTCCATTCATTTCTCCTGCTTCTTTTCTCCCATCCACTCCCCTCTCTCAATTTGCATGCTAAAAGAAGCGGAAACACATGAGTTACATCTGAGAACCCCCTGCAAGGCAATGCATAACCCAAAAGCAGCTGCCTGCTGGGAAAAACAGTTGAATCTCAGTTAACATTACGAATGCCAACAAGTGCGGTAATTGAGTAGCTGTTAACCAAAAAATGTTGGCCTTGAACTTGGAATGCAGTTCATTAGCTAAATTAAATTAATAGACAGCAAAGAACATTAATAACTCTAGTTAACAGCCAAAATTTAAATACTAAATTCTATTTAATCTGGTATAAATGAGGCCCCAGATGGTGATGAAAAAAATTCAAGATATTTCTATGGTGAATGTGTGTTTCAATTTTTATATTTATTTATTTCAAAATGTGGTTTTTTTAAGCGCTGCTATTACTCATTTATTAATATATGTTCTATTATTCATTCAAATGCAATATTAGATTTTAGAAATCACTTTAAGATCTGTTTATCTTTAAATAAAGTATTTCATAGGATTTTTAATTTTGTTCTTTTTATTGGCTTCAAGTACCAAGACCATTGGAAAAGAATATAACATTTTTAAATAATTAAACATTTTTCCAATGCTAAGATTTTATATTTTTAAACAGATTTTTTTAAAGATGAAAGTAAAAGTGGCTATTATTTTAAAGTCACTACCAAATTTAAAATGCTTCTAAAAATCATAAATTATTTAATTATTAAATTAAATATTATTCATTTGTTAGTAGTTATTAATCTATATAATCTTGACTTGCTATTTTTTGTTTTTCTGACAGTTCACGAAATTTAGTGAAAATTGTAAATGGTTTCTTAAACTCATCCATCTGAATTTAAATTGTTTGATTAATTATAGTTGCCACAAAAACTTATGTTTGATAAATGAGTTAACAAGAAAGTCCTTTAAAGTGTGAGCTTGGCATACAAAATTTAGCTGAGAGCGAATTCAACGATTCTCAGGGGCATTACCTATAAGATGTAGCCCCTACTACCCACTTTGTCCTTCCCTTTGCAGTTGGCCCCCTTTTCTGGTCAAAAACATTTGCATTTTGCAGTTGACGCGCATGAACCTGACATTGAACGTGAATGTGTGTTGGCAATGAAAATTTCTTCGAGACTTCCGAGTTGTCGGGTGAAAGGGGAAAGGGTGTCAAAGGTTGTTACGAATATGCATGACCCAGGTATGGGGTGACTTTGTGAATTGTGTATTGTTATTGTGACTGTTGCCATTGCTATTGCTGGTCTGGAGGTCAGGTCAGGGCCATAGAACTTGACATTTTACCGATGTCAGTTCACAAATAGCAGAAAAGCAGGAATGGGTTACTGTGTCATATATAGAAAAGCCTTAATTGATTTTATAGCCAGACTCAAAATGATCATAAATGTGCATATATATTTTAGCAATCGTTTTAACAAGTTATTGACCTAAGTCAAGGGCTCAATGCGCAAGCGCAACCAGTTCACTATACGCAGTGTGTACAGTACGATTTTAGGCGCGAAAAGTCGTTGTAGGCGCACACACATATGTGTGTACATATAAATAGCTTTTGCATTTCAACGACAAGGTATAAATAGCACCTCCTGCCCCTAGTTTGCCCCTAGACTCAGCCTAGTCGAAGCGTGACGCCAACAACAAAAAGAACAACATCAACTTGGTTGCAACATGGCTAGACTCCTTGCTGATTTGTATTTTTAGTCGTTGACAATATCAAGGTCTTGGCTCTGTTTTATTGTTTGCATTTATATAGTTTACCCCCTCCACTTGTCTCTCTTCCAATACCAGATCCCTTGGCAGACTTCTGCAGAGGATCCCAGCCATGTTTTGCTTAGTCAACACACACAGCAAAAGCCAACGACTTTTGCTTCTGGGTCAATGGCACTTGGCTGCCACAACTTGCTGCAGAAACATTCTCTCTCACTCTCTCTCTCTCTCTCTCTCTCTCTCTGTCTCTGTGTGTGTTACTTGCAACCAGTTCTTTTGTGCTGTTGATCCAGCTAATAAGCAGACATTCTCTTCTTCTCTCGATCCCCACTCCCTGTTTCTTCCGCCTGCCCTATATTGTGATTGGGCGCTTCAACTCTTCAGTTGGGGACGGAGCCTGACTTGATTTAATGCTTCTTCGGCATGATTTTATGCTCACTGCTTCTGCATGTTATCATTCCTCTTTTTACCCCTTACTCCTTCCCTTTGCTGTGAGCTGTTCTACATGCTCTCCTGCTCCCCTGATCTCCTGCTCCTGTTGCTGCTGATTTTCCAAAGTTCAAGGTCTTCCCAGCAACAGTTCATCGTCGGCGTTGTCTCCGTCATCGTCTGCGCAGATTTCACTTCAATATTCTTCTTTTTTATCTTAAGATACTCTTGCCAAGGATATTATCATTCTGAAAACCGTTTCAATAAAGTTTAAATATAGTATATGGCTCAGGCTGTACATAATTTTAAAAAATTAGAGTAATAATAATAATAATAGTTCTTTAAATAAGTTCTGTTCAAAGTTAACTTTTATACTCTTCTCTCTCACTTGTTTTTTTATTTTAGTCGAAAAAGTATGTTTTTAAGTCAATATAAAAAAAACAGAAATATTGTTTAATAGGACTATTAACATAATATCGTATATAGATTGATTCTTTATTCTAATATCTTTTGTATTTTATGTGTACAATTATAATTTTATTTCTATATATTTTTGAAACCTTAAAAAGAGTATAAATTTTTTCACAAATCAAAGCTTTACATTATACTTCCTTTTTTTATTTGATCAAGAGACCTTTTGTGTTTTGTGATTTTGAATTCTTTTCTCTTTCTTTGCTTCAACTCGTATTCCATATAAAAATCGCCCTTTTTTTCCTCGCTTGTTCTGCTCTGCTGGCCGGTTTAATTATTGGACTCGATTCAAGTTTTATATATACACATCCAGATGTAGATTTGTATTGTGTTTCAGTCTGTGATGTGTTTTTATTTTAGCATGCAATTCGACTTTGGAGCTCCACTTATTCTGTGTAATTAAGACGCTTCCTGTTCATGACCTATATGTGTTATTTCAAGAATCAAACTGGGGTGCAGCAACTATTAATGATAATGGAGTTATAGAAAGGGAAAATCTACATGAATGATCTATAAAATGACGCAAAACTTTAAAACTGAGAGAAGGACAATGGTATTTTATGAGTAACATGAAAACGAGCTCTTTTATAAACAATATCAAAATATTTAGCACTCAATTACAATGAAACATAACCAATTGATCGTTTTGATTAAGTAACCTTCTTTCATATCTGTGTCTTCTCAAATTTATACCATATAAAGCTCATATAGCAAGCTGCGTGACTATTTAAAGAATATTAAAAATGTTGAACTTCATTTGCGATGACTCAATTGGATTTGACAGAGTTCGGGGCTTGAAAGAAATTGTAAACTTTTCTCCAATGACTCAGCTTTGACCTTGAAGCGATGCTCTCAAAAGTTAAAAAAAAATATCTAAAGTAGAACTGAAATGTGTAGACATATAAAATATATTTGTAATTACCGTTATTCGCAAATGATAATCAATATCAAAAAAAAAAGAACAAGAAAAATACCCATATATTATAAATTAAACAACGTCTGGGATTACAAAAGACCTCGCCACGTAATTATTGCTTGGATGGCCTAGAGGCAAGGTCCGTTACTCAACCTCGGTAATTGAATACCTACTTTACGTTCTCTCTAACGGTTATCAAGAGAGCACACCAGATAGAGCGACAATGAGTGGGAGAGAGAAAGGGAGAGCGGGGGATTCTGATTAGCTGGATATGAGGAACTTGAATTCAACACGTCACAATCTACGAGTAACTGCATCATGTAACTGTAATAAAATTCGATTTTCGCTAATTGTCACAGCATACAAATACACACACGCATACACTGAATGTATCTGAGTGTGTGTGTGTGTGTGTATGCATACATTCACTCTCAACAATGCAGGAAGTGTGTTGATTTTTCACGTTACGTCTGCACTTGTCTTCTAACGTTCGCTCTACATATAATATAATTACATATATAGACAGCAAAAAAAAAAAAGAAAAACATTTGTTGCTTTTTCAGTGTGTCACATTTTTTTGTTGCCGCCTTTTGCTTTTATTATTACTTGTATTATTATTGTTGCTATTTCTCTTCCGCTTCTAATGCCGCGTCAGACGCCAAATGACCTTGTGCTTCTTTTTGTTTTTGTTTTTGTTTTTGTATTTGTATTCATTTCATTTCTTTTATTATTATTGTGTTTATTGTTGTTGCTGCTGTTGTTGGTATTGTGATTTTATATTGCGCTCCCACTTGTAATTCGCATTTTATACAATTGCCACATTATATAATTTCTTGCCTTCCCAAACAGGTTTTGTTCCGAGTCTATTTATCCGCTAGATTCTAACAGCTTTTAGCATTTAGCTAACTGTTTTTTTTTTTTAGCTAAATAGCTAAGCAAACGATTGAAAGTTAAGTGTAAATATTATAAATGTGACAATCTTTTGTTAATCAAATTAACCACTTATTTAATACAAAGGCATTAATAAATATAGAATACAAAGTATGTATATATTTGTTTTTTGCATTAAAGTTATTAATTATTTGATGCTTGGAAATTAATAATTAGTGATACATACTATACTTAATCACATTTCAATTTAATGTATTATTCGAATACTATAACAAATACGTGCATTTCGTTTGCATAACCTCAAGGCCTCTGGGCATTGTGATTACTAAGTAATATTTGCAATCGGTACTATGTACTTATAATGGGGTTCATAATCAATTTATTTTCACTATTTGGCAAATGCTATGCAAATATTCTAAACAAATTACGCCTTTGCCTATTATAATTATTATTAAGTATATGGAACTCGATTACACAATCTTTATGTAATTGCCAGGCAAGGTCAACTTATTTGCACCTGATGCTGAGGGCAAGGGCAAGCTGTAAAACAAAAAAATAAGTCAAACCGTTTCCAGTGACTCAATTGAAAGGTAATTAAAACTTAGTGCAAGTGCTTATTATATTCACACTTATTCATTGGAGCGAAAATATTTGTTTTTTTACCCCTTTGGGTTATGCAACATTGTAGAAATCAATTTTTTAATCGTATCACATAGTAACAGTAAATAACCTCTGATTGGAAAATGACCAGACCAAAGGACCGAAATATTCTTCCCCGAAATTACATTGATACACCGAATAATCAATCTTGGAAAAAAACACTTATGTTACAGTTGAAAAGTGCGGAAAATCTTTCCTATTTTATACTATAAAAAAAAATTAATTTTAGCTTAAAACGCCGTTTAGTATATATTTCTGAGTTTTGATTGGCAGCCCAAAAAGATGAAATAGTTTTAACAATAATAATTGAAATTAAATATGTGATAAAATGGGTGCAAACAATGTTGAATAAAAAGAGCTTAAATTGGGTAATTAATTTAAAACCAAGACAGATTAGAAAATGTAATGTATTTGATAAATTACGTTTGCCAGAGATTAAACTGTTTAATCATTATCAGAATGTTTATTGTTTATGTTAATTAAGTTAGTTGCATTTAATACGAAGCTTTAAAAATTAGGCTGTCTCTAGCATATCGATGTCAGTAATTCATTCATATAATTCTACATATTTTTAGATATACCCTGTATTAATAAAATAACCAAAAATGCTTAGTCTTAAAAGTGTTCTAAGTGATATAAATCAATCCATTTATTTATATCTAACGATATTGATAGTTTAGTTAGAGTTAAATACAAAGCTCAGATATATACATCGATATATTTAGGGTATTTTACAGTCGTGCATTCTAAATCACAACTTACTCGCTTGTTTGTTATGAATTACGTATCAAGCTCTTCTTTGAATATTATAGTGTTGGTAATTGTTGCTATTCGTGCGAATATCAACAATTTCATTATAAATTTGTAGAATGAACATATCTCATATGATTATTATACAGAATTCAAACTACGCTCGAGTAAATAAAAAGTTTACGAAATATATGCACGTACATATACATATATAAAGAGGAATGTCTGAACTATCAGCATGCCTTTTAAGAGCCATTAGAGTTTGATTTTAAGATTGTGTTTTTGCTTCGATTGGACAGGTAAAGGACAGGTAACAGATTCGCAATATTGGCAGGTTCCACTTTCACACGAGCGACCCATTTAAAGCCACATAAATCTATCAGAACACGATCTGCACCCCAGTTGGCCTTGACTTTTATTTACTTAACTTTTAATAAGCGCAACCAACAACAAACAACGGACCAGACTTGTTTGTATATAAGCCAAGCGACAGTACAATAAAAAAGCATAATAATAAAAAATAAATAAAAATCTGTTGTCCGACTGTCCAATTATATATATATATATATTTTGTATTCGTTTGTATTCGTTTCCTATAGCTGAGCATATTCGAGACATTTGTTTAAGTGGAAGTCAACAGAATGAAATTATTAGAAGGCCGATGACGGTTCCACTCCAACCGTCTACTACGAATACTGTCACTTTTAAATGGGTCTCTTTTTCTCTATATCTGGCTATCTCTCTCTGGACTGGGAATTGGGGGAACAGGTTTTCGAGTATGTGTATTAATCACAGCTAGTGAGCTTAAACGAAATAAATTTCTTTTAATTGAAACTCAATAAGAACTATTACAAGTATGTAAAGTGTAATATAAATAATTTATTTTTATTCGTGACAAGTTATTTTTAGTGAATTTTTTAGCATAGTTTAAAATAACTAAAAATAATGGTTCATCGTATTCAGACAATTTAGACTGAACGGATACTTCATGAAGAATTACCAATGCAAATTTCTTGTCGCAAAATAAAATATATTGAAGAAATCAGAACAAGAAAGCAAACGAACAAACAAAAAGGTTTTCATATGAATGTACAACCGTGCGTATACGTAATTTTAGCAAGAAGTGCTGAGTAAGCAAATATAATGTATATTATTTATATACATTATATTCAATTATTATATTATTAAACAGGTCGAGTTATTTTATTATGTATTCTAATACGTATACTTAATATATTAAAAATATAATAGTGGAACATAGAGTGTCACATGTAAATTTATATTTATGTCTTACGACAGTAAAATATCATAGGATATATTTGAAAATAAATTTCGCAATCTCATTTACCTATAGGGTATCTTAAATTAAAACATACATTTGATTTTCGAATGTTTTGTGAATTGAGAATTGAAAGCTGAGCGCCAAGTTTATTCCAGTTGAAGTTCAAGGTAAAAGCGTCAGTCAAAACAACAATAACAACAAAAACAACACCAAAAACAGACACGCAAAAGAATTATCGTATATACAAAATTAACACACAAACAAAAAAAGCACGCAGCCTTGACAATAACACCCAACCGTCAAGACGAAATAAAATAAAAATAAATAAATAAGTAAAATGCAAAGCAACGACAAGAATATGCCCTGTAATCAGATAAGATGTTCATTTGCTTATACAAATTCATTTACTTGTTATTATTACGTACATTTACTATTTTTATCGGTGTGATAAAAAAGAGTCTAATATTTTTATAAATTCATAACACCCGCTTATTTGTGTTTATAGGGCATACCACTCGTAATTTCAACAAAAATCGGGTATGGACCGGCGTGATCGGGGGCAGTAAGGGCAAACCCAGAGAGCAATTTCAATTTAATATAAATAAGATTTGAGGCGCAGCTCAACCACGTTCCGAATATCGCTAATATCATTATAAACATTTGCATGTGTATATATATATTTAAAAATATATAAATATAAGAACATATACATTTATATAACAAGAGTTGATCTTGCATACAAATGAAATAATTTAAGTGCTAATTTTTTGATCAGTTGACTCGCAGTTTTATAAAAATAATTGTGTAATACTTTCGCTTCTGTTTGTCAAGAACAGGAAAATCGTAAGTTGAATAAATAAATGTAAGTGAGTGTTAAGTACTTCCGTTTATTTTTCCCAGTGCCAAAAATATCTGTATGTCCATATGTGTAGTATAAACAATATAATTTAATTGTTCATTAGTCATTTCTGGCATTATCATAGAATCTGATCTGACCTCTGTTGCTGTAAAACAACCGTTACTTACAACTAGCTTATACGCTAGCAGTGGGTATTGTAAATCTGTTATATAATATGTAACACACTGAGACAGGTGTTTTCGATCTGATTACGGATATATAAATATTCATTGTCAGGGTCAGTTTTGAAGGTATGTATGTGCATATTCTTGCTGTCTGTGTTTCTTAGTGACAGATCTCTCTTACATATTAAAATACTTATGTATGTGTGCAACATATAATTTAATTTGAGTAAAACATGAGGAATATATCATAAAGCAGACTTAGGGAATGTTATACAATTTATTCTTCTCATTCTAAAAAAATTAATCGTTTTCGCGCTTATTCATTCAAAGTCTGATCTTGATCATAAAAATTCTTTAAATAATTTTTTCTGATACAATACATGAATAAATAATTCAAACTTTTTTAATAATTAAAATGTAAGGATATTCAGAAGTCGTTACCATAAGGAAATGCTTTGTTTTACCTGTTGTCATTTGTTATTGCTTGTTAAAGTTAAATAACTGTTTACCAACTCCATAAACTGCCGTTCGATTTCGTTATGCTGTTTATACATAGAAATATATTTTTTTTGATGAATGCATATATGTTTCTATGTATTTATTGTTGTAAGTGTTTAACAATATATGTAAATAAATCAATTATTTACTTCAGATTGTTGTAAAGTGCACTGGAACCAGTCCACATGTAATCGAGCAATTGCGTGTGTTGTCTTTATAGTGTGACAAGTTGTGTCCAGGGTCAACGGGTTACAGCAATTACATATATACATAGGTAACTATGTTATTGTATGTGTATTTGTGTGTGTGTGTGTGTGTGTATTTACAGTTATGCTTAACTGTAACTAAGAGGTGGACAGTACTGCTTTCAGAATATTAACGAACTCACAATTTAAGTTTCAAATAATTTCAAATTTAACTTTATCAATATTATCGATAACAACAAAAAATTTTAATTCTGTTAAAATAAAACGATTTATTTAAAAAAAATATTGATATAAACTTTAGCTGACTATTCTTCCTATTATTCTTCCTATTCCTATTGAATCAAATTTGCAATTGTAATTTTAATATCAAATAAATATATAGATAACACATAGTTATCGATAACAGGCATGTGGTTAACAATTGATATTAACACTTACCTAGATCAGGGATCGAGCTGGAAGGTTCTTCTCCATTGCTGCCACCGCTGTTGCTGTGGTTGCTGCTGTGATTGTTGTTGTTGCTGCTGCTGTTGCTGATGCTGGAAGCATGTTTCACCTTTGGAGGTGGCGGTGGTGGAGGCGGGCGCATGGACGAATTGCCATTGTTGTTGTTGTTGTTGCCGTTGTTGTGGTTGTGCAAATGGTGTGACGGCAACTGTTGCTGACAGCCATTGCCGTTGCTATTGTTGCTGCTGCTGCTGCTGGAGACGATGGGCGCGCGAAAGATGTGCGATGAGGATGCGTTGGGGCAGGAAGAGGAGCTGGAGGAGGAGGCAGAGGCAGCGCTGCTGGAGCTAACATTGGTAACAACATGATGTTGCTGTTGTTGCTGCTGCTGTTGCGATTGATGTTGTTGTTGCTGCTGCTGTTGTTGATGTTGCTGCTGTTGAAAGTGGTTGGCAGCAATGACATTGACATTGACATGACGTGTGCTCGTGCTCGTGCTAACCACGAATTTCCGAGCAGCTGCTGTGGGTGGTGCGGCACCAATATATTGTTGTTGCTGCTTTGGAGGTGGTGGCAACGGTGGTGGCGGTGGTGGTGGCGTTGGCGGTGGTGCCAGCGGTGGCGTCTGTCGCTGCTGTTGTGTCTGCTGCTGCTGCTGATATGGCACATCCACATAGGCGCGTCTGGTGATCACCGGGGAGACGGGCGCGGAACGCGAATGATGATGCAACGGCGGCGGCGACACCGATAGACGCCGCCCACCGGAGCCGCAATGGGATGTGGAGAGGGATTCCTCATAGAGGCGACCATCGCGTATGACACGCACATGTTGCTGCGGTGTCGATCGCTGCTGATGTTGCTCCTGTTCCTGCTGCTGCTGTTGCTGTTGCTGATGATGCAACGGCGGCGGCGAGTGTCCCACACGTTGCGAATAATGCGCGGAGGGTGAGGAAGCGGCGGACGAGGAGGAGGACGAGGGGCTCGCCGAGTGGCGCCTTGAGAGATGCGATTGCGACTGCGACTGCGTTGCTTGCAACGTGCGTGTTATGATTATTTGTGGAGCTGTAGAACTCTCTGAGGGACTGCCCATATTCGGTGTATACATATTATGCTTGCCAGCCAAATTGTTTGAGCTTGCCGCACGCTGTTGCACATACTCCACACGTGGCGTCAGTATCACCTTCTGTGTGCCACCGGGCGTGGTCAGTCCTGTGGGCTGACGTGGCGGCACAGTCTGCACCTGTACGTGTGTATAGCGTTGTTGTTGCTGTTGTTGTTGTTGTTGTTGTTGCAACTGCTGCGATCCTGCAATAGTTGTTGCAACTGTCTTCCCCTCCCCTCCGTTGCTGCTGCTGCTGGGCTCCGCCTGCTCCTCGAGATGCATCATCTCAAAATCGATGGGCTCCGTTTTGATGAGCTTTGTGGCAGGCATTGTTGTTGTTGTTGTTGCAGTAGCAGCTGCTGCTGCCGCCGCTGCTGCTGCTGCCGCCTCCATGCACTTTAGTTTCTTCAACATGTTCCAAGTAAGTGTTAAAAATATATATATTTATATAAATTTATATATAAATGTGCGTGCGCTGTCTATGTATAAAAATGTTGTTGTATCGCTTATTGGATTTGATCCTGAATCACTTGCTTTGCCTCTATTTTCGCCTTTCTCTCACTCTCTCTTTCTCTCTCTCTCTCCTCTTCTATAATCTCTTCTTCTTGTAAAAATCAGTCTCTTCTTCTTTACACTTGTTGCAAAATTTATCCAGTAGTTGTTTAGTTTTCTGTTTTTTTGTTTTTATCAAAATGTTTTCAGCCTTCAAGTTGCAAAGTTATTTTCAAATATATATAATATATATTTCTATATATTCGTAGTATCCTAGAATTTGTTGCTTACTTTGCTAGCGTTGCCCTTAAACCTGCCCAGAGCTTTATGTGTATATGTTGATTTAAAGTTAATGAGGCTTCTCCGTTAATGAGGATATTTTTGGGGGAGTTCAAAAGTTAAATACTAATAATACTTCTTGTTCGATCTTCCCGTCTTTACAGCAGCGTATTTTCTTTTTCTGAGTATGTTATCGGTATTTTAAGTATCTGAAAGTCATAGAAAATAAGTACATACTTTAGATATCCATATTATAATAGAATCTAACAGAGTCTGACCAAACAGTAAGACCAAGGGTGCTGAAATTTTGACACAATATAGCTAAGACAAATTCAATCGTAACAAATTTGTATTGACTAAAACTTAAACTCATTTTTTTTAAATTTATCTCAAAAATAAATCAGTACCTTTTCATTAATTTATTTATTTTAAATAGGGTTTTAAGATCTGTGGATCGCTTATACTTAAAAGTATTTATTTAACGTTTATACTTACTTTGCTTTTGTAATTAAAAACACCTGATTGATTTTTTGCTTGACTGATGATTGTTGATTGTTTTCAATTGTTGAATAATAATATGCAAAAATATATGTATATTTATATTTAATGCATAGTTGAATATAATTGATAAATTTATGTATGATTTTGGTTGATTTTAAATACTTGCATATAAATTGTTAAAATTAGATTATAGTTATTTAATACGATTATAGACGAATGTTTAATAACATTAAATATTGTAGTTTAATTAACATTTTAATTTACGTTTAATATGTATAATATTTAGATTTGATTTTCTCCAAAAATATATATATTATATTTATATCTTTTTTTTTTGCACACAAAATACAACACAACTGTTGCTTAATTTAAACATTTATATTTTTCACCTGAGCATTATTTTTGTTTTCTTTTTATCGAACTTTTATTGTACAATTGTACAGGTAAACACCTTTATAAAAATATATAGTTGCGATTATTTATTTATTTATTTATTGTAAGAGGGATTCTTCTGAGCTTTGCTTTGTTAAAGGCCGTCGGACTGACACAATTTCATTTGAAGAAAGTAAATGTTACTTTTAGCATTTAAATTCTTGATTTTCCATTTATAATTATGTCACATTTATTGCAATATTTTTCTTCTGGTTCACAATATTAATTGGTTTCGTTTGGACACATATTTTAGACACTTGAATTTTGCACCTGCATTTGTTTAATAGAAATAACTTGTTAAAACACATTGCGAGATAATTTAACTGAATTTCTACAGATTTTTTGTTTGGTGATTTTACATTTTCATTTTCATTTGCTTTTGTGATTTTGTTATTGCATTGCTTTCCCAGCAACAGCTGGGAATGGTTGAGATTGAGGCGTTGCCAAAGGGATGGGGTATATACATAGATGTATCTCAATATATGAACATGAATTGTTGTCCCGAAATTATTTGCGAAAACTCAATTTGATGACAACAATGTTGGCACTGGCACTGGGATTGACATTGAGGGCTTCGCAGCGTTCAAGAGCAAGGTGATCCGAGAAGGAGAACGATGAAGGACAAGGACGAGGACGAGTACGAGGACGAAAACTAGAATACCAACCAACAGCTGTTCGGCTGTGTTGGCTCCACTGATGGGCGCTGCACAAGGACAAGGACACAGCACGACGCGGGCACGGAGCACGGAGAACGGGACACGGATTACGGATTACAGATATCGGGTTATGGCTCAATATTAAACTCAAACACTATTGCAAGTTTTGGGATGTTAGTGAACCTGCAATCATTGCACATTTTGCCAGCTTTATCAATTAGCAATTAAATTATTATCAATTTGAAAGCAATGGCGTTTATTGTTGTATGTTTTGCTTTTGATTTGTGGACGCGCTTCAATTTTGCAAACCGCTGCGTGCGCCGTACTTTCTCTGACTGAAACTGAAAATCGCAAAAAGCTGGCAGAGCAGAACAGAATAGCACAGAACAGAACAGAACCGAACCGAACCTGCTGAGAGTAAGAGTATTCATGTGTGAGTGTCTGTGAGAGTGTGTCTGTGTCTGTGTGAGAGAAGGCGAATAAGCTGCACAATGAAAGTGAAAACCGTTCGTTCGTTGTCGTCGTGTGCTGCAAAGTGGGCCCGTCCGAGAGCGCCTGCTAAGAGAGGCAATGAGAGAGCGAGAGCTTTAAATGAGCGTAAGCAACGTATGAGGAAACGAAAGCTGTAAAGAATATAAAAAGCAAAACATAAATAAACAAAAATAAACGCGAATGAGCAGGCGAACGGCAAACACGCACAAACGTTGTAAAAGCCAACCAAGTTTTGTTTGGGGTTAACAATTTGTAGAATGGGTAGGGTCCACAAATATCGCTGGAGTTTTCCCCGCAGCTGGTTGGGGGTTGCCTTTGGTATATTTTATATAAAGAGGGTAGTTTTTTTTTAAAACTTTTGCACATACTTCTTGCTAACAAGTGGAGTTTGAGTGGGCGGCAATTTCCGCCCGTTATTTGGGTATTGTGCGTAGGAGGCGCCACTTAAAAACAAACAAAGAGACAGACAGACAGAGTTACGCATTGAGGTAGGTTCGTATTTCTGAGGGAAGTTAAATGAAGAATAAATTCAAAATAGTCATTCAATAAGGATATTAAATCATTAAATTTTATTTTGAAATAAAAATCCGAAAGTATTTCTGGTTCTCGTGACTCTCCGTCTACTTTTTTTTTTCAAAACATATGGCATTATTAACACCTTTTTGGTCACGTTTCAAATGTCATGATTGATGCATACTTTATGAGTCAGTAAAATATAATTCAAGGGCAGGGGCGGCATTAAAAGCTTCCGTAAAGAGTCATAGTCATAATTTGACCCCACACAAAAACCGTAACGGCAAATGTGCAATCAAAATACAAACATAATTCAATAGCGAAATAATCAGCAAACAAAATGCAACCTCATAGATGCAGTCTGGTCGCAACCATGTGAAAATAAAACACAACAAATATATTGACCTTAACACTGAATGCTCTCATTGCTTGTATCTCGGCATCCACATGAGTACAAGCTCAATATGAACTTGTGTGTGTGTGGGAAAGAACTTGAAATAGATACGAAAAAATGAGAGAAAGAGAGAGAGAGAGAGAGAGAACGTTACCGCAGAAGCAGCAAGAGAACGAGAGCAAACAAAAGAGTATCGCTTGCGCGTGTTTAGTCAAGTTCACCAATACCAAGGCAAGGTTAACAGTCGCAATTGCTGTGTCACTGGCGTTTAACAGTTCGTCTACAGCGGCGCTACAGTTGAGCGAGCAGCGCACTGTAAAGTCCCAGCAGGAAAGGGATTGCAGTACAGAGCGTGCTGGGAATGGGTGATGGGGTTATTGGGTGATGGGGATGATGGGGGTGTTGGTTGTGTGGGTAATTGGAGTTGCAGCCCCGTTTGGCCAGACACTAGGGGTTTGGGGCTTAATGAGGGTTGCAATGTCTGGAGTTTAAAGTTTTGCAAAAGTGGGTGTTGTTTTTGGAATGGGGTGGAATGAGTCAGACATTTTGGACAGACAGTCTAATGAGATGAGTTACATTCAGACAAACGCATATTTCAGACTGATTATTTTGTAAGTTTCTAGTGTCATTTCAGAGAAGCTCAAGGGTGTAGGGCTCGCCAGAATCATTGAAGTGGGTAAAATGTGATTCTGATAGTGAAAGGTCAAATTGACGAGTGACAATATGAGAGAGTAAACAAAAGCTATAACATTTAATAACAAATAACAATAAATATGGAAAGTTTTCTGATTCTATTCAAGAGTTTTACGTCTTTTATATATAATCCCATTCGAGTTTATAAATTTATTTTGAATATTTTGTTTTGTAATCCAATATTAGTAGCACAGTTTCTTTGCACAACGATCTTCATCATTTAAAATTGTCCAACTTTATTACAGACACACTTGAAAGATTCATATTCACTAAGATATTATTCACACATCCGACCGACATTTAATTATAAAAGTCAAAATCATTTACAAATGAATGCAAATCTGATATTAATATATACCGTCAGACCAAGGGAGGCGACACAAATAAGATTTGTAGCGCATCTGGAGCTGACATTAGTCTGACAGATCTGCACAGAAAACCAAGTGGAGAACAAACGTGCGACATGACGTCGTTAACGCGACTGAAACGAGACAGAAATTTGCAAAAGTGAAAAATTCTACTTTCAATATGAAAACGAACTGCGAATTGGTGCAGCAACGTCAACAGCGACAGCGACGCCAGCAGCGGCAGCAGCAGCGACAGCAGACACCATCAGACTCTGCCCGTTGCCCGGCTACGCTGGAGTTGTGCACGGAAGAATGGCCAAAGCCCAAAGCAGAAAGCTGAAAGCGCACACACTGTGGGTGTGGGTAAGGTAGGTCGTGGTATGGGAATGTCGCTCAGCAAGAGAGAGACAGAGAGCGAGAGAGGCCAGCGCCCAGAATGAGAGCGTGAGAGCAAGAGTGAGTGAACAGCGCACTGTAGCAACAACGACGACGCCGCTGCTGCCGCAACAGTCGCTGTCGGCGAATGCAGGAAACAAAACGTAGCCCAGAGAAGTCAATGTACAATACGTTGGGGGTGCAATGAACAAGAAGCGACCGATGACGATGACGACGACGACCACGACGACGGGGACGGAAGTGTTGGTTGGACTGCAGATTAGTGCTGTTATAATACCCTTTTTTTTAAGTATTCATATTCATATGATTATGATAAATGAAGTAAATTTATGAGAAAGCTTAATAATTTGTATTAATGTTAAAGAATTTGTAAGAACTAATGTTGAAAAAAAGTATAATTCATGCTGCTCTTCTTAGAAATGTAATATAGGGCATCTATCCGTTGATCACTAAAAGCATTAATAATTTTCTTAGTTGTTCTGTTGGTCTCAATCGCGTCTAGAACTGTCGTTTTTATTCCCCTTTCTTTTTGGGTGTGCTTTTTTTTTGGGGTTGCAAAGTTTGGCACAGAATTCCGGGAGTTGTCGTAGAATAGAAATTACAAATGTACGAATATAATTGCGAAATTCTACAGTGGATGGGTCATCGTCAACGGTATGGATTGTCTGTCTGGAGTTGCAACCCTCAAGCGAGAAAAACTCCTTCTAGTTACCATAATAACTGTATTGTTTGGTAAGCTTAATTTCCTTGACTGGCAACCTTTAGATTTAAGGTTAGACTATTGCATTGAGCGTTCAGATTTGTAAGGTTTTTTCGACTTTTACCTTCAGCTAAATATCATGGTCTATGCCAATGACAGAGCCATTGAAATTCATCCAGTTTTGGGGCAGGGGATGCCAGACGACACCCTTTTACTAATATTTATATGTTGGGGTCTATTTGGGGGCGCCACTTGCAGCTGAGATCTGCAACTCTCTCTTTGGGAGAAATAGCGAGAAAGAGAACGAGAGAGTGAGAGATGTGAATGCAACGCGCATGTTCGATGCTTTGCATTGTATGTTGCACATTGCAACGTCCTTCGTTCGGGCTGCACGAAGGTTAACAATTTTCAGGGGCACTTACTACACAACTACTATATGAGAAGCCCCTTACAGTGGACTACCAAGGGCAAGGACACGCAAGCATGCGCATTTCCGTATGTACAGCAAAAACATTGCATACACATTGCAGACTCAGAGCCCAATTGCAGTAGGGACTCTGCTCAGCTCCTCTTCGGCTTCTGCACTTGCTCCCGCTCCTACTCCCCCTTTGCCACTCCCTTCCCCGCTGCTCGCACTCTCATCATTGCCAAGGTCCGCGTTCTGCGGGCTCTGTCGACTGCCGGCTGCCGGTTTCTGCAACTTTTGACTGCTGCAAGTGACATTGAGAGGGCGTTTAAGGCATGGTCAGGGACATTGGGAGGTGGCTCTAGTCTCTGGCTGCTGGGCAGACAGGATTAATTTCAGGGTTGTCATTGCAATTGTCTAGCTGCGGTTTGAACACCAACGTACCCCATTCCATTATTCTCTTAATCATTTCAAACAATGGCAACAATTATTTACTTATCCTTGGCATTCAGATTTTTTACCTAATTTATTTATTTATTTTTTATTATCATATTTATTTTTATTGTATTTCAAAGCATTCAAATTCTAAGAAAACGGCTATATTCCAATATTTACGAATACTTAATTATATTCAACTTCACTTAGCACTACAAAATTTTGTAAAACTTTTACATTTGTTTTTGCTTACTTACTTACTTACATTTGTATTCCAAAAATATCTTGAAAAGTCAGAGATTTATTTTTTATTAAACATTTTCAAAGTCACGAAAATCAGGTGACATCAGTTTATTTAAAATTGTAACAAAATATTTTTCGTATATTTTATATAAGTATACCAATATTAAAATGTTAATTCATTTTAAAAATATATCTAAAAACAATTGCCCATCTGGCAATTTACAGAACTTCGAGATTCCTTAATTCGAAATGTATTTAGAAGTTATAATGCTCCTTAAGTCGGCAGAGCCACTTCTTAAACCTCATCATATTATTCGGATGATTAACCTTCTTTTTAACCTGACACAGGAATGCTTTCATTAATTTTTGATATATTTACGGTCCAACAGACATTGGAATTTTCTAAATTAAAGCCAATTATTAGGTCAATGTGCGTGCAGTGAACCGATTTTTAGCGCTTGTTCACCTCAGCCCAAATGTATGCTATAAGTCACTCACCTAACACCTCCGAAAACAGCAAGAGAGAACACGAAGCCGCTTGGATTAAAGCACAACCAAAAAATACTAAAAAACATATACACACATATATAAAACGGAGCAGTGCCCGGTCAGTGACTCATTAGGGACTGTAGGGAGTCGGTGAATGTCCATCAGAATGGGAACATGCATAGAATATTCTATAGGGATTTGGGAGTTGGGCTTTGCTTTATGTTCACTTAGCTGAAATGGGATGGGAGAGAAACACGTTGTGAATCATACACATTTGGGATTGTATGAGTAATCTTTTGTGTCCATTGCAACACCTGATGTCAATGGTGCGGACGATGATGACGATTAGGGCAGGTTAAATACAAGTTCAAAGTTCAGGCTGCTAGACAAATTCGACACTTTTGTCGGATTTGCCATGACAGGTATTTACAAATTCGGGCATTTTGATTTGGGTGTTAAATCAGAACTTTTTTTGTTATTATTTGCAAATTATCTTTTGAAAAAAAAAATCATCAAAGGACTGTCAAAAAATGCGATGTATTTCAAAATTATTTTCATTTATAATTTATAAATACTAGATTTTTGTTGGTTTTTTTTATTTATTTATTTATTATTATATTAACATCGTAGCGCTGCAAGTCACAATCACAGTTGGGTATGCAATAGTTATTCAAATTACATACAATTTTATTCTATTTTTGAATTTTAAAATATTGATGGAGATTTTCTTCAGAAATTAAAGAGTGCAGAAATCCTATATTACAAAATGCATCGCCAATAAAAATCGTACACATACTATTTTTTTCCCGAATCCACATCTAACATACACCCAAAAAGGCTTTGACTATTTCATTTTGTAATGCAGACTTTGTCGATTTGTTTAAGTTTTCCCAAACTCTGTTTTAGTCGTATCTGTGACTGACACACAAGCTGCAGCGTATCCATGTTCTGCAGCTCTGCAGGGTAATTTGTCATTCGTGTCCCGATAACTGTTGTTTGGGCACAAGGGGGGAAAGATAAACAGGAAAGCAGCGAAGCCCGACTGTGACTCCAGTCGAGGGTTGCAAATTCTGGGAACTGTGAGTCACCTTAGCCATTTTACCCATAGTTGGAATTGCCATCACAAATTAAAGATTAAGTGTGTTGTAACATTCTGTACTTTCATCTATCATGTCAAAGTACTTTCTCCCAAGAACGAGCATTACAACATGCACCTAGAACTTTCTCTAATGCCTGAAAAAGGTAATTGGCTTTTGTCTTTGAGCAGAATTGCGAGAAAAACAAGTTTTCCAAGTTGCATTCAAATACCTTGCATCGATAGAAGATATAATATAAGCATAGTCAGCTTAAAAATACCCTTTAAGCAATTTGCAAATAAAAAAGTTTAATAAGTGTATGAAGTTGTTAAACTTTTCTCAATGTTAAAATATACTTTTATTCTGATTTTGCTTCTTGTTTATAGAGTAGGATTAAAGTTGATTACACCCTATAAATTATTATTATTAGCTAGAATACGAATATTTTCCTACCTAATGTGCTGGATATATTTATATTCAGTACAATGTACAGTGTACATGTTCGACTACAAAATAGCCTGTAAATATTTATACACACAAAATATTTGCCTACCTAAAAAAGGACGCTGTCTATCACAAAAGTTCCTAAGTCGCTTATCGCGTTGACAGAACTTGATCATTCATATCCTGTAAGCTCTTTAAAAGCGTGTAGTATTTATTGTTAATAGTTGGAATTTCTTCTAACCTGAGATGCAGTCGTATATACCATTTGCAAGAGAATACTTATGCGACGGCGCATGGCAATGACCTTAGCCTTAGACTCTGCAGCCTTAGCCTTGAATCTTCTAATAGTTTCGAGTGCGGTTTTGTTGCGCTTTTCTTGCACCAGGTGAGGCAATGTGGAAACTGGCTAAGCGAGTGAAATTACAAGTGGAAAACCAGTTGGATTTCATGCGTTCTAATCGAATAGAAGAATAGGTAGCTGTTGAAGTCATGACTTCGACTTGGTCAAGCGAAGACATCGTGTGGATAACTGATGAAAAATCATGATGGAAGTGGAAAATGCTTAATCGCTGTTGTGGCAACTACTGCCATTGTGTAATTTCAGTTACCACAGTTCCCCATTCCCATTCCCCTGTCCATTAACTATCTCAGTTGCACAACTTTTACTTTGGAGGAGATGCCAATGTTGTAGACTTGTTTTAGTTTTCACTTGTCACACAGATGACGTTGACGATACCAAAGCCGAAGCTAAAGCCGAGAGAGAGTGAGAGAGAGAGAGAGAGGGAGAGAAAGAATGATATGGGATGTAGGTGGCAGGTTCAGGTTGCAGCTAGATCTGCAGGCAGTTGCAACGACATGAATCAACAACAGCAACAACAACAACAATCTGCGTCCTGTGAAAAATCTCTGGTACGGGTAGGTCAACCACCAGACATTGAACCCAACCTAACAACAGCAACAACAAGCACATGCATTCAACGACAAGCTGCCACGAGAACGGGGCAAGCCAAAAAAAAGAAGAAGCAGCCGAAGAGGAATAAAACAACAAGCATAGGCAGCGAGAGAGAGAGAGAGAGAAAGAGAAACAGGGAACAGAACAGGGACAACCAAAGTAGAGGCAACACCACTTAGCAGAGCAGTAGAAAATGTTGCATGCAACTAAACATGAGGCACACAGACATACACACACACACACACACACACCCACATGCCGCATGGGGAACATGAAGAACGATTGCCAGCTATGTTAGCAACACGAACGTGCCACAGTTCGACTTCGTCATCGCATCGCATTGTGTGCAAGTTTAGTGGGTTGAGTGACACAGACACAGTTTGCTTTTGGCACGGGAGCGGAACGGGTCGAATACTGAACGAGTTTTTGTTCAGACTCCCTGCTAGATGGTCTATTGGGGTTGCCACTGCTGCCACATTTATCACAGAAAATATGTACAATAAATGACAATTACAAATCAAATTTGTAAGCATTGTCTTGAATTCCTAACAATAAATCCATTAATGGCTAATTAATTTAAAAAACTTGCAGTCTGGCAACTCTCTAGATATATTTAATACAGTTAACAGTGCAGTGTATTACAGGGATCAATCTAATTGAGACACGGTATTAAATATTAATAGTAGCATTACCGTAAGATATCAACATACATAAATCTTTACTGTACTGGCAACGCTGCGGTTACAACTTAATGTTGAAATAAAATATTGCTCCACAATTACTTCCTTTAGACATTGCTTTAGCTTTTAGCTTTATTTTAATAAGTACGATACAAACCTTTTTTCTAAAAAAAAAAAATAGTCCGGCAATGCTGTCCTTACACTTAAGCATTAATATACTGCAATGAACTATAGTTATTTATTTAATCTGCGAAGAGATTGTCTTCAAGTTTCTACGTGATCAAAGCTGACATTACTAAAATATTTCGATACAAACCTAGCAGTCTGGCAACGCCAAGAAGAATTCAATGCTCTCTGTATAATCTTCTACGTGATCAACAGTAGCAACTGTAAAGCATTTCTAAGCAACACACACATCAATCTGGCAACGTTGATTAACCCATGCTCTCCTAAAATGCAGTCATAGCACAATGTTGCAATGTTGTGGATGCGGATGTGGATGTGGTGTATGCCACAACGAGCATAGTCGATGCTCCAACACACACACTGTGCATTCGAGCAGTCTGTGTGTGAATAAATACATATGCACATATAAACATATATAGACATTAAAATATATATGTATAGGCAAGTGTATATATATAGTTGTTCTGGGCTGTAGCGTTGCGAATGAGAATGAGAATGCGAGTCGAATGCGAGTCGAGTCGAGTCGAGTCGAAGCGAGTCGCGCCGAGAGTAGAGTAGGACAAAAGGGAGACACAATTTTGGTAGCAATGACCTTCACCGCGTTGTTCAAGTTGTGGCGTGGTATGTTGTTGTTGTTGTTGTTGTTGTTTTTGTTGTTGCTGCTGCTGCACAGGAAAAAGCAGCGCAATGTATAAAGAGATACAGATACGAGAATCGTTTGCAATAAATGATGCATAAGGCGTCGTTTGCCATTGCCAGTGTGGTTGGAGCTTTCAGTGTGAGTGCGAGTGTGAGTGTGAGTGTGAGTGTAGGGGGGAGAGTGGCAGACATGGGGGGTAATGATTGCTAGGTAGACAATTGCCGCATTCGCTTTTTCCTCTTTCTTTCTGTCTCTCTTTCTCTTTCCCGCTCTCACTCTCTACTTGCATTTCTCTCACTGCACAAATTAAACATACAAAAGATAAAAGAGCTTTTGTGCTGGGGGGTAATGAGGGCACAAAGGGGCTGGGAAGAGGGGTAGACTGCTATGGCTGCCATTGAAAATGGAGTTCATGACCAGGTTGCGGAGTGTCTGTATGTGTTTGTATGTGTGTGTGTGTGTGTGTGTCGAAGTGGCGTAAACTTGACACTGGCGCTGGCTCCAGCGTTGACTGCAGCAATATTATGTGGGTTGTGGGTTGCGAGTTGTGGGCTGTGGACTATGGGTGTGGGTGGTGTTTTTGCCCAAAGGGAGCGGCTCCGTCACTGCGCGGAGTCCGAACTGGTTTTTTATTGTTGTTGTTGCTGTTGCTTTTTTGCTTGTTTTGTGAGTGTGTGTTTTTTTTTTTGTGAAAATTGCTCAAGTGCGACGCAGACGGCTGTTGGTGTGGGTTAACTTTTGGTATCATTGACCTGCTCCGCTCTGCACTCACAATGCCACCGACTGTGGACTCTGTCGTTGCGTTTTTAAGTTCTGCTGTTTTTCATTTTTCTGCTTTTCAGTTCTGTTGTGTTGTTGGAGTTGTTGTTGGAGTTGTGGGGCAGACAAAGCCGCTGATACTCCGTCTGTGCACATACACATACATACTGTATGCACATACATATTTATTTATATGTATATTTGGTTGCATGCATGAATGGCTGGTTGCGGTGGGTGGAGGGGTGTTAAGATGGAGCAGCAGGAGCAGTTCCTGAGACGCCATTTTGGAAAATGCCTGCCTGTAACCAAAATGTGCATGCATACATATGCATACACACATTCACATATAGATATATACTGCCCACTTTACAATAGGTTAGTCTGTTATTGTTCTACTCGTGTAACTGTGTATATATGTGTTTTTCCTGCATGCTTCACTGTATGTGTGTAAAGTTTTCGCTTTTCGTTGATTTTCATTTTAATTGTGATGCATTTTTATTTTTTTTTTTTCTTATCATTGTGTGAATCTGCTGACAGTGAGAAACGCTAATTACAGTTAGATAACCATATAGAGACTAAGAAAAGTATTGGAAAAATTAGAATTACCATATAAGGAGTTGATTAGCAACTATCAATTTTCAAAATTTTAAAGGACTTTTTCTTTACGTTTTTTAAGTTGTTTTACAATAAAAATAAAATTATTATTTATCAAAAATTAAAAATATACCTAAAGTGTACTTTGCATTTTTTTAAGCTCTCTTGACATCGTCAACTGTCCGCTCGAATGCTTGTGCGCCTCTGTGACGCCGCTTATCAATACATAACCGATAGAGCACTAGGAGTAGCCGGAGCAGAGGCGGATCTAGATGTCGCATAAGCATTACAACATTTTAAAACATAGTAAGACTTATAAAGATTAAAATCTTAGTAGTCTGAGCCTTTATATTTTCACATACCTTAGTCCTCTCCAAATAATAATTCATTTACACGCAAATATCACAAGCATTCAGTAATATTTGATACATAAATTCGTAAAAGTATAGAAATGGATAATTTCTGTGTGCCCAAAGCAATCAATCGTCACGTGATGCAGGCATTTACTGCACTACAGGGCAAACGTTCGGGTACAATGTTTGTGCTAGCGGATTCAATCATACAACAGGTTCAATACCAGATGCGACGCAATCGAAGGCTGCTTAATGTGGAGTGTAATGTCAAGAAGTGTCTCAGCTCCCTGACTCATCTTGGCATATTGGTACGCTCCGGAACTTCTGAGTATGCCTTGCGCCAAAATTTAGAGTTTGACCAAGGTGTTAGTGCGATTCCCTGGCAGACAAGCGAATCAGCTAAAAAAATCGTGGTAAGCTCAACAGATAAAGATTATGATTGCATATATTATTTATTTCAATGCAATTTAGAAACCTAAACGCACTGTGAAGAAGCCCAAATCGCTGACGACAAAGTCAAGAAATATTAAAAATGGCATAATTAAGACAAAGCTACGCGAGACAGTTGCCAAATCAATTGGTCCGACGTCCAAGTGTGATCATACCCAATTCAAACGCAATTGTGTCCAGTGCATGGAAAGTCACCCGGCCTATTCCGCGCTTCTAAATTCATTAAATGAAATTGGACGGCCAATAAAAAATATGGCAAGAAGCGTCACTGACATGGAAGTGGACCCAATGAACCTTCATACAGAAAGTCCAGATGTTAAGGTTACAGCCGGATTCATTTCCATTGTCAGCCCTTGTCTTATTCCACAATTTTATTAGACACTTTTTGGACAAACTTAATTATTTGTACAACTCTTTGCCGATTGTTTAAACCATTCAAATAAATTGTATTGCCAAGTGAAAATGTACAGTGCACTGCTTGCAGTTCTTTTGTGTTGCATAGCAAGCAGCTTGCGTGTGCTTGTTTAATTTTTTTAGTATGAGATTACAGACGTAGCTAGTTTGTACAAGATCTTAGATATAATTAAGAGCTAGTGTTCCTTCCTTATATGAAAACTATTTTTTTTTATCCAAATTTAAAAAATTTGACCTGTTTTTGATTTATGTCTATGTAAATTTTAAGTTTGTCATAATGTAGTACATTAAAATAAATTGCTCAAAATAACGAATTTATTTCAGAATTTTTAAGTAAGATCGCAATGCCAATCATATGAATAAGGCATGTTGCATGTGTGAGCTTTGAAAGACCTTGTGAAAGTTCTTTTAATACGGAACACACGAGGCGCATGTTGAATGCCATGGCCAATGCCACAGTCCATGTCAATGCCAGAAGCGGTGCCCATGAGACCCACGGTAACTGATGGTAACTGAATCGTTTGCAGCAACGTTTTCAACTCTGAAAGGCCAATATCCTATGTCTGCCAACTCTCTCGATGGCGCATGCGTTGTTATCACTGCAATGACCGCGAAGTTATGAATGCATCCCATTCAATTGACAGTAGCAAGCCTTGATTTATCATTGACATGAGTTATGTAAGCTAATAAAAAGCTTACAAATTCTACATCGATCTGATCATTGTTCCCTTTGTGCTGCTTTCGTCACTAGCGCGGACAGCCGTCCGCTGTGATTTAGATAAAATAAAAATTAAATAAAAAGAGAAAGGACAGAAATAATTAAGACTAGTTTTATCTTAAAAGTGGCTATTTTTAAATTATATTATTATATTAAAATTATATGTGCATGGCATCGTCAGTGATCGCATCATCTTGCTCATCTTGCTAAAAATATTAATGGTTATTTTTTTGTTGAATAATATGGAACTTAAACTGTAACCAATACCTTGGACTTAGGAGCATCTGAATCCCTGTTCTATGGCTCAAAATATCGAACCATAACTTCACCAAAAATTTGAAGGAATGGAACAACCTTGTTTTTAATAGACATATTTTCTCTAATTTAAGCGTCAGCGTCTTTAAAACAATTAGAAGTTCAATGCAAAAGTTAGAATTTTATTTGAATCTATTGAATCCTGTCGGATAATTAAAAATCTACCCACAAATCCCACAACGTGGTTTTTCCCAACCCAAAATAAAACAAGTTTTTCTTTGACGCGTTGACTGTTGATTTGTTGCATTTGTTGCAGATTTATCAGCTGCAACTGCAACAGTAAATGCGTTCATCGACCTTGCATTGACCAGAAGAATCATCGCCAGTTACATTAGCGATGTGGACAAGTGGGAAAGGTGTGGACCATTCAAATCACATGCCATGATAGCATTGGCGGCAATTGGTCATTGAACCGCACAGTATAACAGACGCCTTCTCGTTGCATTTTTCTTCTTCTTTTACTGCTCATTTGTATTTTGTTTTTTTTTTTTTTGTTTTTTGCCTCTCTTTTTAGTTATATTTTAATTTTCATTTTCCGCCTGAATTGCAACCCTCTAAAACAAGCCGTCAGCTAAACTTTGGCAAACATACTTGTATCCTGGGCCATGAGTCGCAGTCGGTTTCTCTTTCTACCACAGTCTGGGCTTGTTCTGTCCTGGCCTGGTCTAGTGGTTGGCCGGTTGCCCCGTTTCCCGTTGCCTTGGTGAAATTCCATGCACACTTTTGGTACAGTTTGCCCAACAGCATAAATTGCGCCCCACTCGGCTGGCTGCTCCACTACCCCAAAGCTTGCAAAACGATTTCGTTATCGTCGCCGTTTTCCGGTACGTTGTTTTCCTTCTTTTCGTTCCATCTCCACACCTTACTTCTTCTTTTTCTTTGTCCCAGAAGGAAGCATAGAGACGGCTTTTGGGTTGAATCTCACTCAAAAGTGTTGGTGCAATTAACATAGAAAGGGAATTAGATATATACTTAATCATAAAATATAATTTCTCTTGCGGGTATGTATCAGAAATCTCTAAAGATTTTGATGACAATTGCTTTTCAAAATAACCAAAAAAAAAGTATCGGTATTTCTGTAAGGTCAGAGATCTTATTTTTCGGTAATATTTTTGAAGGCGCATAAAGTGGGCTGTTATAAATACATATATATTTAGAAAAAATAAATAAATAAAAAAAATACCATTTAACAATGCAGTTTTTTGTATTTAAATTATACAACTAACAAATTCATTTAAAATTTTTCTTTTTCATTATTATTCAGTTTGAAAATTAATTTTATTTCATTTAAAAGATTTGATGAAATCTTTCAATAAATAATGTGAGACTTGACAGGTTTCAAAAACACTCAAATTTGTTTTCTATTTCAGATATTTGTAGAGCATGCCCGATTGTATGTTTTTATGCTAATGTAAAATTTCATCAAGATAAATAGAACTCAACTCTGTTTCAACCACTGTCACTGCACTCCATTTTGGCTGGCACATTCTCCTCGAGTCTCTTCCCGAAGGTCCTCGCTCCACTGGCAAAATGGAGTGCACAGACAGCACGAGAAGGATTTTGTCGCATCGTGGCACGAGTAGATCAATGACCTGTATTTCACAGCCTGAGACACATTTCAATCGATAAATGCAAAGAGTTGGGGCAGCAGTACACAGCAAACAGCACAGACACACAAAATACTCGCACAGACAACAACAACAACAACAACAACGTGGAGCACGTAAAATATGCAAGCTTCCTACAGGAAAAGCCAAAATGGCAGACGGCAGTTTGCAGTCGACGGGGCGAATGGCAAGTGGCGAGTGGCAAACGGAAAGAGGCATGTGGCATGTAGCGAACGTGACGCAGTGGCAGTGAAATCAACAAGGGAGCATACTTAGATCTAAGCCAAAAAGAGGGTGGTTACAATTCTGAAACTTTTCGAACAACTTCACGACCAAATAGCAACAATAGTCAAAAAAAAGAGAAATATTTGATATATATACATATATATTTATGTATTTCGATGTTCCTCCTAGCATGGCTCCTATCAAAATAGCACAAGCCCCAGACAGAATCCAATAACAGTGCTCTGACAGTTTGACATTTGAAAGGAATCATAAACCACATCGGCGACAAGGACAACCCTTAGCAGAAAGAGCGCACAATCTTTGGGGTGTTGTCTGAGTGCCCCAACAAAGGCATGCATCCAGATATTAACCCAGACAACGGAACGTATCCATGTCGATGACGACGATAAAGTATTTTAATATTGTTATGAATAAGCAAATATTTTGTTTTTAATATACAAATATTAATCTTAACATTTTTTTTGAATAATTGTAAAATTTAGAGCATATATATATGATCCAACTTTCAGCCTTATTCAGGTATATTTAAATATACAATATAAAATGTGGGCACAGTCAACAATAATTATTGTATTGTCAATTCTCGGACTAATTTTTAGCAATTATGTGGTGATGGGCATTTATATATTGTTGCAATTAATCGAATTAAGCTGAAAATGCGATATAAATGACATTTATTCGGATGAAGAAGCACAAAGTATACACGATTTTGTAAGCAATAGAACAAGGACAAACTTCTTTCAAAATATTATGCTTTAACATAATAAGATCTTTTTTTTAATGTTTCCAAATAAGCAGTCTTCTACTGCTGTAAAATCTGCAGCCGATAATTTTTCATTTTTCGAAGCTTTCAATTAGTCTTACTAACACACTCCCACATTTATCTGATTTTCTATTTTTTTTTTTTTACTTTTGTCTCTGGGTTGGCTTTCATGTCACATCGAAGTCTATAGTGAAAACCACAGCGAAAGTCTGCACATAGAAAAAAGGGAAATTTGTGCAGACTGCAGCTCTGCAAAATGGAGTTTGTGCAGCTTATTTTACTCTCCGGCATAGGAGCTGAACCGCCCTTCAGCGAAATAAGGGTGCACTCCAAATGATTGCAATGGAATCTAGACGGGCTGGGCCAAATTGTGCAGGACTCCAGCACATAGTTATTTTGCTGTTTTACAAAACTCCAATTTTCAAAAAGCAATGAGAAAGGCATGTTCCTGCTGTGTATTGGATTGGGGACATGGGATTAAAATTTTACACTTATTTAAATCAATTACATTGATTTGAAAATTGAATAAGAAGAATAAAATATATATAGATTCCATAAAATATATTATTAAATATTGCCAAAGTTATACATTTTTGTTAAAATTTGAAATAAATAATTGGCATTTGATTTTTATGGCTCCGAAAGAATGCTCAAACAATTAGATCTCAGACATTACAAGAGCATCGTCATTCCATTCGGTTGTTGTCAAAAGCAACCGTAATCAAAATTTTCAAATAATTGTTAAACACCTAAATATTATACTTTACACATTATCATAAATCAGGACGTTTCAGAAATGTTAATCAACTCAAAACTAACCAAAATTGTATCATTTTTTATAATTAAATCAAATAAAAATATAGAACAGATTTATAACATTTCGTTTACGAAAATTGAAATATAACGGACCAGCCACGTTAACTGCTTGCTGTGTAAGTTAACCGCTTGCATATCTGTTAACTGCTTAACGATGTTAACTGACACTGCTTAGCACTGTTAACTTTAACTGCTTAATACTATTGTGAACAGTGTTGTGTTTCCAAAGCAACATAGAAGGTCAATTATGTTTTTAAAGCAATAACTGAAATTTGCACATTCGTTAATTTTTTGTTTAAGTGATAATATCTTTCATTCCTTCTTAAGAAAGTAAGAACTTAAGAATCGAATGCGTAATAAATGTTTTTTCATCCTAATTTTTATACTATACTATAATATGCATTATTTAATTAACTTTTTATTAAGCATTTACACCCAATTTAATTATAATAAAAATTGTAATATAAATAAAACCAATATGGAATGTCAACAGATTCATCGAATTTCGCTTAGAAAAATCCAAAAATTATAGATAGCTACTTTGAACAGTAAGTTTTAATTTTAATCAAATTGGAAACATTTGTAACGAACTAAATAGGAATGTCACATAAATGCCAGATCATTAGGTGAGTACATTTCAAGTTTTATTTTACTTAGATTAAATGTTTATGTGCATTCTGCATTTAATGGTGATTCGTTTGTCAAACAAAGTATTCAATTTTTGTATATATTTCCAATAATCTTTTTGTATAAAAACAGATTTATTTGGTACAGATACCATAAGCCTTCATTGTTGTTGTGCACCTCTGAGCTTCTGCATCAAAATACATGTCATCGTCACACTTAAGAATCTCTCCACTCTCTGCACCATTCACACATTTGATGTAGTGTTGGCAGCCAGGGATCTCAGCCAGTTCGTATTCATTACCCCGACCATCGCAACGATCCTCAGCGCACTTTCGATCGACTCTTGCCTCGCAACCTGCACGTTCCTCGTTAAAGAAAAACTCAAGTGGACATTGATGCCAGGCCGGTGTGGGATCCGGAACACCAGATCCGAGATCACGGCAATAGAAATACCCACGACAGGTTGCGCCATCGGAAACAAAGACGTTACGCTTCGCCAGCTTTTTGGTGCCACACACTTCGATAGGATGCGGGATCTTATGGCATGGGACCAAGGATTTTTTGATGCAATTGCCACTTGTCACATCATAGTAGAGTCCTTCGGGACAAGTAGTCGTAGTGGCCTTACCTGCCTTACAAGTAATGTACTTATCGCAGTTATGTTCATCCCTAATCTTCACTCCGGTGGGCACAATTTGGCATAGCTCAAACTTGGCATTGCATATGGTATCCTTGGGGTAGAGGCACATCTGTTTGTTCTGGTCAAAGTACATGCCGTTCGAGCAAATACCACTACTTAGAACCGTAGTCTTGTTGCAGAAATACCAATTGGCACAGTTGAATGTGTCCCCTATGTAGCCGTTACTCTTCGAGCCGCACGGTGCTTTGCAGTAAGTGTCCGAGGATTCAAGTGATTTCTGGCAAGATCCCTTGCCTAAATTGAAAAGCTGGCCATTACAAAAGCCGCCATCGGAGCTCTTAGAATCCTTGCACGTAATCCAACGATCGCAGTAGCCGGGCTTGCGTAACTTGGTCTTATCCGGAAATAGACGGCAAATGTCCTCACTGCTGCTCAGATACTCCGTTTGGGTGCTGAGCTGCAGCAGGGCTACAAATGCCACTAGCATTAGTAATGCTGCAAAAGTGAAAAAATATTTATTTAATATTTATAAAACTTCCAGCAAAAATAGTTTTAAATTAAGATAGAGACCTTGCATCGTGAGTATAAGCGCCTTGACGGTTAATGAAAACCAAACTAACTGCCGGCAATTTGGAATATGGCATTTATACCGCAGCTGAACATCAATAGACTTCACACACGTAAATTTGTGGTGTGCTGGAACTTCCAAAATGTCACAGGCATATATTAAGAAAGCAATTACTACACTTCAGATAAGATTTGGAATGTCATATTGTATTATTGTATTGCTATCAGTTGAACCAGAACCAGAGGCAAACCTTACCGCAAAAAATTAACACAGCACTATTGACTCTTGCCAAAACTCATTTCACATTTCTGCATTTTTTATTTGCAACAATTTGGCAATAAACACATAAGATTAAGATTTATTTTTTGCCATTTTATGGCCTTGATTGTCGATCGAGTTCAATTGTTTTTGATTCAGCTGGCATCTCAAGTATTTTGGAAGTCCCTGTAGGGTACGCCTTGCATTAAAAATTCCATCACAATTTATTAGTGGGATTTTCTTAAAATTTATGTCGAAAATTGTTGATAAGTTAGACGTAATTATTTTTAAATTGACTACACTCATAACAACAATTGTAAATATATCAATAGTTAAATCATTTTTTGAATACTGATAGTATTTTTGACATTTTTAGTTCACGAAAGTGAAAATCAACCTTAGAAACAACAAATGACCTGTGTGTTTTTATACTTCTGATTCATTATGGGGCTTCCATTTCTCAAATATTTACAAAATGTCATGGCTTAAATCAAATATTAGTAACACTTTTAACGAGAACATTTATGACGAAATCGATTCAATTAAAATACATTTTAGGGTCTTTTCATAAATCATATTCTAAAATTCCAAAATTAGTATTTCATCATTAGAATTAATTATAAATTACTATTTCAGCTATTATCGCATTGGAGAACAAAAATTTTCGAATTTACAATTTCTTCTACTGCTAATCTGTATAAATTTTCTTAAGGTTTTCCTGTTTAAATTTCTTTGATGTGCATAGAATTTCATGAGTTAATAACGTTAAAATTACTTTTTAATCAGAAAATTTTGTCAAACTCTGTGAACTCTTTGCAATTAAAAATAATTAATTGGCTTTTTTATTTAAAAATAAATGGATATAAATAAATAAATTTCTTTTAAAATTATAATCCAGCTTGCATATTAATCTCTATTTATCTCGCCTTATAAATTACAATTCGTCTTATATTTGCTCACTTAAATTTTAAAATTTTAACCACAATAATTAGTATAAAACTGTGTCCAATTGAATCGTCAACTCACAGCCCAAGACAAACCAGAATGCGAAACCTTTTATTGCACATCAGGGGCTTCCACATTGATCGCGGTTGTCACTTGGAGCCGATGCATACAACAAAATTAATACAGTGACTAATAAATAGGTATATATTGAATTGTAGTTGTAATCATACAGATGATGGCACTTAGAAATGATGGCTGTAGAAATTTCACATAAATCACATAAATTCAAAACAGAACTATCTTGTTGTGCCGCTGATCGGTTCCAATAAAAAGCACTGATTTCGAATGGTGCTAGAATTGTAATAAATTAGAATTGGTGATATCTATGCACCAATCGATCTCAGTTCTTCAATTTGAACTGGATGATGCACTGTTCTATATAAATACTCCTTCAAGCACATTTATCAAGGCGATCAACGCGATCGCGATCACGATCACGACTGATAACGAGGCGAGAGTCACAAACGACTGTGTGGGACACATGGAGAACCTCTGCTTAAATCTGAGAAACCTGTTACACCTGAGAAGATTTTTACAATGGACCGTGTACGTGTCTTGTACTCGTCATCGTATGTGAGAGATTGTCGATCAACTCGTATTTCTGTTCGCTGTTCGCATTTCCCTTACATTGCGCTTTCCTACCACACATGGACACCGACCCTAATGGATACCCTCACACACACACAAACAAACACACACACGCATACAGAGATAGTAACAAACATAGTAACCATGTAATGTATACCCTTAAGCCTTCCATGGATCAATCTCTCAACTGTCTAGCCCAAGCCCAAAAGCGTTGGTTGGCATTGCACATTTGTTGCTCTTCTTTGCATCGTTTAGGTTTTATTTATTTATTTTTTTTTACCTTTGTAATTTAATTCAACCGTACCTCGGCATGTGTTTTTCTTATTAAATAATTAGAATTGTTTTGGTTTCAATTTCAAGCGGATCCCATCTAACTCGCTCAAAAGCAGGAAGCCACTCACCGCAGTCGGCTTGACACTTCTTTGGGCATAACAGTACATGTGCCTCTTATGTGTACTATATATCTCTATTGCATATATAGTTTGACAATTTCATGTCTTTGCTCTTTGTCATCTGATCTGGCATAAAATCTAATCATCTTTTGTCTCTTAACTTACTGTTATTCGATTGGCGCTTTGATATCATGAACTTGTACTATCTCTACAAATTTACAACTCTTTGAGCTGTCAGACTGGCCGATAGGCAATCCACGCGCAGCTGAAAGCGATTAGAGCTGGAAAGAATGACGCTACTGAGTACTAAAGCGTAATTTTGGAAAATACCACCCCCAATGGGAGAAACACTTGTACAATCGATTTTTTATTTACACTTTATTTTCATGTTCATCTTTTTTTATTTATATTTTATCAGTTACCAACACATTTTATTCCAATCTGTGTTAGAAAACTACTTACTGAGCTTTCAGCCATTTAAAAAAAAAATCTAAATAAATGTAACACTGACTTTTGGAAAAATACACTCTGCAAATTAAAATCAAACAGATTTTTAACTATCCATAGTATTTTTGAACCCTTGATAAGGAATTGTCATAAATAATTAATCAATTTATTCAATCACTGATTGAATACAACAAAAAATTCAGAAGTATACAATTTAAAAAATTCTCCCAGAACATTCAATGCAAGTGGAGAAAAGTATGCTATGAAAATAAAAAGTTGAGAAATACCTTTGATTTGCGTGCATGTAAAAATAAGAATATATTTTGTTGCATACTTTTGGTCAAGACTTGGTAAATTGATCATAATTATTTGACATTAATTTATAGTAAAAAAATATAAGGTATTTCCCATTTCTTAGGACAATCGTATTTAGCTATGAAATGAATTTCCCATTGAGATAATTAAACATCCTATAGAGAATACATATAAAAATTAAAATGTGCAATTTAAAGTTGTTGTAGTGCAGTAAAAATAGTTGGCAAATTTGAAATGTTTTCATTCATTGACGAGTTGATAACAAAATTGAGATCCTAACGATGCCTAATCAGCAAGGAGAACAACATAAAGTAAAGTGCGGTAGAAATTACAAACAGACGTGTGTCGATAAGGGGGCGTCGAATCCGAAACAACAGCGTAATTACACACACACGCAGTTTCGATAACAAAGCGAGAGAATTAATCAAGAGATAAATATGGTGATTGGTATTATCAAAAGATTGACTACTGATTTCATTCACAAATGTATGTACATATACATATATGCGAATGCCAATTTTTCCACATCAATAAATGCTATGGAGCTGCCTGGATCGAAGTTCAGTTGAGTTAGAATTTGCTCAGCGTTTAAAGGAGAATAATGTGCAAGCTAAAGGGAATCGGTAAGTGAGATTAGAGAGTGGTTTATTTACCAGATCTAACGTAAATATATCTTCTTTTTCCACTCGATAACTAGCTTTTCTTTGTCTCCTCTTCGCACTGGGTGTGCAGAGCAAGCTCAGTCAATGGTCGGATATCTGTGCGTTTGAAACGGATGGTACTCGTCTGCCTTTACCTCTGGATTGTAAACGGTTTGTGCTCTGTCTAGAACGGGAAGTGGCTGAAATTCGTAGCTGTCCACGTGGTCTACATTTCAATCCGAAACTGGGTGAATGTGATTTTCAATGGAGGGCCGACTGTAGCGGCCTCTCGCTTTATGCAACCACCGACAACGATGAGGACTGCGCTTGCACCTGTTGTGCCGATGAGTGCAGTTCCAGCGAGCCGACAGATCCCACACCACCTTGCAATCCAGAGGAGGAAACCACAAACTCCAACGAGGAGGAATCCACCACCGATTCGAGCATTGTTACTGAATCACCCGAAGAGGCTAGCACTGGTACCTTCGATACGGATCCATCCGATAGCAGCAGTCAGACGCCCCCAATTGAGAGCAGTACACAGAGCCCGAATCCTTCGGATAGCACAAGTCAGAGCCCACCAGCAGAGAGTAGTACCCCTCAGTCCCCTCCAGTACCAAGTAGTACCAGTGCTCCATCTGACAACCAGGTACCAGCTTATTGTGCCGACAAGCGTGCCGCATGTGCCAATCAACCGGATGGTGCCATGGTTCCCGTTGAAGGCGTCTGCACAAATTACTTTCAATGCAGTCATGGCTGTTGCAAGGAGTTCATTTGTCCAGGTGGCTTGTACTTTAATTTCAAGACAAATAACTGTGACTATTTCTGGAATGTGCAATGTGAGCCATTGTCATCTCCTGATGCAGGTGGTGAGATTGCTGGTCCATCGGGCACAACCTGTACCAGTTCAGGTGTTTGCGAAGGAAAGCGTGATGGCATGAAGTTTGCTGATCCCGATTCGAATGGTTACTTTGTTTGCCAGTGTCAATGTCCCATTGCGATGACATGCGATCCGAAGACAACGTTCAATCAGGAGGCGCAGGTTTGCGATTGGGACACTTCTGTGATCTGTCCTGATGGATTAGTCTACAATGCCACCTCCAAGCAGTGTGACTATCCAGAGGGCTACGTTCCTCAGGTTGAATGCGATAATGACAGCACCGTATGCCAGGGTCAGCCAGATGGCACTCTTATGCCCATAGATGGTGTCTGCAATAAGTTCTACAAGTGCAGCTTCAATTGTGCAGTGGAAAAGATCTGTCCAAACAATTTGGTCTATGACCCCGCTACAAAAATTTGTGATTATCCACAAAATGTCGATTGCCCCTGGCCCTATACGCCACCGTCTGGTCCGAATGCAGGACCCTCTGGTATTTCGTGTGTGAATCCCGGTCGCTGTCTGGGACAACGCGAAGGAACTTTCCTACCTTCATTGACAAGCTGCAGTGGCTATTCGGTCTGTCAGTGCGAGTGTGAGATTGAAATGCAGTGCAAACAAGGCTTATATTGGGATTCAGTGTTGAAAACTTGCAACTATGAATCCAACGTGAAATGTGACCTCTAAAATGTACGTTACTATATAAATAAATATACCAAGTTTATCAAATTGGTACTTGTTTTTCATCATTTTTAGAAACTTCAGTTCTTATAATTCCTACAGGTAAAAAGACGAAAATCTAGACTAATTGGATATAGGGTTCATGTCTAGAGTTACTACAAAAATATAAAAAGAGTACTTCAACATACATATTTTTAATTATTTACAAACTATTGTTTTATTTGAGAAAGTAGTGAATTTAAATTGCATATTAAATTAAAAAATATTGGAATATTAAAAATATATCAATAAAAGTTATTGATATAAATAACAGTGTACTTAGCTGAATGCTCACCATCATTCTCAATTTTTAATTAAACTATTCTTGCATTAAAAATAAAGTAAGTAGTTTACATGCCTTTTAAAAACAATGTGATATTGTAGATAACGTTTTAATGTAATGTGATATTATCAGGGCCATTGACAGATAAAAATTTCATTACTATGATTGAAGGAAAATATAAAAGCTGAAAAATAAAACCAAAACATTTAGTAAACGACCGTGTACCAAGGAAATTACAGTTCAAAATGTATCTTTCATTGTTAAAAAAATATCAAAATGGTATAACTAAAATCCTGAAAGATCAGATATCTTAAAAGAACATCAATCATAAGTATTATTATTTATTATGCAGTGCTCCTTCTGTGCCTTCTGTGTTGGCAGTTCACTGAAGCCTTGACCTCGGACTGCTGCAATGAAGGTGAAACCAAGGAAGACTCTAACGATTGCACCAGCTACTTCGTTTGCTGTAATGGAGCATTTGTATCAAAGACTTGCGAAAGTGGAAACTATTGGAATTCTAATTCAGGATCTTGTGCACCAAATAATGGACAATGCTGTCCTAGTACTGGAACTTGTATAGACAACGAGTTGGAAGTTGATCCCCAAAATTGTGCCGCATACTATCAGTGTGTAAAGGGACAATTTGTAAGCCAAAAGTGTGCGAGTGGTTCTTACTTTGATACCATAATTAAGGCATGTGTTATCGATACCGAATGCATTTGCACTTCTTAGTACTGTCAACTTGAGGTATATCAAATGTAAAACAGATAAATAAAATTTCATTCACCTTGTAACACATTTTGTATGCTTTCTTTGATATTGAGTACGTCAAGGTATATTGAAAGATTTTACTATTCAAATATATAAAGTTGTGTATTAAAATTGCAAAAAGAGGTATTAGAGTTCTTTATATGTATAGCCATTTCAAGATACTTAATAATGCTTCATTTTAAAAGCTTCCTTCTAACGGCTTCAATTTAATATTAAATAAGAAAATCGTCTGAAGAATTTTAAGTAGAGGAAGCTTTCGTATTCTACCGCATATATTTTTATAATTTGTACACATCACGATCATGCTTGACAGAGCACTTTCAATTTGTTTGATCAAACCATATGTATTCGTATTTCCGGTTAGTTATTTTTTGCAATGACCTTAAAGAAATCAAATGATAAATATATTTTCTTTATCATATATAAACTTTCTATTTGTGAGAGTCGATAAAAATAACTTATTGGCGTGTTCAACTTGCATATACCAGATATTTATCAGTAGTGGGTCCTCTTTATCATTGTGAATTGCATCCGACCCAACGAATTGAAACATTTAATTATATTAATTGCCTGAAAATATAAAAGGCGGTACACAAAGTAGAAGAGTTCAGTAGGCGAATCTTCCCGAAAGGAATACGTCGTTCAAACATTTGCACACTAAAAATGATTCACAAGCAAACGTTTAATCTGGGTGAGATGCTTCTTTATATTCAACTAGTTCTACAATAATTAACAAATATAAATGTTTATTTATATTTTTTAAGCATTTTTCCTATTGTTTGCCGTCACAATTTCCACACGTGTTGCGGCTGAAGATTGCTGTGAACCCGGCGATACCAAACCCGACGAGGATGATTGTTCAAAGTATTTCGTTTGCTGTACAGGTCAATTCAAACCTATGTCCTGCCCCCAAGGAGAATACTGGAACGTTAAGGCTGAGAAATGTCTAAAGGATGATGGACAGTGTGTAACCACCCCATCGACCCCTACCCCATCGACACCTACCCCATCGACCCCTACCCCATCAACCCCTACGCCATCAACCCCTACCCCATCAACCCCAACCCCAACGACAGTATGCCAATCAACACCAAGCATACCAACCTGTTCGGAGGGAGATGTTAAGGAGAATTCATCCAACTGTGCCGGATTCTACAAGTGTGTTAATGGAAAGTACGTAGCCCAGGTCTGTGAGAGTGGAAATTACTGGAATGTTAAGGCTAAGAAGTGTGAAAAGGATGAAGGACATTGTGTTACCACACCATCCACACCAACCCCATCAACCCCTACTCCATCAACCCCTACCCCATCAACCCCATGCGTATCAACGCCAGCCCCAACTTGTGTGGACGGAGATGTCAAGGAGAATCCAGCCAACTGTGCCAAATTCTTCAAGTGCATCAATGGAAAATACGTAGCCCAGGTCTGTGAGAGTGGAAATTACTGGAATGTTAAGGCTAAGAAGTGTGAAAAGGATGAAGGACATTGTGTTACCACACCATCCACGCCAACCCCATCAACCCCTACCCCATCGACCCCTACCCCATCAACCCCTACGCCATCAACCCCTACCCCATCAACCCCAACCCCAACGACAGTATGCCAATCAACCCCAAGCATACCAACCTGTTCGGAGGGAGATGTTAAGGAGAATTCATCCAACTGTGCCGGATTCTACAAGTGTGTTAATGGAAAGTACGTAGCCCAGGTCTGTGAGAGTGGAAATTACTGGAATGTTAAGGCTAAGAAGTGTGAAAGGATGAAGGACATTGTGTTACCACACCATCCACGCCAACCCCATCAACCCCTACCCCATCGACCCTACTCCATCGACCCGACCACATCGACCCCTACCCCATCGACGCCTACCCCATCAACCCCTACGCCATCAACCCCTACCCCATCAACCCCTACCCCATCAACCCCTACCCCAACGACAGTATGCCAATCAACACCAAACCCACCAACCTGTGTTGAGGGAGATGTTAAGGAGAATCCATCCAACTGTGCCGGATTCTACAAGTGTGTTAATGGAAAGTACGTAGCCCAGGTCTGTGAGAGTGGAAATTACTGGAATGTTAAGGCTAAGAAGTGTGAAAAGGATGAAGGACATTGTGTTACCACACCATCTACACCAACCCCATCAACCCCTACCCCATCAACCCCTACCCCATCAACCCCTACCACAGCAACACCATGCCAATCAACACCAAACCCACCAACCTGTGTGGAGGGAGATGTTAAGGAGAATCCATCCAACTGTTCCGGATTCTACAAGTGTGTTAATGGAAATTACGTAGCCCAGGTCTGTGAGAGTGGAAATTACTGGAATGTTAAGGCTAAGAAGTGTGAAAAGGATGAAGGACATTGTGTTACCACACCAGCCCCATCAACCCCTACCCCATCGACCCCTACCCCATCAACCCCTACCCCATCGACACCTACCCCATCATCCCCTACCCCATCAACACCCACCCCATCAACTTGTGTTGAGGGTGAAGTTAAGGAGAATCCTTCCAACTGTGCCGGATTCTACAAGTGTATCAGTGGAAAATACGTAGCCCAGGTCTGTGAGAGTGGAAATTACTGGAATGTGGCTGCTAAGAAGTGTGAAAAGGATGAAGGACATTGTGTTACCACACCAACCCCATCAACCCCTACCCCATCAACCCCTACCCCATCGACCCTACCCCATCAACCCCTACCCCATCGACACCTACCCCATCATCCCCTACCCCATCAACACCCACCCCATCAACTTGTGTTGAGGGTGAAGTTAAGGAGAATCCTTCCAACTGTGCCGAATTCTACAAGTGTATCAGTGGAAAATACGTAGCCCAGGTCTGTGAGAGTGGAAATTACTGGAATGTGACTGCTAAGAAGTGTGAAAAGGATGAAGGACATTGTGCTACCACACCATCCACACCAACCACACCCACTACACCAGCAACTCCAACTCCATCAACCCCAACCACACCAACTTGCGTAGAAGGAGAAAAGGAAGAGAATCCCGCCAATTGTGCTGGATATAAGGAGTGCATAAACAATGTCATGGTGATTCGACAGTGTCCCGCCCAGACTTATTTCGATAAGGAATTGCAGGTTTGTGTTATCGATGCTGATGGCATATGCGTCCCTAAAGTCTGCGATCCCGATTGCTGTGATAAGCCCAACGATTGGTTAGGATCCGTTGACAAGAACTGTTCCGCATTCATACAATGTCTCTATGGAAATAAGTTCCAGCAGAAATGTCCCAACAATCTGCACTTCAATAACTTAACCAAGGAGTGCGATTATCCCGAAAAAGTTCAGTGCGAAGATGGCGCTGCACCACCCAGTGGTCCCACCGCGGGTCCTTCGGGCACCTACTGTGAGAGCAAGGGCCGTTGTGTTGGCAAACCCGATGGAACCTTGATGGCGGATGACAACAATGTCTGCAGCGGTTCTTATGTGATTTGCCAATGTGAATGCGAGGTGGACTTCAAATGTCCTGCCTCCCTGGTGTTCAATGTAAAGGAAAGTGTCTGCGATTGGCCAGCAAAATCTAATTGTTAAGCTTAAACAATAAAACTATACATGAAGCTGCACTAAGATGTTTTCTGAGTATCAATTTTTGGAGTGAAAATTATTTTTCGACACGATTTTTTTCAGTAATTACAGCCAATCCTGTTGAGAGAGTACTGAAAGGCGTACAAATTGAATTCAAATTATGAAAATTTGTAAAAACTGCAACTTTTTAAAGAGGCTAAAAATTTGAATCTTAGTTTTAGTTATGCTTCTCTTAAATATATGTCTTTTAATTAAATTTCAGATCAGTAAAAGCAGACAAGAAATTAATTAATTATAAAGAGTAAAGTATAACTTTAAATTTATTAACTCGTTCTTATGTTTTTACACACTTAAAAAATCATATTTAAAATTTACGAGTAGAAAATAATGGATATTAAATGTGATTTACATATTTCGGAATAGTACTATATAAAGAACTTATTTTTGTAGACAATTTTTGGTTGAGTAGATCTTACATTTGCTGACTTTATATGAAATAAAAATGCAGGAGATGTTGATATGTTTCTGATCCTGAGGTGTTATAGACAATATAACTCACAATTTCCTTTGATCATATATAATATGTAGGAAATAGATAATGAGTAGGAGTTGTGAAATGAGACCACAAAGAAAGACATCGCTGACGCAAAAGAGTAGTCTTAAAGATATCATTGGAGTGACATTGGAAAAAGACTTCAAATTCATCGAATGCGCTTAAGTTTATATTGTGAACATAATTACAAAATTACAATGTATTTTTCTTCGGCTTTCTTTTACTTAAACTTTTCTTATTACTTTTCTTAGTTTGTTTTTCCTCCTTTTGCAGCTCACACTGAGCGATCTTTGGATAGTCACAACGCTTTGCCTCGGCATTAAAATGCAATCCTGCGGGACAATCCATGACCAGGAACATCATGTTACTGCAAAGTAAAAATTTACCACAATCCTCGCGATGTGGAACCAAAGCATCTTGCTTCATCTCAGAGCAAAGACCAGCGGTTACCGCCGGAGTATCTTGATATACAATCTCCTGATTACTTTCCTGATTAAAAGTACACTTGGCATCGGCTACCTTCATGCAGATATGACGGTGGGGGCTAAAGTGTTGTTGACTCGGACAGTGACGCAGCTGAGGATGTTTTGATTTACACACATAGTACTCAGTACAGGAGCCCTCTTTCACCAGAGTTACGCCATTTTTTTTTCCTAAACATAATCTTTCAATCGAGCTCGTATTCTGTAATTCCTTATTTGGCTTTACTATCGAAACTATCGGCTTTTGTTTTGTGGGTGGTGGTCGTCTCGTTGTTGAAGGTTCCTCCATTTCATCACTTTCTAATTCCGACAAATCACTTTCAATGTCATCCATATCATCCATGTCATCTATGTCATCCTGATCGCCATCGTCTAGCATTTCATAGGGACAGTGTACCTTACGGGCATCATCGCATTGTAAAGTAGTTGGGTTAAATCGGTTTTTTTCATCGCAGGTTCCAACAATAGCTATTCCATTATTACAAATGTAATATCCTTGGCATGATCCAAACATCGGAAACAGTCCGCCATCCTTTCCCTCGCAGATGGATGTTGGAAACATAAAACCCGTCTTTAAAAGAAAGGGTCATTATTCTTAATAATAAAATGAAATAAGAATTTATAACCTTACCTTAAACTGCGCAAAAGATTCTGTATTTTGGATCAGAATTATCCAAAGAGTGAGAAGAGACCTCATGCTTCTTGTTCCGATCATGTTGCTGTATAAACTGGATCTCTGTGGTATCTACACTTGTATTTTATAGACTGAATTCATCTGGGAAATTTGCATGAAGTGCCAATCTGTTAAATGTACAGTCTTTGATAAAAATCAACGGCAATTCTAAGTGTGACTGGTACTTCTGTACTTGTTACTTGATTTCGATTTTACTGCGAACTGATAACAACCTCCATTGATGAACAACGAATGTTAAAGAAGAATTTCATATCAAGATGGTGAATGACTTACCTTCATATACAGAAAATATATCTACTGTTCTATTATCATTTTATTATAGTAGTTTTTTCAGATATTATTATAAACGCGCTAAAACAAACATATTAACATATTAAGTCATTTAGAAAAACGCTTTTTTCCTGAACAGCTCTTATGTTTATTTTTCTATTAAATTAATTCAATAATAAAATCGAATTCATACAGATAAAGAGACGTACAGACTGTCATAGAGATGGGTACAGCTTAAACGAGTTGACTGTTGAAATTGATCGGAATCAGAGGCTTGTAAATGGTATATGCGCTAACAAACATGTTACCTATATTCATAACATACAGGGTATAAAAAAACATGTGCAAAACTTCTTATCTGCAAAACCAATCAATATCTAATGCTCCTAAGGGTATGCCCTTGAAATGAGATTATAACAGCACTGACCAAAAGTATGCAATGATTTTCCTGTTAGTTAGCCCAATGCATTGGGTCCTTAGAGGTTTTAATTATGTTTGGGTGAATGATTGGGGAAATGGAGTGTCACAAAACTAATACAAAAGCTCTATTAGTTTTTTTAATGTTTATTTAATGAATCATAACAATTTCTATTGGTTTCATATCCTATAACACTAATCGTCTTGAATGATCAAGTGTATAGTATTTATAAAATGAATAGGCGTATGACCCAAATTTGTATATTCTTAGCTTGTTTTCCGAACTCTTCTGGAAACACCAAAACAATGTTTTTTATTTGGTGAACAAATAATTTTTAATTAAAAATCTGCGGTTAAAAGAAATTGAGGCAATATCTTATCGATTATGTATTCGTTAGTATTTACTATCGTAAGAAGTGTCTTTTGAGTTGATATGATGTTACGTGTTACTAAAATTCGATCCATTAGTCACTTTAGTTTCTTTGAAGACATCGAAGAATAAACATAAAATTCAGCAAAGTTAAAGCTAAAATTAAGTGAAAAACAATTAAATAAATTAATAGTGAATGAATCACAATCAGGAAAAATATAAAAATAAAGTTTATTAAAGATTATTAAAACCTACAAATATGAAAGGTAAGCAAACAACAAAATGTTATAAGAATTCCTCATTTACTTCTGATACTAACTTAAAAAGTTTTATAATAACTTCAAGAAAAAACTTTGGAAATTTTCTTTACATGTTAATGTATTTTGTATTCATTATCAAGTCACATTCTTTATAGTATATGAGACTGTGAACTTGGGGGTGCTCGCACCAATATTCTATTTTTACTCCATTTTCTAAATTTTCTTCGCACGAGCTTGGCCATTTACTATAGGGTTTGGTTCAATCAGACGAAGTCTCTATTGAATTATCTAATCAAGGAGTATGCAATTCTATTTTGACTTATTGAATGTCATGCCTGTAAACATGTAGTATTTCCGGAAGCTTTGAAACGTTTTTTGTATTGCCCAAATATAATTAAATGCTAAGCAATAAATGGGAAATACTGCATACTATAAGTGTTATTAACTTTGACATACCCTAACATATACAATGATAAGTATAATAAACTACATTGATAAATACAAATATAATATTAAATATACAATATTTACATAAATCGGCATCCTCTAAAAATATAGATCAAATAATAAGAGATCGTAAGATTACAAATTTGTTAAGTAGTAAAAAATAGGGTATAGCAAATGCAAAATTCATTTTGCGCTTGCATAAATGGTAAAAATGATAAAGATCTTGATATCAATTTGATAAGGATGGAGGCTGTAGGCTACTTTGCTAATGAGACAGCCATTTGGCCAATATTATTTTTAGCACATTTATAAATTTTTGCACAGTATATATAGCACAACAGGGAGCTGATACTCCACTCAGTGCTGTGTAGAAACTGGAATCTTTAAAACATACATTTTGAGCTTCAGCAAACAATCAACAGCTATGCGGAACATATATGGTAAACTTCCGGAAAAACGAAATAAAACGGGATAAGTTAATCAATCCCTTTTGGTATTTTACAGTTTTTACCACTCTGCTTCTGGCAGTATCTGCCAATAGCATTTTTGGTGCTAGCTTGGAAAATCGGCAATATCTGCATGTATTTTGTCGAGGAAATTCCAATGGCATTCGAGCTTTGGTGCCAGGCAGCTGTTCCAAATACTTCGAATGTCAAAATGGAAAACCCATAGAATACACTTGCCCTAAATACTATGACTTTAAGACAAGAAGTTGCGTTACCTACAATCCGGGCTGCACCTTAAACGATCCCATAGTCTTCCAAAAGACATCAGTGAAATCTGGGGATACTCCATGCTCCCCAACAATACCTCCACCGTGTACTACAATCCGTCCACCATGCACCGGAAATGTTACACCCTCCACACCAAAAACAAGCACACCCTCTGCTGTAACTCCATGCAGTACAACCACCACAACAACGACTCCGTGTGACACAACCACAACAACAACGACTACAACTACGACTACAACAACAACCACTACAACGACAACGACCACAACAACGACAACAACAACGACAACTACAACATCGAGTGATACAACAACGACCACAACTCCATGTGACACAACAACAACAACTACAACTACAACAACCACTACAACGACAACAACAACACCCACAACAACTACTACTACTACTACAACGACTATAGCAACGACAACCACAACACCGTGTGATACAACAACCTCTACAACAACCACTACAACAACCACTACAACAACCACTACAACGACAACAACAACAACTACTCCTACAACGACTACAACAACAACAACGACAACCACTACAACGACAACAACAACAACTACCCCTACAACGACTACAACAACAACAACAACGACAACCACAACACCGTGTGATACAACAACCACTACAACAACAACGACAACAACTACAACAACAACGACTACAACAACCACAACAACCACAACAACAACTACTTCAACAACCACTACTACTACCACCACAACACCAAGTGACACAACGACAACCACAACTCCATGTGACACAACACCAACATCAACTACAACAACGACAACAGCTACTACTACAACAACGACCACAACATCCACAACAACAACTACTACAACAACCACTACAACAACCACTACAACAACCACTACAACGACAACAACAACAACTACTCCTACAACGACTACAACAACAACGACAACCACAACACCGTGTGATACAACAACCACTACAACAACAACGACAACAACTACAACAACAACGACTACAACAACCACAACAACCACAACAACAACTACTTCAACAACCACTACTACTACCACCACAACACCATGTGACACAACACCAACATCAACTACAACAACGACAACAACTACTACAACAACGACCACAACATCCACAACAACAACTACTACAACAACCACTACTACTACCACCACAACACCTAGTGACACAACGACGACCACAACTCCATGTGACACAACGACAACAACAACAACTACTACTACGACAACCACTACTACAACCACCACAACAACGACCACAACAACCACAACAACAACTACTACAACAACCACTACAACAACCACTACAACGACAACAACAACAACTACTCCTACAACGACTACAACAACAACAACAACGACAACCACAACACCGTGTGATACAACAACCACTACAACAACAACGACAACAACTACAACAACCACAACAACAACTACTTCAACAACTACAACCACCACAACCCCATGTGACCCAACGACGACCACAACTCCATGTGACACAACATCAACATCAACTACTTCAACTACAACAACGACAACAACAACTACTACTACAACAACCACTACTACAACCACCACAACAACGACCACAACTACTACAACAACCACTACTACTACCACCACAACACCATGTGACACAACGACAACCACAACTCCATGTGACACAACATCAACATCAACTACAACAACGACAACAACTACTACTACAACAACGACAACAACGACCACAACAACCACAACAACAACTACTACAACAACCACTACTACAACCACCACAACACCATGTGACACAACGACGACCACAACTCCATGTGACACAACAACCACTACAACAACGACAACAACAACAACTACTACTACAACAACGACCACAACAACGACAACAACAACAACAACTACTACAACCACCACAACACCATGTGACCCAACGACAACCACAACAACGTGTAGACCAACGACAACCACAACAACGTGCAGAACAACATCGACGACATCTTGCCCAATCACCACGCCCACTACTTGCAGCACAACAACCGTTTGTGTGACAACAGAACCTCCTTGCGATGTAACCACGAAGCCTCCGTGCGCGTCGGGATCAAGTGCTGCTATCTCTTCGCATAATAATCGCAAACCCATTCGTGTGCGTCCCAGCTTTAGGCCACTCCCAGAAGTACTCCAGATGGCCAAGGGCTCCACAACAACAATCGCCGATGTCCAGATTCAGATCGTGTGTGTAGGAAAACCCGACGGTTTCCTGTTGGCATCTCCAGAACGTTGCAACGACTACTATATCTGCCGTCATGGACAGGCCCTGAAGGTTAGCTGCGGTGAAAGATACTTCAATGGACAAAAGGGTATCTGCGATTTGCCAGAGAATACAGGATGTGTTCAGTCCTAATCGAAGACACCTTGAATAGTATCCAAACACAGTATTACTTGAAAACGAGATCGGAAAATTTAACTAAGTAATTGATATAATATTTAAAATAAAACATGCAAGCGCCTAAAAAAGGCAGTTCATTAATTGACTTAGTGTTTTATTGGGCAAAGATGAATAATTTTATTGAAGATTAAGAAGGAGGTTCTTATAGGTAATGCTCTGCTCTAATCTATGGAAAATAGTTCCGGTGTTCATTATCCGATCGGACTGAAATCTGTCAACGGGTGATGAACTCAGAGTACTATACAATAAATATCATATTTGTTATTAACCATTTATATTTAAATTGTTTTATTTCAGATTACTTATTCCAATTGCTTATTATGATGACATCATTCCTGATATATGGAAATATGACGTATGCAGATGGGAATACCACAACGATAATTGACTTTAAATGTTTATCCAGTGGTTATTTCGAATATACACAAGAATGTACTGCTTATATATCATGTCGCGATGCAGAAGCAGAACTTAAGTATTGCACGGCCGATAAAATCTTCAATGAAATTCTACAAATTTGTGACACACCCGAATCGGTAGATTGTAATACATCCAAATATGTGAAAACGACAAGTCCAGACCACACCTTTAAAGGGCCAAAACAAATTAGCCGAGACGACAATCCATGTGTTGGACAAAAGGAAGGCATATCCTTTCCTTTATTTACAGACTGTCATCAGTATATTCTATGTTTGGGTAATGATAAGTCTGTTATAGTCAACTGTCCTGTGAATGCTTGGTACGACCCGAAGTCCGGCAATTGTGGACCAGACGTTTCGTCTACAGCTTGTCTTGAATATCAAATAACCAGCACGACTTCCACTTCTTCACCAAATCCAGACGAACTCTGTTTGGGTCAAGAGTTGGGAGTCTCCTATCCATTGATGACAGACTGTAAAAAGTATATAGTATGCCTGGGCAATGGGGAAGCAGCAATAGTTAACTGCATTTTTAATGCTTGGTACGATCCCTTAACTGGAGATTGTGGACCGAATGTCTCACCAACGGCATGTATGGGGACTACAACAACGGTAGCACCGACAACTATGAAGACTACCTCAGCTATCAGCACAACTACCACTCAATCGACAACCAGCACAACGGATCCACCAATTAGCCCTGATGTTTGTGGTGGGCTTATCAATGGGGAGTATGTGGCGTACCCCGATAACTGTAGTAAGTATATCGTGTGTGTAGAACCAATACCCATTGCATTTTATTGCACACCCGGGTATTACTTCAATGAGGAACTTCAGGTGTGCGTCGATTGGGCTCAAAGTGACTGCCCAGCAGTATTGCCACCGGAATATACAACGCCTGGATATACAGCACCCTCCATCTGCGAGAATAACAATGACGGTACTCTTCCTTATCCAGAAAACTGTCGGTGGTTTATAAAATGCATCAATGATGTTGTTTCCATGATGGGAGTTTGCAATAACGAAGAGTACTACGATCCATCAATTGGCAATTGTAGTGCAAGTGCATCTCCTGATGCCTGTCTTCAAAATTACTCGACAAGCACAACAAGTGATGATGGAGGTAGAAGTACTACAACAACTACACTTCAGCCTACGACAACTTCAACAACAATCGCTAAATCAACGTCAACAACAACAACAACGACTACGACACCTGCACCTTCACCTGATCCCTGTGAGGATGTTCCAGTGGGAAAACTAGTGCCTTATCCCTACGACTGTACAAAGTTCATTAAGTGCGAAAGACCTACACCTGTGGTCTACGATTGTGTGAAAGGTCAAGAGTTTAGTGCTAAACTTGAACGCTGTATGGCCCCTTGGGTTGCAAACTGTACAATCACAGGGAGAATTATGAAACCCTTGTTCTTTAAAGTATTCAAAAACATATAAGAGAAATTGTAAGGTTCTTAGTCGATCTTCCGACTCCTTTTAAAGAATAAAATAAATATTGTTATATAACGCACATTCCTTGGATTTTATTATTAATCAACCTTTCTGGCAACCAGAATTAGATATATCACAAGATTGACTATACCGATTCCAATATAAGCCGTCGGGACAATAGAGCACATTAGTTGTTGGACCGCAGTAAATAAACTTTTGGCAATCTCCGGGATATGGCAGATACTTCATTCCAACAGCATTTATGCATAGATATTCAGGATTTATTGGTAGACGATGACCAGGTCGTACTGTCGTCTGAATTAAAGTAGGCGGAGTAGCTGCAGTTGGAACAATCGGAGTAAAATTGTTGTTCCAAGATGGAATGATAGATGAACTTGTCGGCGATAAGCAACCCGCAAATTGAGGCAGATCACAACGCTGACTCAGGGCATTCCAATGATAATTATCTGGACAGCTCAGAGTTTGTGTTTTGTAGTACCGACTGCAATCTCCCGGATAGGGGCTGTAGTGTTCATGTTGTTTAATCGGTTCTGACGGATCAATAGACTTGTCACAATTAGAGTACTGCTTGAAATCACAGCGATAGGTTAGCTGGCTCCAATAAAAGTTATCGGGACACTGATGAGCGTAACCAAGACCATTCAGACAGGTATAATACTTGCGACAGTCGTTAGGATAGGGGAGCATCACTATATGATTGGGATCATCATAAACTGGACATTGAGTCAACTCAATAGGTGCTTCGGCTCTTAAGAGCTGTGAAAAAAAATTATAAAAAGCTGCTGTATTTTTATTATTTTCTACTTACCAATCCATTACTAGCATTGGCATAGCTGGTAGTTACTATGGTAACTAAAAGCAAGCAACTAAACCAGAAAAACTTCACCACTGTAAAAAGAGAAAAGACAATTATTTTTATGTTTCCATTACAACTTGCGTTCACTTGCTTATGATTCGATCAATCCAAACATAAGATTGTACTTAATTTTTATTTCCATCGGCTTTTTATATAATTTCTTATCAGAATCTTAAGTAAAATGTGTAAATAGAATAGCATTGTCAAGTGCAATTTAAATATGTTTTTCGAACGAAAGCTTATCCACTTAATAGGTCATTCGACTTATTCCAAGAACTGACAAACAAATCAACATATTCTCTAAATATTAATATTGTTGATAATTCCGTTTGAAGGGCGCTTCGGAAATATATAAAACCGTTCCGCAGCATAGCATTTGTCACACAGATTTTACTTCTTCAGTCAAAAGTGAGTACAATTAACAAAATATTTTAATATAGCTTTAATTTACTTTAATTTCACAGTGATATTTAAGATATGTATTGTTACGTGCATCGCATTATCTATCTTAAATAGTTTCTCCACATCAATGAACGTCTTAAGCGATACTACGTACTCTTCTTATCCTGGCAACTGTAATCTGTACTATGAGAGACGATCTTTTAACTGTCCATTTAACTCATATTGGAGTGAAGAGTTACAGCGATGTGATAGTATAAATTATTCCAACTGTTCAAAATTTATAGTTAATCCTTCTACTGACTTCGATAATCATAATCTAGTTCAGCTATGTGCAAATCAACTGGGAATGTTTATACCATATCCGGGTAACTGCAGTCGGTTTATCCAGTGTGACTACGTGCCTTTTGTGAAGATCTGTCCGGAATATTTATATTGGAACTCCAAATTGCTCACCTGCGACAAATTATGCATATAACTTGACAATTTTAATGAAAAAAACTTGAAAAATGAATTAAGTGTGGTAGACACACCATTAAATACATGTTTCAATGTTCCCTTTAAGCTTTTACTACCCGGCAACATATGGATACAGGGTGTACTACTCCCCAAATAAAGATCTTTGCTTATTAATAGAATATTTATTTTATTTGTGTATACATTCGTTGCATACTTTCAGGCTGATCGCAATTTTATTGTGGTTCAGCAATCATTTTAATTCTATTAAAAAAATCTTTCACAAAATAGTATTATACTTAATAACTTCTATTAAGTGCTATTGATTTTGCCAGCTTTCGATTAATATTTTACAACTTTTAAAAAGATATCAGCAAAGACAAAGAAAATGCCCAATGAGATAGGAGATAGGAAATATTATTAAACTCAATTATACTTATAATAATTCATTTAATGGATTACTATAAATACGAAACGGCTCTGAAATATGTATTAAATGCTAATTATTTATTGGTGTCTATTCAATTGGACTTATAAAATTGGACTAATTAAATACTCTTTAAAAGCGGTCAACAATTATAGTTATGAGTTTTTCCAATAAAGATTGAATTCGATTATATGCAAGTATAATTATTTGTTCAATAGAATATTAAAAATAGGAACCAGTTATGAATGACGTTCACGAAAAATATTGTTTATTGGCTAATATTACGAGGACTGTTTGATTGAAAAATGTATTTTTATGCAAATCTTGTCTTTAGATAAGATAAATATATTAGCATTGAGCATGTTATATACTAATTAGATATTGATAACGCTACGATGCATTTCCCGATAGTATATATATAAAGAACAGATCTAACAATTGCCTTAGTACCGACGAATAGTTGATCAAAAGAGCAAAATGAAATGTGGGTTTCGTAAGAAAATTAATTTAATTCTCCCAAGATATACTGAAATATAGTACAATGTAAAGATAAATCTATATATATTTCAGTGGTCTCCGGTCTATTAATATGCTTGGAGCTAATACTACTTGTCTCAGCCCTCAACGCCAGAATATGCATCACACCAAACACAACGACTGTGGCCCCTACAACAACGGAGAAACCGGATAATCCAGAAACAGCACCAACCAAATTGCCAACGAGACCAACTACATTGTCCACTGGACCAACTGATTCTCCTTCAAGTCCAACAGATTCACCACCGAGTTCAACAGATTTGCCACCGAATCCAACTGATTCTTCTCCAAATCCAACAGATTCACCACCGCGCCCAACAGATTCGACACCAAGTCCAACTGATTCTCCACCGAATCCGACAGATTCTCCCCCGAGTCCAACTGATTCTCCTCCACAACCAACGGATTCCTCACCACAGCCAACTAATTCTCCACCAAGTCCAACTGATTCTCCTCCAAAACCAACTGATTCTTCCCCGAGTCCAAGTGATTTACCACCAAAACCTACTGATACACCCCCGAGTCCAACGGATTCGTCCTCGAGTCCAACTGATTCACCCTCAAAACCTACTGATTCTCCTCCAAAGCCAACTGAATCTCCGCCAAGTGGAACTGATTCTTCTCCAAAACCAACCGATTCGCCTCCGAGTCCAACTGATTCTCCTCCAACTGACTTGCCTCCAAAACCAACTGATTCTTCCCCCAGACCAACTGATTCTCCTTCGAATCCAACTGATTCTCCTCCAAAGCCAACTGATTCTTCCCCCAGACCAACTGAATCTCCTACGAGTCCAACTGATTCACCACCGAGTCCAACGGCTTCTTCTCCAAAACCAAGCGATTCCCCTCCGAGTCCAACTGACTCGCCTCCAAAACCAACTGATCCTTCCCCCAGACCAACTGATTCTCCTACGAGTCCAACTGATTCACCACCGAGTCCAACGGCTTCTTCTCCAAAACCAACCGATTCCCCTCCGAGTCCAACTGATCCTTCCCGCAGACCAACTGATTCTCCTACGAGTCCAACTGATTCTCCTACGAGTCCAACTGATACTCCTCCAAAACCTACTGATTCTCCCCCGAGTCCAACTGATTCAGCCCCGAGTCCAACGGCTTCTTCTCCAAAACCAACCGATTCCCCTCCGAGTCCAACTGACTTACCAAATGATGATCCAACGACAGGACATGGCTTAACCACTCCGCCATCATCTAATCCAACTGATGCCGGGTCAACCGAAAAGCGAAGTCCTACAACTGCATCAACACCGACAACAACGGATGGAGTTATAAATCCAGATAGTATGTGTCAGAATCATCCTGGTGTGGAGTATCTACCATATCCCTACAACTGTCATCTGTTTATAAACTGCGAGGGTTCAAACGGCTATGTAAAAACTTGTCCAAACAATTTGTACTGGGATTCTAAGCTTAACAGTTGTGAGGCTGTTTGTGCATAAAGTTATGAGAAATTTTATTTTCCAGCCACGTGAGCCAATTTGTCATATGGGTGGAAAGTTAAAATGTTATTATTAGTTGAGACAAATAAAAAAAAAATTTGCATAAAGCAGAATTACTGAAATTATTTTATTCAATAATGTTCAACATTTTTAGCTTTCGATTGTCGTTTTTCTGTGTAATGTTTATAAAAATGTTTTAAAATCAATCAAAAAGCTTATTTTCCGATCAGATGTTTTTAAATTTCTAAAATTTAAAAACAAAAACCAATAATTTTTAATTATAATATTTTGCACATCGGAAATGTATTAATTAATTTACTTAATTACTTTCTCAAAGGAAAAATTGAATTTAAATCTAAAAACATTTTAAATTTTTTTTATTTATTTTTTAACACAAAAGTTGTCTAACTTTGTCTTTCTACACCAAACTTATGACAAAATTGAATAAAAAATTAAGGTTGTTAATGAATTCTGCAACTTTGTCAATATTCTGCAAGTAAGTCAATTATATATGTTAATTCGCACAATCAATTACATAACGTATATGTAATAGTGTGCATTTGATCAATAGTATGATCATTATCATTAATGCACTTGACATTCAGTCCCGTACTCGTATACGATCGAGGCGTCATTCATAATAAGTGCAAATTCGACATAAAGGGTGCGGCTCAAGATAGTCTTCTGCTAGATGATTTCTGTCTTCCCGGAATTGATGCAAAAGCGCACAACTCAATTAAAAAAACTTGATGGGCGCATGTAGAAGATAAACAAGACTGATAACTACACGCAGATCGATCGATGCTGATAAACCAAAATGAATGTAAGTTGGGATCGTGTTTTAAGTAAATGTATATAAAGGGTTGGAAATTTTGGTAACATTGCGGAGTACAACTATAGCAATCGCCGTGGAATATTAGAGAACACTGAAATGAAAGGTCAGTACTTGAAATGGTAACATCTTCTATGGGATATTAGAATCTTGTATTACTCTCCTTGACAGTTACTCTGCTTGCTGTGGTAATCGTCACCGCAGTGGCATCCTTAACCGGAGCCGCCGATCCTGAATGCATATATCGCAAGTTACGTGGCTTGTCACCACATTGGCCCAATCCTTCAGATTGTGCCAGCTATTATCGTTGCTCCAATAAAAATGCCGTCAAAGCCATCGCCTGCCCGACAGGAAAGGAATATAACCCCAAGACTGGCAAATGCTCGACAGCAGGACGTGGTCTGTGCAAACTAGCCCTGTCCGCACCTTTAGCAGACGTAAGTTTCAAAAGAGATTCGATATGACGTGAATATTAATCCTTCGTCCTGCAGGCAAACAATGTCTGTGCTAATGAGGTAAATGGCGCCTGGGTGAAGAATCCGGACTACTGTGGCCAGTACTTCATCTGTGATAAACAGATGGCTTATGCCCAGACCTGTGACCTCGGCAGTGCCTTCGACACGGTCCTCAGCCATTGTGTACCCGATACAGAGTCGGAATGCTGGCAAAATCAGTGCATCGACAAGTCGGATGGCACACTTGTGGCAAGTACTACATCCTGTGGCAGTTACTATATCTGCAAGAGTAAAGAAGCCGACTTGCAAAGTTGCAATCCTGGTTACTACTTCAGTGCCAATCAGGGAGGCTGTGTTGTTGATCAGAAAAACGCCCAATGCTGGGAGAACTTCTGTATTGACAAAGCTGATGGTTCAGCTGCTGCTGATCCTGACAATTGTAGCAACTTCTATTTGTGCTACAATCAAAAGGCAACCCTTCAACAGTGCTCCGAAGGCACCTATTTCGATGAAAGCGGTCCGAGTTGCCGACCCGGCGAATGTCCTGTAGATACGACAACAACAACAACTACAACAACGACAACAACGACTACGACGGAGTCACCTTCAACTGGCTGCGATTGTGCCGATGGTGTGACTAATGGAGAACTGGTGGCCAACAAGGATAATTGCCGACTTTACTTCATTTGCGATAATGGTGTTATGGAGCCAGGAGATTGCCTCATGGGCAATTATTTTGATCAGGAACATAACGATTGCCAAAAGGATATCTTTAAGACCTGTCCGGATAGCTGGACACCCGACTGTGTGGATGGTGAGAATGCTACGGATGCACAGAATTGTAATCAATATTACGTCTGTCAAAATGGCATCTGGGAGTCAAAGACCTGCGACAGAGGACTCTACTTCCAGCCAGATTGTGGCTATTGTGTTCAGGATACCGACAACGTTTGCCCGCAATGCGATGAAGACGATGACGATGAAGCCATAATAAATCCAACTGAAACAACTGCTTGCAAAGTGACCGATCCCATCCAAAAGGCATCGAACTGTTATAGCTACTTTGTCTGCATCAGTGGCAGCTGGAAGCAGGAATCCTGCCCAGCTGGCTCCTACTTTGACGCCAACTATGGCATTTGCAAATTGGATGCAGATAATATATGTCCGGAGAACATGTTGATTACAACTGCATGGCGTACCAAGCGTAGTGTTGAACAGGAAACGGACGCCAACTGCACTTGTGAAGGTGACATTGCCGAGGGCAGCATCGTGGCACATCCCACGGAATGCGACAAGTATCTCATCTGCCAGAATCAACAAATGATCGAGGGTACCTGCGGTCAGGGTAACGTATTTTGTAGCAAGCAGGGCATCTGTGTGCCGGATACCGATGCCACATGCTGGATTTGTGCCAACAAGCCCAATGGTTACCTAATGGTCGATCCTGCCGATTGTACCTCCTATTTCACCTGCTCCAATGGCCTTGCCGTACCACAGAGCTGTCCAGCTGGAGAATGGTTCACCAAGCAGACCTGTGAGATTGATGTGACCGGACAGTGCATCAATCCCTGCAGCTGTGGTACTGGAAATGTGGCCCATCCCGTGTGCTCCAAGTACTTCCAATGCACCGATGGTGTTCCACAGGTTGTCGATTGCCCCGCCAATCAAGGCTTTGACTCATCGACTGAGAAATGCTCTGCCAAGGTTGCCTGTAATGCAACACTTTGTGCAACTGCCACCGATGGTACCGTTATTCCCATCGCAGGAGATGATACCAAGTTCTACATTTGCATCGGCAAAACGGCAACGATTCGAGCGTGTCCACCCAACACGGTATTGGACCAAACCTACTTGATTTGCCTACCTGCACCCAGTGTAAGTCATATTGAATTAGAGCCCTGAAATACTTATCCAATCAATTTCACAATTGCAGCCTTCATGCGATCAATCAAAGTGCACAAAAGACAATCTTTATGCAGTTTATCCGACCGAGAATAATGACAACACCACCTTCTGTCTGTGCGAAAGCGATGGTGCCTACGTGAAATCCTGCCCCTCGGGCTATAACTTCGACGCATGTGACGGTGTTTGCACTTTCGTAAGATCAACATGTTACCGCATTAATAATTCATACTATTTAATTACTGCTTATTTCTTAAATTTCAGACGGGGCCTTGCGACCCTAGGGTTTGTGTGGACGCACCTGAATACACGCCTTCTGAGAACTTTGATGATCCCAATAGTTTCTGTTTGTGCCGCGCTGGACAACAAGTTCCCGTACCTTGCCCCATTGGCTATACCTTCAATAGCGTTCTCCTCATTTGCGTCCTTGCCCCAATACCAGATGTAAGTTGAATATTAGTAATTTCTATACCCGTTACTTAAAAAATAAGTACAAGGGTATATTGTGTTCGTTGGAATGTACGTAACAGGGAGAAGGAGGCATCTCTGAACCTATAAAGTATATATATTCTTGATCAGCATCAACAGCCGAGTCGATATAGCCATGTGTGTCTGTCCGTCCGTCCGTCTGTCTGTATGAACAAAAGGATTTCAGAGATTATAAGAGGTAGAGCAACCAAATTTTGGTATACCCCACGCAGATCCAGTTTGTTTCAAATTTAAGCCACACCCCCCTCAACCCTCGTAAATCGCGAAAAACTGTTCGTTCGTCTGTTTGAACAAAGGATCTCAGAGACTATAAGAGGTTTGTTTCAAATGTATGCCACGCCCCCTTACGCCCCCGCATATCGCGAAAAACCACCACGCCCACAGTTTTTAAGGTAATCCACTTTTTATGGTAAATAATGTTAAATTTTAACATTATCTAGTATCTCACTTAATCGCAAAGAGATCGGACTTGTAGAACGGCAGTAATAGCTAACCAAAGTTATTAATAAAGTTATTATTTCAATACAATCACCTTAAAGTATGCAGTAGTTTTTATTAGGTAGCAATTTCTTAAAAAGTACTTTAATATATGAATATATATTGAAATGAGTAACGGGTATCCTATGGTCGGGATCTCGCTTATTTTCCGACTAGTTTTTAATTACTTCTTTGGACTATCTAGAGGTAAAATTTAACAAGATAGTCATCTAAGTCGGTCTGTTTATCTGTTTTTATAAAAACACAAATTTATCCTGTATTTTTTCAATTATAGCCCCGATGCTGTCGCAACTACTGCGTGGATAAACCAAATGGTCAGACCTTCCCGGCCATTGATACAAATGCTGGATTCTGTCTATGCATGGATGACGTGCCGGCCTATAATGACTGTCCATTTAATAAGACCTATAATGCAGACCTTGGCATTTGCCTGGAGCCCTATGTAATTATAAAGATATCATAAAATAGTGTTGCATTTATTCATATTTATTTCTACTCGCAGGAGGAGGTTAATTGTGAATGCAACGGATGTAATGCAACAATGTGTGCTATTAAACCAGAATTCGACATTTTCCCAGCAGATGATAACAATAGTGGCTTCTGCTACTGCAAAGAGAATTGTCCTGTGTATTCCACGTGTCCACCTGGTAAAGAATTTGATACCGATCTATTGCTGTGCCTGACACCACCTGTAAGAAATAGTTCTAGAAGAGTGAGAATTTGCCATTATTTATAATGTTGATTTCAGGGTCCCGTTGTCTGCAATGCAACAATGTGTGATACACTTCCGGAATACGAGACTTATCCGGCAGAAAATGGTACTACCGGCTTCTGTTATTGTCAGGGAGGCTTACCCATTTATAGACCTTGTCCACCCGACAAAGAATACAGCATACAAGATCGCATATGCCTGGAACCAATGGTAAAGTAGAACTGTGTAATTATCCTTTATTATATTAACTTGAGAACAATTTGCAACAGGGTGGAGAAACGAGCTGCTATTGTGACTCTGACCTATGCGATTGCAACCCTGAGTATCAGCCTTTCCCCTCTACGAACGAGACAAGCTTCTGTTATTGCAAGAACGGAACGGCACTCTATAATAACTGTCCAAATGGCAAAGTTTTCGATCCCGTCGAGAAAGTCTGCCTGAGAAAAGCGGTACGTAAAAATTGCAATTATCAAATGAATGATAAATTCTAATTGGTACTCTATTTGGACAGGTTTCAGATTGTGTCTGTACAGCAGGAAAATGTGCTGGTCTTCAGGACAATTCCAACTTTGCCGCCCTGAACACAACAGATGGCTTCTGCCTGTGTCTTGAGGGTGTTGCAATGTATGAGCCATGTCCAGCTGGCAAGCAATACGATGCCCAATTTCAAATATGTCTAAACTCGGGCACTGGCGGCAAACAATTACCTTGTGATGCCACAAAATGTCAGAGCTTGGCTAAGTCCACAACATTTGCTGCCTTAGATAGAACCAATGCGTTCTGTCTTTGCGAAGCTGATGGTACCGCCACCTATCAGACCTGTGGCGATGGACATATGTTTGACGAGACCCTCGGATCTTGTGTCGTTGATGCCTGTGATCCTCTGCAATGTCGATCACGTGTACAGTTCGAGGCATTCGCTGCGAAGAATACAACAAAGGGCTTCTGCGCCTGCGATGTTACTCCGACCTATTACCACTGCACCCCCGGACACGTCTTCGATATCAGCCTAGGTGTTTGTGTCGACGAAGTGACCGCCACCGTTGCTGCCTGTGATCCTCGGGAGTGCAGAAATCGCATCCAATTCCAACCCTTCGCAGCCGAGAATACCTCTGAAGGTTTCTGCTCTTGCGATGGAAATGATGGGGTTGTCACCTATCACAAATGCAAAGATGGAAAACTTTTCGATCGCGTCCTCGGCCTGTGCTTGATCAACGAGCATGTCATTCAGAAGCGATCCGTTGAACCGGAGGAAAAAGTAAGATCACTATCAATGCTTAAGAAATTTTTCCAGAAACTAGTGTAAACTTACCGAATGCAACCCTACGCCTGCCTTTAAATGACCTGTACCCTATTAGACCAACTTATCTATACACATATATAGACGTTATTAGTCGTCGTTATGTAATTATCTAATCGTATATACTTATGCTTGTTATTTGTCTGTAGTTATTATGAGATATTATGAGAAATTCCGCTTGCTCCAATTTTATATAACAATCTTATCCAAATATACATATGTTTATTTACTCAAATTTGCGAACTTTTATTTCGATTTTGAATGGAACTGGTTAACTGTTTTGGCTTCTAGCCAAAAATATGTATCAGACTTTTGACAACTTATTTCCTATTTAGGTTTTGTCTTCCAGTCTAGGTACAGGGTTTCATAAAGACGAATATTTCTATGTCTTTTTATCCGTCCGATACTTGGAGTATGTATATTTCATCTATCTTGATCACAGCGAACTTCTGACATTTATATATGTATCTTTTACAATCGCATTTTCACTTTTTTAGTTTTTGTGATTTCTGCTAGAAGAATCGTAGAAGAGTATATTTTATTCTTTTAATACTCAAGGTATTTTCATGTACAATTGTATTTTATATATCTTATTATTGTAGTTTGCCTGTGAAGTCAATGAAAAGCGTTCTTTGCCAGCAAACTGTTCTCAGTATGAGATCTGTGTGGATGGAAATTGGCGACGACGCACTTGCTCCGAGGAGCGCTATTACAATCCGGAGCAGCAACGTTGCCTGGAGCCCCGTGACGATATGGTTTGTAGTTATGCTCGAGTACCAGGTCTGCCTCAATGTAATCTTCGCAACGAGTTTTCAACAATTCCGAGCCGAAATGGGAAAAGTAATTGCATGCAATACTTTCGCTGTAACGCCGGCAGATGGCGCTTACGTAGCTGTCCCAAACGTCATTACTATGCTGCAAAGGTGAACGCCTGTCTGCCCATGCCTATATACGAGGGTGATGACTTCTGCTTGTGGATTAATCGAAACGAGACCTCAACTGCCTGTCGTCATCTGGCAGTGCGTCCATCGCCAAGAGGTTGCTCCACATTCTTGATGTGCACGGAGAACGCTTGGTGGCTCCAACAGTGTCCACTTGGCATGTACTTCAGTCGGCAACACAACTACTGTCTGCCCAACGATGCCAATCAATGTCGACTGGAGGAGGGGAGCACCACCTGTGTTGAGGGACAGAGACGTGGCATCGCTAGCAGCTGTCGCTCCTACGATCTGTGTGTGGGGGGCAAATGGGTTAACAGAACTTGCAACTCCTTGGAACAGTTTGAGCCACAGCTGGGATGCATTCCAAATGAAGGCAGCTGTCATGGCAACGGCTTGCGACGCTCATGCAATCCCGGCGAGCTTCGTTCCTTGCCCTCAACCGACTCGAATTGCACCCAATTATTCTACTACTGTGTGGCGGATGAATGGCATCTGGCCAGTTGCCTGCGTGGACATAGCTTTGTTGGGGAGCTGGGCAAGTGTCAATCCCTGGACAAATGTCAAGCCTTGCTCAAGGATCATACATCGATCAGTTGCCTAGGTCAGCCGGATGGTCAGAGTGTTCCCCATCCGGATGACTGTACACGTTTCTATATCTGTCTGCAGGAACAACCCGCTCTGCCCCAGAACTGCGCTTCCGGCAGCTTCTTCGATGCGATCCTGGGTTACTGTCGTCCCAACGATGGCAGCTGTCAGCAGATTGAGTCCATCTGTGCCAATAAGATGACAGATACTCTGGTTCCCCATCTCCACAACTGCCGAGCTTATTACAATTGCTCCAACTCCAGCCAAAATGCGTCGCAGTTGCTCTACTGTCCCAAGGGTCAGTACTTTGATAGCTCCCTCCTGCAATGTCGCTTGGATCTCGGACAGTGTAAGCAGCAAATCATGTCCGACTCTGAGACGAGTCTGGGTCTCTGCACGGGAGTCTCTCATGGTGCCCATTTGCCCCACAAGCTATACTGTAATCTGTACTACGTCTGTGTTCGTGGTTTGGCCATTTCAGTCCAGTGTGAGGACAGGAAACGCTTCAATGCTACTCTGGGACATTGCATATCGGAATTGGAGTCGGATTTGGAGTGCCAACATGGTCAACTGGATAATAATCTTACCAATAGCGCCGTCTACAGTTGTGGCAGTCTGCAGGATGGCAGCTATGTTCCGGATTATCGGGACTGCACCAAGTACTACATCTGTGCTGGAGGAGTTGCCTTGATCCAACGCTGCGCTTTGGGAGCCTATTTCGATGCTGAGCAGCTGCTCTGCCTGCCAGACGATGGATCCTGTCCTTATGTGAGCAGGGAAGAGATTGGCAACGGAAACGAAACAAGCATTCGGGACTTGCCACCCAATCCCATGTTGTGCGAGGGCAAACATGGATTTATAGTCCCGGATACGGCAAATTGCAACAACTTTTATATATGCATCTCCAACAAACTTCGTGCTGAACGCTGCTATGAAGGATACTTCTTCAATGCAACCCTGCTGCAGTGTTCCCCCTTTGAAGTAGCCACTGAAGAGGAGAAGGACTTTCAGTCGGATGCTAAGACAGAGCTGGGATCTCTGTCAGCAATAGAGCACGACACTGTTGAAAAGGAGGTACAATCGATAGAGAAATGTATCGAAGCTCCCACAGACTTTGCCCATTTGTGTGATGTCATCAGCGAAGGATCGTCGATTGCGGAGCCTGGAGATTGCCGTCGTTACATCAGCTGTGACGAGGATGAACCCATTTCACAGCGTTGTCGCAATGGCGAGAGCTACGACAGTCTTCTCGGTATATGTCGCCAGAACGATGGCACCTGTTTGATGGAGAATGGTGAACGGGTTGGAGTTTGCAATGGTAAACATGGTCAACTCGCCCGCGACACTCACAATTGTCGCGGTTACTTTGTCTGTGTCCACGGCCAGAAGATCGAGGCCGAGTGCGAGCAGGGATTCTACTTCAACAAGGCGACAAATAACTGCCAATTGGATGTCCTTCAACAGTGCAACAGCAATTCCAATGAAATGGCAAAGCCAAAGATCGATGAATCATCTTAAATCTAGTATAAATATTTAATCCACTTTGATTAGTCATAAGTTCATATACTTGGTGTTGGTCTCAATAAATGGTGAAGGGTAAAAAATAAGATCAACCTGTAAATCTTTTCATAGAGGGAATGCTAAAGTTCTGGTAAGTAGGTAAAAAATTATCAAGCTTTGACAAAGGTGAACAAGTCCGCTAGATCGCAGACGATGAGAAATAGAAAGGAATTTATAATCTTACGATGTTTTTCACCTACTGACAAAAGTCCAATATTTTTGCTTTTGATTCAAACTTTTTGTCGTGAAGTATCTTGAAAATTTGTTGATGGTCTACATCAGGACTACCCTTAATAGGTGAGGTTCGATCAAAGTCAGCTGATTTATAGTTGAAATGTGAACTGAAAAAGCGTAGTAAATTTCCTTTCAACCTGCACAGCGAATTGTGTTTGTTTTGTTGACATAGTAAAAACAAGTGGGAAAGGCTATAGTCGAGATCCCGATCATAGGATACCCGTTACTTTTTTTTAATATATATAAAAGTACTTTACAGAAATTACTACCTAATAAAAACTACTATTAAAGTGATTGTAGTGAAATAGTAATTTTATTAATAACTTTGGTTAGGTATTACTCCCGTTCAACATGTCTACATGCTAAAATATCAGGCTTTTTCCCCTAGTGCACTTTTGGTGAAATTTTTAACCCTCATAAATTTGTCAATTCCCAACCAAATTCAGGAAATTCACCAGGCGAAAGAGCAGATACTTTAACATAGATTATATCTTTAAAAGTAAAAGCTAAAGTTGCTTAAGAATATGCTTATGGTAAATTATCATTCAAGTTGCCATCAATTAAATGTCAAGACCCACGAGCCCACGCATTAATAAACACAGGAAAAGGTTTGTTCGCTACGCTCAATTTTCGTACATAAAGAGAGAGAAAGAGAGCAATGCTTAAAAATAATAAACTACTTTGATTATCAACAGGATACTCACAACTGTCCTATATGAGCTGAAGGTAAAGGCATTTGCGTCAGCAGTCAGAGACCTGTGGGGGTCGTCACAAATCAAAATAGAATAGAGGACAGTGACAAGCTGTCCAGTACCTCTGGCAGTCCTTTCACTGTTACAGGTCCTCGTTGTTGGTCATTCGTGTGCGAGTGCTTCAGCAAATCGGTCGAAACCTCCTGGTGTCCATTATGCAGTAGGAAATGTGTTAATAACTAATAATGGACACGCGAGCGAAAGTGAATCAAAAATGTTAGAGATAATGAAAAATAAAATAATTTAAAGTATTCAAAATCAATACAAAATTACCATTTAAAGTCACAAAAATAAAGGATTCTTATTAAAATCGAAGTTTGTAAATAAAAGTAAATATTTTGAAAAAATGCGATTGAAATCAATAATCGATTATTAATACAGAACTTGAAAAAATGACAACATGGAATCAATAAACCTTCAATTGCTGTGATTGTTTCTATGGCATGGGACTTTGGACAACTGACATCCCAACCACAAACCACCACCAATACAACTGACGTATGCAGCAACTCCCAGACAGGTACAATTGTATTCATAATAAATTATTATTTACTATAGTTCCACTTAATAATAAAAATGGGTCAATAATGGCACCCAATGACAAACTGCATTACAAATTGGATTCCAGTATTCTTTTTACCTATTTTCATACCTGTTTTCATTCATTCTTCACATTCTTTAAATATGTTATATTTATTGCAATACAAAGGTTACATACTCATTCTTCATCCTTGACTATTGACGTACAACACAATAGACGAAAGTGTCAAAGAAGCTAAGCAACAAGTTTATTTATTTACATTTATCGATCCAATTACTTGTCTAATGAACTTTATCATATGGACATATGAGGTCATATGAGGCCTTCCATCAAATAGTATAATGCCAAGTTCGACAATTAGACGTATGCGTGAGGCAAAGCAATTTAAAACCATGACGATGCATTCGAGCTTATATATCTCTATAAATACATATCTCCTGTTTGTATATTAATATATATACATATATATACTAATTGTATCGTTTTATAAACAATTAAGAGCGCTTTACTTACCTAATTTATGACTAGGAGATGCCCTTGTTCATATATGTACAATTTAATCAACCTTAAGTAACATTATTCAGGAGTTTTAGACAATCAAATGACTGGACTGCGAAAAAAACAACGTAGATAGCTCTGAGATATTATCGAAAATATCGTCGAAATTGCAGCCCATGCACGCTAGATGACGCTAGTATGACACTATAGATATTCGATTCTTGGAAAACTCTTTTTATTCAATCATTATTAAAACAAATCTTCTTAATTTTAAAACTATGCTTTTAATGCTTGATCTACCTGAGTTTTCAGACAGATGACTATAATTAAGTAGACTCGACTGTTAAATATAATTAATAATATATGGACATTACTTCCTAATCAAATTACAAACTATACTACGCTCTTTTACTCATTAATAATTGATGGCAGAGTATAAAAACAACTTTAAATGACCAATGCATTAGTATTAACATATAGCAAAGGTAATTCCTTTAATATATTGTGCTATTATTTGTTGTATTCATTTCATTTCATGGCACACGAGGGAGTTAATCGTAATGTGAAATAAACGCAGTTTGTGAGAACTTTTATAATAAATTCAGTGTGTGAGAGTAGACAGATAAAATATACTTTTACTTTAGAATAGCTTGTTGTGCATAAGAAATATTATTCATAGAAGTTGTATTCATGTTGCCTGCTAATAACTTCCGACCCTAAGTAGTTGACTTTTGAGCGATTTTTTTAAAGTAAATAGACACACGCAATAAATGCGTGTCTTGTTAATCGCATTTTAGGTGGATGGATCATATGCATCGGAAAGGACAAATGGAAATGGAAATACATATTTAATTATGTGTACGGTGACAGGTGTTTTCCACCTCGTGCGCTGATTTGTAGGTCAAATTATAAAGTACGAGTGCTTCAGACCAAAATTGGGACTCATTCATATAGCATTACTTAACACGAACCGTACAATTACGATATATTTGTAGTGAACTCCATCGACGTCATTGCCAAGAAAGTTTACGTAAAATGAGCAGTCATGAAGAAGTGCCGACTGGCAAATCAAATATATTTCAAATACGAATCGATAGTGTTGATGACGAGAGCAACTCGCCCATAACGGAGGCCAGTTCCCGAGAGGATCTCATCGGAAGTACAGCTGCTGAGAATGAGAGGACAATTGGACAAACCGCATTTCAGTTTCCCAGTAAGTAATGTCAATTCTAAAATAATTCCTGAGAATATCTTAAGAGATTTGCCTTTAATAGGATTCCTATCGGTGCCCATACTACGTAATTCGCGTCACAACTCAACGAACACATCCCGGCGAGAAGTCGTCTCGAGTCCAGCCAAAAGCGAACGCATGATCCGCACTAGTCAGCCCAAATTGCGACCCAGAAGACTCAGCCAGGACAGTGGAATTGTAGCAGGTCGTCTAGTTGGTTATGGTGTAAGTTCTGTAAGTCCTCTAGATTTACATTTCCAACTAACACAGTTACGTTGTCCCAACAGGAAAGCCCTTTAAATGAAATAGATCTACACGTTCGTCCGATGGAGATTAGTATTACGGCCGATAACATTTATAGCTTTCTGGAGGAAGCGAGGCAACCGGATAGCACTCCAATTGCTGAAAGTAGGCCAGTCTCACCAAAAACCCAAGTGAAGGCAATCTCAACATGTGCAAGTTCCTCAGCTGCATATACCGAAAAGTGGTTGAATTCTTCGATGATGCGAGGCAGCAATGGTTCCTTTTATCAGAAGGCCAACACGATTGCAGTACCATTACCCACACATCTGGAAACGGAGTCAGCTGAACCGAGTCCTACACAGGCTTTTGGGCCGAAAATCGTGGGCAGCCATGAGGAGGATATTCCAGGTACCGCCATGAGACGAACTCTTGGCTTAAATCTCAGTCCTGTTTTGGCCGGACGCAAGTCAATTACCGAGGATAATGTCACTGAGTCCTATGAGATCGTGGAATCCACACACTCGAATATACTGAATGATCAATTTGGCTATCGACAATTAATGCCTACAGAGAGGAAAACCTCTACGGGGGAAAACAGCCTTACTGGTAGTTACAGGAGCAGTCGCAAGGCCAGTAAGAGTAATAGTCTAACTGGTAGCAGTGAGGAGAGGCGAATCAGTAAACAGGATCGGGAGGGACTCGATCCAGAGTCCCTCATGTTCCGTGACGGACGACGAAAGGTGGACATGGTGTTGGCCTGGGAAGAGGAGGATTTGGGTGTAATGACCGAGGCGGAAGCCCGAAGGCGTGACATTAGACGCTGTTTTATGGACAATCTTGTAAAGGAGGGACTCGAAGTCGAACTGGAAGACAAATCACAGTCGTTTAATGAGAAGACGTTTTTCTTAAAAGTCCATTTGCCTTGGCGCCTGGAAACGCGTCTTGCAGAGATCATGAATCTTAAGTTTCCCATCAAACGCTTCATAACCATATCCGTGAAGCCATCTTGGGTAAGTCGATATACAAGTAAAATGTAAAATGTAGATTTTGATTTGTATAAAATTAGAGGCCAAATAATGAACAAATTGGCATTCCACAAGGACAGTTTAAAAACAATTTTATTTTCCAATTTTAAAATAAACAATTTGCAAGAAAATCGGTTAAGATTTGACAAAGTTATGACAAAATACAGTTTTTTAAAAAAGGCTTAACGGAAAAGTGTGAAAAAAAAATACCCAGCAATGGAAAACTAAACCTTTTTTTTAATTTTGGTGCAGAATCAAATTAGATCGAGTTAAATAAGCTGACAATCGCTTCATTTATTCTGTAGGATGAAGAAAACGTGGTCATGCGTAATGTGCACTACTGGAAGGAAGTCTGGCAACGCTTAACCAAAAAGATACAACTCGATCATAATCTGCTTGAAGGCGAAACAACTTTCAAAGCAGCTACAGCTAATGGGAATCCAGAAGAACAGTAAATTATCCTAAGGAAATTATTTATATGTCTTGTTATGTATTAATTTCTCCTATCAGATTCATTGTCAAAGATCGTGCCACGGCATATACTAGTGCACAGCGATCCCTCATGGTGATGCAGGTGCTTATCCGAACACCCTACGACGAGAGCGATCGGAGTGGCATAAGAAGATTACTGAATGATGGCACATATCTGGGCTGCTTTCCACTACATGAGGGCCGCTACGATCGTCCACACTCGAGTGGCATATCTCTCGATCGCCGTGTTCTTTATCAGACCTGGGCACACCCTTCACAGTGGTATAAAAAGCAACCGCTTTGCTTGGTTCGCAAATACTTTGGCGATAAAATAGCTCTGTATTTCTGTTGGTTGGGCTTCTACACCGAGATGTTAGTCTATCCAGCTATAGTTGGCACTCTCTGCTTTATCTATGGACTAGCCACATTGGAGTCGGAGGATAATACACCGAGCAAAGAGATCTGTGATGAGATTGGAACAGGCAACATTACATTGTGTCCCCTCTGCGATAAGGCATGCAGCTATCAAAGACTGTCGGAATCATGTCTGTTCTCGCGACTGACATATCTATTTGACAATCCCTCAACAGTCTTTTTTGCTATATTTATGTCCTTTTGGGGTAAGTCAAAAGATCATTCCTTATTTCTAATGATTAATTGAATTAATTTGTAGCAACCACTTTTCTGGAGCTGTGGAAACGTAAGCAATCGGTTTTGGTTTGGGAATGGGATTTACACAATGTGGAAATGGATGAGGAGAATCGCCCAGAGTTTGAAACAAATGCAACTACATATCGTATGAATCCTGTGACAAGGGAAAAGGAACCCTACATGTCTACCTGGAATCGAGCTATTCGATTCGTAATTACAGGCAGTGCAGTGCTCTTTATGGTAATTATTAAGGGAATATGTCAGTATTTTCATCTCATTATGTAAATATTTGTTTTAGATCTCTGTTGTTCTCTCCGCCGTGCTGGGCACCATAATTTACCGCATAACCTTGGTATCAGTTATCTATGGAGGTGGAGGGTTTTTTGTAAAGGATCATGCCAAGCTTTTTACCACTGTAACAGCTGCTCTGATCAATTTGGTGGTCATCATGATACTTACTCGAGTATGTAAACTATCAGAATTTAAAAATATATTTTATAAATACTCTTATGTATTCTAGATATACCACCGCATGGCAATTAAGTTAACCAACTTGGAGAATCCACGCACGCATACCGAATACGAAGACTCATATACGTTCAAAATATTTTTCTTTGAGTTTATGAACTTTTACTCATCCCTCATCTATATAGCCTTCTTTAAAGGACGCTTCTTTGATTATCCTGGCGACGATCAGGCCAGACGCAGTGAATTCTTTCGCCTTAAAAATGACATTTGTGATCCAGCGGGTTGCTTGTCTGAACTCTGCATACAACTGGTGAGTTAATTATTTATTTAATGTAGTATAAAAACTTTTATTTTGTAAACTCATGTTAGCGCATAAACCAAAGCAGTGCTATGCATTTAATAATAAATTTGAAATCAATTCAAAGCTCAAATGTTCTGTACGAACGCAGAGAGTATAACAGCTAAAGTGGAATATAAGAAAGCAGTGTAAATCTTGAAGCCGTCTTATACAAACAGTGCATGTCAACACATGCTGATCTTACTTACTATATAAAGCAAGCAGTATTAAGTTATCTGATAGTTTAGTTAATTCAAAGTTGTAATTTGTGTTATTAATTTAATACAATGATTAATTATTATAAGTATATATAAGTTAATAAAATTTTGCTTTAGGCCATCATAATGGTGGGTAAGCAGTGTTGGAACAACTTCATGGAATATTTGTTTCCCAAATTCTGGAATTGGTGGCGTCAGCGAAAGCACAAACAGGTATTAAATAATATAGTATTATAATACAGAAAAAAATAATCCAACATTTAATTTATTTCAGGCTACAAAGGATGAATCTCATCTGCATATGGCCTGGGAGCAGGACTATCATATGCAAGACCCAGGTCGCTTAGCACTCTTCGACGAATATCTGGAAATGAGTTAGTAACGAGCATAACGGCATTATACAAAATTTTAAATATTAATTATTTATATTCAAGTACTTCAATACGGCTTTGTCACGCTGTTTGTGGCCGCATTTCCGCTAGCTCCGCTTTTCGCACTGCTCAATAATGTGGCCGAAATACGCTTGGATGCCTACAAGATGGTCACCCAGGCTAGAAGACCTTTGGCTGAACGTGTCGAGGATATTGGGGCCTGGTACGGCATTTTGCGCATTATCACATACACGGCTGTCGTATCGAATGCTTTTGTGATCGCTTATACAAGTGATTTCATTCCTCGCGTGGTCTACAAATTTGTCTACTCGGATACAAATACGCTAGCTGGATATATCGAGCACTCACTGTCCGTATTTAATACATCCGACTACAAGGAGGAATGGGGTGCATCAAGCAGTGAACACGATCCGGATACCTGTCAATATCGAGGATATCGGTAAGCTGTTTACTATACTTTGATGATTATATATTTAAATTTGTATCGAATGCAGCAATGGCCCAAAAGATTTTGATCCTTATGGACTCAGTCCACATTATTGGCATGTTTTCGCCGCACGTCTCGCCTTCGTTGTGGTCTTTGAACATGTGGTATTCGTTCTAACCGGCATCATGCAGTTCATCATACCCGACGTACCGTCTGAGGTGAAAACACAAATGCAGCGGGAGCAGCTGTTGGCCAAAGAGGCTAAATACCATCATGGCATCAAGCGTGCCCAGGGTGATAATCAGGATATACTGAGTCTATTCCGAGATGCCAGCAATCGCCCCTCGATAGCCGGAAGTCAAGTAAATCCACGTGGCAGTTGGGCACGTCGATTTAGTCGCTTGAGTGACGGTCTGGACGCCCATGTGGAGGTCGCTGCACGTCCACGTCGTTCGGTGGAGTCCACCGTGTGGGAGGTTTCCTGACACGAGGAGGAGGCCGAGAACGATGCACCAAACAATCATTCTAACAGATGAGAATAGAAGACCTAAGTCTATGGTACATATACTCTTCTCCATAGCACCAAGTATTTTTATTATTATTTAATATTTACATTTTAAACTATTACTGTACATTTTAGAAAATATCTTCTTTGTCAATTTTAATGCAAATAAAATTAATTTTATGTATATATGTATACAAAGCTATGTAAACTATTATTCTCACAAAATCACACATAATTTAACTGACTTGGAATGTGCGTGGAGTGAAAATGACTTTTTTTCGAAAACGCAGTATCATCAATGGATGATAAGATATACATATATCTATTTTGGGAAATCGGTCAAACACTCAAAAAATCCGACATTACTTTGATTTAATCCCAAACGATGGTTATTTAAAAAATAAATATTATTTTTCTTAGCTAGCCCTAACTGTTTTCTTTCCAAAATTCTATCAACTGTTAAGATCGGTGAAAAAACACCGGACTTACAGATTTTTAAAGAATACCAAAATTGGTAACAATCCATTATTTTTGAATGTGTGCAATGTATTAAGAAGGCACGTTATTTTTGCCAAATGCTTAAATTAATTTTTTAGGTTTATTTATTTATTAATTTGGTTCTGAAAAGATTGTGGAATGGCCTGGCATTATAGCAGGTGTAAGTACCGGTCATTAAATTTGAAGAGCAAAAAGACAAGCATAGAAACAAGGAGTGCAGCAATGAGAGAGAAAGCAGTGCACTCTGAGCAAAGCAGAAGTATAAGTGTATAAGTGCATAGAGCGTATACGATTAATGTGCTGAGAGCGCAAGAGTTCAAACGGATTGCTCACAGTGGAGAGTAAAGAGTTAAGTCAGTTAAGGAAGAGAGCGGCTGGACAGTTGCAGGTGACCAATAGCATCAGCGCTTACTGTGAGAACAGCTGGTATATATAGAGCTTTCGTTTAACAGTGGGGACAGTTGATTCTGATCTGTAGTTCATGGAGTGACAGTGAAGTATTGACATTTAAGTTATTTAATATTTTATTTATACGTATACTTTTAATTTTCCGTATGTGTGCACTTCTCTAACCCATTGATGAATGGCATTGATTTTGTTATTACCAGCTGTTATTCTGTTCTGCTTTGAGTGGACTCCGTTACCAGAACAACCAAAGCCAGAGAGGCATTGTTTACTTTATCAAGTTAACGTTTAACAATATCTCATTTTTGGAACAATTGAAAAAATTTAATTATTATCATGAATAAGAAACTTTCACCAGAAGATGCATTCTATGAAAATTTGACGTTAGGACTGATTAAAACTCTATGTGAGTAATACTAGCTATTATCAGGAAATTAACTTAACAATGAATTAATTTATAATAGCAAATGTACCACGCGTCTGCAATGTTAATTTGGAGCGCCGTCAGCCGCTTAATCTCTGTCAGGTGGTTAATTGGGAGCAACGACATTGTGTCTATCTACCGGAAGATATGAAGAAGTTTTACTTGTCCACCGACGGATTTGTGCTCAACTGGAGTTATCAATATGCGCGTATGTAATGCCATTATAATTAGATAATTGATAAGAAATCAACTTAATTCTTTAACCCTTGATCTTGCCAGCTAGCGACATTCGACGAGTGGGCTATATACACTTTCCTCACCTGCTGCAGGTGACTCTCTTACGTGAGAACATCGAGAATACACACTCGGTCAGCAGTTCCACATCCTCAACCAATACTGGAACAGCCGGCACATCCACAACGAGTGCCACTTCGAGCTCAGCCCCCAAAGATAAGGGAGACAATGGACCACCCATAATAATGCCCAAGACCAAAATATTCGAAATTAATAACATCAATGAGGTGGCCAAGGTGAGTTCAAAATTACGATCAAGGCTGCAAACGTCCAAAGTTTTGACAATACTATTTCATTTTATCAATAATATAAAATTTTTCCTTGCTTAAGAGTATACAAATTTTACTTTTTAAGGACTTAAACTTTATAATTATAATACTTTGTATTCATAAAATTCCGTTAATTTTACCATGAATTGCACAAAAAGAATTTTCTAAAAAAAAAATTAAAACAAGTGGATTTTTAAAAGCTGAAAAGATTTTAGAGTTTCAAATTACCATATAAGAAAAATACCCGCGTCGAAATTTTTTTGAATCAAACAGCTTTGATTTCTATGACTAACTATGAATCATTTGCACCTCTGTAGGTTTGCATGTTTTACGAATCAACGAACTCGAACAACCCGAGATTTTATTTATTGGAGCTGAACACTCTGAGCTGGCAATTTCTGGCCGAGACGTTCAGTGAGTATCTGCGCATGGCGATTGCACATTTGGGACTTCCCTATTGGGAGCTGTGCTTCTCCAGCTTCGGTTTGCCCTCGTGGACAGAGCAATTGTTTTTGTTGCTAGCTCCACATTTGCTGGAAAAGCACGAACTTCGACGCGGACGCATTATAAATCCTGCCTGTGAGCATCCATACAATATCATTGATCCCAATATATTTCGTGGGAAACCAAAGAGTTTAGCTAAAACGTTGACAAACAGTGGAAAACCACACAAGTGAATTCTGGTAGAAAATGTAAACTGTTTATATTTTGTTAACAAATGCACACATTGGCAAAAGAACCATAATTGTACTAGAACATGACATGAAATATGAAATGAGATTATGTCTCACAGAATTAATAAAAGTCCGCACTCTTATCTTCCAAATCGGCAAGCATTTTATCCCTGATTTGAGGCTTAGGATCCTCCTTAATTTCCGTAGGCACCGCACCGACCTGACCCAGCATAAACTCCAGCTCGTCGGCAGTCAACTTCTCACCACGCAGCTCTATGGGGCCGATAAACTGCTTGCGAAGCGCTCCCTCATAATAGATGAATATGGTGGGCAGGTTCTTTTCTGGAAAGTTTGGTATACAAGTCGTCGCAATGGAGCGCATGAACTTTGTCTGAGGAAACTTCACCGCCAGCTGTTGCATGTGATGGTGTATGAGTGCGCAGAGTGGTACACCATTGGCATACAGATGCAGTACCGCCCAGATGCCCTCGCCAGCTTTGGTCACCTCGTTGACGTAGTCCTGTCCAGATATTTCCCGAACACTGCCAAATCTTGCCTTCTCAGCGGTGGCACGCATTTCAGCAATGCGACGTTGGCGGTACTGCTCCAACACTGCCTCATCCTCGGAGTCCTCAAGTTCGTCCAGTTCATCCAGCGACATGTCATCGATATTCTTATCCCGCTGTCCCTCCTGCAGGGGCAGATCTGTGCGGCGTTGTATCGCATCGTCCATTAGCGACTGGATTTGATCTTCTGTGATCTCAGCCTCCTTTTGTTTTGGCCCGATGATTCCTTTGGCACGCAGCACATCATTCCACTCGGTATCTTCGTTGGGGTCCTACAAGAAATATCATTAGCTTCAATTTTCATTCAAAAACAGCTGCACCCAAATTTGTGTCTGGCTTTTGCCCAAATATGGAAGTTTTATTTATATCTATTGCATTTTTTACATAGAAATAAACAAGAACCACCAATGTCATCACCCACTTCTTGAAATACACCTACCTGCATTTTTAATTGTTGATTTTATGTAGTGCAGCAAACTTTAATTATAAATTGCTTAAATATTCTTTAAATATCTAACTAAAAATAAAATGAAAGTGACTAATTTCCAGACGTTGCTACTGATGTTGCCAACTCAGCTAATTTGTAGCTAGATCTCGCTATTTTCAGAATTCGTTTGCTAGAATAATTTCAAAATTGCTACTTTTTGGCTAATTAAAGTTTATATTCAGCTAAGTTTTCCTATTAATATTTTTGGTAAAACTGTGCAGTCCGCTCACAATAACAAATTTAGATGGTTTCTAGATAGAAACAGCTTTTGTTCACCCTAAAACTTGCCAGCACTGGTTTGGAAGACTGCCACCAGGTGCAAAGGCTGCCACCCTACAAAATTTCTCGATCTGGCAACTTGTTCTAATTTAATCAAAATGAAAATTTGGTTGCACCCAAGAAAATTCACCTCATGTGTAACTTCTTTCCCCTGAAGGTGACGAGCTTCAAACCTTCATAAAAATGTTTTCTATATTTTAATCTAATTTCGAATTTTAAATTTTCATCAAATTAGTAATTTAACTTTAATAAAAAACTTTATTATTTCTGTTTTTTACATTATTGTGAAAAGTTTTTATTTCTATGTATTCCTAAGTCCATATTTATATTATAAATATAACTATCCTGCTTACTTTGCCTTGCAGTTTGCCAAGTATAAATAGCCGTTAAGCGACGAGTTCAAGTTACATTCTCAACCTGCTGTGTTATCAAAAAGAAAGATACAATTGTCCTATATATTCCGTCCGTTTACTCTGGTATAAATTAAATTACTTTTTATGCATTCTTTAATAAGCAACATGAGTGTAATTACAGCATTAAAATTCAAACATTTGTTTAATTTGTAGCACTTTTTACATCATAGTATTTATTAAAATTTATAATACGTATTAGTTCAACAATTTTTTCTTGATATCCGGAAGCATTGACCTTGTCGCCCAGATAGATGACATAGTGTAAAAACTTTTGGAATTCGGTCTCTTCGAAAACTAATCGCTTGTATCGCGGATGAATAAATTCTTGATTTTGGTCTAAAACAAATGGTTTCGATTGCAGAACCCTGAAAATAAAATAATAGGCAAAAATTTAAATGGTGAATTGTGATCTTATTCTAATCAAATATATTCTTTGTACATACTTGCAAAAACGTAGCACAATCACAAGAATACTATCAATGGTCTCCCGAAATTTGACGCTTCGGCGATTAAGCAGAGATATAAATGCGATATTTTTTAAGTATTCCGCATGTCTCTGGTAAAGTCCCTCGACGGAATCGACGTGGCAGAGTTTCTCATTAAAGGTCTCCCAAGTGCCCTGGAGTGCATTTGTCTCCAGATGATTTTGCAGAGTGATCACAAAATGCGACAATTTATGACGCACCATTTGCAAATGACGATACTGAGGCGCCACTTGGAGTGCCTTGCCATGAAGCTTCCCTAATTGCTGAAAGTGTTGATAGGCGCGCTCAAGCATAAAGCTGACATGACGAAGCTTTAACAAATGTGAGAATATCTGTGTATATTTGGCCATAGTTTCAACGCTGATGACCAAATTCAGTGGCCAATCGATCTTGCTATGTAGCGTAAATATGGATAGAGCATTAATATCCATTAAATCAAAAGATTCCGGAGCGTTTGCGCAATTTAAATTGAGATTTTCAACAAAGAAGGCAGCGGCATCCGAACCTTCTGCCACTTTGTGTCCGAGTGCATTGTTGAGAATAGCATCCAGTGTTCCCTTTTTGCGTAATGCACGCGGATCCATGCCAGATTCAATACGTTCTAGAATACCGCCAATTAGCACAGTGCCAAACTCGCCATCCAGTAGAAAGAAATAGTTTCGCAGCTGACAAAAATGCTCATAGATGTCGAGATCATCGAATATTCGGAGCACTTCGTTACGCAAAAGAGACAAGTGCGTTTTCAGTGGCACCATTATCGACTGTTGCACATAGCGCTTAATCAGAAATGAATTATGATCCCTTGGCAATTGCCTGTGATTAGATGTGGCACAATTAGCAGAATCTATTTTTTGCAACTGAAAAGTGGGCGCACTTAAGTCAGGTTTTCTTAACTGCAAAGCAGGACTGTTGTTCAACTTTTTAGGTGTTTTAATTAATGGTTCCTCTTCGCTATCACAGTTTGTATGACCATTGATATTATTGTTGGCCGCATCAACCGTTTCGTTGGGTATACAGGTCTCAACATCGACATCCGATGTGGTTGACATTGGCGTTGCTGTGTCCAATGCTGGCTCCACGAACAACTTATGTGGCTCCAATGGCAATTGCAAGTCAATGCTTAGTTGAAGTTTCTTATTTGAGTCCGACTTATCGGACTTGCTGTGAAATTTCGTAATATTATTAAGTGAGCCAAAGTGCTGATGATGTTGCATTCGCTGACGATTGCGTTGCATGTCGCTTAAATCCGTGATCTCGAGATTCATGTTCACATCTGGAGGCTGCATATCCGTACAATTAAGCACATGCAATCGATTGCATTCTAATTCCGTCAAGGCATTTGTTGTTGTAGTCTTCTGCAACTCGACATGTGTTTGACAATCCAGAAACTGCTTCGAGCACATATTTCTCTCACGATTGCGCTCCATTTCATCATTTGCATCATTCGAATTCTGCTTCTCTGGTGTCTCTGCTATGTCAACTTCTACAACATTCGAATTCTGCTGGTCAGTTTGTTTTTCATCGGCTTCTGACTTATGCTTGAGATTCGATGTCGAATCTGACTCCTCGGTCAGCGTCTCTTCTATTTTTGTTGCCTCTTCCTCCTTCGGGCTTAGTTCTTCACAGCAAGAAACAAAACTGCGAGAACTATTTGTGCTGTCATCTGGACTGTTACTAACAACGACATTTATTTCCTTCGGTTGTACGATCTTTTGTAAAGCGGCAATTTGTTCTTCATAGATACGTTTCTGACGACTCAGATTTTTTTCATCCTGTTGTTCACGTTTTTGCTGAAATGCCAGCTCACAAGCAATTTCCATACGCCGATGCTCTAAACGTATCTCTTCCTGCTCCCTGCGCTGATTGTTGAGCTCCTCGTAGCGACGCCGTTTCCCTTCATTCGCTTTTATTAATAACTCTCGCTGATTCTCCTTCCAATCGGCAATTCGTTCTTGAGTGCAGCTCCACATGCGATTACCAAAACGCCATCTGTTCGCTGCACGTTCCTCGATCACATGTTGCATCCTAAATGGATGGATATGATGCAACAATTGTTTGTAGTGCAACTCCAACTTTTGCTGCATCTCCGTCAACTGATTCTGCGATAGGCATATAACCAAATCCGGATGCTTCGCAGTGAATAGCATGTGCTGTAAGAGATTTCTTAGTTTTAATATGCCACATCATCTTGCAATATCTCACTTACCTGAGGATTGTAGCTCTTGAGCAAGCGACTGTACTTGCCACACTGTATAATGGCCGGCTCACAGCCAGCCAGAAAACCAGGTACCATATTGGGATGCACAAAGTGCGCCTTGTCGAAATACTCTTTGGATTTCTCCTCCATATCTCGCTGTGTGCCAACGAAAATCTCATTGAAGTGCTCGTCGAGCGCACCATGGTAGAGCCAATTCTGCAGCTGACCACAGTATGTTGCACACAACGATCGCAAGAGGTACATTAAAAATTGCAGGTACTGAATATTAACGCACGCATCAATCGCTGACCAAATAACGCTCAACAGGCAGGCACCACTCGTTCCCTGCGAGATGTCCACTGGAATGTCAGAGTTTATCATCGGTTTATACAAATAAGATTGCTATAGTCGGGTTCTCCCCGACTATGATATGTCAGTTACTAAGTTAAAAGATAATAATAGGCAATCGATTTGTCGGCTTTTATAATTTTAACTCTTATTTTCAATTTTCATTATAATGTATTAACAAATTGAAATAAGAGTTTTTTATGATATTCAAATAGTAATGGAAATTTAATTATCATTAAGTAACTTAGTTTAATTTAGTTCAAAATAAGAATTAAAACTATTATGATAAAATTTCACTCTGATCTTGATTTGCTCACATTCGTTGAAGTTTGCTTTTAAAGTTTATTAGATCTCGCTCTTAATACAGACGGACTGCTGTTGATGTTGATTAAGAATTCATATAGAATCGAATCCTTCTGCTTAATTGATACATTGCAACAAAGACAATATGCTCTTTTACTCAGAGAGTAAGGGGTATAATAATATAAGATAAGATTCTACTTGTCGTGCCTTCCTTATACTTACGCCTTCGTTCGGCCTGAAACATTTGATCTAGTTGAACCAGCAGCTGCATGGTGGGACCAGCACTATGCAGGAGCTGTGATAAATTATCGGCTGGTTGCGAGAACAAAAACAATCTGCTATTCGCAAGGAAGGTTATAATGGCTTGGCGCATAGTCTGTAATTAAAGATGGTTTGATTGTATTACTGGTGGCAACAGCCTAACTTCCATTCTTACGCGGTTCATAGGACGTTCAATTTTGCTGTAGGATTTCCATTGAGTGCAGGCGAGCAGACGCTGGTATGCACCGCCGGATTCTAGAAAAGGACGTGCATAGTCTGCTAATACCTCCGGCAGAACGGTCTCGATGGTTGCATTGGCTCGCATCTCAAAGTGTCCATCGGGCGTCTCCAAAAACGTTTCTGATTGCAGGCCAGCTAAAAAGCGATAATCAGATGTAGATCAAGTAACGATCTTGAGATTGTTATTATTACCTGAAGCCTTTTTCAAATGATCAATAAAATCGGACAGTTCGATGAAACTCAGCTCGATTGTCCGATCTTGATGCCATTTGAGTTCGTTACTTTTGCTCTGATCAGATATGAAATATTTATCAGGAAAAGGTCCAATCTTTTCCTTTGCCTTTGCATCAGTTTTTTGCTGCTTTTCTTTTGGCTTTGGCGGCATAGGAAATTTCGTTTTCATAGGCTGGATACTTCCAATGAATTCCTTCATACGGGCCATTGAGTCCCCCAAAGTCGGCAATAACAAGTTATTTTTCATGACATCTTTGAAGGGCTTTTTCAGCTCTTCAATATCACTCAACGCAATGTCGGTGCTTCGGCAGAATTGGACAGGCCGCAACTGGGAACGCAGATCCTCAATGGACTTAAATATCACGGGGGAAGCGTATATAGAATTGTGAATCCTCCTGGGGAAGGGATTCGCTTCCAGACGCAATGGCAACGGCAACAGCAGTCTGCATCTGTAATTTCGGTCGGCTTCATGTGACCGAAGGTACTGGGATAGTTGCTTTTGAAGATCTGGAGGTTTAGATACTTTTACAAGGCAATATTGAATATCAGTAATCAGTTGGTCTTCGAAATAGATGCGCTGCTCATCCAGCAGTTTCCTGCATTGCGGAAACCTATCCAAGCGTGGGCAAATTTGATACGGACGTAGGCGCAGCAGGGATTCGTAGATTTCTGAGCGTCTCTTGGCAACTGCTGCGGGCGCAGGGACAAAAGCATACGCATCTGTTGGCTCCGTTTGGGCGCGTTCATCTTGCAACAGTAATACAGCTAGTTTGCTGATCAACTCGAAGACACTGTGCTCGCAATTGATCGATGCATCCATTCAAAGTGTTTTCAGAATTTAACCAACTCGAAATACTTGAATATTAAAAAACAAACACAACAAACGAATAAAAACGACTGAAGAGATTCGCTCACAATTCACTGAACCACTTGAGCAGTTCATTTCAATGCACCCGTTCAATAGAACTAGTTCTCAACAAAACAAACCCTAAATTGGCGCCAAATTTGAATTTTCCAAGTAATGAAATTAATTAAATTTTTATATATAAAAACTTAAAAGTATTTGCTGAGATAAAATAATTTTGTTTAATGAATTCTTTCAAAATTTTAATGAATCTATTCTATTTCATCTGTTTATAAGCAATTTATTAATATTATTGATGTGTTTTTTTAGCGCATTATTGTAAAAATAAATCAAATAAATAAAACTCTTTCTAGACTCTCCATATCCAGAACAACTTGCTGATATCTCTCAGATCAAAACGAGATATAACTAATCAAAACACAATATTAATGAAAAAGCAAAGTTGTTTTATAGTCAGTAGTTCTTTAATTTTTATTCAGGTTGAGTTCATTTCATTTCAGTTACAAATTATATTCAGAACACTGCTATAAAGGCAAATTTTAAAAATGTTATTAGAACTGGTTTCAGCTTAATTTTATTACGATTTCAATAACTTACATACTACATACAATCAGGGTTAAATAGAACTTTTTGAATAGTGATGTGCTGATTCAAGTGTGCTATGATACATTAAACGTTCTTGAGATTGACTGCCATAAGCTAGGTATAATCGGCGCAGATTTATATAGGGGCATTATACGGGAATATATTTTAAGTTAATTTGTAATTTTTGTTTTCTTTAGGTAAACAGCTTTATAAATGGGAATAAATAAAATCCAAATATTTTGAAAGAAAGAAAAGACTTGTATGACTTGTTAACAATTCGGCAAAATGAGCGCCAGCGCAACAGCATAGTGCACACAGATCAGCCGACCTAGCAATAGACTATATTAGGTAAAGAGCATTTGGAAAGGCGTCGGGGGGCCAATTGTTAATACATTTTGATAGTTTAAGTTTAACTCGCTGTCGAGAACTTGTTGCATGGTTGTATAATTGATGTTTTGCGAGCTGGCACCGTTTCTGGAGTTGGTATGGCATCACCGGTGGTCACCTTATTAGCAAACACCTGCTTCACACCACCGCCCTTTTGTTTAGCCATTTGATAATCGCCAGAATCAAAGAATTTTTGCTACCAAAAGAAATGGAAAATTTAAGCGACAAATTGCAGGTTAATCGTGTGACAGTGTCAACTTACTCCCTTTTGCAATCGCTTTTGAAGAAATGCTGAATGACCTCCAGGCACTCGCATGCCTGATGAATATTTGGACTTGAGCTTCTCCTCCTCAATCTTCTCCAAATCTCTAGGATTTGTCTGTTCACCAACTGGTTCGCCTTCCTGTGGCGTGGTTGCCGGACTGTTTTCCTCAGTTGAGCTCATGGCCGATCTAAGGGTTACAAAACGAATAAATTAAGTATAATTCTTATTCAAAATAAAATGAATCTATTTCAATTATTTGGTGCCAATTGGAAAAATGGCGACATATATAAACTGGCCATATAAAGCTGCATTTCGTCAAACAGGCAGCACTGGCATCTGTGTGTGTACACATACACACACCCAGGCTTGCTAAACATACACACACATGCATACATACATAGACAAGCGACGACTACGCGTTAATTTAATCGTATTAATCTTATTTGCAAATATTGTTACCATTTATTACTTACACAAATTACCTGCGTGCATATAGTATACATATGTATATATAAAAATGTATGTATAGACATATGTATATTGAATTTACCTTTGTTTAGCGCTGTGTGATGCGTCAAAAGTGACAAGTAACTGTTGTTTTCCTTCTTTTATTGCAATTAAGAACACATGTACGGCGTCTGCTTTTCTTTGCGTCCGCAAAAATTAACCACAATTTACGTTATGCAATTAGCAGAGGACAACAAGGAATAGTACTTTGACTGGAGGTGCTTTTAATGCGGAAATTTATATGGCGCTTTAAATTTTATTTTTCTACTTTTAATACATTCAGTACAACTTTTTAAGACGCTATGAAAGAGTGTTATCGAATCGTTTCGGAACAGTTCGATCAACGACTCACTGAGTTGAGCGAACGAATTGCACGTATCCCTGTATTTCGTTCATTTAGTTCCTTTGTTACCAAAAGTAAATCGACAAAACTCTAACAAAAATTCTGCAAAGATTTTCAAAATTCTAGCTTCAAAATTTAGAAATATTGGTTAAAAGGATCCCTTTTTAAAAATGATCTACAAAGAAAATTTATCAAAATCTTTTTTATAAAGCTGCCAGACGTTCAATGTAACGGCTTTTTCCTAAAATCACAGATTCGAATCAGCTGAACCTACATATCCCGACAATCAGGGATTTGGTTCGTTCGTTCACTTCGGTAATTAGTTCAGCTGAACTTGATCCGAACAATTTAATACAGCTCTACTGTAAGTGCTCCCTGGTTTAGTTTCCAGCACTGTTCTTTCTGTGCTTATTTTCAATTATTTGTTATTTAAATTTAAAGAAAAGGTTAATTGTAGTATTAACAAATTTTGTTGATGTAATAACGTAAATACAACGAATATAACGACTAAAGATGAGCTCCAAGGATAAATCAAAGTTTAAAATGTTCCTCAAGTCTACAAAATCAGCAGGTAAAATATTCACTTCATCTTTACATTTGCTACGAATGCCTTTAATAACATTACTAAACTTCACAGGATCTGCGGGAGAGCGCACATTAAGGCCAGAATTTGAGAATGAGTTGCGGCCGGAGCAGCCAATCGCGCAACGTTGCAAAATGCTAAAAGAGTTGGGCGACCAGCATTTGCACAACATCAACTTGGATGAGGTAAAGGGAGGCGACGTATTCAATGGCAGCTCAAACTTTCTGTCTCAAGACCAACAATTAATTAAAGCCTTGCAGAGCCTATTGTCCAGAAATGTGCATCGCATTAAAAGAGGCGCGACTGACAGATCCCATAAAGTTCAAGCTCTGCAAGGGTATCAAATGTTTGGAAAGTGGAAAGTAATTTCGGTTTCTTATTTTACCTGCTTTAGACTGCTATAACAAAGCTGTGGCATCTAACCAACGATCTCATTGTGCCGAATAAACCGGCAGAAACCCGACAAATTGCATTGAGCTTCTATAAGAGGCTCATTTACACACAATATAAGAACCTGACGCTGATGCGGGAGAAGTTCTTTCTGGTTATACAAAATCATGAGGCACACGAGGACTTGCGTCATCTCCTGGAACTCCTTGACACGCTCACAGAGAACGGCAAAGATATTACCAATTTTGAAGAGAAGGTTAGCAATACAGCAGTTCTAAAGATGCATTTTTATCCTTGATTTACCCATACAGATTGGCAAGTTTATGTTGCTTTGGATACCAGCCATCACAGACGCCTCCCTGCTCTGCCCATACCTAGACATGCTGGTTAATCTTATCAAATTTAATGCTGCCCACTTGGACAAAGACATTCTTGTTGGAATTGTACAGTGAGTGTCACTTTGTTGTATATTGGGAATATCAAGTGTTTAACTTTTCTTGGGGTTTGCTTCAGAAATGCCTGCGAATTGAGTTGCACGGTTGCCGATGATGACACCGGTCTGCAGTGCTTGACCATTTTGGAGCTGGTCATTGGTTACACCATCTTCCCCAGCGAAACACTGCATCAATGCATCGTTACTCTTTGTCGTACTGTGAATCATGCGCGATATTGCCAAGCATCGTTTAAGGTAGGTCAGAAACACCTCTGTACCCATTACAAATGGGTAAAAACTTTAGTAAATGTATCTAATTAACTAACATTCCTAATCAAAGTATGTATATGTTAGTTTTTCGAACTCTTAGAGAGTTGTAGAATGAAAGATTTACAGTTCACGTCTTAAATTAAAAACATTCCATTATTTACACAGGTTTTTAGCAAGCTAATTTCTTAATTTGATTTAGTTTTAAGAACATATAATAATTTAAAATATTTGAAAATAGTAATTGCTCATTCATACTCGGTATTTAACATCATGCATAGTAGCAGCTGATCAGATCCTTGGGCATGCAGCGCAAGCAATCGAAACCAATCTCTGATATTTTGTGGCAAGTTGCTCGAGTTGCATATTCCATAGCATCGCGCAGGGAGAGTTTAACCTGTTGCATGGCATAGATGAAAGCGCCAACGAAGGTGTCGTGCTCACCAATGGTGTCCACAATCTTTTGAGGCTGATGACCGCCCACTTTAAAGTATGTGTTATCGGACAACAAACAACTGGCGCCCTCTTCATAGTTCTCATATATAATGATGGGTCTTTTTTGCACTGGAAGTGTGCAATTGTTTTCATCCAACGGTGTCGCATCTTTATTTGGATTTGGTGTTTTTTTGGGTTGATTTGCCAGCCAGCGTTTGTGTGCAACCTCCATACGATCCCGCACTGCCCAAACTGTCTCACGACCATTCATATAGGCGTATGTTGTCAAAACCTGTTTCTGCACGAGCACATAGTCCGCCATGTCGGCGAGGAGCAGGCTTATTGCACGTAAATTGACCAAGCCAAAGGACACAAGAATGTTGGCTTCCTCATTGCGTGAATTGTAATCCCGCACAGCTTGCATCATGCGCAATGTATCCCTGAGATTACGTGCCTCGAAGTGAATCCAAGAATACTTTCTATAGTCGACGGCGCCCATGAACTGTTGATAGGTCAGCTCGTGTTTACGATTCGAGTACTCGACTGTAGTTCGTGTGCCCTGACCACGTACGATAACAATGCTTTGATGAGGTGGCTCCAGCGGCATTCGCGGACAGCTGGAGATGTCAACTCCCAGTGCATTAAAGCTGGACGAGAGGCTCTCAAACGCACTGATGCTACTCAGTTGACCAAGGAACTCACAGTCTGTGCCCAGACGTCGCAGAACACAACATGTATTTGCAGCATGACCGCCAAGACGCCAGAAACCCTCTTCGGTGCGCTGCAACTTTCCGGGTATGGGATGCTCATCACAGACCGTAATCATGTCGAGCGCACAGCGACCTACGACCAGTATACGTCGTGGTATTGGCGGCGGTGCTGCAGGTTCCTTTGGCGGCAGACGTCGCACCTTTTTCACCGTAATAAACTCTTTTACAATCTGCTTTTTCATGTTTTTTTTTTTTATTATATTGAACGAAATTTCTTAGCTGGCCAAATGATTTCCTAAAAATGCAAACTAAATTTTATATCCTTAGTTTTATTGTTTGTGCAAAAGCATACACAATTATATAAACTTAGTACCGCATGAATATGCGGGTGCTAAAGTCAACCACTCTCGACTAAAAAAGTATGTTACTTAATCTTCTTATAGATAATGAAAAATCTGCTGGGCACACAACTTGGATATCATTCAATGAAGATGATGTGTAATATACTCAATGATCGTGGTCAATACGAGGATGCACAACTGTTGCGTGGCGCCGTCTTTCATCTCAACATGAACATCTTTGGATCAAACATAATCTTCCAGGTCTCGCCGATGATATATGCAAGTAATGTGCTAACGGGATTCCTTAGCGTAAGTTCAAGTTATATAATCCAACACTTTCCAGGACATTACTAACTTGTAAATCTTTGCAGGCTTTGGATAGTCGACAGGTGATCGTTACCTATGAAGTCATACATAGTGTACGCATGGTGATCAACAAGCACAAGCTGTCGGAGATCATCTGGGACTTGATCTGTGATATTATGTCGACAATTGTGGATAACATTGAGTATTATGGTGTGTACAAGGTTAATTTTTTCATCTTATTTAATAGAAAATCCTATGTTCCTATATTTCATAGTTTAATTAAAATTTATGCAAGCATAAATTTAGCATTTTTAAATTTTTTTTTAATAAACTATTTTGAATTACAGAGCGTAACGGCGTTAGTAAGGATCAATTGCATCATCTACAAATCAATTTCCACGACAACATTGACTGCATTGAGAAGCTGTTGCAAGACGAGCGTGCTCAGATACTGGGAGAAGTGGATCGCATATATGATCTAATCGAGCGAGTAGCTGAACGTCGCTCGGAGGCATCAGTGCTGGGATTGATTGAGTATAGAACACGTCGAGTGACTGCCACACGACCCGAGTGGTTGCTGCTTTTGGCTCAATTTGTGTGTCGATATTACCGCATGTCCAATGTGAATGTTCGCATTAAGACAATTGAATCTCTGGTGCAGATTATGAATCAAAATCGATCCAGTTATGAGGAAGAGATACTTGATCGCGTTGTCGTAACGCAGCTCTCACAGATTCATCAAGAACCGAGTGTCCAGGTGCGCATGGCAGTGGCACGAGCGCTATGCAACTTTGCCGCTCATTGTGACACGAAACGTTGCATGGAATTGTTGGACATTTTGGAGGCGCTTATTAATCGACCTTTCGAGCAAATGCGTCAGGTTGCCTCTGAGGGTATGGCATCGGAAATGGGAAGCAGCATCATCATTAAAAATGAAAGTGAGATTGCCGACATAATTGCAGCTATCAATGGGCTTGTTGAGGTTTTCGCTATCAAGCTACATCGTCTGCCTGCCACACATGCCATCAAAATATTTAATATACTGATGGATCATCTGGAACTGCACTACGATCGACCCAAGGTCTTTGAAAATGCGAGCATTGTGCGGCTAAAGGTAAATGGAATAACTTGAATATCATTTCTATAACATCGTCACGAAACAATCGTTAGCAATAATCGAGCGAAACTTCACTATAAGTATGCAAAACGTTGTTGTTTTTTGAGATATCTCAACAAAACTCAATGTTTTATCATGTCTTCGGCAAGCTGAACACATTCTTCCTTGTTTATCCTTTAGTAACTTAAGTTATTGTGCGTTCTATTATCTTTTCAGATCTTTAACTGGATGCTAAAGGCACGTGCTAATGCTTCTTACCACATTGGTTATCCCGATGCCAGCAGTGGAGTTGTCAAGTTTAGTCATTATCTTGGCATCGACTCGAACACATCGCAAACACAAACCACAACAATTTCGATACGACGCGCCTGCAAACTGATTGTGCGTTGTCTTGAACAAGACACTGACTATCAAGTCTTCCAGCTGGTTATCAAAGAGCTGCCCAAAGTGCTGCAGAACATGGCACTCATTCAGGGCAACGACATCAAGGAGCTGGCCAACACCTTATTCAAGATCCACTCGGTGAACCCGAATGAATTCAAGCCCACCGATGAGTTTCACGCTCTTGTGCTGCCGGCAATTGCCTCTCTGGGCATTTACTACGAGAGCATGCAACCACAACAGCACAATAGAATCATTACGGCTCTCAAGTCACATATATCTACGAGCATTGCTAGCGTCTGCATCAACACGATGACCATTCTAATTCTAGAAATGCCCGAGGCACTGATGCGACAATTGCCTGATGTGCTACTTATAATAAGTCGGAGGGGTGATAACAATACGGTGGCCATACCAGTTTTGGAGTTCCTGTCACGTATGTATATATGCATATTAATGGTCTACATTCCAAAAAGAATGATACAAGCTTCTGTTGGTAGAAAAAATAATGCATTTACTATTGAGTTAATACTTTGTAATACTTTCCCATTATTATCCACAGTTCTGATCCATTCATCAAGTCATCTGTTCACGAACTTTACGCCGAAGCAGAACATGTATGTGTGTGCCATATTGCTGCCATATACGAAGCCCCATCGCTATGACCATTACACGGTAACTCTGGCTCATCACGTATTTGCTGCATGGTTTCTGAAGTGTAAGCTTGAGCAGCGCAAGAATTGTGTGGGGTATATCATGTCGGTAAGTCAGCCCGTCAATCTTCTGCTCACAAACCTGAATAATATTTTAAAATTAAGACTTAATTATTATCTAATAATATTAATTTAGTCAAAAACAAACAAATATTTTTGATCTAATTTAAAAAAGAAATACGATTTAAAAAATCAATATATAAATCTCATTTCAAAGTATAATAAAAAAAATTTGTAGTTTCATTATAAATAAAAACAAATTTAATCGTATTTATACAATAATTATATAAAACTGTTTGTTTGTAAAACTGACACTCATTCACACACACACACTCACTGATCATTGCACAGACCAATGATTTATATTCTAAAAATTCGAATTGCCTTTATACCTGCCTTTCTTTGTAGTCAATGGCCTTCAATGCCGATATGCTGACCAAAGACGATGTCACTGTGAATCAAGATTCATCCGATCGCAAGCGGAGCACAAGCATGACGGAACATGGCAGCCGGAACAGCGCTGAGACTCGCAACGATGCCGAGACGCGTCTACAGAATTTGCGCAACTTTCACGTGGAGTTGGCGGAGACGTGCTCCGATTTTCTGGCACGGCACACCTACTCGCCGTGTCCCTCGTTGCCCAAGCGGTGAGTGTGTGCGTCTACTAATTGGGAATTTTCAATATTAATGGCCTTTTTTTTAAAGCTTTCCAGCCATTGACCATCTGCTCAAGGATGGTGTGTCGCAGACCTGGCTGGTGGGTCACAATTTAATCACAATAACAACCGCAGGTTGTCCATCGGGCCCAACACGGAATGGACTTTGTGAACGGTGTGCACAGCTGGGCAAGAGTCGGAGCATCAGCTTGAATTCCAAGAGTCTGAACGATAGTGGAGCACAACCAACTCTGTCTCCAGAGCAGGAACGTCGCTACACAAAGCTGAGTTTGCAGCACAGCAGCGGTAACAAGAGCGCTGGAAGCACAGAGCAAACATCATCGATCTCTGCATCAAATTCGGGAGCACATCCTCATCGTCAGATCTCCAACAGTTCAACTGTCTCACTGGACACGTATTCCAGACGCGGCTCGAATCCAGAACCTAGCAATCTGGTCGAAGGTTCGCATACGGGCAGCAACACTTCATTGTTGGGCAATTCCATGTCGTTGTCCACGGCCAGCATGGGACCATCGGTCTTGGGCTCCGTTGTTCAGCAACCGGTTTGTGTTCGCGCCTGCACTGGCTGGGCAGAGATCTACATAAGGCGTCCAACGGGAAACATCTCGTGGATAACGCGTATTCAGAATCCAATTGCAAATAATTGCTTTGGTCAGGATCTACCCTTCAATCACATGGTCTCACTGTTCTTGCCCACTTCTTATGGAGGAGTATTCGGGCCGGATAACATAATGTTGCCGCAGCAGCAGCAGGAACAGCAAATGGAGGCACAGTCCGTGCAACAAGTGGAAATGGAGCCGGCGTTGGCTACGGCTACGGCTACGATTCCGGCAGCCACCGAAATGCGCCAGCGAATGACGGCCAAGGCGCGTGCCTTGCAACGGCAGGAGGAGATTCATCATTCTGTGAGCATTGCCAGTGAAGGCACTGCAGCCATTGACATACCCATACCGAGGATGGCCGGCAAACGTGGCAAGGAGGCAGCTCTGAGTGGCAGTGTCAGCGACGGGGAGGCAGATGACGATGCCTTGGCATTTGGCGATGACCAGAGTAGAGCACGTAATCCCGTGCGACGCGTTAACTCCAGCCCAGAGATGAGCTCCAGCTGGCGTCAGGCGATTCTTGCTGCCAAGCCGGCGCCTCTATCCCAGGAGCCAGAGGTTGTCATGGCGTCACTGGAGGAACCGCTGTTGCCGTCGAAGAAAAAGAATGTGCAATACAGTACGAAAGATATGCGTGTCAGTTGTGAGGCGATTCCCGAGGAGATTGCTGGCTCAACGCCACCGCTGGCAGCACAGGGATTAAAGTTCCCACTGCAGCCAGGATCGGGAACATTGCCGCCCAAGCAACACTCGGCGGATGATGTCAGTAGCCAAGTGGCGGGCACTGCAGCTCAGCCAGCTCTTGTACAGACCTCCGCCTCGGCATCCTCTCTAAAACTAGCTGCCGTTGGTAAGCCACCATTGTCACCTGGCCAAGCACAGTCAGCTACCACGACCGCACCCAAACAGACTCTAGCTCCTGTCGCCGCTAAGCCGACGAGCTATGTGAATGCTTCCTTGGGTCTTGCCAAACTCAACAGTGGCGGCAACGGCAATGGCACTAACTCCGCCGTTAGTTCCGATTACAACAATGGTGGAGGTGACATGATGCGTGGACGCTCCAAGACCATATCCGTGGTGCGTGAGGTGAACAACGGCAAAGCTCGTCCGCCGCCGGCCAGCAGCTTTAGAAGCTTTGGTGCTGCCAAGCCACCGACCAGTGCCCAGTTGTGTATGAATCCCAGCTTTGCGTTCCTGCAACTCTATTGCACGGGACAACTGAGCGTGACTGCGACACCACTAAAAGTTGGACCCGAGCAGTCCAGTGTTTTGACGTTGCTCGATCTTCTGCCACCATTTGAGACTCACAAAATAGGTGTCCTCTACGTCGGTCCCAATCAGTGCAACAATGAGGTGGAGATCTTGCGAAATTCTCATGGCAGCACTCGTTATGTGGAGTTCCTGCGCAGCATTGGAACCTTGGTCAGTATCGTGGAAGCCGAACAAAACAATTTATTCATTGGACTGGACAAATACGGCGTTGATGGCAAGTTTGCTTATATATGGAAGGACGACACACTCCAGGTAAAACATTTTAACTATCTCCTTTAACTAAATGAGCGCTTATAGATATTCTTTATTTTTATTAAGGTCACCTTCCATGTAGCCACATTAATGCCAACCAATCTGCAGGATGATCCCAACTGCTATGAAAAGAAGAAACACATTGGCAACGACTTTGTTAAGATCATTTACAACGAAAGCGGCGAGGAATATAATCTAAACACAATATCAGTATGATAAATTCTTTCTCTCACTTTTTACTTTTTATCCAATATCATAAGGATTAATACCAAATATTTTATAATTATATTTTTAGGGTCAGTTTAACTACGCCTGTGTGATTGTGGAGCCGCTGGAGCTGAACTCGAATCGTGTCTATGTAAACGCACGTTCGGATATCTCAAAGTTTGTGAGCCATCCCGAGCCGAGAATAGTCTCCGATCGCAGTGCTCCATTGCTAGCTCGACAAATGGCACTTCATGCAAATGTAGGATATAAAACTAGTCTTCAAACCGAATCTTAACTCAACAAACTCTACATAATTTTATTTTGCCTTGCAGCTGGCCTCACTTGTATATCAAAGCATTCAACAGGAGCATCCATATGCATCCAATTGGCTCGAAAGGTTGCGCAGATTGAAACGCTTGCGATCTCAGGTAAGCACTCGAGTCAAACAATCTTATTTTCTGAATAAAGATGCATCTGTAATCCCATCCTCAGCTCATTGAACAACAACAAGTGCAACAAGAGAAGAATCAACAGGAAAAAAATCAACAACAAAACAACAATCAGCAACAAAACAACAATCAACAACAAAACAATCAACAACTAAGCGGCAAGCTGGACGTCAAGCCGGAAGGCAAGCTGGACGGAAAGTCAGACGTTGCTGATCAGCGAGTGGACTTTACCAAATTTACATAGATACTATATATAACTAGATACTGTTTTATACATATTGCACCCCCGACACAGACTTGTACATTTTATAAAAATTTATAAGCTACGAGATGCCCATAGGGAAGGAAGGACACCACACCACATCCTAAACAAATACTACACTATTTATAACCACAATATGTTGATAATTATATTTTATTTCCGTCAACTTTCGTCAAGCTTTAAGATACATAATTTGATTATAATATTACAGTTTGATTGCGTTTTCCTTGTCCTTATTGAGTTGAGCTATGTGATCGTAACCATAATTGCTGATCTTGTGTCCAGCCACGTGATTGGCAAAGTCAACAGCATCCGGCAATCTGCACTTCATCACGTAAGATGCGTAGATGAAGCCGGCCATGAAGCTATCGCCGGCACCTAGAGTATCTACAACTGAAGCAGGTTCGTAGGCGGGCACATTGTTGCACTCGTTGGAGGAATCTAAACAGCTGGCGCCAGTGTTTCCCCAGGGACAAATGATATTTGGACGGCTTGGTTGTAGGGCTAGAGCCAGCTCCTTACACGTGTCCTGCGCTGTTCTCCACCCCTGGCGGGTAGCCAGATCTTTGGAAAAGACAACATAATCGCACAAGTGACACAGTTCCAAGTTCTTTTCGTACAATGTCTCAAAGTCAAGAGAGATGAAGATGCGATTGTCTTGTCTGGAATTGTGCTCCTGTACAGATCTCATCATTTTGATGGTTTCAGTGGGATGACGTGCCTCAAAGTGTACCCAACCATATCGATTGAGATCTATTTTGCTAAAATCTTCCCACGTCACATACGGATAGTTTTTATTGCAATGCACAATGGTCCGTGATCCCGTGTCCTGGGCAATGATAACCGATGAGAACGGTGGATCCTTATCCGTCATTGGACAATGCTGCACACCAATTTCACGCCGTCGAAGATCATCCAACAGCACCCGGAATCCATCCGATTTGCTCAGCATGCCAAAGAACTCCACCTTGGCGTCCAGCAACCTTAGAACAGTGCTGGCGTTGGAGGCATTCCCTCCGCGTTGCCAGGAGCCATCGAGACATCGCTCATCCGTGTCCTCCTTGGGATAACTGGCACTGATTGTCACAAAGTCAATGACAGTGCAACCTACACAGAGAATCGGCTTCACTGAGGCCATTGGTAATCACTCTGCTTCTACTGATTAAGCAATATCGAAATGTTTTCAATTAAAATTAAATACAAATGTATGCACAATCTAATCAAGATCACACTTACACAGACACACATACAAGCAGCATATCAGTATACGAAGTATGCATGTGTGTATGACGACGACTCATTGTTGTTGCCGATCGTAAGCCTTGACTTAATTGAATTCATACATTTTCATGCATAACGATTGTACATACACTTGCATATATTTTTATTGAATAGTTGTACTCACATATGCATTTACATATTTAAATATAATTATTTAATAAAACAAAACAATAACGTTGCGCCGCCGCATTGCGCAATTTCCGTTGAAAATCCGCGAGGGCGTAGAATTTTAGAAATATCGATAAAAATATTGATGCATCGACTTTTAAAAATTTAAATCATCGCTAATTTTTAAAACATCGAAAAATACATGTATACTTATTTATTTGATTTCTATTAATTTTTTTCCAGAATTTTTGTTTGAATTCTGTGCGTCCGCCAAATTGATCGCTGGAGCCGGCGTTGTAAATCTTTCCTATCAACATTCGGATGCATCATTCATTTTTTCATTTACGTCCTTATCGATAGTTCCCATTCGATGATCAATCTCTTTCTAACTAATCTTTAAGTGTTGCCTAATTATGCAAAGTTATTATCGCGGCGGTTAAAAAATCGATAGTACTGTTGATAACTTATTTTACAGCTAGTTCCAGCTTTTCAGAGTTCGATTGCTACAAATATTTGAAAATTGTTTTTAGCCGGAAATACGGTATTTCCTAAAACTATGAAAAGTGCACGCAAAATGCTTTCCAGCTATTTTTTCTCTTAAGTTGGCAACACTGTAGTCGTTACATATTCGCAATTTCCAGGGCTGCGATAAAAATGATTAGAATTAGAAATATTAGAAACAGATATTAAATTTTGAAAACAATCGCCAAGAATAAACTGATAACAGCAACTTGAAAGTATTTTAATTAAATTAAGTACTATTACAATAAATAAATAGTTTTTACAAGTATTTATAACGTGTCAATTTATAAACAAATGTGCAGGCGCACAGGCTCTATTTTTTGTACGCACTCACTGAATGGGGGAGCAACGGTCATGCGCAATGCGTCACCTCGTTGATTTGTTCTACCATGCTACCAGCTGTATGGGGCGCCTGTCGATCAGTCAACCGCTAGTCACCCGCGCGCGCGGAGTTCTTTGGTTGCGTTGTTGCGGCGTCGTTGCTCGCTTTTAACAGAAAAGGCGAATCGAGCAAAGTTTTCTTTATTTTTGCAATTGGCGCAGTGTAAGTGAAGGTGCCATGTGATAAATGAATCTAAAACAGAGTGTTTGTCACAATAAGCCGGTTGTTAAGTGGGACAGATACTGCTGCTTAAGCACTGTATGTATGTACATATGTACATATTTATGTACATATGTGAAACAAGGGAACCGGCAAACAAGTGATGACAAATTTTGAACACAGTTCTATCTCTGCATATGCTAATACATATATTTACGTGCATATATATAAAAAAGAAACAGGCACATGTAAACTCACTCGAATGTGTATATATAAATATAAACATATGCTAAAACATACAAACATTCATGTGTATGTATTCATTTAGATAAATATGTAAGTCAAAAAACTAATAAATTGAATTAAAACATAAATATTTATTTGCCGAAAATGCGAAATGATGAGAATAGATAAAAAATACACGCACACGCATTTATATACAACATAAAGCTTAAATTATAAAAATGAAAGAAAAAATAAAAGAGTGAAAATGATGAGCGTGCTTCTGTTGCGTTGTCACTAAAAAGAGCGACACACGCGGGAGAGCAGTTGGAGTATAAGTTTGTGTTGAAGAAGAGAGAGAACGCGCGCTCGACTTGTCAGCTGGTTGTCAAGTTGCGCAAGTAGCCATGCAAAATTGTAGATATGTATATGTACATATATATTCGTGTGTGTGTGCGTGTACATATATGTATGCGTAGAACTCAAAATTTTGAAAAATACCTTATGTACATGCTTACATAGAGTATAAGTATGTGATACGTAGATATATGTACTTATTAAGTATTATAAGTAAAGTGTTATTTGCGACTTTATTTTACATCTACGCCGTGCGGTTAACAAAGCTCCAATGCTAATCAAATAAGTATGTGTGAGTGTGAGTGTGTATATAAGCAAGTACATACATAAATACACACGTATGTACATTAAATTCAAAGAGCAATTCCCGCTGGGTTTTAGTGCGTGTTACAAAGTTTAGTGCTCATTGATCAGTCTTGAAATTGACCATGACTGTCGCTGCTGCTTCAGTGTCGCAATAAAAATGTTAATTCAAAACACAAACAAAACCCGAAAAGAATGCAAAGCAAACTAATATCATAACACATTATAACATAACAATGAAAATGAGCACTCACAGTTAATTACAAAAGTAACTTGACATTCGATCTGCATTTTCAACTCGATGAAGTCCATGGCTTAACCGTAACTTTTAACCGGTATTAACTGGTTAAAATTGATAATCGTTACTGAAATCCAAACCGAAACAAATCTTTTTTATTATACCGAAGCCAAAAATCCGAAATTTCCAAACCGAAATAACCGATTTGTGCAAATCAAGCATTAAATTCAATAATGTTGGGAGTAATCATTGCTTTTGAAACTAATTTTGATTTTAAATTTGAATACCGATTTAATTGACGAGATCTTTTTTGAAATCAAACAATTTTTTTTTAAAGGTTTAATTTAAAACAAATAAGTACAACAATAATTTTTTTTGACTTTTGTTACCTTAGCCAACCAAGTTGGCACTTAAGTGTATGACATATTTTATGGGGGACTGTCATTTAAAATACCCTTGCAAAGAGCATAATAATTTTAGTCACAAAACGAATAAACATACATAGTTAGTTATCTGTTTCTATGCAAAACTGCGGTCTCATGTTATCAGTTATTATGATAAAAACCTGCTGCGGATGCTTCTATTTGGGTACAGATGATTACAGGGTATCTTTTGACACATTCTAGTATTTGCGGTTAACAGTGAATTGTATCTGAACCAGTTGACTAAAATAGCATATTGCCTAGCAGGCAGACAAGTGCATTTGTCTATGGATCGTTTGTATTTTGTTTTTGGTTCAAATCTTATCACCCAGTTAACTGTTGTTTTTAAACTTAGTTGGAAACAATTGTTAAAGATAAGAGTATGACTCTTGGTGCTCTTATTGCTGTCGTTGTGGCTGTCATACCACACTCCATCACTCTTTTGCCTTTTGTCAATGCCGTCGACCCGCTTCCCCAAACTGTTATCGCCAGTTTTGCAACTGCGCCACGAGTGAAGTCCCGCGCATTAAACGATATTCCCGATATTTCCTGAGGGTATCAAATGTTTCCAAAGGCCTTTTGATCCTTTTAAAACAACGGAATATCGACAAGTTCACAGACTACCCGATTCAACGATAACTTAAGGAGCTATTTATATTTATTATTCAATTTATCTCCATAACTGTTTGTATCTAAACATTTTATTTAGTTTACTCTTAACTGAAGATGATACAATTTTTAAATATTTTTTGTGGAATTAATAGAAGGTAAAGTTTAACTCATTGTACAAAACTAAATTATTTTCTTTGCTTTAAAAATTTAAGTTTTTTCTTAGCTGTAAATTTAATCAGAATTTTTTAACGATAATATTAGCATAGTCCTGTGACTAGTGCTTTAAGTATAAGTTAACCATGCAGCGGTAGGAAGCAAATACATACGTCAAAAAATAAATATGTGGTAACAATACCCTTATAATTTTACAGAGCATACACATATACTTTCCCATAAATATATACATAGAAAACCTTATTAATCAAACTGCTTTCTATTGCAGATTGCCCACTCATACTGAGTGTTCATTCTTATGCCCATTGAAAATATACAATAAAGGGTATTTTGTAAAACTTATTAAATTTATGTCCATTTATTTTGTCAATTGAAATATATCGAAACATAAAAATAAAATTGACATTCCGCAAGAAAATCGGCTAAGATTTGACAAAACTATGTCAATTTTGTAGAAATGGCTAAACTTGGGGAACTTTTAGACAAGAGGTATTACCTGGTACATAATATCAAATGGTGTATGTGAGATTTTAGACAAGTCGCCAAACGAGATATCATTATCCATATACGCTATAAGGCAAGCTATGGACATTGGAATGTCAATTTATAGCCAACAGTAGATAAGAGATATCGAGTCCAAAGAGAGAGATATACTATATACGACTACAAAGGTACTCTCTCTTAATTTCACTTACTCTCATTCTCACTCTCCCTCTCTGTTTTCTCTCTTGCAGATAATTGGCAACAAAATGAATTCCAGCAAAGAGGCAAAGAGTGTCGCAAAGGGACAGAAAAAGCTACAAAAGATAAACAATAAAAAGCAAAAGCAGCAACAGCAACAACACCAACAACAACAACAACAGCAGAAACAACAACAACAACAAACTATTAATGGAATAGCTAAAACTGCAGTGAATGCAAAAATAAAAACAGACGAAGCGAAGCCAAGCAATCGCAATAACAATAATAATATTATAAACAATATTAATAATAACAACAATAATATTAATAATAATAGCAGTATGGTACAGAATAACAACAACACAGCAACAACAACATTACCGACAACAACACCTACAAACATCACACAGAAATTTAGGGAGCATTACGAGTCGGAGAGGAGAGCACAACAACAATTACACTCAACGTTACCTGCCAATGAAAATCTTCCCAAGATGGAGCGTTCAAACAGCATACGTGGCAAATTGTCGCGTTTTATTAACCACATTACGGGCAGCAAGGAGAATCTGGCCAGAAGCGATGAGCTAAGGGATGAAACCGGCAACGGGAAGACTCCATTTACATTTACACGAAGTAGATCCATGATCTTGTTGCGACGCCCGAATCGAAGGAGTTTCATTGAGCCGCAGTTGGAACAGCTGTCGGAGGAGGCGGAGAAATCCGGGGATCCTTTGTCGCCCACATCGCCACGTAAGAATTCCTTGGCGGACAGTGGAACAGCGGATGGTTGCTCTCCAATCTTGCGAAGAAGAGCGGATACCGCGAGCTCAATAAAGACGCCAGTACGTCGTCAGTCGGCGCATCCTTCGACTTCCACACCGGTCGAAGAATCCGAGTCACCGATGATACGAAAGCCATCGTTGGTGTCACTTACACCCAGCGAGGTTGGCTACAATCCGCAGTTGAACTTTCAAAAGCGACGATCGAGCACATTGATTGCATCGTTCAAGAGCACGTTCAGTGGACTGACCGGAAGTGGATCAGTCAGTGGCAATAGTGGCAGCACCACCAATAGCAGCGATAAGAAAAAGGACAAGATGAATCCCAAGTGGAGTGCATCCTTGCAGTCGTTGCAGGCCATCGACAATATGGTTAGTTATGCCAACATGTCGTTCATCGACTACGACAAATTCAATGGCTATGAGAAGCAATTGGAACGTCAACACTCAATGATGAGTCTCGCCGAGCAACAGACGCCTCCCATGCCCAAATTGCCACTGCCATCGACTGCCTCTCCGCTTCCACATTTACAATCTCCGCATACGCCCACCTCCGTTTGTTCCACACAGGAGAGCACACCAAAGACAGTTGTGATGCGTCGCAAAAGGAGTACCAACTCCTTGGCACATCGCCAGATCTCCTCCTCGTCTCGCAACAGCAGCCTGAGCATCTACAACTTGGACACCGACTACGAGCACAATCTGGACAAGGTGCAGAATGTCTATCGCGAAAGTCTTGACTCCCGCACTCTTGAACTTCTCAATCAATGCTCCCGCAATTCCTACATCCAAGATCAGCCCATGCTCTTTGACGCCCTCAACTTGGAGGACGGCTCGGCGAGTCGCAGATGTGCTCTGTGTGCCCAACGTGTCACCCGAGCCAACAGCCTGAAACGCAGCCCCCAGGACACCGTGGATGGTTGTGGGAAACCTCAGAAACAGGTTAGTTATAGCTTAAATGATTAAATCCATAGGGAAATACTAGAAATAGATATAAAAAATCTGCTGGGTTTTTTGGGTTAAAGCCTATATGGTTAAATGATTCAGATTTTTCGAACATAGTACATTCAAACTTTTCTAAATTGAAGAAGTTATCTGTAATGCTACCGGTACCGAAAGGAACCTAATTGAAATTTTAAATCCAAATAGTCGCTTTGGTACATACTATAATAGTAAATATATAGTATTTTTTTTAATAAAACAACAATATTACTATGAATTTTATATGTAGAATTGAATAATAGAGCTTTCAATTTTCATTAATTTTATGTGAAATTATCACTTGTATTTGTTAATTTACTCGTCTGTTACAATAGTCTGATTGAATTTTATAGAGATACATTTAAACAAATTTAATTGGATTTCCTATAATAATCTATTGATCCTCCGATTCAGCAGATGATAACAACTTTCATTTATTTAATTTAATTGAAAAATTCCAAAAAATCAAAAAGCTCTCAATTTTAAAATCAAGTTGGGCTGCGGTATCTCTTATATATAAAGATTGAATCAAATATAATTCGAATATAAGAAATAATCTCCACCGATTTTCATCTACAAAGCTGAAAAAGATTACATATAAGCAGTTAAATGGAGGAACACGGCTATAAAGATTCAACATAATGTAATTCTTAATTCTGAGTGTATACGGTCTGTAAATATTGGAAAATGACTAAATGTTGAATCACAGGACTATAGAAAGCTTTTTATTTCCAAAGAAATCTAGGCTTGTGACTCATTAAATTAGTTTTCACTGTAGCTGAGTGTAATAGTTATTTTCTCTATAAAAAATTGATAACATTTTTGCTAGGGTTTTGGATCTTAACAGTTTATATTTGCCAAAGTGTAAAAAGTGATATAGCCAAATAAATTTTGGATGTTAGTTAAATTATGGATACAGTGAACTGTCATTATCGTAGTTTTTAATGTAAATGTGTTTTGTAAGAAAATTGATACACAATTGGCTTAATAAGTTAAAAACTAATTTGCACTTAGAATTAACTGAAATGTATTGAAAATTTGTCAGTTATTCGTTAGCTGCCCCAGCGGCGCTTCAATGTATATGTCCATACTTCATCCCGGTTGATTACTGTGTGTAGTCAGTGTCGCCCTTGGAGTAATGTATGCAGGCCAGCACAGTGTCTAGCAGATACAGTGCTCCCTCGATAACGCACAACGATCCCATGGCAATTCCCACCTGTCGCTCCGAGTTGACATAGAGGAATCCCTCGTCGGACATGTAACCCTTCCAGTAATGCAATGCCACGCCTCCAACGGCAAGCCACATGAAGGTGCCCACCACATTCATAATGGTGTCACACAGTTCTCTGGGGAATGTATTGATTAGAATTGGGAATATACCAGAATATCGATGACTTACCCCTTGTGCTTTGTGGTGCCAAAGGCATAGGCAATCGTGTGGCAACCCGTGTATATAAAGAATCCAACCATTACTCCAGAGGCAACAATTTCCGCATCGGCGCTTTTTTCTTCGTTCAGGTTCCAAGTGCCGCCAATGCCAAGAAATTCGCCACCATCTCCCCAGCGATACAGAAAGATGACAACCAAGTTAATAATCTGTAAAACATAGCACAAGCAATTAGAAATTCTGAATGAATCATATTCGATCCATTGTAATGATCATTCTTGGTGTAGCCCCGCCCTGTAAAAATTTTTAGCTTTAGTTGCGCATTTCACGACCCTCACATTATTAATTTAGCTTTCCATGCGTATGAGTAATATTACTAATACTATGCTCATATTGATAAGACGACAACCTTATCTCAGGCACACTAGTCGCCTTATTGCTCAACATTTTCATTGGAAAACTGGCTAATTTGATTGGAATTGGAAGTGGAATACAGGACATACCAGCTTGAGGGCTTTGATGAAGATCGAACCAATTGTTTCCACAGATACCATTTTGATAGCTTAATTAATATTCAAACACGCACGCACACACACTGCAAATAACTATTGATCTATTCGTTTTGTATTCGTATTCGTATTCGTTAACGTTGTCGCCGCCTCAAGTGAACGCCTAAAACTGAAGGCAACTTGGAAATAAGTAAAATAGAATTAGTAACTTTTGCAATCGCACAATACACACACACAATGCGATAAGATACGCGGATAAGATAACAAACAGGTATGCGACGATAACAGGTGCGTTTCGAAATGGGTAACAATGCATACAAAAACCCTTAAGCACACACACACACAAACACAAACACACAAAAAGTTGTTGTATTGTTGTCGCGCATGCGTCGCGCAAGTTCTCCTTATCAATTTGAAAATGCTGTTATCATTATGAAGCTCAGCCAATTATCAGACGTTGTTCAGCGTCAACTTGCTAGTCATACGAATATGTGGTTAGGTTTGTCTCTTCTGTGGCTCCTCCATACATATGTACACACAAACAAGTATACATACAGTTTATGGGGGCATGAATCATAGCAACAACACAAAACTCGATGTCGAATCGAGTCTAAATGTGCAGGAAACGCTGCTCATTACGTCATCATCATTGACAAATCTTACTTCTTGAAATACTTGTAGTGTGTTGAGATTGGACTGTTAGAGTGTGCACTTTATTATGTCCATTGAATTAATTATAAACATGTATTTAAATATGATATTTATATGTAAACACTGCATATGCATTTAAATATTCTAAAATAAATGCAGCCACTTAATGGGTTCCATAATATAATATATGTGTGCAATTTTATAGAACTTTAAGCAAAAAACAATAGTTGGATTTTTAAGTTTGTTTTTTATTCTTTTATTTAAATAGAGAATGTATGGAAAAATATAGAAAATGTATAACATATTTTCGCCACCAACTTTAACCACACCAGCATCGTATATGATTTTTTAAGTATTTATTAAGATTCAGTTGCTAAGAACAATTAAATGATTTGCAAGCAAATTCATATTCAGGTTATAAAATAATACCAAAATTCGTTCTGCACGTTGCATACATTTATCCATTTTATCCAATTTTCAATAAGTGAAGCAAATAATTATAAAAAGCTGTGGCAACTCCAGTGCTGCCGCTCAATCAAAGGGATGCAAGTCAAGCAGAGACTTTAATTTTGAAGTCACACGATACATACGTTATTATGTATCTCAATACATGTATGGCTGTATGTGAGTATCTGCGGTTGCTGACTTTGTTCGATGAATCACTGCAAGTCGATGTCGATACTGCAGCACTAGCGGGGAGTAGTAGTTAAATCCGCCACGAGGGTGCATTAAAAGATTTCTGAATAATTATTGGCAAAAATGCAACATCCGATAATCTAAATGCAAATCAAATGCATTGTAAGTAGTAATAATTTAGTCAAAGTGCTTGCAAATACTACTTTTATCTCCGAGCAGAGTATAAATACATAAATTAAATATTAAACTACCCTCGCAACAGCAGTGACAGTAAGTACTGGCAATGTAGACGGCTTTTGGAGCTTTCAAGGCATTTCAAAACAACCAGCTTTTACATATGAATTCATGCTCACAAGCATTTGTCACGCAGCAGAAATGTAAAACTTTGTTGTCATTACGAATGTACATCATGTGTTTATACGAGTAGTATATTAGTATATAATATGTATATAATATATACATAATACAAAATATGTATATGAGCAGATATAAACATGCATTTTCATTTTGCTCGTTTAGAAGATACCCTGCAAACAATTACTTTAATATATTTATGCATTTAGAAAAGATAACAAATCCCAAAATATACTGAAATTTAAGAATGAAATAAAATTTAGTAAAAATATATACATATGTATGCTCACATAGTCAACTAAAGTTCAAAGATGGCTATTTCCCATTCCTGTAACATTTTGTTTACCTTTTCATTTACATACATGTCTATACATACGTTTATAAGTTTTTACATACAGATATTTGCGCTCATGAATTGTAAACCGTGATTTACGTTGGCAACAGAATGAGTCAGCACAACCATGTCTGATAGCACATGCATGAGACGCTTGAGCTTTCATATATATGCATATGTACATATATACATATTACAATTACAAACTTTCATACATAAAACGTTACATACACACACACAAAATTTTGCATAATTTCTTGTGTGTGACAATATTCGTTGTTGTTTCTGTGAATGAAAGTAAGGTTTGTTTACATATGGCTTATCGCAGAACGCTCGCAAAAGCTCCGCATATATTTGAGAGAGCGCCGGAGAGCAAACAGTCTTATTTACGTTTGACTATGAGACTAGCACAACAACAGAAGCGTGTGGTGTGCGTAACGAAATGAAGAGAATGTAAACAGTCACAAAATGTTCTCTTAAGTCAATACAAATGTGCGCACGTATGTGTGTCTGTAAATGTAAATGTTTATTTAAGAGGTGTGTTTAATAAGTAAATCAGATTTTGATGTGTTTATTTTTTGCTGAAATGAAGACTGAGCTTACAATGCACATGAGTAAAGGACTTTATTTATTTTATATTCAAGCACTAAAAGCTTTACTTGTTATGTGTTGTGCTAGTCACGATTAAATTATATGGTTTAAATATACAATGAATAATAATATTAAAATGAAAAAGTATACATTTATTTTTATTTTAAAAAGAGACATTTTAATGAGCATATTTATAGCAAATTATATATATTTTATTTACATTTATAGGCAATAGTAGTATTAGTATTAATAAATACATTTCATTTAGAAAAATAATAAAATATAGTTTTTAATAAAATAGGTAATTTGTACGAATGTGAAATTAAACGAACTTTTGTTATCTTTGTCGCTTATTCATCCCTGACAAGTGCAGTGCGTACGGAAAAAACTTAAGAGAGCGAATACCGCTCTCTTCAACTAGTATTGTTTGCCATTTTCTTTCTCAGATTTTGCGCTTTCATTGCCATTCGCGATGCCCTCGTCCTTTAGACGAGTCAAAGTGTCCTCAGACGGATTCAGTTCGCTGTGAACCGTCTCGCTGTCCGGACATTGAAAGAGGACTTAACGCAATCCATGAAAAGTGCACAATTACGAATCGCATCGCATTTTTACCCATACATCTATATAGAAAAACTCAACTCGATTTGTGGTTTTTGTGTTTGTGCAAAGTGCATAAGTAAACATAATAGTAATAAACATAATAAACTACAATCTACAAAGTGAATAAATATAAATGTATTATCAAAAATACTCTCATCACATTAAGACGGATAATGTGGAAAATAGTGGAAACACCTGATTACGTCTCATGTGTGCATGTGCAAGTGAATTTAATTGAATTCTGACATTATATCTCTCCCTCTCTCTCTCTGTCGCTCTTCCTCTCTGTTTGTGTGTGTGTGTGTGTGAGTTGCCACAAAAATGGAAATGGCTAACGGAATTGTCATCGACTTATACGAGTATTATCACAGATGAATGCACTCATGATTTCGATTGTCCTTCTGTAACATTTATACCGGTATGTCCTCACTTATGTCTCCTATATTGTTTTTTTTTTTTTTTTTTTTGTTTGGCAGCAATATTATTTACGAAAATAGGCTTAAGTAGATGGAGTCTATTCTGAAGAGGATTCTAGAGTATTGTCTGGTCCTATAGAATTTTGGTTATATGCATGTCTCACATCACATAACCTTTGATGCTACCCACGACTTTGCTCTCTCTCTATCTCTCTCTCTCTCTCTCCCTCTCTTTCTCGCTCTCTTGTTTTGCTGTAAGAACTTTTAAGATGCTAATAAATTTGGAGCCTGTAAGAGTCCAGTACGAGACCATCAGGTAGACCCTGTTTTATGTAGCTGTATCTGTAGCTGTAGCTGTATCTGTACCTTTACACTTACCTTGCCGTTACCTGTAATTCTGAATAGGCAAGAAACATCAGAAACATCTTTGGAGACGTTGCGTTGCTTTTGGATGACGTCAGCATGTGGCAGTCATATGGCCTCCTGATAAGAATGAAGCAAATAAAAATAAGTATCACGAAGACATATCCGACTCTCGTCTCGGCTCAGCTTGGACGGTGCCCCATGTGTATGGCCAAAAGCGACTGGCAAATATTTCGCTTTGTCCTTGGGTTTTATGTTTTGGGGCAAAAGTCATAAATCAAATTAAATTTGAAAAACATTGCCGCAGTTGAGGTATATTTTTTTTTCGTTCTTTCTTTCTTTTTTTTTTTAGTTAACAACAAACAACAAACAAAAGCATAAGTATTTGTAATGATATTTATGAGTGCGGGCCATAGTCAAAATAGGATTTATTAAAAAAGCACATGAATATTTGAATTTTTAATTAAATTTTGATCGTACTTAAAGCACTTAGAAGGTACTTTAAATGAATGTCCTACTAATAGTTTCGGGCTGCGTTTCATAAGTTGACGCTAGGCTCCAAATAAGTTTAAATTTAGCCACATTTCATTCATGAATGTGTCCCAAAATACTTGTATTTCAGCTAAAGAACTCATTAATCATTTTGAATCAACGCTTACAATTTAAAGGGAAGAAAGGCGAGTGTATTCATTATGTTAACGCACCTGCAATTTGTCATTAATTATAATGCTACAAGTTGCTTTATTTTTTCCTTTGAGTTTAAATGTGTTTATTCGCACAGAATGTATAGAAATGTTGAAGGAAAAAGGAGGGAAATGCTCATAAAAATTGGCAAACAAAGGCAATATTGGACAACGTCCTTTCGTACTGGAGTCGAATTTGCGTGTATAATATTTCTAGGCGTTAGATAAGGTTGGGGGCTTTGGCCACCTTAGACTAACGTAAATTTATATTACAACAATAACGCAATATCAGACGTGGCAGAACGACAACAAGAACACCAGAAATACATAGGTAGTAAAAATGAATGCGAAAATATATATACGGCGTTTCAGGAAAAAGTAACCACAACGATCGATTTTGGTTTTTGTATTTGGTATTTGGTATTGGCAAGACTTGGAAGCGCCAACATCAAACGGTGGACAGAAGGGAAAGTGGGACCGTGGCGGGTGTTGCCACGTGAGGCGAGGGCGATAATGATGACACATACAGGGGACCCTAACCTTGTTGCCGTTGCGGCAAAGTCACCGTGAGTTACCTCAAATGACGTAAGACAAAAAGCAAGATGCACAACACATCGAAGCTAAAACTGAAACTGAAGCTGTTACTCCTAACCTTCTAACCCCTATGACAAGACGATAAATCATCAACAATATCTTTGAGTTTGCCAGAGATTCTTGTGCTGAAATTGAATTACTTAAATGACAGCTCCTCAATTATGCATAGCATAATATAGTAAACAAATCTCAAGACAAATCTGTAAACAATAATTTGATTAGCTTGATTTATTGTAGTACAATTTATTGTCCCAATATTTGCCTTATTGCCTTATTGTATGATTGATTCAAGGGTTAGTTTGTGATATTATTGCTTATAATATAGTATGTATTTTGTTCAAGTTGAAGCAAGTTACAAAGTTTATATAAACTTAGTTAATTTTGGTCAGAAATGGAAAAATTGTAATTATAATATTTGATGAATGCGTAATATTTATTTTTTAATTCCTTGGAAATGAATATATACAAACTATTAGGCTTTTCAAACTTATAGTTATTGAAGTAATTGTTTTGACAAAATAATTAAATCACAGTTTTCTTGGCTTGTAATTTGATAAACTAATTTATTATAATTGATTGTATAAGCAAGTTTTACAAAAACCCATTGAATTTCTATTTTTAACTATTTTTAAAAGTAAACATAAGATATGAGATTTTTGTCTATTTTTCCAAGCAATTATTTCAGTTTAATTTCTATTGTTAATAAAAAGAGAGAACAAATATATTATGTATCTGAATATTCATATAACAATCGGTTTATTAAATAATGAAAATTGTTATTGGGGCAATTCTAAAATGAGCAATAGTTAAACTGATTTTTAAAATAAAAAAAAACGAAAATCTGGGAAAGCTAGTCCAAAGGCTGCAAATATTTGAAAATATTTTTGCTAGTTTCTATATTTTCTAACGCTTAAAAATTGTTGTTTGTAAATTTAAATTAGATCCTTTAAAAAATGTAAATGGTTGACAAAGAAAGCACCGGCAATGTCGGGTAGCACTACATGGCTAGATGAACAACATATTGATGTGTGTACAAGTGAAATGAATATGCTTGTACTCGTACTGTATGTACTATATGGGTTGAGGGTGTTTCCCAACCGAGGAATATTGACTAGAGCAGTCTTAGTTGTTATATCTAGGACACAGCACATAAAGACCGAACTGCATGCACACACACACACACACACACACATTCATTTATATAGGCCTCAAGGTAATGCTAACAGTAACGGTAATTCGCGAAACACGCAAACAAAACATTTAAATCGATTTCGGAACAACCTTAGAATTTTCAGTTCCAGTTTCATTACGAGAAGACGTGGAAAAGCCTTTCACACACACGCACACACACACACACTCACACACAGCGCAACAACTTTTTAGATAGGAAAGTCTTGAGAAAACAAAAAACAAATGGGTTAGTTTTTGTGTCTTACGTGGTAATAAACGATAGTGCAATGAGGTCAAAGTATAGTTAAATCAAAAGGTGTTTAGAACGCGTGCGAACAGTTTGGCCAAAGGTTAGCTAAATACTTCTTTAACTATAAATCAAACTAAGCCTTAGCAGGAACTGACAATTGCACTTCTAGTCTCTGGTTTTTTCTGTAGATTCTTTTATCCTTTTTGAATCTCTATAGGGTAGTGCTGGTTGGCACACCCTCTGAATTTCCATTACTGCTAGGCAATGTCCGTTTCCAGCACTGCAAATCAATAGTTTGAAAAATGTGCGAAATGGTTCAGCAGAAATGACATCAGCAACAAAGCCAATGGTTATAATCTGTTAGGATTTGTCGTTGTGTCATTGGCCATCCAACTGGAAGATGGTTTCGTTTGCGATTCAGTTTGAATAATTGAATTTATTTCATTTTTATGAAAACTTTCGCAAGCTGTTGGCATTTTAAATTTTATTCAAGCAATTCTACTGGAATATCGCATTCACAATAAATTGATATCTATTCGTAGTTTGCTCTATTTTAATATAAACCTTAGTTCAATTTACAATTAAATAAAATAATATTGATTTTTTAAACCTTTTAAGGTCTTTAAATAAAAATGGTTAGCTCTTTAAAAACTCTAACTTAAGAGAACCCGGTATATTTTATAATGACCCAAAATCCCATATAATTCTTTAGTGTTGTGTTTATTATTGTCATTAAATAAATATTAAAGACGTTAGTTATACTCATTAATCAACTATTATTAAATCCTATGTTATATTTAATTGAATTCTGATTATTATTCACTAAACTACATTTTTTCTTCCGTAGGTAATTGAAATCCATATGATTTACGAGTACACTTCCCTTTTGCGCCCACGTGCAACGAATAACACCTGTAAAAGCTATTCATTTAGTATATATATCAAGTGTATCCGTTGTCGGTTGGCGTTACGTGAAGCCCCGCAATGTGTGATTTAAGAAAAACAACGAAATAAAACGGGAAAGCAATTTTTTAAAAGTAAATATACGATAATCGGAAGAAAACAACGCTTTAAAGGGAAAAGCAAGAAAATATCAATACGCTTAATGTAAACATCAAATAAGGTGAGTATGCTGTGATTTGTGTTTTTTTATTTTTTGTAGTATAAATAATTATTCGGCAACTATTTATGTACAAATGTAAGCTAGTTGCAAGAATAATTTATGTGCAAACGAAATCTATTCCAGTATTAAAGTTTTGGCAAACTCATGGAAAACTTTTGAATGCTATTGGACAAATCATCCTTATGGTTGAGAAAATATGGTGTATAATTTTGGCTTTATGTTGATTTTTGATGACTTTCAGTGTTGAAATCAGAAATTTTGATCATGTTTCTGAACATTATTTCTTCAATTTCAGCTAATCAACCAATATCAAATATATAAATTAAATAAGACATGATTATACATCGAAAAGTAATTATGAAGTGGAAAGGGCACAGGAAATAATAGCAATTAAAGTTCCTTTTGGGGGATATTTTATGATATGATAAATAATATTTTAAGTGATTTAAGGAGTATAACTTGTTCGATCCAATCAAGTTTAATTAGTGGCTTGGGATATTAAACGGAAGAAGAAGACGTACGGCGGAGTGCAACCGTAATGGGTGGTGGCCTGACGGAACTACAAATCGTTATAACCAATAGACAACAAGGACCCCAAGTAGCTAGAATTGTTGCCAAAACGCAGTTGGAAGTTCTCGAGTTGGAGTGGACAATGCACGAGAAACTTCTGGAGGAGGCACGAAAGGATAAGACTGAGAAAGTGCATCTTCTTAGCCACGCTAAGGAGAAGCCAAAAGATAAACCGCTAAAACAGTCGAAACTCGCCGAAAGGTTGCGACGTTCCTTTCGCCACAGGGATCACAGTCCGCTGGAGATCAAGCGGAAGGAAGGAACTCCACCTGAGTCATCTCTATCCAAGGCAGACAATAATAATTTACTGAGTCGGCAACTTCCCGGACTAGGACTAGGAGGACACATTAACTCGGCCCTCCTACTGGACAGTCCCGACGAGTGTACGCCTCCCGAGTACGCGTATGAGCATCTGAGCAGCGTTGCCAACACCAACTCAAGCAGCTCCCTCGAAAGCTCCTACGATCTGGGATCGCAGTCGAACATTTATTATTGGTCGTGTCAACAGAACGTTGAAATGGGTGGCGAGATTAGCACCTTGAGCGCTGAGCTGCCGGAGCAGCTGATGAAACGTCCAAATCCACCTCAGAGTCAAGGAAGTAATCCTCCAGCGGCTGCAGCTGCAGCAGCTCCTGCTCCTACCAGTGCCAGTCGCAGTTGCTCGCTGACAAGTGAAAGCAGCTCGGTGAGGATCACACGCCTGCAGAACTTTCTCTTCAAGAGCAGCAATGAGAGCTCGCGCAGTTTTCAGGGACACTCGAATGATGGATTCACTGCCTCCTCGTACAACTCTTCGTCGGGGGAGTGGGAGCAACTGGGCACCCATGTGGGTGGAGGACACGATTTGAATACTAGCTCATTTCCCGAGGAAGCTACTAACTATGATACGGATGGGGATGCCACGTTGCCTGTGGAAAGTGGCGAGGCTGGCGCTTATTATCAGTATACGCTGACATCGCCCAATAATCCCTTTCTGCCGGAGATTACGGCACGCACCTATCACAGCACCTATGAGAATGATGAGCTGCAGGAGTGCGCCATCCAAACAGAGGAATTGCAGTCTGGTTCTCGATCCACTCAGGTGCCAACTCCGGCCTATAGTCGAGCTGGATCACAGGAGTCCACTTATAGCGAAATCGGTACCAGTTGCCCGCATGGACCTACACCGAGTCCTGCATCGAGTTCATCATCCACGCCCGGACGACACCGACGGAAGCTCTTCAGCTTGAATTCGCCAACTCGTCTTCTTCAACACAGGGAGGTCAATCAGCAGTCGCATCAACATCATCACAAAGTAGAAATGTCCAGTTCGCCAACAACGGACAGTCTCAACTCAACAGTCGTGGGGAACCCTCTCAATCCCTTCCTTCCCTCGTCCACTTCACCCATTGCGGTGCCGCCGGACTTGAGAACAAAACGTGACGAGTTTCTACGTGCTACTATGAAAATCTGTCTAGTTGTCTCACCGCCCACGAGTAAACTACAGGTGAGTCCTCTCAGCTCTTTCCCCTCTGACGGAAATCAACTTGTATGTGTAATATGAAAATAAAGACCTTTTCAATTTATTTCTTTTTGTTTTATTTATTTATAAAGCTTCTTAGTCGAAGTGGGCGCAATTAGACCCCTATTATACGAGTATGTAATTACCTCTTTAGTTTTATCATTAGTTATATTTATGCATATTTATTAGTGCTTTTCCTTCGCTTTTGGTTCGATTTATTTTTAATCACTTTCTCACTAGCTTGTTGTATGCAATTCATTTCGATTGCTATTTTAGTGTTTTTCTTTCCTCTTCAATCCATTCAAAGTGACCTATTTGTTTTCTTCTTTGTTTATTGTTGAATTGTTATGAAATTTTCAGGATGGCATCCTATAATTGCACTCTATTGAAATGTATTTGTAGATTATAATTGCAAATCGATATATTGGACAGCGTTGGATTGTATATTCTATATTTTAGAAAGATGCATCTAGATGCTAGATGAAAAGACAGATAACATGGATAAATAAGTTTTAATTATATCCTTTTGATTCTTACTGAGTATTGTTTATTTTTGCTAGAATTTAAAATGATTTGAGAGGACAGCAACTTTTGATAGTCTTCAAACAGAAGATATTGGAACTTAATTAAGGTTTATGTCGTCGTCTTTTAATTAAAGGAATCTTTTGGATTTGGAGTAATGTAAATTAAACTTGCAGTCGAAATTTGTCAGATTGGATTACAAATATTATTGACCATGTTAAAAAAAAGATTCTGGTTTAGAAAGTTATTTGCTTTCAAAGTTGCTTAGATGAAATTAACTAAACTAATGTAATTGTTATGCTCACAATTTGTGATCGACGATATGGCTGCTATTGGAAGAATTAAATGGAATTTTTGAGTTTTTGTTTTTACTAAATTACATTTTCGGATAGCTTTATATAACAACCAGCAACCATCTAATGTATAAAAACAATCAGCAAGGGTATTTTATATTCGGCACACCAAATATTATCGATTTTAACTGAATACACTTGATAAAAGTATGTTAAAAGGACTCAACCATTTAATTTATTTGATAAGAACATTTTTATTTGTTAAACCTTATATTCATGAGATGTGGTCTACTGCAAGTCTGGATCTCTATGTCACACCTCATAAAGGACTCCCGATTATGTTAATATATCCTCTTATTATATATTAACAACTTTTTTAATATTATTATTCAAAATCCATAAAAAATGCTTGATATTTATAATAATTTATTTCTTTATGCTAATGTTTTTAGTATTTGTGGCTATCGAATTTATATGAATAAATTTATATAACGGTTGAATGCGCCTGTGAATCAATATTAAAGTGCCGCCGCAGCATGGACACAATCGAGTGTATGACTCACAGTAGTTTGTAATTTATTTCATTTCAGCTGAAATCAAAAAGTCTCACCCACTTGGATGGCCTCGACACGGTGGTGCCCTGCCATCACGAAGCTGCCGCACCCACGGCGACCGCCCCCGGGACTCTGTTACCGCCAGGAACGTCAGCGCCCATTGAATCCAATGTCCCGAGTGGAGAGAAAACGGTGTGTGCCATTTTTTGCGCTATTATTTTTTATTATTTAGCAGTTGTAAATATCAATTATGGTTAACATTTATCGTTCAGACATCAAGTTCGGAATACTTTTCGGTATCCTTTTGCTTGGAAGCTCCACAGTGTCCCAATGAGGAATTCATACCCGCAATTAAGGGCAGAACTCTGCTGTAAGTAATTGAAATTTTGATTACAATAATATCAGATTGATTAAAATTTTTAATTTACAGCCATGCACTTAGGCAGGCATTGGACAGACGGAACCTTAGCTTCTCTCAGATTGCAATTACCGACAGTAATCCCAGCTTCAGTCATTTGGATGCAGGTAATAAACACTACCAGCAAATAGACGTAATTTTGTTAGTTATTAAAAGAAAGATTCAGAAACTCTAGGTTTATTGTAAATCTTATGTTTCATATAATTTACTTTACATACTGCATTATTTGATATTAAGTATGAATTAAATATATAAATAAGTAAATAAATTAAACTGATCTTATCGAAAGGTGCTGCGACAAGAATTCTGGACGAGCACACGGATGTGGAGAACTTGGCTGGACATCATCTGGTTGTCACCGAAAAAGATAACAGTCGGAAAACTTTACAGAAAGCAGCATCATTTGTAAGATTTACGTGATACGTTTCTCAGCAGCGAATTAACTTCTCTCATAATTATTTGGCAGGGCTCTCGACAACGACCACCTCGACTTCTGTCCTCCGCATCGACAGAGGAGACAAGTGAATCGACTGGCAAACAGATTAAGCAGCGTTGGTCTTCCATATTTGGTATCAAAAATCCACAACAGAGTCAACTTTATGAGCTGCTCAACCACTTTGCCAAGAATGGTGTGCCCCAGCGTCCAGATGCTTTGGGTTTTGATCATCCAACGCTTTCCGATTCGCTGGACTATTTGCAGAATATGGACAAGACATGGCGGGATTTCGTTGACAGCAATTCGATGAGTGATAGCGAGATTAAGATACAAACTGCCATCTGGGAGCTAGTCACAACTGAAGTTTATTACATTCATGCGCTGCAAACGGTCACAGACGTAAGCAGATACCCTGTAATCTTACTTATGCGCAAGTATCAACTAATTTGAATTTCTTATAGCTATTTCTTGCCTGCTTGGAGGCTGTACAAGAGGAACGCCTGCTGATTGAGGTCGATCAGCACAGGCTGTTCTCCAATATACGTTCGGTTTGCGAGGCAAATATTAAGTTTTGGACTCTCTGGCTCTACCCAATGGTTGCTCACAGTGTGAAGACCCATGAGCCACTGAGATGTGCCTTCTTTCAGGATGGTTTTATTACATTCGCCTCCACTTTTGCGCCCTATAAGGTATGTCTGATTTTAGACTACCCCTTCGACATGATTGGTTAATCTTTTTTTCACCTATAGGTCTACTGTGCGGAACAAAGTACTTGTCAGTTTTACTGCAAAGAGCTTAATCAAAATAATGCTTTATTCACCGCTTACCTGGCTTGGTGTGAGTCCCAAAAAATGTGCAATCGCTTGCGTCTGGCCGACATCGTTGTGCGTCCCATGCAGCGTTTGACCAAGTATAGTCTTCTGCTTGCGGCGATTAGAAAGCAAATGGATGATGTGGAGGAGATCGAAGTGATGGATATAATGATACACAGTGTGGAGAACTTTGTTGGCAGCGTCAACAATCATTTGACAATGCGGCAGGAGAGTGAACGCCTCAAGGGTGTCATGGCTCGCATCGAGTCCTACGAGGTGGTGGTAAGTTCTTGAATCTTGAAAGTCTTTTCTTTTTAATTAACGCCTTTAACGTCTTTGCAAAGGACACCAACAACGAGGTACTGGAGAAGCTTATCAAGCAGCATAGTCAAATGTTTGATCTGTGTGCTCCCATGAAGGGATGTCCAGCTTATCAGGTGCGTCACTTGTTCATGGAGGGAGATCACAAATTCAAAGACAACGTCAGCAAAAGCGATGTGCACTGTTTTTTGTTGACCGATATATTGCTTGTGTGCAAAACGATTGCCCGAAAAGGATTGGGAGCATTGAAGGTTATTCGACAGCCGTACTTAACCGATCATTTGATCGTGCATCTGGCACCGAATAATACACTCAATTGTGTCTATCTAAATGAGTTCCATGTGGCGACGACAGCATTCACTCTGCAGTGCACCGAGGCTAAGAACTGGTATGATGCTTTGTGGCGTGCCAAGACCATCTATCAAAGACTGAAGCGAGGCATAAGCGGCAACGGGGCAGACAGCTTTCGTTTTGGAGGAAGCGGCGCCAGTGGCGCTACTGGCGATTCCCTGGGCGTCCGAAAGTCACCGATTAACTCATCCATGTGTAGTCACGTATCCAGTGCAAACAACAGTCACAGTGGCAGCGTCGAATGGAATGATTCACGTAATATATCTGTGGATTTCGAAAAGACAAACTCACTGTCCAGCGACGAGGGGTTCAGCCTAATGGGTAAGCTTCTAGACCACAGCTGTAAAAATTGGCAATCATTATTTTACTTATATTTTATTCTATTGCTTAAAAGATAAATCAATTTTTTTACTTAAAAATTATAATTGTATATCAATTTGTATTAAAATTTAACGGAATACAATTTTTATTTTTATATTAAAATAAAAGTTACGGAATAGGAGTTATTTACATTATTAAAATAAGTGTTATTCCGTATGTTTGAAAGAAAAATATAATTACAATTATTGATTTGCTAATTAAAAAACAAAAAATTAAGATATTATTAAAATAGATTGCAATCATTTGCTTTAAAGTGTATCCAGATTAAAATTTAAGCAATCAATGTATATTTTTTTTTTTTCATTTCTGAAATGCTATTATTGTATCTGTATTCTAGACAAATCAAATTGTAGATTATATAAATATTTTTCAATATTATTCGTAGCTAACCATGGCCTGCCGACGAAAGGCAAACAACATTTGCTAGCTGGCTTGCCGAAGCCAAAGATTGGCGCGATTTCCTCCACGTCAGCGAATACGCTTTCTGTGCAGCCCGTCAACCACCTGGGTCAAAGTTTGCCCAACCTGAGCATGCCACATAGTCAGACGTAAGTATCGCCATAACGAACGTTTCCTGAATATAGAGAGCATGACAAGTCAACGAGCTAGAAAACACACTCACATATTCACATCAGTTCATCATCATTCTCCGATTGGGAATCCTTCAAGTCATTTAATTGTATACGTCTGCAAGACCGTCCATATACATATATATAATTATATCATTATAATGTATTTATATAAGATCTGCATATTTATACATATAGTTAGCATAATTATTTTAATATAGTTTTGTTATTTGTAAAGCAAACACAATTTTATAATACACATTTTTAACTTAATTTAATTGTAGCTGTATCTTTCATACATATAACTATAAGCAAAGCATCAATACAGAAATCAGATATAAATATATCTGTTCATCTGCTTTAACCCAATAATCGCCTAAGCCATTTGTACATGCTGAACGCCTTTTCTTTTGAAACTGTTTTTTTGTGTTTTGTTTTAGTTTTTCAACCAGTGAAAGTGTTAGCTGATCTCACTTTTCTTAGTTTCCTGAGTTCGTTTATTGCTTCTTTGTAGTTCTGTTGTAGTTCTCGTGTCTATCGTCTGTTCGCTGCTAACTCTACCATTTTTATAGTAACAACACCTTGCTTGTGCCGGGCACAACAACAAGTCACTCGGGTAACCTATTATTATCGCCCAGTCACCGCGGTATTTCGTATCCACCGCCGAGCCCAACTAGGTGAGTCGGAAGAGTGTCCTTTACAACTGCAACATACTGGCGATTGTGTACCCTGTACCTACCCCTGTACCGGGAGTAATAGTCGGTTGAGACTTGTCTGTTTTGTCTGTCCGTACGTAAGAGTTGATAAAATAAAATATCTGAGATAAAAATAGTTGAAGACGAAGAAATTAAATATTAGAGATTGTAAGAGTTGAAGACATCAAAATCGAATTCTTTTAGATAAAGATTTAAGTTTTAAACATCTATATTTTACCATATGTTGTTTGTACCCTTCATTCCCTTCATAACAGCATTTATGATCCGAATTGAATACCAGGGGAAGTGTGTGTATGTATTATGTTTTTCACCGAGTTATCTGCAAGTCAAGCAGGTAAATCTATGTTTGTGTCTTGGTATGCCTAGTAGGATACATCATCAGCTGGGTACAGGGTATCAGCTAGTCGAACTGACTCGACTTGACCATTCTCGCTTACCTCCAAATTTGCATTTTCGAATGTCATTATGAATTGAATGCCATCCAACATAAATATCTATGTATATAACAAATGGGTTACCATTAACCATCATCAACTATTGTCAATTCCAAATCCATCGAAACTAAATGCGAATTGTGAATGTATCTGTAGAGTGCCTCTGCGACGTGGCATGGCCTTTTCCACGTCCACGAAGAACCCACCCCTGCTGAAGACGCGCAATATAACTTCTCAGAACAGTATTAATTGGCATCAGATACCCGCCACGCCCACACCGCCTAGTCCGCGATCGCACCACAATTCGCCCAGCAATATTGGGACGGTTAACATGCAAGGCTCAATGCCAGCTCTAATGGCAAATGAAAGTCAATTGGCTTCGGGTGGCCCGCCGCTGCTCCAGAAGCAGATATCCCATCAGACGCCCTTGCAATCGTCCCAACAAGGTCTCCAGCGACATCCAAGCAATGAAACAGATGTTTAATTAATTAATTAAAAATATAATACAACGCAAATGCAATGAAAGATAAAAGCTTTAGCTAACAAAAGTAACACAAAAGAGAACAGTACACATTTGGGTCCAAATAAGATACAAATATATAACTTACATTCCAACAATGTGCTCCCCATTCCCATTGTCTATCCAAGTCTACAAAAGTCTACACACATATCTAGAAGTCTACATACATAAAAGCTACATATACACACTTATATAAATTTAATAAAAATTAAACGAAAGGTACTCTTCCAATAATGATAAAGAAAAAGACAATTTATAACCATAATTAACAACAAACAATTTTAAATCTATGAACAAATATGCCATTACAAACACAACATACATTTATAATATGTTATAACTATGTATATAGTACATATATTATATATGATAAGACCAGCGTTATTTATATCATGATTATTATTTTTATGTCTGTCAATAAGTCCGTCTGAAAACTTATTTAGCATGCAGCCATATCAGCCTATTATTTAGATACTTATAGCTGCCATTGAAAATTTAAATGCAGATTTCGCTGTTGGGCAGTTTTAATTATTTTTAGTGCTACAAACTATTTTTTAGACAGCTCGACTTACTTTAACGAAATTAGAGCTGCCATAGAATAGTTTCTGCTGTTCAAAATGCACAATAAGATACAGCTTTTATTTAGAAGGATTATAATAAAGTTATAAACTGAATATATATATTCTTGTTTGGCAACAGAACCCTATTAGGAGGTAGTGTAAGTAGGGATTTAGTGTAGACTTAGACAGAGGAGATCTTCCATTGAAGCACTCTAGTTTTCAAACAATTGAAGACATAATAAGTCTCTCATAAATTTATGTACTTAAGCATGCTTTAACAAAAACCAATTAAAATCCTTGTCTTTTAACATGAGTCTTTATCCTGCAAAGTTATCGATTGTAGATATTGATAGATTCAGTTTTTATTCTTTGATAGTATGAGATTTTTCATTGATTAATACTAATAGTTTGCAAAACTAGTAATAATGAATAGTGTTGACTATAACCATTTATCAAATTTGTCGATAGCTTTGCAGAAAAAGTAAGAGTTAATAAATTTCAAATGACAAAGGAAGCGTTAATACTTAATTTGATCGACATGCAATTCATGCTTCCGCTTAAATATCCACTTTCATAAATTTATTTTAATTTCGGACATTAAAATTATTTCAAATATGTGATAGCTTAAATAAGTTGGCTATAAGCAAGTCTAATAGTAATAAAAAAAAAAAAGGCGAAAGGTACAACAGCTTATAAGATTTCAATATTTATGTTGATAATACGTATAAATGAAATTATTTCTTGTATATGCTTAAAAGAAAATAGTTGATTACAATAGAACATACTTATATAGTGCCTAAGGAATGATTAACGTTCTTCCTGCCATTTAAATTATCCAAAATACGTGGTTATTTTATTCAGGCATATTAAATCATACTTACCTGTCATATTAAATATTATAAATGAAAAACGATCCAATAACGCAACAATAAGATTGCTGTCTAGTGTAGACTCTAATAAGAAATATATTAAATTGAGCACACTATTTTGATCTATCCAGTGAAGGAAATTTAATATTGTAAAGTAAAATTGTATTAGTTGTTTCTTGTATATTTAGTTTTATACATTTAAAACAAAAAAGATGGCGTGACATATGTTCTTAATTAATCATAAGCTACACACATAATCGTTATTATTGATAGCATACAAATGTAATGAAAAATAAGTACAGAAGTAAATAAGTATATTACGTTGTAGCCATGAACAGTTAAATTGTATTTACAATGAAAGCATATTTTAAATACTTACACATATTCTGGATAAATATAGCTACTCCCACAGTATTATTAAGCGTGCAATTGAGAATGTATTTTAAATATACAGACATATACATATATTTCCAAGATTAACCATAGCGTCATATTTACACAAAAAAAAAATAACACTCAATGGAGATTTTAAACGGAAGAGAAGGTCGCATTTCGTATTTGGCATTTTTAAACACTGCTCGACACGAATCACAGGCTTAAAAAATGCACGATAAATACTATTAACACACGACACGCACGACAATATAAAGAAAGTCATCTTCCTAATTGTATACTTTTGATCGATCCGATGGCTTAAAAAATAAAATGCAATTTGTATAAAAAATATATTAGATACTACATAATTTTTTTTTTTCATTCTCTATATATTTATCGAGATTCTGTAAGATTTCACATTTCGCACAATTTTTAACATTATATCTCTGACATTAGCTGATACTAAAGCATTATAGTAGTAAATCTAAAAGAATACGAACCACATGATAAGGCTGGAGGCACTTATAATGTGATATAAGGATTAAGGACTCAAAATTGATTTGAAAATTGTTATTTGAGTCGTGCGTGTTCGTGTCACGTTCCCATCCCAAGTCAAGACGCAATCTTCTTACTTGCATGCATGTGTATCTACTGTAATGAAGTACAATAATTAATACTTAGTAATAAACGTAATACAAAAATAGCTTTATTTACACCAGTAAATACTTAATATAAGAACAAAATAAAGTGTTACAGAATTTATTGATTAAAAGACGGAAACCAAAATTTGATTTAATTTTTCGGAATTGATTATTACAAATGTAATTTAAGTATTTTCCAAAATTATATAAACAGTTGCACCTAAACCCATATTAGCAATAGTAAAAATACAAAAAGAAATAGCTTAATTCAACAAAACTGCATGCAAGCAGTTAATTTCGAATATCAAAACAAAGCGGCCATGTGTTTGAACTGCTTGACGTGTTTACAAAAATTAAATTAACAAAGCTTTCCTGTTAATGTTATACAAAGTCGTATCAAGCAGCTTTTGCAAGGCCATCTTAACAGAATGTTCTGGATGTTCTGGAAAAAAAGGCTGGAAAATTTAAGTTACCAATTTTGACATTTGACCCAAAATTGTACATATTGCCAGATCGGAAAATTAAACAGGGTGGCTTCATTTGTGCAACAGTGGTAAAAAATTAGCATTTATTTGAAATTTTTATTTTTAGTTGATGCAAATTTTAAAATGCAATAACATTGAAATTAATTAAAACTTTGATGAAAATTAAAAATTCGAAATTCGAAAGAAAATATATCTAAATTTTAATGAAGGTTTGAAACTCGTCAACCAAAGGTAAGAGAAGTTAAAAATTAAATTCTAAAAAAAAAAAAAAAATATCATAAAATCGAGAAACTTCCAACAAAAATTCTGCAAAAATTTAAAAAATTCTAGCTTCAAAAATAAGAAAAATTTCAATTTAGTCAAATTTTCAAAGTTGCAACTGAATTTTTTATTTTATTTAATTAGAACAAGTTGCCAGATCGGGAAATTCTGTAGGGTGGCAGCCCCAATTAGTCGTCAAACAAAATTTACGCGAATTTGTAAAAAATATTAATAAATTCTTTAATTTTTACGCTACGTTGCGAAAAGCTTACTTAAACAATGAATCGACTTTTTGGACGTGGAAAACCCAAAGAACCTGGTCCAAGTCTAAATGACTGCATTTCAGGCGTAAGTTGCCCTGAAAAACAAAGGAGAATTTTTATTATAATATTTATTTGATCATGAAAGGTGGAGCGAGCTCAGCCCGAGCATTGAGGAGAAGAAGATTGCGAAGCTGGAAACAGAGCTGCGAAAATATCGCGAGCAGATGAGCTGCTGCTGCTGTAAAACAAAGGGCGCTGCGTGTGCTTAAACAAAAGAAGGCGTAAGTGATTTAAAGTCTTATAAACAGGGTCAATGAAATAATTGATCAAATTGAAGTGAGCTATAAAATTGTAGTATAAATGGAATTCTAATAACGCATTGTTATACAGGATATGCAGGACGACATGGCCGATATGCTGGAGCAGGCTGATGAGGTGCAGGAGGCAATGGGACGCACCTACGGAATGCCCGAGGTGGACGATGATGATTTGCAGGCCGAACTTGATGCCTTGGGCGATGAGATCGCCTTGGACGATGTTACCAGCTACTTAGATGGCGTCACTAAGGCGCCTGACAGAGAGCCAGGTGCCGACAGCATCGTACCGGGAAAGGTATTCCAGAGAAATATAATGTATACTTCATAGCTGAGTAATGCAATATCTTCTACGATATCTAATCATCCATTGTAAAGTCATTTAAAGTACCATAAAAAATAATATCCACTGATAAGGAGTTGAATCAACCAGCAAAGATTTTTTAAGAATAATGTCTGTTCAGATTAAATAGCGACACAACGTAGACAAGATCTTTTGTCCTCTATCTCCATCTTAATAATCATGAGTGCAACTAAATTATTTAGTTTGTGTATTGTGATCATTTTACTCTGTGAATTTGGGTTTTCGAAAGCTACAGAAATTGAAAGTCCGGCGGATTCCAGTTCTTTGACATATTGGCAGCGTTTAAAACAAAGCATTACGGACTTTCAGTGGCAGCAAAAGGAGGCAGATGTGGAAAGTCCTGAGACAATTCAGAGAAGGCGCCAACTGTGGCAGCGACTGACAATGTCAACCATATTATAAGGAATACACGTGTTGATAAAATACTTTTTTGTAAACGTGATAATAAAGGTGTCACAAATGTTCTTAAAGTAATTACGAAAAAATACTTTGTTTTCCGCTGTAAAGCAATTAAAAGTTTCATAAAAAAAATTATCCATTGATAAGGAGTTGACTCAACAATTACCAGTCTGTTCAGATTAAATAGCGACAGAAGGTAGAAAAAATCGTTAGCTTCTATAAGATATCTACAGAGATTAGAGCATCATGGGTGCAATTAAAATATTTAGATTGTGAATTGTGTTAATTTTCAAAGGGTTTTCAAAGGGCGTAGAGAGGCAAATGTGACTTTTCTTTTAAATAATTTCTTGTAAGCGTATAAATACGTGTAAATTGGTACCTTATTCGAGCTCTGAAAATATTTTCTACAACTGCAAAAAAAAAAAAAAACTAAGCATTTAATGTTAGGAAACCAAAAGAAAAATCTATCACACTAACATTTAGAACAAAAAAAAATAGATTTAATAATTATATATAACGCTACACAATACCTTTGTTTAGCTTCTTGATTCCTTGATTTTAGATAATTATTAATAAATGGTACGATCATTTTTGTCAATTTATTATTCCTAGTTTGAATTTCTTTATATGAGTTTCCGAATTTGTATTTCCAAACTAAATGCTTCCTAGTTTTGTTTTCCCAGTTTCTGTTTTCAAAATGCAGTATTCTTGTCGAAATTGTTTAGGGATTCAAATTATATGAAGTAATGACCAATTTATTTACTCATTTTGAAAGCACTTGACATTTTTCGCTTGGTCACAGTATCCCGACTTCTGATCCCAAAAGAGGCCCTTGGGGCAGGAAGTCAGCACCGGCATGCCAGCAATGCAAATGTAGTACTTGCTACAATCTGTGGCATGTGGCAGATAGCTCTGACGCTCCGATGGACAAATGAGTGTACTCTGCGATGCACGTGTTGGAGATGGGGCAGTCACACTTGTCGTCGTCTCTCGCTCGCTGGTTAAGCTGCTGCTGGTGCTCACAATGTAACAGACGGTAACCTGACCAGGTGTTGTACTGGGTGTATTGGCTGTTTGCAACATGGGGCGCTTGCTTGGTTGTAAGTTGCTGTTGCTGTTGCCATAGCATTCGGCTCTCACACTTATCTGACACTCGGAGCTCTTATAGTTCCAAAGCGTGCCAATTCCACATTGATGACGATGCAAATGTCCGTAGGCGCAGATGAAGTACAACTGACAATTTTTGGGATGTGGCAAGAAGTAAGCGCCAAAGTGACGGCACTCAATGTGCTGCGGATCGTACTTCTCCATGGGACTAACAGCTTCTCCAGTGGACACATCGACGGCAACAAAGATTGGCTGTGGCTTCTGCTCCCACCAATCGATATCAATATTAGCTTGAATCCCAGTGTCACTGTCCAAGTATCCATTGGGTCCACTGCTCGTGCTGGTGAATTGAGCATTCATGGAACTACAATGGGCCTTCTCGGGAACATCGCATTCCAACCTATCCTCATCAAATATCAATCCTTGATCGCAATAAAAGAGCGTGGGAACCGTGGAACAGGCAAAGTAGGCATTGCAGTTGAAGGGATGCGGCACCAAATTATCCTCCGCACGGCCATTGCAGATCTACAATTAACCCATTGAGTGCTAAGCTTCCATGATGACCCTGACCCTCTACTCACATGGCTCAGGTCGGTTATCTCTATGTTAGCTGTCTCCTCCACGGACTGGGAAACTCCCAAACAGATGCTCACAAGCACTGCGAAATGGATACGTATTTCCATGTGATCCTTAACCTTCTTCGTTTTTAATTAGATTTTTACACGCTGCGTTAGAATCTTCACTATTTCTCATGGAGTAGTACGACCTTTATATATATGGGCGATCCCCACACCCAAAAACCATTCGACCGTTGGGTGCAGCCAATATTAGCAATTTATGCCTACAATTATTGAAACATGAAAACATATTTTTCAGCACTTATCAACTCGCACAGGTTTCATACTTGTATCTGCGATAAAAAAAAGTCCACAAAGTGAAGTAGTAAAACAATTTTCAGCAATGAATCACGGAAACGAGTTAAAATAATGTTGCATACTCTTAGGCGACCTGAGCTACTGCAGATGTTGAGAGATCCTTAAAGAATATGTATGTAAATTTGAATTTTGTATTATACTAAGGTGCAAAGTAATAAATATTTTTTATTGTTTGTATTGTTATTTAATAAAATATTAATTTTTGTTTAATAGTGATAGAATCCAAAATAAGTTGGCTCAACAGGGATCTGACAATATTCTTTGCATTAAGAAGTGATAGATAGCTTACAATCCGTCAACTGATACTGTAAATTAAAAAAATTAAATAACATAACAAATAATTATCAGTTGCAATTTGCTGTCATTTTTATTGGCCACTTGTTTTGACTGTGTAATTCATATTTTTAAACAATTAGAAAAGCGTGGTTATCTAAAAAGGTTCAAAATACGAGAATTTACAAGTTAATTTATGGCCAATTCGTTATTAAGTTAAGATACTAGTATGAATATGTGTCTAATTTTAAGAGCTTGCGGCATTTTCAGTCTCTTTTAATGCTTCGAAATTTATAATCTAACTTTTCAAGTCGATGTATATATATATATAAAAAGCGATATATTATTTTTAATATTTATTTAAGAAGCGTAGCTCATTCTACTCAGTTAGTCGTTGTCATTAATCGTGCACCTTGCTCCTCCGATCGATTTTATTTTGATTATATAAATATGAGTGCGTAATAACAAAATCCTTATTTTAATTTTACATTTTATAATTTAAATAAATATCTTTCGTGTTAAATTTAAAGAATGTATAGTTTATGTAAGCTCTAAAAAGAAAAAAAGATATATTAAATTTTAATGTTTAAAAATTAACAAACAAAATTTAAATGTACTAAAGTTATGAAGAAGATATTTAATAGAATGTCCTTCACAGATTCGATTACATCAAAACTGAAGATATTACAATTAGTGCTGGGTGTCATCCTATTATGTGTTGTGCAAAATGTGAGATCTGATTTCGATCCGAAACTTATCTGCTCGCTGGTTGTGGATGGCACAAAAATGAACGATCCTCGAGCGTGTAATGCTTGGATAGAGTGTGTAGATGGAAAGCCCATTGGCGGCAGCTGTGACGATGGATTCTCATACGATAGGGAGAGTAAAAGTTGTCTGCCCTCGGATACGGTCAAGTGCATCTCCAGTGATCCATGTGCAGGAGTAGAGACAGGATTTGCCGCCGATCCATACTCCTGCAATGGCTATTACTATTGCAAGAATTCCAAGGGAACTCGCGGAGAGTGCAAAGAGGGATATAACTTTAACCCCGGCACCTTTGACTGCCTACGGAACTTTCCCTGTACACTTGGAATGGATCCAGATAGCATATGCAACATATTGCCCGACGGCGTCTTTATCAAAGATCACACCAATTGTAATGGCTGGCAAATGTGCTGGAAAGGCAACGTTATCACTGACACCTGTTCCGGCACCTTTTTCTTCGATCCCGTACACGGCAAGTGTGATTATCCCCAAAATGTTGAGTGCGTTCACACAGAGCCCCCACCCCTAAAAGCAGACCCTGTCTCCTGCCCACAGTCAGGTATATTTGTGCCCGATAAGCAGTCTTGCAATGGCTATTTCTACTGTCATGAAAATCCCGAAGGTGATATGGTTCTATTGCCAGGCATTTGTCACGAAAGTCGATTCTTCAGTATCGAAAATCACGGTTCTTGTGTACGTCAAGAAAAGATTCATTGCCCCTACGATCGCTGTGTTCATTTGGGATTCACAAACATTGAGCTGGCTAACCTGTCGGATGATGGATGTCGAGGATATGCCATTTGTCAAGATGGCAAGACAATTGACACGGGAACGTGTCCCGATGGGGAATACTTTGATGAAGTCTCTCAACGCTGCACCAACGAGGTCATAACTTATGCAGCATGTGCTCAATCCAAAGAAACTACTATAGCCTCGTGATGAGAAAAATCTCTTAACTGTTTATAAATAAAAATGTAAATATTATTGTGATAATTTTAGTAATTTATACTCCAGTAGTATGGGCTTAGATCGTACAGTCAGTCGTACCTACGAGCACTGATAGCTCACTATTATTAAGTGTCAAGTACGAGTTACTATCGCTATAGATGTCAAGCCAAGGCGATGGCAAGACTAGTCAAGGTACGAGGTGCTGTCATCATCAAACAACTGCCAAAATATCAGAGTGTAAATACTTATGTTAGAATGTTATCGCTCCCGCTTATCTGATGAACATTTCCATTAAATTTTAAAAACAATACAATTGAAATTTCCACAATCAAGAATGTACGAGTGGTGTTTCGAAGGGACTATCAAATACCCTATATTTATATTATAATAAAATTCAACTTCTTTGCTTATTTATCATTCCTCTTTTCTTATTTATTAATACTACAATAAAATTAATTATAAATTTACAATTAAATTTCTTAGATATTTTCGTTGTTCTCTTAAATATTTTTCTAATAATTGCAGGATATTAAACTAAATTTCTAGAGATAGAAATTAAGTATATATGTATATATAATAATACAGTTTTATATTATTCCATATATTTCTCCTTTTTTCTTAGTCATTGTTTATAGAATAAATGATTGTAGATACCTTCTTTCTGGAATGGAGGGTATAAAAAGTACGCACTATTTATGAAAATATGTTAAGAGAACAGCTAAAAATACTTCTTAGAAGTTATGCAACACAAAATGTTAATAGATAAAAATAGTGTATGGTACAAGATAATATAGAGATAAATTCTTTGCTTCCTTTGAAGTTCTTAATGAGCTTGTTGAGAGTTAATCTACTTACAAATATGAGTTGAAGTAAGTTCTTAAAAATTTCTATGTTCAAGTTAGTGTATATTTATTTGGACCTTATTTAGAATTTTGATTAACATTACTTTAACTTTTCCTATATTAGTTGTCTACGCAAATTCAATGAATCATTTACATTCAATTTGCAAATTCCTTTCATGAAATAAATAAACTAAATAAATTTCTGTTCTTAAGAATTTCTATATTCAAGTTGATGTATATTTATTTGCATCTTTTTAGAATTTTGATTAACATTACTTTCACTTTTCCTATATTAGTTGTCTACGCAAATTCAATAAATCATTTACATCCAATTTGCGAATTCGGTTCATGAAAGTTGACTATTAATTTAATAAATTTCTGTCATTTTGCGAATTGTTCAATTGATATGATGAGCTGTAAGAAAAGTAAAGAATATCTCTGAGCGGTAAATAAATCGAAACAATAATTAATGCCTTCAATGACTTCCACCATATTTGATGCATATTTAATTAATTAAATTTCAATTCCATGATGTAGCTTAAAATGTTTACTTCTTTTTTGTTTGTTATTTTACTATAACTTTTGAATTTCTTGTTGTTGTTGGGTGTTTAGGCAGCGCATGCGACGTAGTTGTGGTTGACGGGTGTGCAGCCCTGGCTGCGCTCATCAAAGTAGTAATCGGCGGGGCAACGTCCCGATCCGACTGTGGCGCCACCAGAGCAGCGGGCATAGGCCTGACAATCACCAAGGACATTCACATAGGTGAGGCTGGTGTCAGCACAGCGATCGAGGGTGCAACGGACATTGAGACGTTCGCGACAGGAGAGTTTCTCGTAGTCAAAGTACAGTCCCTGACCGCATTGCAGATGTTGGGGATTAGTGTCGTGTTTGCCGTTGACGGTATCGCCACAGATGTAGTAATGGCTGCAGGATTCGTCATCAGCAAAGTATCCCACCTTAGGTTTTCCCATTGAAGTGCAGAATGTGTTCTCCGGTGGCGGCAATTTGGCCGTGCTGTAACAGGTGGCATTCAGGGCTGACACACAGCGACCCAGGACAACATCGTAGGCACTTTGATCGGAACACTCACGCTCATAGAGAATATCATCGACGCAGATGTAATATTTTTCACAATGTTCATCATTGGCCAGCCGAGTGTTGTTCGGCAAGGAAAGGCAGGCGGGAGACTTTGTCTTTGCACCGTTGACAGGACACCTGTATTGATTGGTGTAAACGCAGGAGCGTGTTGTCGGATTGAAGATCAAATTGTTGGGGCAGTTGGACTTGTTCTCGCGCCGTGCCTTGCACAGAATGTAGCCCTTGCAATCGTTGCTACTGTTGTCGGCCAAGAAGGTTCCGTCCGTTTCATTAGCGCATAAATTGTCGGTGGTACTGATCGAATCCTTTGAATAGGGGCAATCCACATTTGCAGCCATGGTGCAACGTCCCAGATCCTTGTTGTAGTTCAAACCGGCGGCACAGGTGCCTTCCTCCAAGCTGGTATTATTTGCCGGACAACGTACCCAATAGTTACAGGTATGCGGACGCAGGAAACTCGTATCCGCCGGCATCAACTCACACATCTGTTGAACCGATAGTTTCGGAAAGTCAGATATCATTTTGCCGCCGCTAACGATGCCGACCAGTGCTAAGACAAACACGGCCAGGACTCCTCGAACTGCAATTCACATCATTAGTATCAATGATTAATGGCCAAACAATGACTTTGATGCACTTTACCTGCTTGCATGCTGAAGGTGTTGATGCGATTGATAAAAGATATATCTATATAGGTGATGCCTAAATCGATTGCTGCGATTGTTACAGCTCCACGAACTTGACTGATGAGCTGCCACTGTGTGGCGCCTTCTTAAATATGCAAAGATTCCATTGCCAAAAAAAAGAAAAACAATTTTGGAAATGCACAGCGCCAGGGAAGACGTTGTCAATATATGTATCTGATTGATACGAGTATCTCATATCAATGCGAGCGATATCAATTCTCATTAGATAGCGAACAGCATGTAAATTACACGACAAAATCATGTTCGGTGGTTCTGTGGGTAGATTCACATCTACGCATGATAGGGAAATTGGCCATGTCGAATTGAGTGGCATTGACTTCTATAAACATTTACTTCTACGTATTGAACAGTCAAAACCATTGATTTACTCTCATATCAATTCTTCTTAAATCAATTTTCTTTCCTTTCGACTTTTAAATAGCACATCCGAAATACATGACGTATGCGTAAGATTTATCAAACAATTCTGTAAGGAACAACTTTCTCTTTATATATGAAATAAATAGAAATTGAAATATTCACTCTAGAGTCTAGACAACATGACGTATGAGTAATCTTTTTCGTAAAGAACTTTCTAAATAATTGCTTTCAATAAATAAATTGTGAATTCATAATTAAATAAATTTCCAATAAATTTGTCAAAACTCTGAGTCAAATAATATTAATAGATTTTTTGCTAGATTAATAGCTTTTATTAAATGCATACAATTTTAGGCAACAGTATCAAGAAAGTACATGTTATATGTTCAATATCTATGGTGAGGGGACAACGGCTGTTTGTGTGCAAATAGCATAGCTGGGCTTATTGGGGACACATTTTTGGTAAACCTCATCAAAGTATGGGTAACCAGATGGGCATGTTCCCTGTGCACCGTTCGGGCAGTACACATATTGTTCACAACCTGTATTCTTTAAAGCCGCATATGTCAAATTGGTGTTCTGGCATCGATTGAACCAACAGGGGTAAGCGTTGGGTGACACACACTGATTCTTTGATGGGTTATATATCGTTCCATATGGACAAGTGCCCCACACTCCCATAGTCTGCGGAGAGCAGCTGTAGAATCCGTAGCAGGTTGCCTTATCCGTAACAAATGTAGTTGTAGCCCTGGTGCAAGCTGTTTGACTCGGAGGAAGGGTAACTATATTCGAGTCACCATCAGTAGGATTTCCGCCATTGTTGGTGCAAGGGTTTGTCGTTTCACAGTTACCAGTGGCAGCATTATAAAAATGAGTGGATGGACATGAGCCGGGTATTCCGTAGCCGTTGAGGCACTGCAGATAAGAACCGCAATTGGTTGGATCGCCGACATAAATGTTGTTGGGCATGAAACGGCAAATGGAGTTCTGCGGACATGTGGGACCCCAAATGCAGGAATTATTGTTGGCGGCATATACTTGGCCAGCTGGGCACTTCTGGATTTGGGATTTGCCATTGCCAAAGCAATAGGCATACTTGCTGCAATCGGATGGATCGGCCATATATGCAGGATTTGTGAGGGCGCTGCACGTTGAAGCCACACTGGTGGAGCATGCCACCTTATAGTTATATTGACAGGTGCTTGAGGCCGAATCGAAAACTAATCCCTTGCCGCAGGATCCTCGGGATATCACCTTCTGTTTCTGGCAATAGCCCCAACTGTTGCAATCGGTCGGATTGCCAATATATCCTTCGCCCCACCACTGCTCACACATATTCTCCATCGTATAGCCATTTGCCCGCAACAGACAGACGATCAGCAGACCGACGACCGTCAGAGCGGCAATCTTAGAGTTGAAAGCTGTAAGGAATATTTGAAAAATTGTAAGTGAAGGTGGTAAGTGAATAAGGAATGTGATATCCATTTGAAGTGATCCTACCTGCCATTAAGACTTCGAGGTTGATTGATTGATTCTATGAACTAGCTTTGTATGTTGTATGCAACTGGAGCATACACCTTTGGTACTATGGCTAACCATTTTAGGTAGTACCTTATATATGGAAGCATCAAGCTTGTGGCAACTAAAGCCCTATCGTTGCGTTTAATTAAAACTGTTTGTAACCTTTGCAGATAAACCGAAACACATCGAGAATGCCGTAATTAAAACTGATACTCTGAAGCGTGGGGCCTAATGAAATTCGGATCTCACCTATCATTATTCTCGTTATTGTTCCCTCCTCCTCCACCTCCTCCCTATTTCACGGATCTCTTCAATTACCGATGTTTAACACAAAACTGAGACCCTCGGCGGACTTAACAGCTATTTAACCACATTTTAGCTGTAGTCTGACACACTGATATCACAGCAAAACTCTACTGATATTAAGCTATTTTTATATAGTGTCCAAATAATACAGACATCAGACATTATCTGCTGTCAGCATTGAATGACCAAATCTATTGATACCTGATATACCTGAGTTCTCAAATTTTACCTCGTGTAATTAGCTTTTAATTCAATGGCGTTCTTAGAATTGAGTTGAATGAATTGATCGCTCTTGCTATCTGCGCAATTATTCAACTAATCGTATCGCGCTTGTCAGTAACAACATTTTTGAACCCCTCCATTTCCGGCGACACGATTTGCCCCGTATCAATATTGAAGGTTTCCGACATACCCAAGCTGTCAATAAAAATAATTGTATACTTTTAGGCGATCTATATTTTTAATTAACCAAATAGCTCAAATCAAATGAAGATCCAACAAAAAGTGATTGAGTCGAGAGAAATCAACTTGAAGGTACTAAGCAAATATTTTTAATATCATTATGGTACAGAGGTCTTATTATTAAATAAATAATATTAATACAAATTAAATTAAATATTGATTTCTTCTTCTACTAAACAGAGTACACTACTAAATGGCATTTTCAATTTAGTTTACAAGTCAGGAAAAAATACCGAAACCATTTTCGGAAAGAACAAAACCGGAACTGAATCTTTTACCAAATTCGTTGTTAATGGACGCACCGGAATTTATATTTATATTTATTTGATCCCCAGATACCAATACACAATTAATTAAATTTATAATAATAAACAGTGACATTGCGAATTTGGCTTTCAAACTAGAAAATGACTTTAAATGTTAATTGAACTGATTTTTAATCACTTACCAATTAAAGGCATTCTTATCACCGCCAAAATACTCGTACTTCAGGCAATAAGCTGTCATAAATAATTAGATAGATTCTATAAATATGATTTAAGTTTCACAAGCTACGAGCTTTGTGCCCAATGTTAAATGCGACAAATTCGAGCAAGAGAATTAGCTGCTTACACTCAGTTTATCAATTCTTAAAATTTATGACCCGAAATACGAGTATCTCAAAGTATGAATAAATATCAGCTGGTTGCAACTGATACGGTCAAGTGTAATAAATATTTATTTTTTTATTTATTTAATTAACCATATACAAGTTATAACAAAGTCGTAATACGCGGCAAAGTTTTAGGAATTGTCATTTTCATGCGTAAGTCAAATTGATGATAAGGTTTTTATTGGCATAGAAGTTTGTTCCATAAAATGATCTACAAAAGCTTTTGTGGGAATTAGTCAACGTTTTAAAGAGGGTTTAGATTTGAGAGATGTTTTAAAAAATCGAATAACTCCTCTCTTTATGGCCTTAACATCTGCTGACTTTTTTCTTTAATTTTAGCAAAACCAAGATAAGATTTGAACCACCCAAAACATATACTCCTTAATTTGTCGCTAAATCAGTTAATCAGTATCAGCAACATTCCACCCTAAATATAAATGCTGTCCCAGCACAAGTCTCCATTTAGTTCAAGACAATCATCAACTTGAACAGCTACAGCAAAATTTAATAAAAAAGAAGGAATTTCCAACTCAATTAAAAATGAAAGGTGAGTACTCAAACAATATAGCCGGTGTATTGTATACGGTATTATGTATACGTATTGTCGAGTAACTGTTTTAAATCATCAAAAAATTAACATTTTAATTTTTAGTAATTTTTTTAACGACCAAAGAGACCAATTTGGTTTTGACAGCTCTATTAATTTAATTTATTTATTTCAGCGCTCCTAAGATCTGGTACTGCAATCTTCCTGCTTGCAGTATGTGTCTTCCAGCCCCTTGAAGCGCTGCGTGGCCATGAAGATCTATGCCGTCTCTTCAAGACTGGAACCGTGATACGTAAGCCAGGAACTTGTAACGAGTATATTGAGTGCATCAATGATCAGGGTACGCCGCGTAAGTGTGAAACTGACTTGGTATTCGATCCCAGCTCGAAGAAGTGCGTGAAAGCAACGGCCACCAATAGTGTTCACTGTGGCAATCTCTGCGATGGATTGGATAAAATATTTGTTGCTGATCCGACAGACTGCCAGAATTACTTTTACTGTGAAAAAGGCAACTCCTTGAAGGGCCATTGCGATGGATCACAGCACTTTGATGAAGCCACTCAGAGGTGTCAGTACGGAGTCGATTCTCTCTGCGTGGACGTTGGAAACATTTGCGAAATATTGCCGGACAAAACAAAGTTTAAGCAGGAAACGGACTGCAACGAATACTATGAGTGCAAGAGTGGCAAACATTCTCTGAAATCATGCTCGAGTTCCCAATACTTTAACGTCGAGACCGGCAGTTGCATGGCTAAGAATAAAGTTCCGTGCGATGCTCATTCTAAAAAGAATGTTTGCACGAAAACAACCGGATTGGTTTCTAGCCCCATAACTGGCTATGTGTCTGACGGTGCCACTTGCCGTGGATACTTCCACTGCGCCAACAAGGGCAGCGTGGCTGACATTGATCCCGTATGGAATCAGTGTCCAGCGGGACTATTTTACGACCAGGTCAAAAAGCAGTGTGCCCAACCGACTTCGGTGGTGTGCACACATAACCGCTGCGATGGACGCGGAACCATGCTCGTGACCAGCAGCAGCAACAACTGCCACAACTACATCAGATGTGAAAACGGAATTGAAATGGGAGAGTCGACGTGCCACTGGGATCACTTCTTCGATGAGGCCACCCAGGGATGCGTAAGCCATATGATATACGATGGCTGCTGTGATGGCCGTGATTAAAGATTTTCCTTATCTTTTCTGACCACACAGCAAATATTTAATGGAGCAAGTTGTGCACAGCTGATTGCCATAATCAAAACTAAATAAAATCTAATCAGAATCTTTTTCAGGAATACCCTAAATATATATAAATTTAATTTTGTCGTTTAAATATAATAAAAATATCCGATGTGTCAAATATTAATTCAGTAATAAAATGATTAAAACGTTGCCTTTTGCTGAAATGTCACCAAAGTAAGCTCTAAATGCTTCAGTATTATATGATTTTCTCTTAACAATAATTGAAACAATATATTTTTATGGAATTTTGTGCAATACAAAAATAAAATGTAAGTAAATTTTGAATGCAGCTAAAAAACAAAACAAAATATCGGTGTGGCAGCATGAATCCCAGAAAAAAATTCCGATAGTGTTTGAACGTCTTTTCAATAAAAGTGCAATCATATTTTTCTTAATTTTAACGCCAGCACCACATTCGTATTTCTTAATAGAAAAAGATTACGAAACAATTTGCTGTAACAAATAGTTTTTCGTGTTTGTTGAAGCAAAATTTTTATACGTTGACGAACTGGGTTTTTTTCGTTGCCCTCTTGCATCAAGCGGAGCCCATCCTCCAATTCTGTTATGGAAGATTAAACACATCATAATAAGAATCTTCCCCGTCAGACTCCTGCGACTTATCATCATCGAAACTTAACTTGCGTCTACGTTTGGCAATCTTCGCCGCCGCGACTTTCTCTTTCTTGGCCTTTTTCATTTCCGTTACTTTTTCTATCAAAAATGGATGACTTTGCTACCAAAGTTGAATAAACATTCAATTATTAATTAATTTCATCTTAACTGGAAAGTGTACTACTTACTTTGATGTGCTGGTGGAAATTGCCTGTGCCATTGGCCAGATTGCCGCGAAGCCGGTGCTGTGATGGACAATAAACGCATTCCACGACTACACAAGATGTCGATTGTTCTCAATTGTTAAAAAATTATTCGAAATCGTTTCTGTTCTGTTCAAAAAGCACCGTTAGTTCTCCCGGCGTGGCGTCCTTTTAAATTGGGGCTGCCACCCTACAGAAATTTTCCGATCTGACAGCTTGTTCTAATTGGGGCTGCCACCCTACAGAATTTCCCGATCTGGCAGCTTGTCCTAATTTAATAAAATAAAAAATTCAGTTGCAACTTTGAAAATTTGACTAAATTGAAATTTTTCTTATTTTTGTAGCTAGAATTTTGAAAATTTTTGCAGAGTTTTTGTTGGAATTCTCTCGATTTTATGATATTTTTTTTTTTTTTTTAAATAATTTTTAACTTCTCTTACCTTAGGTTGACGAGTTTCAAACCTTCACTAAAATTTAGATATATTTTTTTTCGAATTTTGAATTTTAAATTTTCATCAAAATTTTAACTAATTTCAAAGTTATTGCATTTTAAAATTTGCATCAACTAAAAATAAAAAATTTCAAATAAATGTTAATTAACAGCATTGCTCCTCACCCAACAGAATAGAACGGCTAATTAGTGTTACTGTTAGCAGTGCACATTGAGCTTTTACCGTTAACGACAGCCATACTATTTTTGGCGCTCCGTGTTTTTTTGTATTGTTCGTTCGCAATGCGTTTTTCTAAATTATATTATCAACTTGATAATCAAAATATATAAATATATAATTTGATAGAAAATGACGCAGCCAGCGCTGGAGGGAAATATCTTTACGCTAAGTGAAAGAAATGATTATGATAAAGAAAAAGCCGAGGTTTGTGGACATTTGTAAGAATCTGATTAGCTTGTACTTCATACACTCTTTCATTTTATGCAGCGCCTTTTAAAATCGCATTGGTTAAGCGACTATGCACTCGACATTTTTAAGACAATGAAGGAGTCGGAGTTGCGTCGTCGTCCTTTGAATTTTTGGTCAACTCAACTCAATCAGAGGCCAAAACTTATCCAGCTCTGTCAGTTAATTGCGCGCACATACAAACTCAGTCGATGTGCTTTGCATTTGTGTAAGTAAATTAATACACACACCTTATTTAGTATATACTAAATGCATTCTCATTGCCAGCAATTTACTATCTGGATCGGTTTAATGACTTCTACACAATACGGCCGGACAAACTGCAGCTGGTCGCGCTCACCTGTCTGCACGTTGCGGGTCAGATTGAGAATACGGATGCCTTTGTGCCACGCTACAGTCAAATGAATTGTTTGATCCGGGATTGTTATACTCCCTTTGAGTACAAGGCTGTGGAGCGCAAGGTTCTTACATTCTTTCAGTTTGAACTGATACGACCCACAACAGCCAGCTTTGTGGAGATGTTAGCGTGCCGTTTTCTTACCCAAGAGGACTTTGTGGCTTATAACCAGAAACTGAATGATAGTCCCGAACTTGCAGATACTTATCCCCGTTTCAATTGTTTTGAAAAAATGGTGGCGACGCTGGCGCAGCTCCTGCTACGTATGGCTGACTACACCTTGAATGGTAAGCATAATAATATATAATATATATAATATCTATCATGTTTTCACCTGCAGTTCACAGATTCACGAACGAGCGACCTTCATTGCTGGCCGCCAGTTGCATTGCTGCTGTGCGTCAGGTGAGCGGCGTACCTAAAATCTGGACACAGTACCTAACAGAACTCACATCCTACACTGAGCATATGGTTGAGCCATTTGTGGATGTTATTATACTATATCACTACTATCAGACCGCAGCTGATGTGAATGAGCAAAATCAGTCGGAGAATACCTGGCAAAGTCCGGACTCTGGTTTCGAAGAGCAATTGTCTACACCACAGGTGGACGTTGTTTCTCTAGAGGTCGAAACATTCAACATTATAACTGTGCAGTTGCCAAAACCTTGTAAACAGCCTCCAGCACTTAAACGAAATCGCGTTATTATATGCGAAGCGCCGGATTCTAAGCGTTTAAAGATGGACAACGACCCTATGACCTAACATATATTTCTTTATTTCCAATAGCTTTTGAAAAGCTTGTAATTTAATTGTATTTTTTAGTTCTAATCCTTTGCATAGCTACGCATTTGTAGATCAAGAAATGTTTACTATGAATGATGAAAAGTGATTACTTAAGTTGAATTTAAGTTTATATTTCTTATGTTCATATAAAACTTTTTCGTTATAACCAATTTATAGGCTATATAAATTGATTTATATATGAAATCCCGGATTATTGTGTGACAAAACCATCTGTAAAAGAATTATAAACAGAGTAAATAAAAATACAGTTTTCTTTTTGTTTTCCATGAGAAGGCTTTCGGTGTTGTTTTTTTAATATTGTTGTTTGTATATATTAGCTGGTTTTTTTTCTTAGTTAACTTGTGTTTTTATGTATTTTGATTTGTCGGCATAATTTTGCATTTGTTGCACTTTAAAAATTGTGTTTTTCATACAATTGGACCGAAAATAGATTTTCATTTACAATATTAAAGCATTTACCAAAATCTGTAGTTCTTGTTTTATGTGTTGTTGTTGTTTTTGTTGGAAATAACCTTCTCAACCTCCATACTCATCCACTTCTCTAACATCACTTTAACGTCCTGTCCACTCGGCTACTCCTAACTCAAAACAGTCAGCGTCCCCATTATTATACTGTCAGTTTTTGTTATGGTTTTTCTATTATTTTCTGGTTTTTTTTTTAAGTATGAAACAAGTAAGTGCAAATTGAAATCTGCAGATTGATCATCAACAATTGGAATTTAGAATCTACATAATATTTTTACAACAATTAGTTAAGGTTTTTGGTTTGCGATATTGAGTTTTTAAAGGCTAACATTTTCACTATTTGATCGGATTTTGATATATTACTTATTCAATTTGGTTTTATAAAACTCATCGCGATACATTTGAAATATTTTGTGTGCTTTTTCACTTTACAGTATTCGATGGGAGTACAAAATAAGGTTTTCGATTTTACAGCTTACAGATGCTTATATACTATATCTAAATACAAATAAAAGATCTCCTTTCTTTGTGTTTGATGTTTCTGTTGATGTTGTTGTTGTTAAACACTTTTAGCTTACGAAACTAACTTAAAATTATCTGATTTGTAATTGTATTGTTATCATAATAGTTGCTAGTTTTGATGCTTAAAAAGTAGACATTTAATTTGGCATATATTGCGCATACTTGGCTCAATTTCACTAAAATAATTCAATTGAGTTCATCCCATACACAAACAATTATGCAATTATACATTTATATACAATCATTTTGATTTGTTCTTTTTCAAATTTGAATGTTATCTTGAAGACCAGTTTAAGGGGGTTTGTTGAGTTGTCCAGTGCAAATAAAATGTTAATTCTATAAACTCGATTATTAGATAATTGTGAATGGGAGCATTAAGAATGGAAGAATTTAGTTCTACAAAATTTTGAAATGCAGGAAAATTGGCAACTTAAGCGAGCTCCCAAACTACATCAGTTATGCTGGACTAGCTTTGAGGGGCTTTACAAAAAAAATTGAATAAATATACAGTTTTAAATGTAGTTCGGCACTATTCTAGGGCAGCATTTGATTGATAATTAAAGAAAATGTGTTAATAAACTAAATTCTTAAACTTATATAATAATATATTTATTTGTGTGGGTGTGTGTGTTTGTTTGTGTGTATATGCGCCAAAGATAAAACTAAATTGAGTTATATGAGAGACTTCTAACAGCTAGCTAGATTCACAGGAAACAGGACTTTGATGATCATCACATGTGTGTTTGGGTGTTTTTTGTTTTTATGTATTTGTTATTTTCTGTTGCATTTGCTGATTATTATTATTGTATTGTTGGTTTATTGGTGCTGTTGTTGATGTTTCTGGTGATTGTTGTTGTTACTGTTTGTCTGTGCTGAGTTGTTATCGTTGTTTCAGTCCTTTGAGTGAATCGGTATCACATATTTATGTCCATATGGACTTTTGTACTTAATGCCACAATCACGATAAAACTTATCTGGTATACCTAAATTACATAAATACAGTTTGCCACATTTATTCGTTGATGAATTTTCAGTTGCTGCAGCAGCGGAATTGCTTGAATCTTGGATTAATGGCAATATGGGTAAGATTGAGTACTTAATAGCAACATCCTTAATGCCACAAGGTGGCGGATCAATGGCAAGCACCGAAGCACTAAAAGGGAGATAATAAAATTAATACCATAAACTGCACCATATATATATATATATATATTTATTTATCTTATACGTACCGATTATCGTTGAGCCATTTCTTAATTGCATCCGAAAGTTTAGCGGTATTTGTCGATAGTATCACAAGATCCGGTGTTGGCATTGCTGCAATATTTTTTAATTAAATTAATTATACATGTCTTTCATTACATAACAAGTTCTAGATATTATAAGATATACATAAGGATATAATGCTCACCATCAACAGAATGTACTATGGTATTATCGGTAGCCTTGAACAAGGACACCTCCAGGCTGCTGTTTTGTTCAATCAGTTGCACTTGCTCCACATATAGAAGTACAGTGAGTCCATGGGAGGCTAGCAGGCGACCTGTAGCGGCCCCTATATTGATCGTTCTACAAGAAAATAAGACTCTTTATAGTCGACGGGTATAGAGCAGGAAGAAAGCTACTGAGTACAAGTTTGATTTATATAAATTATTGAATATAATTAATATGTCATAGGTTAAAGAAAGATTAATGCTACCAACCTCATGGTGTTAACTCCGTCGCAAATGATGGCAATCTTGGGCCACTGATGATTATTTGCCGGAGTCAAACGGCGAGCACCTCCAAGGAGTGTGATGGCCAAATCGCTGGCACCGCGCGCAAGTGTATCAATTTGGCGCTGCATCGATAAGCCGGCTTTGTCGGCACTCAACTCAATGCGGTTGCGTACATAGGCCGGTATGGTGGGTATGATGAGGCCATCGTCAGTTACAAAATCCTTGCTGCCATCAAAAATGCTCTCAATCTGGCGCAACTGCAACGGCTTGCTGGCCAAAATGTTTTCATCGTGACGATACTTTTTCTCCTGCTGCTGATGCTGTTGTTTCTGCACGTGGACCGCATGACGGACTACGTCCGGCTTTTGGTGGGTCGACTCAATGTCATCCCAAATGGCCTGCTTGTCAAAAAGTGCTAGATTCCCTTCAAAGTCAAAATCCTCATGCAAAAGTGGATCATCAGCCTCGCTTCCAAATGTCTGCTGCTGCTGTTGTCGCATGCTGCTCTCACGTCGCACCCGATTACGCTGCTTGTTCTTCCCATTTCCATTGCCATTACCATTGCCATTTCCATTTCCATTGCCATGACCATTTGCAGAAAAGGAATTGGAATTGAAGCTGCCATTACCGTTGCCATTGCGCTTTCCATTGCCATGACTGATCGCTGCCTGATAATAGCTTCCATTGGCGTTGCCATTGTTATTGCTTATTATGTCAATGGGTCGACTGCTGCCAGCTGCCTCGCTGCCATCGGCGCTGCTGCTGCAGTAGCTCTCCAAGTTATTGGCGCATCCGCCAGAGTTGCCTCCTGTAGGATTGTAGGCGGTGCTGCCCAGCTTAACCTCCACCTTTGGCGGAATCATGTTCCCAAAGAAGGCAGCCACACTATTCGGCGTCGTCGCCATCTGCTGCTGCTGCTGTGCACTGGGTGCACGTGAGCTCTGCGGTGTTCTGAAAAGCATTCGATTATGAGTACAATTTAATACATGAAATTAAGCTAATGCCTTAGCCATTGTCTATTTAAGATAACATTGATAACATGCCTATATGATTATGAACCTGGACACATTTGTAATCCTTACCTTCGCATCCCGTTAACGCCATTAGGATTCGCATTGAGCATTAGTTGATGCATCTTATCGCTCAGTGCGGAGTTAATACCAGGAGCATTAAATCCGCCATTTCGGTTCCCGTTCCCGTTTCCATGTCCATTCGCCTTGCCTCTGGGCGTCACTGGTTGCTCCTGTTCCCGCTCCCTCTCACGCTGTTCCTGATGCACTTGTTGCTGTTGCTGCAATTGCAACTGCTGCTGCTTGCCAAGAATGTTTGAGAAATGCGGCAATTTCACCGGTGTCGGCTTGTTAATCACCGTCGGTGTCGTCGTCTCAACGTCCTTTACCGGTTCAATAAGATTTATACTTTTAATATCGCTGCAGCGCAATACAACTTCGGCGTTCTGTTTACGCAGTGGGACACCGTTGCGAAAAGCGCGCACTATTGTTATCTCGTCGGCTGAAATCTTCTTTATCAGTCCCTGAAACACGCCCAGCTCGTCGTCGCAGGTCAAGCTGACCGCACTGCCAATCCAATCTTGATCTGTTAAACCCATGTAAATATTAACTATGGACTATACCAAAACGTTTTCTTTGTTTCCTTTCTCGTTTCACTTTCAGTTTGAGTTTCAGTTTTTGCCAGCGTTTGCAGTTTGTTTGCGAGCTGTTTGTTGTTGCTTTTGTTGTTTAATACGCAATTACCACGCACCAAGTCACTACGGCAAATTGGCAACGTAGATCAAATGTTAGTTTGTTGATTTAAAATGCGATATGGGTTTTTGATCTATATGTTTAACAAGAAATTAATTTTACAATTGAATTCTTTATTGAATTTGCAATTTTATTGTTTCGTTTAAATTTTTCACTGCCTTTTCGCATTTACGTTTTCGTTAGAGACGAGTTGTTGGAATTTAATTAGAAATATACCGATAGCAATAAGTTCGCTCGTTCATTTCAATGACCCGTTCATTTGAACTTTTTCAGTACGAAACGGAGTCGTTTGGAGTCTGGCAACTTGTCCTAATTAAATAAAATAAAAAATTCAGTTGCAACTTTGAAAATTTGACTAAATTGAAAATTTTCTTATTTTTAAAGCTAGAATTTTTTAAATTTTTGCAGAATTTTTGTTGGAATTTTCTTGATTTTATGATATATTTTTTTTTTTTGCTTAGAATTTAATTTTTAACTTCTTTTACCTTAGGCTGACCAGTTTCAAACCTTCATTAAAATTTATATATATTTTTTTTTCGAATTTCAAATTTTAAATTTTCATCAAAATGTTAATTAATTTCAAAGTTATTGCATTTTAAAATTTGCATAAACTAAATTTAAATTTTCGTGTTGGCGGCCGCAAAACTCAGTAATTATTTCGTGATTTTTAGACAAAAATCATCTCTGTTTGACGTGTTGCACTAAAATAGTAATCGGGCAATTTATCGGATTTAGTTAGTTGTCGGATTTCGTCGGTCGTGTTGTGTTGCAAAAGTTTGTTTTAAGTGTTTTACGTTTTATTGTACGAAAACGATCAATTTACTTTATATATAAATCAAAAGATGTAAGCGGAATTAAAAGTTGACACGCGTATAAATCGAATCCAAAGCGTATCGTGTACTTGGCATTCTGAGAAGTGTACGTGACAAAGAATTTTCCTCCAGTATCATTTACACATACATTATAGTATATATGTAAATGCATGAAATTACATATACATATACATTTTATAGTAGAACAATTTACTTTAAAATACAGCATAAATCAAAATAATTTATCGTGTCAGTGCTCATAGCAATGATTGTGGCTTGTCTGTATGTGTGTGTGTGTGTGTGATTATAAAGAATTAAAACAAAGATAAATTGCTAATGTCGGGAGTATTTTCCTATGACGAAAGCCGGCCAGGTCGGCACATCGTTGAACTTTTTGCGCTTGGTTAATTACTTCATTTAATGCATTGCTTGCTTTAAGTATTTTATGCTCGCCCACACACACACATAATTATCTACACAAAAAGCAGCATATAAACATTTAAAATACAGTTAGACAAATAGTTTTTTTTTTAAAGAAAAAAAATATCCCTTTGGTTGATTAATATTTATCTTTTTTCAAGTTACTATAGTTAAAAAATAACTGTTTTATATAAAACTAAAAAAACAGATTATGTATTTTATTCTCAGTCAGTACAATTACTTGACCAACTGTATGTATTGTGTATAGTTACAGAGAAGAGAAGAGCAAGTACCGTTAGTTCTCTAGGCCTTTGTTGTCTGTCTGCTGTCATTTATTTGGCCTTGTGTTACACACAGCTTCGCACTCAGTTATTGTCACCTTTTGTTATTGTTGCTATTGCTGCTGAAGCACTTTCTTGTCTGTGACTTTGTTGTTAAAATTGCTACGTTTCCGTTACAGCTTGGAGGCAGGCAGCAGAAAATGTCAGCACGCAGCAGCAGCAATGCTGTGGCCACATCCTCGTCAGCGGGCGATGTGCCACGCCCACCACCACGTCGTCGTGCCGCATCAGTTGCCGGCCAACAACAACCGCAACAACGCCTGGATTACAACAACGGACACGCGCCACGTAGATCGTTGGCCGCTGTGGTGAGTCGACCGGATAATCGAATTTGTGGACAAGGGGACAAGGGGGTGGGTGGGCTCCGGTTTTGGGTGGTGCACTTTCTTATCAAAGTCTTGCTGTTTTTTTTTTATGGTTTTTCCCCCAGTCAATCTAATCGTAGCCGGCCATAGAAATAAGATGAAAAAACAGCTGCAACTGAAATAAACTGTTTGGATTGGATGTTTTTTTAAATAGGTTTTTAAATGTGAGAATTTTGGCTGAATCTATAGTTAGCGTAGTGCTTTATTTATTTAAATGTAAGCATTTCTACCTTATACAAATGAAAGCCAGCTGCATACATTTTTTTTATTTGACTGCTTCCAGGTTTGGAGATAACGATTTCGCCTGATAAGCGTATCTAAAAGTGCGATTATAATATTCCAGATCTTAGAGAAGCACGTTTGTACTTAATGGGCTGCTGGGTAATGCCAACACGTCTGTCGGGTTATTTGCCTGGAAATTGGTTTTTCATTCGCTCAACTTAATAAATAAATAAACAACTTAATAATAATAATAAACATAGACAGCGAGCTAAACACTTCAGGCACAACGTTTTCAATATCATACATTTTTTTTGTTGTATTTCTATTCTTAAGTTTGGAAAAGGAGCAAAGATCTCTTGAGAATTCATCTGGTAATTGAATTTATCAACAGCAATCGTCAGCTCTTCAATGTGCGTAATTTGCGCCCTCAATGAATTGAGTGATTTCAAGTTATTTGCTTAACTCATTCAACACTGCGAGGCAGCTGCTTTTTATCTTCATTAGTGCGCTTGTGTTAAACGCTGTCGCTGTCAGCGTCGCCGTCGTCGCTGTCGCTGTCGACGTCACTAACTTAACAGACGGGGAGCAGCCGCCCGCAAAACTTAACAAGTTACATTTTGCGCGTACTTTTATTAAAAGGGGAAATGAGTTTTAAAATTGTGAAAGCAAGAGTTTTTTTTTACTCGCACTTAATGGGCACTGCTTAATAATCTATAAAACGTCACAATTAACGTTACACCTGCTTGCAAATAAGTAGGATACGAGTTAATGCTTATACATAGCATAATGTCGCTAACAATAGTGTTAATCATATGTGGCTGACACATTTTTAGCTTTGATTGGGCTTAATATTTGAGCTACGAATTACATTACTCAGAAAATACTTACATATGTATGTATGTATGCAAGTAAATGCTTCAAAACATATGTTTTTGTTTTGGTTGCTTTGGCCACTTGTTCGTTGAGCAGCTGCCAAGGCTGCCAGATGTGCTGGGGCTTAGAAATTTCGCGCACACAGAAAATGCTTTGCACATCTGCGGGGGGGAGTAACGTCTTTAAATTGTATACCTATGATATACCTGCTAATTAACAATTGCTGAATCAGTATTCTATCTTTAACATTAGGAAAAATTTAAAAATTTTTTTTAATTTTCTTAGTTACACTTGTTAGTTGTACTTGTTGCCAGATCGTAAAATTTTGCAGGGTGGCAACCTTTAGACCGAGTGGCAACCTTCCACACCAGTGCTGCCAAGTTTTTAAGGAGAACAATAGTTTAGTGTAGCTTTAAACGCGAGAGCTCCCGTTACGTGCGACGGCAGCCGTCGTGTTGTTGTTTGTATTATTTGTTGTTGTACAAATACAACCAGAAAAAAAGTGGCAAAGACTGACGTAGAACATGTTTCTGCAATAGTGTTGGTGTGTTGTTGTTATTGTTTCTATAGCTGCTTTTGCGCTCTGGCTGTTAATGAGAGATAAATAAATGAATAATTGAATTATGTACACACATATAACAAAATATAAATGCCGCGTGCGTTTGGAATTTTATTATACACAATTGTGTGAAAATGTGTTAATTATATAAAATATCCGTGCGTATATATTTGTGCAAATGCATATATGTACCATACAAATAAATACCTTATTTCTATATATAAATGTGTACAGAAAAGCAACAGTCAGTCAAACAGGCAGGCCAACCTTTTGCCGTTGTCGTTGTCGTTGTGGTCTGTCGTATTTGTTGTCGTTGTCGTTGTCGTGAGCTAAGAATCAACGTCGCAATGTGAAAACAAGATTCGCCATCGCGCATTACTGTGGTTCCCGTTCTCCGCGATTTGGATTCGTTATGCTCTTTTGAGGTTTTCATTAGTCATACAGGCCAAAAAGTTTCACATATTTATGTATATTTCCCTTTGATGTGGCTTGCAGACCTATATATAATAAAATGAAACTAAAAATAAACAAACTGTAAAACCTCTTCTGATTTGAACATTCTCAGCATAAAAGCGAAAAAGCAATGAAAATAGCAAATAAAAGAACATTAGTGCGCCAAAAAAGTTAAAAGCCAATAAATAAATTTTGTTGGGCATCTCGTTCAATGCAGTTTAAACCAAATCTCTGTTTGTTCAACGAATAATCCTCAATACATGTTTATTGCATTATAGTTAAGAGGCGTGCATTAATTAACACAAACCGGGCAACAGAAAATAAAGTAAACAAAATACATTGATCAATATAAAAATGGCTGAATCAACAACAACAACTACTACTCCTGAAGATGGTCAAATTCATGGCTACAACAATAGTGATGTAAGTTATCGCGATCAGTAACTTACGCACTCTCCCTCTCTCTCTCTTTCTCCCTCTCCAATTCTGCCTCTCCCATTTAAAGTTTTTAAACCTACTCACGCTTTAAGCTCTAATCTCTCCCATTTCACAGTCGTTGCAATTGGTTCAACATTTCTCGTTAATGATAAGTATTCAAGTTTTTTTTAACGGCAGAACAATAGTTCCCCTCCCTTTTTTTTTAATAAGATAATTGACAATTAATTGTAATTAATTCAATCTTGTTAGGTAAACATGTAAAAAGGAGTTTATGAACTTTAAAATTACCTTAATTTTTCAATGTGATGATCAACACAATAGCACAAGCTGATCTTTTCAATGTCGATTATTCTATTTTTACGGGAATCCCATACTACATACAATATCTTATATTGTATAAGAAACGTGTAATCATATCGGAAACAACTAAACCTGTTTTAAACTCGTCTTTTTCGTTAATTATTTATATTGGTTTGTGCCTTAAATTGTTTTGGCCTGCATACCAGTAACAAATAACTTTAGAAGAAGCTTTGGTTACACATCTTGCAATTGTCATGATTATAATTATTAATTCAAACTAATTAAATCTGTGTGTACTTACACTTTTGTAATGATTCTGAAGATTTAAAGTTTAATCAACCCTTGTGTTCATATATTTTTCTACTTAGTATTATGATTTTTCTTCCCCATCTCGCACTTTGTAAGCAAGTTTTATTTATAGATTTTTACTCAACTGGAAATGTTTCTCGATTTTTAATTTCACAAGTCTTAAAGTCCCCTTAATATGAATTATGTTCAGTGGACGCTCATATTTTACAGAACATTAGATAACGGATAAGGACTTAAAAAGTTGTACAGCTTATGTTTTAATATAAATGAACTTAAACTTTCCAGTTTATGAACTGCGTATTAAATGTTGACATGTGTATGAGAAAAGCCAATGGAAAATGTGGCAATTTAATCAGTTAACCCCGAACACATGAGCTCTGTTGGCAATCCATCAAAGAGGCAGCTAAATTTGTGTAATGCATTTGCATTGACATTTGGATGAGCGCAAAAAATCAATTAAATCAATTTAGTTAATGATATGTAACTTTGGTCATTGGGTTTATTAGTATACTTACTATAAAGTTCTATTTTTTGTCTCTATTTTACTACGAATTACAAAGACGTCTGATCTGAAGATAAAAATCACACTTGTGTCTAACACCTTGAGTTAAATTTGAAATTAAACTACCAACAATCGTCACTTATCAGCATTCGAAATGATTATTCATACATACATTTTTGTATGTTACTATTCAGCTACAACAAGGGAAAAAGCCATGAGACTGCACCTCGAATGTCACATGTTAAAAGTCAACTACTTCAAAATGAAAACTATAGCGTTCTCTCTGATAATGAAAGTGCGATAATCGCGTTGATTTTCGTCTAGCAATGTTATTATTGTTGTTTCTATTAAAATCGAAAGCGATTCTTTAGAGAGAAATTAAGCAAGCACAATACATTTAACGGCTAAAAATCAATTAAATGTAGCCACAATTGAGCTTAATGTCACGACTGTCAAGGTCTGCGGATATTCTTAAGTCAACAAGGCACAACTATTTATTGATTGACTGTTTAACTTGTTTAATCGGGTTTTTGGGGCAAACAGCTGATGCATTCTTGGCCACAATTGCGTTGTGCGACATGTTAATTGACCAGACTGTAATTAAATGTAATATAGCTTTGAGTCAGCTGTTTTGCAAAAATTGAAATACACTCGTTTATTGAAAAAGTTAGGAGCGAGGGAAACCGCAAGCGTTTTAATATGGTAACTGCTGAAAATCAATACAACAAGTTCATGGAAAGTCCACCATAGGGTTTGTTGAAAATGAACAAATGTAGAAAACATGTACATTGTACAATGTACATACCACACGTCTTGTCGTATTATTTGCTGGGAACTGTCGGGCATGGGGTCAGAACTTTGCCGGCTAATCGTTTTCCCTTAATAAACTGTTGTGAATGTGGTAAAACAATTAAATGAGCTCAATCATTAGTTGAAATCTTATTAGCATTTGGCATTCTAAAAATATATAAAATATAAAGTAAAAGATTTATTATGTACTTTAATGAAGATAAAAAGACAAAAAAAGGGCTACAAATAGTGTGAATATTTACCGACGGATGATTTATTACATATTTTGGCATTCTTGTTCTATAATAATATGTAAACAAAAAGGTTTGTTATATGTTTATGTATGTATGTAGATACAAAGGCAAATGTTGGTATTTTCGTCCATTAAATGGCGACAAGGAGGCGACTCTGCTTTTCATGGCTCCCATTTGCCTACTTTTTATATGTTATGGAGAGCAAAAACATTCTTATTTCATTTTATTGTTCTGCGATTAAATACTTATGTGTACAACTAATGAATACAGAATTCCACTTTGTAGCAACTTAAAAAGTAAAGTGCTGGGTACTTTTTCTTATAATTGCAATTGAGTGAACGGCAAGACTCCTTAAGTTTTCTTTTCACTTGGGTCAAGGTCATTAAATAATGTAAGTGCGAAGGAAATTGTAAGCAAAGGGCATATTGTTGTGACCCACAGAACATCTTATATTTCAGCATTAAAATGCATAAATTAGTCACAGCCAGCATCAACAACGTTGCGTATGCGTAATCACTGGCATTAAGCATACGCAGCTTATGGCCAGCAGCAGTTTATGTGCCGCTGTGACTTGTGTATGTGTCATATAATGATACATATTTATGTACATATACATATATAGAAATGTGTGCTTATATACTTTGACATTTAAAGGCCCATAGATAAGGTTTTAGCTTAGCTTAAGATTTTGTGAAAGTTGTCTTTGCACCAAAACACATCAAATAGGTCATAATTAATTTGTTTACTAAGCGGAAAAGAACAAAAAAAAGGACAGTAAAGGAATTACATTGATTAAAGGTACTAGACTTTTATTTTATAACTTTTTTATATTCAATTTTTCATATAACAAAGCTAAAAAGAATATAGAGAGGCTTGACTGTATACATTTACTTTTGGAAAAGTCGAAATAGATACATTTTCCCTTTAGGGCACTGAGCTCATCTGTTTAAAAAGGAAAACTGTCAACATTTGTGTGTTGAGTATCAGGATTTTGTCTTAGCCATTTCAGAGCTGAAAACAAAAAGAAGAAGAGCTGTGTTTTTTTTTCTTTCCACTGATGCGTAGTTATTGTAGCTACTGTAACGAGCATTTGCTTGGATTATAACAGCTGCTGACGACCGTTGGTTATCTTGCACTTTGTACTTATGTAAGAAATTCTACTTTATTTTGCAGAACGACACTGGCGATTCGTGTCATTTGCGCGTTGTTGTGCTTGGTGGCAAGTCCTTGGCCAAAAAGGATATATTTGGCGCCAGGTAAGTGTTTTAAATAATACCTTGCAATGTTCCTAGTAATTGAAATTTATTATCTAATGCAATTAACAGTGATCCATATGTCAGAATCGATTTGAATACAATCAACGGAGACATAAATATTGACTCGGTTTTAACTAAAACTAAAAAGAAGGTAAATACAAAAGCCAGGGATTGCTTATCTTATCAGTAGTTGGATAATTCCATGCACTTTCAATATTGGGCTTGTACATTTTTCGAGACTAATCCATTTTGAGAAAATGCTGGAAATGAGTAATAAATGTCTTGAGGATGAATTAGTCATAACTACGATAATTACGAGTATCTTATCGTTGAGGGAACTAAATGTCAAAGCATTTATTATTGGGTTTGGAATTGCTTTTTGTTCTATTTTTTAACATTTGAACTTTGTTTTGATTTTTTTAGACATTGAATCCATCTTGGAACGAGGAGTTCATATTCAGAGTAAGTCACCATTATTTAATTAGTCAAATCCACAAATAAACTTTAATTTTTGACCTTAGGTTAAACCGTCTGAGCATAAGCTTGTTTTTCAAGTATTTGACGAGAACCGTTTGACACGCGATGACTTTCTGGGCATGGTGGAGCTGACACTGGTGAATCTACCCACGGAGCAGGAGGGACGCACGATCGGATCCCAGAGTTATACGCTGCGTCCGCGCAGGTCAGTAGGGTATGTTTATTTGAGTTGCTGTTTGATTTTCTTAATTTAATTTCAGTTCATTTAAAAACTACAACATAAAAAAGAAAACAAAAAATGTATAGTAAAAAAAACAACAAATTAATATTCAAATGTAATCTGTTAATTAGTTAGTAACAAATCACCAGAAACTAAAGCTTTTACACAATTTTCTGTGTATATATTATAAACATAACTATTACTTGTTGTTGTCCAACGTAATGTTTTTCTTTTCGCATCTCAATCCGACTCTAGATTTGCTTATTATTTGATTTTAAGGCTTTGTGTAATTTATTTATTTATATATTTGTTTTTTTTTGGTAATTATGAGAATGTGTATAAGTATTTGTCAGTCTGTGTGTGTGCTTTGTGGTGTTGGTGGTGTTTCTGTCGCGCATTTGTTGGCCTTCAACAGTTGTTATTCATTAACATTTATCCAATGCTCTATTTTTCCTACAAATATAGCGCTAAATCACGCATCAAGGGTACACTGGAGATATACCATGCCTTTATACGCGAAACACGCGAACCAAGCGAACCGTCGAGCAACAACAGCGATGGCGAATGGGAGCATGTGGAGGCTACAAATGCGGGTGAAGTGTCCTCACAGCCGGTAAGAAGATGACGCTACAAATTAATCATAAAAGAACTTGATTAACTGATCGCTGTATCTATTCTGTAGCATCCCTTTCCTAGCGGTGGTAATGATGCCTTGCCTGCTGGCTGGGAGGAGCGACAGGATGCAAATGGACGCACATATTATGTGAATCACACAGCGCGTACAACGCAATGGGAGAGGCCAACCATGTAAGCAAATTGAATCTATTCCCAAAATGTCTATAATTAATTACATATGCAACTCGATAACAGCTTGACAAGCAACAACAGCCAAAACGTTGATCAACTGGCCTCAGATTTCCAAAGACGTTTTCACATTAGTGTGGATGAAACGGAACCAGGACGCGGGGCGGTAAGTGCAATTCCAACTTTTGATATGCAATCAAACTGCAAATACTTGAGTTTATGTAATAAAAATCACAAACAACAATTACTTTCAATATTACTACCATTTTTAAATTATACTTTTTATGTTGCATGTGTAATTAACAATTGCAAATTGACACAATTGTTATGCATGAACCTTATAATATACAAAATATTCATTGACTGGTGAAAAACAAACTCACACACACTGCACCTAACACACATGCACACACACAATCACGTCAAATATCATTTGTGAGCCTCGTAAATCCTATACAAAACTCAATTGATAAAACAGCGACTAAAAAACATTGCGAGATCAGAGCTTCGGATATCAAGTGAAGAAAGTAGCGATGCTGACGATGATGAGGTGGAGAATTCTTCAGCTGATATTGAGAATAACCAAGACAACTGTCTGCATTGTGGCGCAGTACACGATGAGCAAGAGCAGGACGTGGCAGAGGAGGTGGAAGTAAAGCAGGAGGTTGAGGAGCATGAATCAGGCATATACAATGCTCAAAACTGTGATATACTCGACTGCAACTTGTATCTTCGGCGCATGTTTGTAATGCCAAACAATATCTGTATTATTTCTCAGCTCAATTTGATTCGCTTGATTCTCATTCTCACTTTAACTTGATGAAATATCAATTTATTTACAAGCTAGTCTTATTTGTAATTGACTATAAATGACATCTTCAACTTAAGGTAGTTAGAACCTGGGTCCGTCATTGTATATCACATAAGTTTATAATTTATTATTTATATATTTGACCATCTACCTATGTTTGCCCCTATATATACTTGTAATACACACTTAGGATGTAGAGGACAATAACAATACAACTCCAACGACAGCAACAACACCAACAATAATCTCACGCAATCAGTCACAAGCCTCAGTTAACACAACGAATAACAACAACAGCAATGATGATGGGGATGATGATGGCCAAACTGAGGTACACCCAACACAAATGGTGGATCATGCCAGGTTAATATACGTCACACTCTACGTTAGCACCTTATCCACAAGACCACAGTTCCCACGAGTCCAGTGAAGCCTCCTCTGTTTCGTTTGTTGTCCACATTCCTTTGCAAATGAATCTAATGATTAATTAAAACCATACCCGAGAAACCTTATTAAAAGACAAAATCCCCGATGTATCATTTTAAAAAAAATTTTTGAAAATAAATTATTCTTATTACTTTTATTTTTATTGTTAAACTTAAAAATAACTTAAATATTATTATAAAAATAATATGACATTTATAAAAAAAACTTGAAAATTAATTATTACTTGTTTTTATATGAATTACCAAAAATTCTCTTTTTATTGATAAAGTTTAACAAAAGAAAATTTATATTTAAAAAATTTTAATAATTACGTCATTGTTCTTGAATATTAATTTTAAATTTATGAGAGTTCCTCACGTCAGTGTATGTAGTCCCCCTAACTCTCCTAGAATTTTAATTTTTTGTTTTTAAATTTAGTTTTGTTTACAATTCACTGCGACATCCCAATGATCGTAGAGATCCAGAAATCTCAGCCACCAGTTTGCAAAATGATTTGCGACCGGTGCATGAAGCTCCCAGCGGTCTTGTTAATATGGCAATCACAAATCTCTTAACTCGACGCGCTGTTGATCACAGTTTGGGCCGCCATCAGTTGGACAACAGGCAGCAGCGACGACGCCAGATACAGCAGTTAAATAGACACTTGGTTAGCATACATAAATAAACAAAAAGAACAAACTTACACACTCACTAGACACTCCTTAGGTGTACAGTTAGAAACCATTTCACATCCCAGCATATTAACAAATGCATCTAATTGTTATTCACTGTAACTTGTTGCTTGTGTTCTCTGTGTTATGTCCTTGTAATTTATGTCAGCGACTAAAACATTAATATATAATAGATACTGCTGTTATTTGCTTTTGCTGTCAATTTAAATTTTCGTGATACTTTGTTGCTAATTGATAAATCACCTCCCAGATGTAAAACATATTTAGCCCATCCCAAACACTCTACCCAAAATGGTATTCTAATACCAAATTCGTAGCATTGCCATTTATTTAAATCAAAATTTGTATGCTTACATAAGTACACACATTAATCAAACCGTCGTCAAGTACAATATAAATTAGACAATCTTTTAAATTGTTGGCAAATTTTTGGATGGGCTTAATAAGGTCTCGTGTACCTGAGGAAGGGGTAAGCAAACTCAGGTCTATATTACAAAATTATCACACAATTTACACTCAAAACTAAGTCAACAATCTCGGGAGCAGCTAGAGTCTAATGTATGTTTCACCATTACAAAATTGTAGTATATTTTTTTGTGCATTTAACAAATTTACTTCACTGTATTTAACTAATCTTTAAACAATAAATTCTTTTAATTTGTGTTTGTGTATCATGCTGTAATATCAATCGCTTTGCACTAATAATGATTTGTGTTCTGCTTTAAGTTAATTTTTTTGTTTATATATAAAGGTTTCGTATTTTGCAAAATTGATTATAATTTTGAAATCCATTTCTGTTTCTGTTTCTTCCGATTGCAATAAAAACAAATATATAAACAAACAACAAAACATAACATAACGCAATTATAAATGCATCCAAATATCAAAAAAATTAGAGTGAAGACACCGATCACACAGACAGCCACAATCCCTCAGAGATCTCAGCTCCGTCCACACGACGAAATTCCGAGGAAGACAACGCGGCTGTGCCTACGGATCAAGTAATGTGTTCATTCCATATTCAAATTGCACACAAATGATGATATTATTTATGCATGTGCTTTTAGATACCAACAATAACTATACGCTGAATTTACCTAACTGAAATTCCTGTTAAATGAAAAATAAATTATATAATTTTATTTTCGCTTTCAGACCGCAGTCAATGAGGAGGAAGCATTACCACCGCGCTGGTCCATGCAGGTGGCGCCCAATGGACGTACGTTCTTTATCGATCATGAAGCACGCCGCACCACTTGGATTGATCCACGCAATGGTCGCGCCAGTCCAATGCCAAATCAAACACGTCGCGTTGAGGATGACCTGGGACCTCTGCCCGAGGGTTGGGAGGAACGCGTACACACGGATGGTCGCGTGTTCTACATAGATCACAGTAAATAATGCCCAAAAATTGCATTACACTGAAGTTATTAATTTCTGATTAATTTCATTCCTAGATACGCGCACCACACAGTGGGAGGATCCACGCTTGTCAAATCCAAATATTGCCGGACAGGCGGTTCCATATTCGCGAGATTACAAACAGAAATATGAGTATTTCAAGAGTCATATTAGAAAGCCTGTAAGCATTACCCAAGCCTCCCGTTCTGCACCCAACTAATCTATTATATTATATAAATGTTGCAGACAAATGTACCAAATAAATTTGAGATACGTATTCGCCGAACATCGATATTGGAGGATTCGTATAGAATTATTAGTTCGGTGACTAAAACCGATTTACTAAAGACTAAATTATGGGTAGAATTTGAAGGAGAAACGGGCTTAGGTAAGTTACCAATCCAATTGTATATCAAGATGTTTTTCTATCGATTTATCTTTCAGATTATGGTGGCCTTGCTAGGGAATGGTTCTACTTGCTATCCAAAGAAATGTTTAATCCATATTATGGACTCTTTGAGTACTCAGCTATGGATAACTACACCTTGCAAATTAACAATGGCAGCGGTTTGTGTAACGAGGAACATTTAAGTTACTTCAAGTAAGTTTTGAGACCGTCTAACCTGCTATATAAAATTATATTTAAAAAAAACATTCATAAGAATTGAATTATTTAAAATTTTAAATATAAATTAGATTTAAAAAAAACATGCATTCAATCAATATGTTTATTAATGCTTAGCAATTGGATATAAGATAATACAAATTAATAATATTAATTAATATATATTTTTTGTTTTAGATTTATTGGACGCATTGCGGGCATGGCTGTTTATCATGGCAAACTGTTGGATGCATTCTTTATACGTCCCTTTTATAAGATGATGCTACAAAAGCCAATTGATCTGAAGGATATGGAATCTGTGGATACGGAGTACTACAATTCATTGATGTGGATAAAGGAGAACGATCCTCGCATTCTGGAGTTGACATTCTGCCTGGATGAGGATGTGTTTGGTCAGAAAAGTCAGCATGAACTTAAGCCAGGTGGCGCGAACATTGATGTGACCAACGAAAACAAAGATGAATACATTAAGTATGTTTAAAAACGAATATTTAGCCATTGGTAGACATTAATTTAACGTTATTTTTAGACTTGTCATCGAGTGGCGTTTTGTGGCTCGTGTTAAGGATCAAATGACAGCCTTTCTGGATGGTTTTGGTTCAATAATACCCTTGAATTTGATCAAAATCTTTGACGAGCATGAGCTGGAGCTGCTCATGTGCGGCATACAGAATATCGATGTTAAGGATTGGCGTGAGAACACATTGTACAAGGGTGATTACCATATGAATCACATCATTATCCAATGGTTCTGGCGTGCGGTCCTTTCCTTCTCCAATGAGATGCGGTCGCGTCTGTTGCAGTTCGTAACAGGCACATCACGCGTGCCCATGAATGGTTTCAAGGAGCTTTACGGCTCAAACGGTCCGCAAATGTTTACAATTGAAAAATGGGGAACCCCCAACAATTTCCCCCGTGCACATACCTGGTAAGATATAATTAGACTAATCTAATCTGTAAAAGTGATAATAACAATTGAATTATTGCAGCTTTAATCGCTTGGACCTGCCACCCTATGAGGGCTATCTGCAGTTAAAGGACAAATTGATCAAGGCCATTGAGGGCAGTCAAGGATTTGCTGGCGTGGATTAATAACACTGGTCCTGTGTGCGACGGCGTTGGCAATGTGGGTGACAGCACTATGCTGTGGCAAACAGTTCAGCAGTTATATCAGGAGCAGCAACAACATCAACAACAACGACGACACACAACATCACAACAACAACGAGATAGAGACCATCAACTACAATTACAACTGCTGCAACAACGAAACCGCATTGCAAACACTTGGAACACCACCGCCAATCACTCGTGTACTTATTTGTTTGTCTGCTTTTGTATTATAATCATTTTTGCTAGTTTCGTACTGTTTCGTATGTATTTTTAACTTGGCGGCAGCACACACAGTTTAAAGGCCCGAGATCCACATTATATTTTAGTAGGAGCAGTCTATAAATGTCCATTAATAACTAAGGGTCGATAATAATTGTTTTGTGTTTTGCATGTTACCATTTGCCAACAATTGTAAAAAGTAGAATGACCTTACCACAACAATAACTATAACTATAACAAATGAATATGCATTGCCTGCGTTCATATAAGAATAAAACACATGGTCTAAATTAACTACAAACAAATATTCAAAAAAAAAAAATTATGTCTTATATGAAATTTTTTATAATTGTTATTTTTATGCGATATTCGTCTAGTTCTAAAACAACACACCCACAAAAACAAAGAGTTATGCATAACTGACATCTGATAAAGACCATTAAAAAATAACTTTTTTATTCTGTATAACTACGTATGTGTATTTACAAACAAATGATTAATGTTAAATGTGCATAAGTATCTCCAATTTTAAATGATAAAGTTAATAAATTACTAAACAAACAAAAATACTACTGAATCGCAAATCAAATTTATGTATATTGTTAAATTTAAATTATATAATGCATTCCAAATGTTTATTAAAGAAACGAAAAACAAAACAAATAACTGATGATATATCTAAAAAAAAAAAAACAATCTGAGCAAAGCCTATATAAAAACTGAACTTTAAAGTCAAATTATGATATAGAAAAAAAACTAACTGTTTCAAAGTGAGACAAATGCAAACAACATAAAAAAAATAAAAAATCCAAAGCAAAAAAATTATTTAAAAAAGAAATAGGCTGTGTTGTTGATGTAAAATGGGAGGGCTTAATTTTACCCCACTTAAGCGGACAACTGTTTAAAAGATTAGCTAGCTTTTATGAATTATTAAAAACAAAAGCAAAGTCATTTTTAGATGATTTTATTTAATGAAATTCCACGCGCATTAATATTGCGCATTAGTTTAGTGGTGGACGCCAGTGTGCTCCTTGATCCAGTCCAGGTAGCTGGTGACACGGGTGAAGGCAGCTGGGGACTTCTTCTCGCAACCGGCAGCGGAACCGAAGGAGGTCAGACCGATTTGCACCTTGTTGGACTCAAGGACCAATGGGCCACCAGAGTCGCCGTTGCATGTGGAGACAGAATCTGAGGTGGACACACAGACATTGGATGAACGGATGGTAAGGCCAAAAGTGCGCTGGCAGTCGGCGTTTGAGATGATCTTAAGGTGAGCGTACTGCAGATGGGAAGCAACAGCGTTGGAGGAGTCCGAGGTGCGGCCCCAGCCGGAAGCAATAGCCTCATCACCAGAGAAGGTGGAGTAGTGGGATTCAATCTTGGGCAGCTCAACAGGGCGAATGTCGTGGGTGTATTCCACACGTGGAATGCGGACGAGCGAGATGTCATTCAACAAAGTCCTGCTGTTCCAGCCATGATGGATGATGATTTTATCCTTGTTGACGGTGTGCTTAACGTGTGGGCGTGCACGAACAGTTCCTCCCAATTGAACGGTGACAGCGTCGACACTAGAAAAGGAGAGTAAAATTAGAAAGGATCATTCCTTCAAAGGCTCACACTTACCCATCTGTGCAGTGAGCGGCAGTCAAAACCCATTCGTTATTGAGCAGAGATCCACCACACCAGGCAGAACCCTTTCCAATATGCAGGGATAGTCCAACCTGATAGGGGAACTGACCTTCCTTGGCATCGTGACCGTTGGTAATACGACCATCGGGGCCATCCAAAACTGGCATATACACATTACGCAGCTCAACCTCCTCTGGAGCTCGCAGAGCGGATGCCGAGGCGTAGGCCAAAGCCAGAGCAAATACAACGAGTACCTTCATGTTTGATTCCTCTGAAGACTATAAGCCTAAACAAAATATCTACCGACTTTTATATAAATCGAGGCTAATCAATTCTTATTGCGGATGACGTCTAATATTTTCTGATCGGTCAATTGTTCAAGTGCTCTTGTAACTCTCACATCCTTATCGATTAAATTAAAAATTAATCTTAGTTCTTGTTTCAGCCCAAAAAGTTAAGATATGGCACACGTCAAAGTGAATATGCGTGATTGAGGACTGAAGAGATATCCTATCTTAATACAAATGTATTATCTAAATAAATATAATATTTGGAAAGTTTCCAAACATTTTACAGATTCCACGTTGCTTAAATGGGAAATTACGTAACCGTAATTCTTATCAGTCGATGCTTTTGCACAAAAGTGTGCAATAGCTTTAACTTGAACAAGAGCTTATCTAATGAGAAGGGTTCAGTCTGATTCGGTAATTCCCAGACGCCTTTTGAGTTCTGAATTCATTTCCGGGAACTTCAAGCTATTATGTTTCAAGTGCAGTCCATCTTAGAGTGCCAACGTTTTCCTAACCTTCAGTTATCAGTTAATGAAATACTTGAATACATAAAATAATTCCAAAATCTATAATTTAAGTCAATTAGAATCTTATATTCATAATATAACAACAAATTATCTACGACTCTACACTTTCATAATATATAAATAAATAAAAATATCAATTAATTCCTAAATCAGTTCCAATTTTACAGAAATCGAATCTTTTATATATTACATATAAAAAAAAACCTTATCTCTGAGTTTGCACGTTTTCCATCTCTCTAGTTAAAATAACGGTCATCATTTCAATGTTTAGATATAATTAAAATTATAATGTGCTTGCTAAAAATAAAATATCAATTAATTCTTAAATGTTTTTCTTGTGAAATCAAGGCATTTAATCAATTGTTAATGAAACTTGAAAATCATATATACTAACATATAGCACACGCCTATTTATTATCAGTTCATTTAGAGGGTCCGTCTTAAGAGATACTTTGATAAGATACTCGTACACTCGTGTGACGTTAGCAATTCATTGAGAGGTCTATAAAAATGATTGGTGCGTGGTTTGTGAATTCACAAGTTACGGATACGAATTATGAAGTTGTTTGTTGCATTGGCTGCCATTTTGGCTACTGCAGTGGCTGCTCCACTGGACGGTCGCATCACGCATGGCGAGAAGGCGCGTGAGGGTCAATTCCCCTACCAGGTTGGATTAAGCCTGAATATTGGCTCATCCGGTGCTTGGTGCGGCGGTACCTTGATTTCGGATCGTTGGATCGTTACTGCTGCTCATTGCACGGATAATGCTGATTCCGCAACCGTCTTTGTTGGCGCTATTGACATCAAGAAGGAGGAACCTGGACAGCAGCGCATCCATGTGGAGAAGAAAGACATCATTGTGCATGAGCATTGGGATCCTAGCCGTCTGATCAATGATATCTCTCTGATTAAGCTGCCTGCCAAACTGGAGTTCAACGATCGCGTGAGACCCGCCACTCTGCCCAAGAAGGATGGTCGCTACTCGACCTATGAAGGTGAAAAAGCCATTGCCTCCGGCTGGGGTCTCGACAGCGATAAAGCTTCCGCCGTCTCCCCTGTGCTCCTTTATGTTGAGATGCCCATCATGAAGCCCAGCACATGCAATACTTACTGGGCTGGTTTGATAACCGACGATGTCATCTGCATGAGCACCAAGGGCGGCAAATCCACCTGTAGTGGTGACTCTGGTGGCCCATTGGTCCACAAGGACAGAGATGTCAACTACCTGATTGGTGCCACATCTTTCGGTCTGTCTCTGGGCTGCGAGAAGGGATACCCAGCTGTCTTCACCAGAATCACCGCCTATCTGGATTGGATCGAGAAGCACAGCGGTGTGGTCAACAAGTAAACTGGAACTTTCAACATATGCGACTTTAATAAAATATGATTAATACTCAAGGAGATTTTATAACTTTTTTATTAGATTATGATCCTCAGAATACCACAATTCATTTTGATATCAACTTGGAGGTTACTATGAGAATCTGAAATTGTTATAATACACCACGATTTACTGATTGAATCTGAATCTCTAAAATTAGAGAAACAATTTCAACTTTTGAAGATAATTTTACATTATGATCAGTTTGAATGGAAACTTTATATCCTGGTATAAATATGTAGCATTTCTACATTTTCAACTATTTCAAGAGTTTTTCATATAATGGCAAAGTTTAATCCTGATATAATTGAAATTGCGGTAATTAAATTTTAAAACTTGACTTCAACTCGAGTTACGTGGAGAAATAAAATATTTCATACTGAATAGTATTGAATCAATATTACTCGTATGTTTTTTCTATGCATATTATTTTATTTTTGTTTAAAAAAGAGTCAATCTCAAATGTTAGATTATCTGAATACAATGCAATTCAATAGTGGGTATTAATTTTAAAGGGTTTCCATCTCAGCAGCTGCGATAAGATAGACCAACCAAGACAACAAATTGCGACGTATCTTTATTGTCGTATAGTTCATATAATAAAACACTATTCGCAAAGCAATTATTAATTCGTTAATTGAGTTATAAACATGAGGTTGTTGTTAGGAGTGACTCTACTAGTTGCTTTTCATATAGAACTGATTCAGTTTGTCTATGCAGAGAATCGTATAACAAACGGCGAGCTGGCCAAAAGTGGACAGTTTCCCTACCAAGTTGGCTTGAATATATCATTTGGTAATACAAGCACATGGTGTGGTGGCACTTTGATATCTCATCTATGGATTGTCACGGCTGCACACTGCGTGGATAAAGCAGAGAGAGCAACTGTTTATTTGGGTGCTATTAATATAACTAATAAATTTGAGACTGGTCAGAAGCGTTACCATGTGAATAAATCTAGCATTATAGTGCATGAGAACTGGACAATCAGCACTGTGGCCAATGACATAGCACTTATCGAACTACCCATCTTTATACCCTTCACCGATCGAGTGAGAGCAGCTTACATTCCGAGAAATTTAAACGGATCATATTCCTCCTATGAGCAGAAGACGGCCTACGCCTCAGGCTGGGGACGTGAGAGTGATAAATCCAGTTCAGTATCCGCCACTTTGCGGTTTGTCGCAATGCCAATCATGCAACACAGTCTCTGCAAAATGTATTGGGGCGGCGCACTCTCCGAGAAAATGATCTGCATGAGCACGAACAGCGGAAAATCCACTTGTCATGGCGACTCGGGAGGACCACTTGTCTACAAGGACAATGACACCAACTATTTAATTGGCATCACCTCATTTGGTCTCTCAATGGGCTGTGAAATTGGCTTCCCTTCAATATTCACAAGGATAACCAGTTATGTGGACTGGATACAACAACACACATCATAGATATTTAAAAACCCGCAAGATATACTCATTACCTCAAGTAAAGAAAAACTCAACCATTGATTTTTATTTTATGGTTTTTCAATTTTTTTTATTGTTCTTTTGTTTTGGGCTTTGAAATTTTTATTCGGTTTATCGAATAGCGAGCAAACGGGTGTTGTGAGTATTCACTTTCGGAACCAGCGTACCCAATGAAACCCCCAACAAATTTGCGCACTCCTCGAATGCCATTTTCGTTTTTTTTTCTATGTACAAAACTTAAAAGTTAAGAGGGGGAAAAATAAGATATTATTATTATTGTAATATTTATTACTTTTGCTGTTGACGTCGTTGTTGTTGTTATTCTTCTTATAGAGCTGCAGAAATTGGAGGAAAACGTGTTTTCTAAAATTTTTGCAACTTAAATAAGATTTTGTTTTCCAAATATGAATATGTATGTTTGTATTTGTTGTATGTGTGTAGATAGTATATAGCTTTTACTTTTTGCTAGCTTAATGCAAATATTAGAAATCGAATAGTGTTTTTGTATTGTTTAAAACGCGCAACGTTTGATTAAATTTGTTTGTTTTTTGCTTTTAATCTAGTCGAAAAATTACATAAGTTATTTCCTTTGATATAAGTAATTTTTTTCGCTTAATTTCATATCTTTTTCATAATTTTATTTTTCTTTAGTATTTACTTGAATTCGACGTTCAATTTAGGAAACGTCTACTCGTGTTTTTGTTGCACAACAATTTATTAATATTATTCATTATTCATATTAATGATATATTTATATATAAATTAAAATTAGAAACAACTGAAAGCTACGTCAAGTGATCGACCACTCTTCACTTACTTTTTTAACACAATTTTGTTGTTTTTGTTTTCATCCATAAAAACTATAAGTTACGTGTATATTACGAATTCATTACAGATAATAATAATAATAATAAAGAATACAACTAATGCGTTCTGTAAAATGAAAAACTTTGCTAACTAAATATTAATTTCCGACAATTAAACGATGTTCATTTTGTTTCCACTATTATTTAGTTCAAATAATTTATGTGTAGTTTTTAATGGTTTTCATGTGATTTGTAAATTGTCTGCCTGACACTTTAATTTATAATTAAAGCGTATCTCTTCTCCTTCTTCCCTTCAAAACATCTCTTCAGTATCTTTGCTATTGAATATTTTGTTTCAAAATTTCGATTTGCATTAGTTAGGGCCGTATCTTTAGCTAAGCGGAAGTTGATTCTTTTGTGGCTATATACAACAACAGACCAATAAGTCTGCATATGTGTGTGTCTCTCTGTGTGTGTGCATTGGTGTGTATATATATGGGAAATTGATTTACTAACTTATATTCTAGACGGCCGTGCTGCGCAGTTATATTAACTGATTAGTCGCAATCATCCAAGGAGTTGTTGTTACAATAATTCGTTTACAATTATTCTGTGTATTTGTATTGTATATGTATGTGTGTGTATATGTTTAAATTACAAATTAATTAATGCTGTACAGAAGTTTTTTTTTTAATTATTCCTTATTTTTGTTTCCTTTTGTCGAGTTTTGTGATTATTCAACAAACACCCAATCGGGATGTCACATTGCATTTATGCTGTGTGGATCTTTTGTGTTTTTTTTTTGTGCTTAACTAAGGTGAATCAATAATAACTTAGACAACTAATGCATCTCACCAACAATCAATTACAACTAGCGTAGGCTTTATAGGGGTATTTTTGTTTGTTTCTTTTTTGTTTTATACATACGATGTTGTTCAAGGGAATAGCTTTGTAGAACAAGGAAAGGAGGAGTCGGATGTGGACTACAGCTACGTTGACTACGACTATTTCTTGTTGTAGATGGGCAGCGCAGAGGGGGGAGCGATGCCAGCTGCGAGGCTCGCCGGCGTCATCACCATGGAGTTGGCCGATGACGGCGCGGTCGTCATTGTTGTGGGCAGGCCCAAAAGACTGGAGACCTGTGAGGCTTGCGTAATAGACGCGGTGCCTGCACCGCCTAAAGGAGCATAGGCACCGCCACCTCCAGCCCCAGCTCCACCTCCAGAGACTCCGTTATACTTGGCATAGTCTTGGGACTTGCTCTTCTTGCTCTCCTTGTCGCGATCTCGATCGCTGTGCTTCTTCTTGCTGCTACTCGAGTTACTTGAAGAGTTGTACCCACCATATGGAGGCATTCCCGGAGCCACCTGCTGACCACCACCTGGAACTGCAATCGTCGGGGCTTGCACAGCTGGCGGTAACCCAAACCCAGGTGCTGCTGCCATCGCCGGCAATCCTCCGCCAGCTGCTGAATAGTTATTGGGCTCACCCTTGTTCTTGCTGATCTTGAGCTTGAGAGGCGCCGCAGCGCCCACTTGTAGGCTGCCATTGGGATTTGCTGTCGCTGTATTCGTCTTGATGACCAGCTTGAGCGAGTCCATGGATGTGTCCTTGCTGCTGCGTTCCTTCTGCTTGTCCTTCTTGTGTTTCTTGCGTTCCTCCTTGTCTGGCTTATCCTTGGACTTGTCCTTCTCCTTGTGTTTATGCTTGTCCTTCTTCTTCTTCTTCTCCGACTTGATACTGCCATCTTCAACCTTGATATCGCCCAGCTTGGTCAGTGCATCCATCTCCGGTCCTGTAGACACTGCCACCCGATTTGCAGATCCACTTAGAGGCTCTTTTTTTATGTGCATTTGTGGTACAAGTGGCATCGGTTCCAACAGCTCCGCGGGCGGCTTAAGGCCGGGCATGATGAGGGCGTCCTGCTTTAGCAGCGAAGCATTCGTTGTACACAGGCTCTCCTTGAGCAGACTACGCACCAGATCTGGCGTTGTCTCAATTCCATTGGACATGGATAGCGGCGCATGCTTCTCTTCGTAGCCGGCGTATCCTGGCAGACCCGCGCTGCTGTCCAACTTGCGCACCTTGTCACGGGGCAGGCTGCCATCATGCTCGTCTAGTTTATTGAGTCCATATTGGCTGCCAGAGATTTCGTTGGCGCGTTTCAGATTGCTACCCTCGCGACTTGGGATCGCAAGTTCGTTTGGATTTGTCCCTGCCAGCAGATCTCCATGTTGCTTTTTATGTGGCGGCAGCATTGGCTTTGCTGTACTTCCACTTCCAGATCCCGAGCCCGATCCGCTGCTGCCGTGGGGTAACGTGTTGCGATGCTTATCCTTTTTGGTGGGCGTGAGACGCTCCTTCTTTGGACTGTCCCTGTCCCGCGTATGATTGTTGAGTTTGTAACCCAAACTCTCATGTGCAGGCCCTGGAGGTGGCAGAGGCAATAGTCCATTAAAGTGTGGCTCCTTTTTAATGTCACTCCACTCGGGACTGAACAGGGAATTGTTCTTGTTCAGCTGTTGCGGTTGTGACGTCATTGTTGCCGGTGGAGCCTCTTGAGGTGGCAGCTGCTGCTGCTGTTGTTGTTGTTGCTGCTGCTGTTGCATGTGGTTATAGCTGGGTACACTCTGGGTTTGACCATAGGGCAGTTGTTGCTCAAAAGGCGGCATGCTGTGGACGGATGACGATGAGCTGGATGATGTGACGGATTTATTTCGATGCGAGCTGTGACTGCCATAAGCAGCAGAAGGCGCCGGAGCACCATTGCTGCCAGCAACACCAGGAGCAGCAGCACCACTGCTTCCTTGATAGCCTCCTCGGGACATGAGTGGATTCGGTGGTCCACTGTTGCTATACGGCGGCAGTGCATTTGGATACACTTTGTTGCTGCTGCTGCTGCTCGATTTGCTGAGGTCTTTGGATGAGACGCCCGCGGAGGATGTTGAATTTGATGCGGATGAGCTGCTGCGACTGTCGAGTAACTGCGGCGGTTTGGAACTTGTGGACATCTTGTGTGCGCCATGTGGTGGTAAACCCACCGGTGGCATGCCACGCGACGACTTGTGATAGTCCATGGGCATAGGCGGTCGTCCAGATGCCTGGCTCGAGGAGCCCCGCTGATTGCTGCTGGATGAGGAAGAGCTGCTGCTGCTACTACGCTGCGCCGACGATGATGAGCTCGATGGAGCACGACTGCTGTAGCCGGGCTGCTTGGATTTGTGATCTACAATAACACGTATAATTGATTAATGATGTCAATTCCAGCAGAGGATCAAATACTTACCTCCATGTGCCTCTGGTGGCAACCCGCCTGGATAATTTGGCATCTTATGATTGGACGAGGAAGAGGTAGTGGAGGATGAGTTACCTGGCGCACCCACCGACGACGATCGCGGATGGCTGCCATCACTGCGTCGCTGCTGGGGCGGCACCATCGCCGGCGGCGGCAGCAGAGCTGCCTGTGACTGATCTCGACTGTCGTTGCCATTCATTAGCTCTGGGGGCGCCGTGATGTTCGAATGATAACCCTTCATCATCTCGCTCATTTTCCAGTCTTCTTTCGGCTTGCTATCCTTGCTATTCGTGGCTGTGCGATTGCTGGCTCCTTGGGCAATTGCCTTGATCGAGTTCAGCTTGGACTTGAGACGTGCCGGACTCTTCTCGTAAATGGCAATGAACTCATCCGTCAGCTGCTTCAATAGCTCCAATGAGACGCTCTTGTCGACATAGTAGAACCAATGCTTTCCCTCCGTCGATTGTGGAATCTCCCAACGCGACCATTTGCAGGCCAAATAAATGCAAAAGCAGGCAACCACCGTGGGTCTATATTGCAGGCACATCGAGGTAAGATGCAAGCTACAAGATTTCAATCAAAGCGAGAACAAGACATTAAATATTGATTTCAAAATATACTGCCTAACATCGAGCGTTCCATGTGCGTGTGCGTATTAAATATGGGTCAAGGTTCAATTCAAGAACTTTAGTCAATTAAGGATAACTTATTCTACTCTTGCACAGGGAAATGTTTAACAATTTTAATCAGGACAACAATCTCAGTTGTCCGCCTTTTTTTTTATGCAAATTCTTCTTTCGGTTTCTAAACTATCTTAATGAAACTGGCTAAGGATTCGTCTTTTTGTTACAGATAGTACAATATATTAAATTTGGCCGTATTAGGTCACTAAATCAAACTCTAGATTGAAAAACTTTTTGAAATTTTCAACTAACTACACAGAATATGCATTTGGTGTTGTCTTAAGCATTCTGACCTAATTTAGTTCAAATCTAATTGCTTTATCATATTTTTGCCATAGGAACAATCGCTCGAAAATTATCTACTAGTATATACTATGTAACTGTATTTTTTTTTTGATATTTCACCCAATCTTAAATTTTGTGTGGCCTTAACGAATTTGGTTAAAATAAGACTCCTATACCATTCAGCTGTCTAACGAACGAATAGGTCGATATTTTTGGATTAATAGGAAAAAAACATCTTACAGATTGTGTATTTAGTATAATCTTAACCTTTGTTTAACAGTTATTATTGGCCATATCAAATAGCCGTTTTAAGAGCGATCGATCTAAAATTAAATACATGACCTGACGTACTAAGTTTAAACTATGCATCTTGTTTAGAATACCTTCCTCTTTCAATTGGCCATTTAAAGCAATCTTTGATAAAACTAGCTAATATAGACAGTTGTCGTTCGGTCCAGTTAACAGACAGTTCCAATAAACGTCATAAGCAACCCCCAACAAACAGAAATATGCCAATAAATTGCTTAATTTAATTTTTATTTAAGGACAGTCTTTATTTACTTTCTTTTCAGCACATTTACTAATGATAAGATGATATGAAATGCATACAAATGATCATGGTTCAAATGCTCAAAAGTTTTCACAAATGAAGGTGTCATAAAATTGTCAAGGGTATTTTCCAGATTAAGGGATCATAAACCATAAAAGGCACCTGGAACACAGGTAAACCGTTAAAAGATGGCTTAAACGGTTTTGACCTAAGCAACAATTATGTTATGTAGATACTGTACAGTTGTACATGGCTAAAAGGGACACTTTTTTTCGTAGTAATGATTACCCACACATATATACACACACACGCACAAGCTCTTAAATACCGTACACTCCAAAAGGAAGGTGTTGGATACCATTAGCAGTAGTTTGTTAGCCATACCTGTTCGAGGCCAAAAAGTAGGAGGTTTGCGCCAGATCCTTGCATGCTAAAATATATCATAGTATATAGATATATATCAATTGACAATTGCTCTACGATTGCATTCAGACAAGGCCAAAACAAATGTCATTTTGGCATTGGAATTTATGTACACATATTATGTATATATACGTAGATATAAGAGGAGCATGGTGTGCCTACCTTTGACCAGCTGGCACGTGCGCACCACATGCGTGTGCGGATGATCGATGGCCACATCAAAGCCGAGCGTCTGCAGCAGTACATTCTCGTTAAAGACAAGCTCCTGGGCGAGATCTGCATAGCTCTGTTCGGTTGTTTGCGGCAGGCACTTGTTGGCTGCTCTTATCACATGCTCCAGCTTGCGCGGTTGCTCCTCCACCTTGGCGGCCAGAAACAAACTAGCCGATGCCATGGAATTGCGATGGAAATGTGTAAACGAGTGGAACGCATAGAAGCGATGCATATAAACAATAGCCGTATTTATGCACAGCTGTGACACCTGCAATCGTTGTCCCATCTCCTGTATCAAATAGGCCGTCATCTGTCTATAGTGGAGCTCATCATCGCTTTTAATGCCACAGCGACGACTTGGCGAGTTGCCCAGTTGATCATTACTAAAGTACCATATCTTATCCTTTTCAAATGGCAAATTGTTGTTGTTATTGCTGCCAGTTGCATTGCCATTTCCACTGTTGTTGTTGTTGCTGCTGCCGCTGCTGGATGCGTTGCTCGTCGTCGCACTTAGGGATGCGGCGGCGGCTGAGACGCCTGCGGGCGTTCCGGCGGAGTGACTCATTGCTAACACAATAACGCGCGCGTTTCTTCTGGTTTTGTTTTTCTTTAAGATTTGTTAATTTCACATGCAAGTTGTTGTTGTTCTTGTTGTTGCAAGAGTTAAAAACACACAGGCACAATATTATAATTTTTGTGCTTCTATTTAATTTCTCTAGATGTTTTGTTGTTTGCTTGGCAGCTGAGTCAAATGTTGTCAATGTTGTTGTTGTCGTTGTCGTCGTCGTAGGGACTGTACGAAGAAGAAGAGTCTCTTTTTTCTTTGTCGGCTGTGACAGATGCGTTTGTATTGGTATTGGTATTAGTATTGCTTGAGGCGTGGGTTGTCGGGAGAGGGGAAAGGTGCCTGACGCTGCTGCCTCTGCTGCTGCTAATGCTGCGCGTCTGTCGCGACTGTCACAACACATTTGCTATGGAAAAAACGCAACGTACACATTCGATGTCGATTTGTTTTTCCCAAATAGTTCACACTTTTTACGCCACTCAAAAATCTGCTTTTTCTGCTGTTTTGATGGCGTAGAGTGTGAGCTTGTGAGTGTGTGTGTAAGGTTTTCTGGAAATTGCGACTGCTCAACGACGTACATATACAGACACAGAGCCCGACGACGTTTGTTATGCAACTTGAACATCAATTCATTGTTATCATTGCTCGAATTCCTTTTTCTCCACACAAAAACATAACATTTTTAATCTATAATTTGCAATGCAAATGCATCGCAAAAAATGTGATTTTGGTTTTGGAACGCACAATGACACAAAAAGAAAAAATGTATGTATGTACATATGTATATGTATTTACTTGCTCTAATTGGGGCTGCCACCCTACAGAATTTCCCGATCTGGCAGCTTCTTCTAATTGGGGCTGCCACCCTACAGAATTTCCCGATCTGGCAACTTGTTCTAATTTAATAAAATAAATAATTCAGTTGCAACTTTGAAAATTTTACTAAATTGAAATTTTTCTTATTTTTGAAGCTAGAATTTTTTAAATTTTTGCAGAATTTTTGTTGGAATTTTTTCGATTTTATGATTTTTATTTTTTTTTTAGAATTTAATTTTTAACTTACCTTAGGTTGACGAGTTTCAAACCTTCATTAAAATTTAGATATAATTTTTTCTCGAATTTCGAATTTTAAATTTTCACCAAAATATCAATTAATTTCAAAGTTATTGCGATTTTAAAAAAATTGCATGAGCTAAAATTTTAAACAGCTATCGATAGGAAATACCGATAGACGAAATCGATATGGCCCGATCGGGAAATTCTGTAAGGTGGCAGCCCCAATTAGAACCAGCTGCCAGATCGAGAAATTTATGTAATGTAGCAGCCCCATTTATAACAAGCTGCCAAATCGGAAAATTTCTGTAGGGTGGCAGTCCCAATTTAAAAGGACGCCACGCCGGGAGAACTAACGGTGCTTTTTGAACAGAACAGAAACGATTTTGAAAAAATCTTTAACAATTGAGAACAATCGACATTTCTTGAGATAGCCGACGAAACCAAAAAGATCCCTTACATTTTGAGCTATTGGGCTATATTTAAAATCAAAAGGCGGAAGGGCGACCGTGCAATCGTCGTGGAATGCGTTTATTGTCCATCAAAGCACCGGCTTTGCGGCAATCTGGCCAATGGCACAGGCAATTTCCACCAGCACATCAAAGTAAGTAGTACCCCCCACTCCCAAGTAGTACATGAAGATGAAATTAATCAATTATTGAATGTTTATTCAACTTTGGCAGCGACGTCATCCATTTTGGATAGACAAAGTAACGGAAATAAAAAAGGAGAAGAAAGAGAAAGTCGCGGCAGCGAAGATTGCAAAACGTAGACGCAAGTTAAGTTTCGATGTTGATAAGTCGCAGGAGTCTGACGGGGAAGATTCTTATTATGATGTATTTAATATTGATAAAGCTTCCATAACAGAATTGGAAGATGGGCTCCGCTTGATGCAAGAGGGCAACGAAAAAACCTAGTTCGTCAAGGGATCCAAATTTTGCTTTAACAAACACGAAAAAACTATTTGTTACAGCAAATTGTTTTGTAAACTTTTTCTATTAAAAAATACGAATGTGGTTTAGCTGAAGCTGGAAGCAACCAACCACCACCAGTTTGATTTTGATTATACGAATTTATTTAATTGTTCAAAACGACAAACTTGTAATTTTATAATTGTAATTATTTAATATATTGTAATATTGTACACTTAAAATTTTCTGCTTACATAAAAAATCAGGCGGGAACATCTTTTAGCTGTTGAGCTGAGTCAACACATTTGGTGCTACACATACGCATAACATACAAGTATAATAATAATATCTGAAGGGAGACAATCCCTAGTAGTGGCCTTGCTTCTTCCGCACACCATGCGCACATCCAATGGCAGTTCCTTCAAAATGGCCACCACTTCCAAATGATTCATGCCCAGCAGACGTTCGCCATTGACTTCCAAGAGCTCATCGCCGGAGGGCAGGATACCATTGACGCCAACGGGGCCATCGGGCAGTATGGAGCGTATGTAATGATGAGGACGCACTTCTCGTCCACCCTCGACATCCACTGTGCCCTCCAACAAGATGCCCAATCCGGCAACAGCGAATTTCTTGATCTGCGCAACAATCACCTCCATGTCAGGGCCGACAATCTTTTGCCACTTGCGGATGATTTCCGTCTCAATCTTCACCCAGTTCCGATCGGTGTAGTACTTGTGGTAGTACGAGTGATAAGGCTTGCGTTCTTGGGATATTAACTATGGATAAAGATTGCAAGATGAGTAAGATGACCCACCTCCTGTTTATACGTCAGTTGCACCACTTCCGTGGGCAATATCTTAGTGGTACCTTCAAGGGAATCTCGCATACCCACCCGTTGTTTGCCAGCGCCAAAGCTGCTCAACGTTGTCGTGGTAGCCAAGGAGCTGGATGGCGGTGTAGTCATCATAAATTTTCATCAAAATGTTAAGTAATTTTAAAGTAATTGCATTTTAAAAGTTGCATAAACTAAGATTTAAATTTTGAGAGCCCGCAAGCAGTAAACGACATGTAAGCAAGCAGTGCAACTGCATCTGCAAACGCAAGCAGTGCGATAACGGCGCAGATTTTAAATTATATTAAAAAATAGCAGCAGTATTTTGTTTTAGTCTCATTTATTAATGTTATTTATAAAACAGATAATATATAAGTATGTTATATATACATATATATTTATGTATGTATATATATTATATACTTTTAGCAATCTGTTGATTAAAATATACAAAATTTAGCTAAAAACCTTAAAACACTAACGTTGCCATAACAGTAAATAATTATGCTAGATCTTTTTAGATTATCATGTCATTTCATTTAATGCATATTAAAATTAAACCATTAGTTTTTCCATACTCTCAATCCATATAATCACCTACACGTTTCATTGCCATCAGATCCTTTTCTATATATTTCTAATTGCTAATTTGTGGCTCGCATTTGCTGATTTTAATGCAGACGTATCTTAGTTCGTCTGTTGAATATACATAAATCAAACATAAACTTAAAGTGAATATACTCATAGATACACATATATATATATAATAAGATTTATATATAAACTACACACATATTCTTTTCAACATATTCGCTAAAACCTTTACCATCCCATTTCAACTAGCTAATGGAGACCATTCCGATTAATCAAAAACAAATTGCATTCTATATCAAACCTCATAAATTGCCTCAATCTATCTTAAAATTAAGTCCATACTTTCCTTTAATTCATATCATTTTAGTACCAATAAAGTAAAGTGTTTTCCTTAAATTTACTAAATATCTTGCTGTGTAGCATAGATAATATAATAATATAATTAATTTAGTTGGTCTTATCCAGCATGCGTGTGTTTTGTTTTTTGTTGGTTCCGATCCAATTCAACAGTAACACACAAATAAATGGTGTATACATAGATTTATATGAAATTACTTACATATACGTATATTCTTTATAATATTATGTAAAACTACGACTAAAAAGTGAAACATGAGGTCCAGAAGTTGATTATATACAATTACAGTGCATAATAGCTTGGCGGTTCCAAAAATTTGTCCATCTTCTGATTTACGTTCGTAAAAATATTGTAATATGTAATCAATAATCGTAATTCGATGTCTTGACTCTATAAAGGTTCTATTTGTTACATATTAAAAAAAAAACTAAAAAAATGATTAAAATCATTACTTTATGCTATGGTATCGTGGTGTAAAGCTGTTTTGCTCTTAGAGTGGGTTGAGGGACTATGTATTCAGATTCTTTTCCGATTTTCGTTGTACTTAAATACATATAATTATGTATGTTGCATATTGTTCGTTTGTTTTATTTGAGTAAAACTGTTTAGATTTACGTTTTTTGCTTATAGCATCAAAATATGAATAATTTTTATGTAATGTACTCGTAATATCTTAAATTCTACAATAAGTATATTTAGATAGACATATAAACGCACTTGCTGCTCCCGTTCTCACTTTCGAAACCTCAAAAACTGAGTCCTCATCTAGTTCATGATTTTGCATATATACTATACATGAAAATACATACACACATAATAAATACTCGGTCGTTACGAGTATTTTGACTTAAGCTACAAAATGCATCATCTAAATTTATCTAAAATATGTATTTAATCTGCGTCGTCGAATAAATATTGTTGTGTATTGTATTGTATTGTATACTATATAGACTTTGAATATATATTTATGTATGTATATAATTTTCATTTGTTTGTAACTTATGTCTTATGTACTTTTAATGGGAGGTATATGTAGATTTCAAATTTGTAGCGGGTTGCAAATATTTGTATGTTCTAGATCGAAGGTCTTTCGATATATGTATATATAAAGTTGATTAAATAAAACTCATGCATATTGAAATAATAATTTTATTTTAATAATAAAAAATAAAAAATAATCATAAAAAATGTTTACAATGAACAGAGTTAAACTCAAAACTCACTTTGTTTATTTTCATTTTCATAATCATCATCATCATCATCTTCAATCATCTTTATCATTTTAAATCATTGAACAAAATTAAAAATTAGAAAATTCAATCATTCTGTTGCTTGAAATACACATAATAGATAAAGATAAAGGTACTTAGAGAACGCAACTATATATGTATAAAAGAAATATCGAATAGAATAGAACTAGGAGTTTGTTGGTATCTTTCTTTCTCTTTTTTTTTGCATTTCTTTTCTTATTTTTCATTTAATTTTAAACTTTAGTTTAGTTTATGCATTTAAGAGATTGCACGTTTTGGGCAGTGTTTGGAAATTGTTGGTGTGTGTATGTGTGTAAATGTGTGTATCTATGTGTTGCATTGAGAATTACTGTTGTTGTTGTAGTTGCTGTTGTTTATATATTGGTTGAGTTGTTTTATATTGTGGCAGTGTGACGTACTTAAAAAAAGCGTTTACAAAATTATTTCAGACATAAACTTCAGACCAAAAGTAAATTAATTTTTCTTGCTTTCCTCTCTTCTAGATTTCAAAGAAATTTGTTTTAGAGTGAGTGGTTCCATTTTACTGAAGCTGCACTGTAAGTTGTTGAAATTAACCCTTTAAAGTTGAGTTTCAATTTCTGTCATTATCCGAAAGTTTGTACAGTGCAGCTTCACAAAATGCGCCACTTAGAGTTATCTGCTCTTTTGCTGTTGTGATTATTGTGGTTTTTGTTTCTGTTCTTTAAATATACAAAACTTACAAGATAATAATTACAAGAAAGTTTAGATAGGATTGTGGGCAGGGGTGTAGAAGAAACACTTAAATAAATAAACCTACAAATAATGATAAAACTAATTAAAACTATGAAATATTTCTCATCTTTATAAAATAAGCAACAAAAACAATGAGCCCAAAAGAAACGCACATAGTTATATAATAGATCATATGATACTACGAATTGTATGTGGATCGTTTGGGCTGATGAATGGGGAAAAGGATGATAGAGGAAAAGGTTGGGGAAAGAGGGTATTTAGATTTAGATATATTAGGCTAGGCTTTGTAGGTATACAGTAATTCGTAGCTAAAAGTTTTTCACATACACATATCAAATATCAATAAGAACTCTTCATCGATCATCAATCATCATCAATAATAATAATAATAATCAATAATAATAACAATATGCATTGTAATAATAATTAATTAATTAAATGTTAATATTAAATGTTATAATTAAAACACTAAAGCCAATGAATAGATCATTAATTACTACCGAATTCTTTACTTTTTTTCTGTTTTTTGTTTGTTTGTTATTTAGCATGTTTGTAAAATTTAGTATGTTTATAATATGTACATATGTATAATTAAAATGTACTTCAAATATGCATATGCCTAACAACTATGTAATTTATACTCTTCCGCAATTTATCGAATACAACTTGCTTAAAACTGATCTCTAAATCTGCTGTCATATCTCGTACTTAGCTTAGACCTAGAAAAACTCAACATGTACAAAAAACCTCTCCTCACATTTATCGAAACAATTAAACGTAGCGGTACCATATGGTATATATACTATATTTTATAGTATATATGTGTATATATAGTTTGGATGCTTCGCTTTGTTTTATATATATAATTTCTACTATTGCCGCTAGCCGGTTCAGCTCCCATTCTATTGCCACCGATTCCGTAAGGTTACGTCTATTTACATGCTCTCTCTCTCACTCTCTCTTTCGCTAACATTCTCTATCTTATACGCCATTGCAATCGATTTCAACTATATCCTTGGGCACATCGACAAACTGATAGACAAGTCGTTGACCATCTACCTTGGCCAATATGCCGCGTTGGTAATAGTATCGCAGTGCCCGGCCCATTGTCTCGTAGTTCATGTCCGGCTTGTTCTTGTGCATGCCCCAGAGGCGGGAAACCGCCTTGGAGTCGACCAGCTTGAAGACGCCCTTCTCTCGGTTCGTCCATTTGATGAAACGCGGACAGTATTCGCGATCCTGCAGCAGCTTGAGTAGAAATTCCCACAGATATGTTGTGGATCCTTCCCGGCTGCGTCGCTTGACGCCCATTTCCAGTTTGGGCTTGCGCGGCTTTTTCGCCTTGCGCTGCTGGAAGCCGCCCAGTTCCAGCATATAGGAGAGATCATAGTTAACGCTCGACGTCGCCGGCTGCTGTATGACGCTCTGCGTGGCGCCAGCGCTAAGCATCGCTGCTGCTGCGACGGCGCTGCTGCTGCTGACAACCGATGCCGCCGCTGCCGCTGCCGCAGCATTGGCAATTGTGGAATGCGTGTGCTGTGCTGCGCTGTGCAGCTGATGTGGATGCGTCGACGTCAGCTGCGGCGCCGACAGCTGCGACTGCGGGTGTTGTTGCTGTTGTTGTTGTTGTTGCTGCTGCTGCTGTTGCTGATGATGCAATTGCTGCTGGTGATGCGACAGTTGCTGCTGCTGTTGCTGCGACGCGTGCTGCTGCTGCTGCTGATGTTGCAGGGAATGATGCTGATGTGTGCCAAAGGCGTTGCCATTTGTGTTACGCTGCTGCGACGCCGCTGCCGTTGGCGCATTGAAGTAGGACGTTGTCAAATAGTTGGGCGCACCTGGCGTGCCAGAATTGACGCCGTTGCCGCTGGACCCACTGCTGCCATAATAGTTGTCGGGCACTGCAATTGCAATATGAAAGCAAAGATTAGATCAATCAGTTTGAAAACGCTTAACAATAAAATGTACATGAATGGAGAGCGTATGCGACCCACTGTGCCAAAGCACTCTTTGTATCTTTCGCGACTAATTCACAGTGCACACAGGTACACAAATACAAACATGCATACATACATATGTATGTTTGTAATTTTATATGCCATTTAGTAAGTTTTGTTTTACATCCGGCGTCAACGGCGCTGCCGTTGCCCAATTCAACTGCCAGTTGGTGGGGTTTAAAGGGGGAGAGCGAAAGAGTGAATAAAAATCAAAAGTATTCGCTCACCAGCTAACGCCAAGCACGAACAGCAGCGAGAGCAAAGCTCTGCGCGAGAGAGCAACGTACGCTTTCGTTCGTTTTTCGTTCGTGTCTTTCATCGCATTATTGCAATAGCGCGTTGCTCTTGAAGCACTCGCTCTCTGAGAGAGAGAGAGAGAGAGAGAGTGGGAGAGTAAAAACGGGAGACGTTCACAGCGCCAGCATTGCCACATTGGCGCTGTCGCTGTCGCTGCTGTTGTCGTTGTCGTTGTGACCTTCACAATTTGCGCAAAGGCAATGTGTCGATGACCACAGATTTTACACAGCGAAGACTCTCACACACACATACACACACGCATAGAGCGAGGCAAAAGCATAAAAGCGGCGAGTGCAACACATTCTTATTGCAATTGATTGTGTTGTATTTTGTGTTGTATCTGTGTGAAATACAATACATATTTATGTATGCATGTGAGTACATATCTCTGTTCGTTTGTTTGCTATTCTGCCATTTTTCGTTTGCTGAACTTTTGTTTCAAATGTCCGTATGTAAGTCTATATGTATGTGCATACTTGATATACTCACCCCCAACACTGCGATTCCATATATTCCGCAACGAATTCGCCGCATTGTTCTGGTATAAATTCGGATGCAGAAATGTGCCCGTATGCAGGTGCGCTGCTGCTGCCGCCGCTGCTGCGGCCGCTGCTGAGTGGGTGGCCGCTGCCGCAGCGGCTGCTGCCGACGCCGATGCCGATGCAGACACTGATGATGATGATGCTGGTGTGGGCATGCCCAGGCGCGCCTTCAACTCATCTGCGCATGGCTGGCCGCCGGAACTGGAGCTGTCCACGTCGGACACACCGCTATCCGCCGGACTTGGCGGAAATGAACCTGTGCAATTAACAAGAAGAAGAAGAAGAACGAGAAGAAGATGGAAAAAAGAAGGAGAAGGATTAATAAGACGTCACTTGATTAAGGGAAATACCAGTAAGAGGGCGTGTGCAGTGGTTCACCTTCACCTCACTCTCTTGCTGCAAGCAGTGTTGCCTACTCAGCTTTTTTCCCGCTAGATTTCGAATTTCTTGAATGTCAATAGCTATTTTTAAAGTTAAAATAACTACTGCAAAAATATTTAACATTATAAACGATTAAAATTGTTTATACTAGTTGTAAACATTTTTTGTTGAAATTTTTTAAAGTTTTGTTGTATACAAAATTGATAATTAAAAAATTAATTATATTGCCTATTTCGGTGTTTTTTGCGCTAGAGTCTCTGAAATATTTGTGTTCAAAAACGATCCTATTTATAATCTAAAAATACTGATCTAAAATATACATATTTATAAGCTGTTAGATATATTTGCCTGTTTTCAAAAAATATAGGTTATAAAATCATTCTTAAAACTTCACAGGGGTGCCTCAGATATTGAAACCAACCGAAAATCTCCCAAGAATGTATGGAGATTTAGGAGATTTTCGGATGGCTTTTTTTTTTAAATTCTGTTTAAAGCTATTTTCTGCTTTAAAGAGTTGGCAACACTGGTTGCAAGTCTCGTCTCATTCACCTGTTGTGGCCGACGTGTAATTTCTGTGATGTGGATTGTGGATTGCACCGCCGCTGAGCAAATTGTGCAGTAATGGCCGATGTGGTATGGCCAAAGGTTGCTGCTGCTGTTGTTGTTGTTGTTGCTGCTGCTGCTGTTGATGCCCATTGTTGTTGCTCTGTAAACTGTGCTGTTGTTGTTGTTGTTGCTGCTGTTGCTGATTCTGTTGGAGCGGTGTTAAGAGCGTATTCTGTTCGGTCTTGATGTGCAACAATGTTGTTGCACCTCCAAAAGACTGTTGTTGATTTTGCTGCAGGTGCTGTTGCTGTTGGTGTTGTTGGTGTTGCTGCTGCTGATGAGGTGACGGACTGGTTGATTGTTTGACAATAGGAATTTCAGTATCTAAAATAAAAAACATATGTAAAGAGTTAAATTGGTTTGTTTTAATTTTTTATCTTTTCAATTTTAAGTTAAATTATTAATACTGTCAATTTTTTGTTGAAAATATGCTTTTATAATTTTATCCTATTAATTTCTTAAACATATGTATGTATGTATAAATGTAAGCCGTATTTATTTAAGACTTAAAATATAATGGGAAACAGTAAAAATTTTTAATAAAGTATGTAAATATTATTTTATAATTAAAACTCCGATGAAAAAAGGTTAAAAAGTCTTCGGTATTTTGATGATTTGAACTGCACAAACTATATAATTTAATTTAAGGCTTCATTTGTCACTTGATTCAATTTGCCAGACATGTGAGACTGACTCGAAAACACTCAAAAATGTCTGGCAACTGTGTCGACCCAATTAAAAAACAACTTTATCTCATCACAATAACAACCATAACAACAATAATAATAATAACAACGACAACAACAACAACTTTAAATACAAATAGCCTTTTTTGAGCACCGCCCTCTTTGAGAGAAACTGAAACCTGTCAAAATGTCTAAAACTCACATGAAATTTGAAGCTAATAATACTTAAGTAATTTACAACAAACATAATTACACAAAGTTGTTATTGTTATGCTTGTTGGTGTTGTTGTTGTTATTGTTGCTGTTGGCATGTTGAGCGACATGCAAAAGTCGCCAAGAGGGTAGAAAAAAAAATAAAATGCGAACAAAACATACACTCACAATTTAAATGCCCCAATTTGGCGAGCCATGAACTCAAAGCAACAACAACAACAACAACAGCAACAATAACAACCGTTAAAATCAATGACAAAAGAAATGCAAAGTGAGAAACGAAGCAAGAGCAACAACAACAACCGCGAAAAAAAGAAGCAAACACAAAAGTGAAACAAAAAAATTGCATCTCACTTTCTTTTGCTCTTGTTGTTGTTGCTGTTGCTTTTTAATGTTGCCTCCACTGTCAATGCATTGAGGCGCAACGCAAGAAAAATGCACAAGTTGTGTTTTTTTTTTGTACTCTTTCAATTCTTGTTGTTGTTGAAAAGTAAAAGTGCATTTTCACTTATTTTATGCGAAACGCTGTGGCGGCTGCTGCATGTGGAAGAAGCAAAAGAAGAGAAGAAGAAGAAGCAAAAGAAGCAGAAAAAAAATGCACAAAAACAGAATTGCATTGAATGTCAAGCTGTTCACACACTGGCATACAGTTGTCTCGCTCTGGCATGTGCATGTTGCAGGCCAACAACTAAAAAGCAGCAGCAACAATAACCACAGCAGCAACAACAGCAATAAAGCTTGCATGCAAACGCACACAGACAGACAAACACGCACATACACACATACAATTGGCAGCAAGAGAGGAAGAGAAATCAGGTCAAGGCTTGTCGACGTTGTTGTTGCTGTTGTTGCTGTTGTTGCTGGCAGCGGCGACGAGTTTACAATTTATGCTTTGCTGGCTGCATTATTGCATGTTGTACGTTTAAGTGTGTGCGCTTTTTACAGCTTTTTAAATACATTCACACACACACACACATACGCAGACACACACACGCTTGCAGATAATTCGCTGCCTCGTCTCGTTTTGATTGCCGCTCGCTTCGTTTCGATTTCGTTTCGTTTATTCGTTTGTTGTGGGTGAATGAGAAGCATGTAAAAAATATATGTACATATTTATACATGCTCAAAAAACTGCTGTAAAAATATGGCACACACATACATACGTACACACATACATATTTATATAAAAAAAACCAATCGACAAGTCGTGACGGAAATTGCGGGCAGACAACAAAATCACAATATCAGCTGTGGCCTGCAACTTTAACAACTCTACTACCTGTTCTCTTCCTCACCTCTTCTTCCGCTTCCACTTCACCTCCCACCCTCGTTTCAGTGCAAACTGCAGCAAATATTTTTTTGTGCAACAAGAAAACAACTTTTATTTCTTTGGCGGAAACTGTAAACATTAGACGAAACACGAACAATTTTTTTTAATTTTTGTAGAATTTTTCTTTTGGGTATTTGGATTTTTTGTTATTGCCTAAATCTGAAATTGCTTGGCGGAAATGCCTGTCAATTGTAGTTGAATATTTCTTGTGTAGAATTCGTTAAATAGTTGCCGAGTTAAGAATTCTATCTGACCCGGCTAACACGGCGTATGTGTGACGTGTTAACATTGTGACTAGCTCACGAGGCGTATACGTAATGTGTTATTTTCACTTGTAATAAGTAATTAAGAAAATAACACAAGCAAGCGCAAGCTTCTTAAAATATTTAGAATGAGTTGGGATCAACAGGCGTATGAGCAATATGTGCTATAACCATATTACGCATACGCAATATTGAATGCTGCATTAAGCGGCACTTACAAAACGAACCAAGACACCCATTTACACATTTACACATTTCGCATTGCAATGTTTGCGCCAAATGTGCGCTGACCTCTAAAAATGCGGTCTAATAAAAAATAAAATTAAAAGAAATACAGTATAAAGCAACAACATTTTAATATATTATGAGAAAACAAAATTGGCCAACATGCCTGGGGATATGTATCTACGTATCTAAGTATCTATGTGTATCTATTTGTATAATTAACGGTAAAGTCATGTACATATGTACATATATCTTTTGCCTATTTATATATTATGTATTTATTTCCCTGCCCGAATTTGGACTTGAACTGCCTCGTTGATATGTGTGCGGCGTTTTGGGACAGTTACATCACAATTCACAATTCACAGTCACAATGGAGCCGCAGCATTTGCGAATAGTAGGTCAATGTAGGTAATGTTACTGTTATTGCTGTTGTTGTTGCTGTTGTTACCATTATTGTTGTTATTGCTATGATTAGTTGTCTTTAGTGCGTACTCGGGTTGTATGTGCGAAAGGGAATTCAATTCAAAAACTATACTCCACAACTTGCTACAGGATATGTCATAGTTGAGTAGTCTCAACAACTAGTTGTTGTCGCTGTCTGTCAGGTACTACAACATCACCTGTTTAAGCATGAGTATGAGTGTTCGTGTTGTTGTTTTTGATTGTCTTGCTGCTGCGTCATTTACTTACTGGCCTATTTTACGTTTGTTTTGTGGGCGGTCAGATTATGATTAATAAATCAAATAATTTCTTTTGTGCGTTTACATTTTTATAAAGCTACAAGAAATGAGCTAAGATTATGAAATCGATTTAGGAGATTTGAGCAGACATTATTTGTGAATGGAAAAATGATTTGCAAAGAGTTTTTTAATCAGATAAATAATTTGATAAAATAAAAAATTAGGTAAGGGAATTAATGTAATTAGTGAAATGTATTACAAAGGAATATTATGTCAATTTATAGTAAATCATATTTACTAACTATATTAAACTAATAAGAAAATTTATTGTGGTAAAGAGCTTTGCAAATCTTTGAGTTATTCGCTTGCATACATATTGACAATATTTCACTTACACAGGAAATTAAATTGTTTGTTTGTATAAAAATAATTGAGCTATATGTACAGCTTGTCAAGAAAGTGTTCTGACAAAATCTAAAATTTATTTTTATAAAAATATATATACAAATTTATATTTTTATGCATTTTTATTTTATTATTCTTTGTTTTGATTCTCAGAACAAGCTAAAATTTGTGAATTTGTATATTGTCAAAACAGTTTCTTGACTAACTGTATGTACATTTGTATGTAGATATGTACATATATATACTTTATTGCACTGCCAAAAACGGAGCTAACGATAATAACAAGAGCCAAAAATTTATGTGCATTCCTATGTGTGTGACAGTGAATATGTGTGTGTGTGTGTTTCACATCAGCGAAAGCAATTTCAATTTGAGTGTAACAGCAACAACAACAATTGCAATAACAAATGACAATACGAGTAACAGCTACAACAACTGCGACGCTGACGACCGATTAACCAAAAGTAATATGCGAATAACAGAAACACAGACAAAAGAAAGCAACAGCGACAACAACAGCAACAACAACAACAACAATAGCGACAGCAGCGACAACGACGACAACAACTCAAAAGTTCTATATTTAAATATTATAATTTATGTGTTTGTTTGGCTATTGTACATGCATATGTACATTTGTATGTACATTTATATGGATGTATGTATGTATGTATGTACAAGTTGTTGTTATTGCCGCTGCCTGTCCTCTTCCTTAAGCTCTCTTCAAGCATTCCCGCATTGCCATATTCCCATCATGGGACTGCTTCCGTCAGCGAACTCAGTTCCCAGTTCATTCCCACTTTCCGTTCCCAGTTTTCGGCTGGCGCTCTCACATGCGCCTCTCTCCCACTCTCCCAGTCTCGCACTCTCTCTCTTTTGCTCTTTTGGTTAAATTCCTGTTCTGTGTGCATCATTGTTGTTGTCTGCCTGACTTATTTTGGCTTTCATGCCTCTGCCTCTGCCCATTCTCTGTCGCTGCCTCTGCTGATCCGCTGCCTTTGCTGTCTCCTCTGCTGCCTTCTGTGGTGTGTGAGGGGTGCAAAGAATAAAAAACCGCAGTCGGCTATCATGTGTTGTTGCTTCTTTTGTTCTTGTATTTGTGAGTCGCTGTCGCTGTCGCTGACGCTTTCGACGTCGCGTCGTCGCTGGGCGCATTTGTTTGCCTGAGAGTTTGTGTGAGAGTGTGTGTTTTGTGCTTGTGCGCTTTTTGGAAATTCAGTCTCAAGTTCAAGGTCTCGCGGATAACGCATACACATGCAAACAAGTGCGAGACGCACTCACACAAGTGTCGAAACGAAGCATGTGTGCGATTCTTATTGCTTGTACACAAATACATGCATACATATAAAGTATACGAGTATGAAGCAAATTCTCATTATCTGTATCTGTATTATATCTGTGTGTTTACTTTTTGTCGCTGTTTTTTATTTCTTGTATAAATATATTTGTACATTTAAGATATAAGAAACACACAAAATCAAAAAAAGGAGCAGCACAAAAATAAATAAATATTTGTATGAAAAAAAAAAAAAACGCAGCGACTACAAAATTGTTCATCAATATTTCCGCATCAAGACATGATACGAGTTTTATTTATTAATTGCGGCTGCCATTTCTTTTTGATATAGAAATGTATGTAAATATGTACAGATGAATAAATTTAAGTATATTATAATTTCGACAAGTGTTTTTTGTGTTCGTTTTTTGGACTGCATATTAAAAAAAAGCTTTAGGTACATGCATATGTATGTATGTATTCTTATTTATTATTTATTTGAGGATGTGTGTACAATGTGCATATCTTTAATGCAGATTGAGTCATTTAAAGCGCAATTTGTTAGCTAACTAAATGAATTTTGTAATTTTTTGTTACTAGTTTCCGATTTCAATTTGAATACCCTTTACAAAAAAAATTTGGGAATTGTGTAGCTATCTGTGATATGGGATAAATACATATGCGTATGTACATACATAGATGGAATTGTTTTTGACATCATCTGTAGATATGTATTTATACTAATCGAGCTTGTCTTTGCCTGACAAAATTTATATATATTTTGAACAAACTTTTATGAGATACAAGAGGTGAAATTAAAGAATTAGATATTTAGTATCTCAGATAATTGTTATGACAAAGAAGAAACATTGATATGTGTTTTTTTTTTAATCTCTTTAATTCTCTTTTTTTACACTTGAACCATATAAAAATTAATTAATTCGGGAAAAAAATATATTACTTTGATTGTACTTTCCTAGCGGACATTACATAATATCAATAAATTCTCATCTTTCGCTTTGCCGCTAATTCTCACACTTGTCACAATTAGCACTTTCTCTGCAGAATTCTTAAAGAATAAATAAATTGTTATCTTTATGTCACGCGCCAATATTTTGGCATTACAAGTGCTAATTGATCTGCGTGCTCAACAAATTTCTATTTTTGTTGCAGAATTAAAACTAAGAATTTAAGAAATATATTAAAGATGCTTTTAAATATACTATTGATGTTAGCAAAGTATTCATTGCACTATGCACTTTGACCCCTTAAGCATAGCATTTCTACATTGTCTCCGACAACAATATGTAGAATCGGAAACAATAAAGCAACAATAAATAGCAACGCTGTCTGATTAGCTAATTTTCCCAATCAGATTTTGTAATTGCATTGCGACTGTGTGTGTCGTGTAGTCTAGTATTTGCCATGTGACATAATCTCAGTTTTCACACATACACTCAGACACACACATAGGCACTCTCGTTCACTCTCTTTTTCATGCTTACGGGTATTATCAATTATCGCACTGCAATCAATGGACAGATAAGGAGACCTCAACCAATACTAAATACATAGAGAACTGCCACTGGCATTTAATTGCGCTTACAAAACTTACACGCACAAACACACACACACACGCACATATATGTATGTATGTATATAGACAGATATCGAGACTGGAGCTTACATAATTCTAAAAACTCAACTGTATTTGGGTTAAGCTAAAGAAAATGATTTGCTAATTTCTTGCGCTGAAACGAGAAATTTAAGTTTTCCGCGCGTTCATCTCTCTCTATCTCGCTGTCGCTCTGTCTCTGTCGCGCTCTCTATGACCATGTATATGTGTTCATGTTAGTGTGTGTGTGTGTGTGTGTGTGTGTTCACAGTTGTTGCCAATCTATTCCCAACCTACCTCAAAATGTTTTGCGTTAGGCCTCAAAGCAACAGACCTCGTTGTGCAGCTCGTGGGGTGGCAAAAGGGAAGGAGGAAAGGGGAAACAACGACAACGACGGCAACGATGTCGCTCTTTTCCACTATTTCCCACACCGACTCACACACACAAGCACCACACACACACAGACATCGACAGAGACATACAATTTTACACTTACAGAAGCTGAAGCTGGGCTGGTTTTACATGTAAAGGGGAGCACAGGGCAGAAGGCGACCAAGAGAGAGAGAGAGAGAGAGAGAGAGAGAGGAAGGCAAATAGAGAGGCAGAGCGAGAGCGTAACAGCTTGTAAGCTCGTTGCGCTCTTCGTCTCATGTCGCAATTGAAAGTTGCCTCGCATTCTGTTTCTGTTTTTGTGTCCGTGTCTGTGTTTGTGTGTGTGTTTGTGTCGGTGTGGGCGGTGGGACTGGGAAAGGTAATGGGAAAGGGAGAAGATGAGACAGCGATGTTATGGTTGAAACCTCAAAAGGTTGAAGGTAAAACAAAAACAAAATCAAAACCAAAACAAAACAAAAAGCGAAATATTAAGTCGTGTAGGAAAAAAGGTTAAAATAAAAATGATTGCATGTTGTAAGAAGAAAATGTAATATACATATAAACAGATGTACGTATACGTAATGTATTTGTGTGTAAAAAAAACAACAACAAATATGTAACCAACTAAAGTTTTGCCAAAAGACTTTTTGTAAACGAAACAAACGAAATATTTTTCATGTATTTGGGTGAAAATTTCAAAGGAATTTGCATGATAATGACGTTTAAGATGATGATAATGTCGTTGGGTTTGCCAGGAATCAGGAAAGCAAAACTCCAGCTTCAGTTTCAGCTGCTTTTGCTGATTTCAACACATTGGCATTTGATTTGTTTTGAGGAACCAGCATTTCACAATTGTATTTTTTGTTTCTGCGGGCCATTGCGGTTTCTTGTTGAACATTTTAAAGAGCGAATCATAATATGCATACAAATGCAAATGTATATATGTATTGGCATTTGGAAAAGGATAGCAAAAAGCCGGGTTTTATCTAAGCAGCGATAACTCCCACATTACTGCAAAAGTCAACAATATAATAATGCATTTTTTTATTGAAATTATGTATAGGAAGTAAATAGGGTGCAATAAGGGTTATTTAAGAGGACTTAATATGAGGGAATACATGCAAATTATAAAAAAAGAGGTGATAGCGGTAATTTATCATAAATAATAGAGTTAGAACGGATGAATCTACTCATATATAGTAATTATTATTTTAACTAAATACTGATAAAAAAAATAACCGGCTTCTAAAATCAATATAATATTTGTTTTTAATATTTTATTTTTTATGAAAGACAACTTTAGGAAACAAAAACACTAGTCTTAAGACCTACAAATTTTTTCTTAAAAATGCGTGTGCGTAATATCTCATATTATTAGTGTATATAAAAGATTCTTATTAAGTTATACGCAAGTTGCTCCTCTTAATTCACTCACAGTTGCCAAGACAACTGGCAACTGCATAAATCTGTCATTGCCATATGCTCAATAACCCGAGTCCACAATCCACAATCCCCAACTCAACAATCCTTCTTTATACCCCATTTCTCAATTCTAAACGAGACGCCCACTTTGTTGAGCTGCGAGCGACGCGCATTTCCGCTAATACAAATACTCAAGTACCTGACGCCCTTTTGCGAACTTACGAATGTATATTACTATATGGTATATACATTTGTACATAGATTGTTCTCGTTGTATGGGATTGCGTTTCTTTCCACTCTCACACAAATGCGTCAGTATGTATTCAGGTATGTGTGTGTGTGTGTGTGTGTGTTCACATCTAGAGACTTTCGTATTTATCTTGAGATTCCCTTTAGCCAAATCGGAGCAAACTCAACAGACGTTTGCAAAAGTCAAAAGAGACAGACGCCCGTGTCAAATAGAGGAAACAAGTTGCTGCCTGCTTATAAATAAGGGTTACCCAGCAAGTCTCAGTCTACATACATATGTACATATGTATGTATGTAACAAGTGCCAACACACACACATACGTATAAACATACCTATACACAGTAGTCCCCCAGTTGGTAGTTCGCAGTTGGCGCCTTGGCACTTTACAGCAACAACAGCAACAGCGCTCAACCGACTGAGAAACTGTTTCACACAAACTAACGCATACACATACACACACGCTCACACATCAACAACATTACAATTTACGTTACACACACTCTTACATATACGTTGTGAATGCAGCGCGAAAATAAAATCAAAAAGCATAAAGCAAAAGCAATAGCAAAGCAGAGAGCATTTGATAGTTGAGCGGCATTGCCGACAGTGAGCAAAGTGAGCACTAGAAAGCTCTTCGAAGTTCGAACACCATTAGCATGCTCTCTCGCTCTCACGTGGCTCTGCAGCTGTAGTTGTAGTTGTAGTTGTTGCTGTGCGTTTGCCGCCTAAAGTAATCAATAAAATTGTTGAGGTGGGTTAGGAAACTGTTACGAAGCTGCCGCTGTTGCCGCCACCGCCGCCGCCACCATCGTCACCGCTCTTTGCTCAGACTACGTTGGCAGCGACGCGACGTACATAAGCAGCGACGTCGTCGTTGTCGTTGTCGTTGTCGTTGTTGTTGTCGTCTTCGTCAGCGGAAATTGCGCTATTTTAAATAATGTTTATTTTGCGTTTGGACGTCTTTTGTTTTTTGTTTTGTTACTGCTGGGGGAGCACAAATTTTTTATGTTTGTTTGTTATAAATTCACCAGCGTTTTATTGTTGCTATTGCCAAATTGACATTTCACAATGCCGTCTAGTGAAAGATGCAAAAGCAAAGAGCGAAAAGTCAAAATATGCAGCTAAAACTATGTATACCCTGTAGCAATTAAAAATGGGGCAGCTCAGAGCATAAATAAGTAATGCTTAAACAGTGGGTCAAAATTTTCTGTATATATTTTGGAAACATTTAGTTGAAAATAATTCAACTTCCAAAATATTATATTCAAGATACAAAAAGCTTAAACTCAATATATTCAGTTAACAATATTTTACACCCTGTAGAAATGAAGAAGAGGCAGCTCAGTTTATTAATTCACACAGTGAGTCAAAATGATATTTTCTAGATACCAATATTCTATATATCTATTTAACAATATTCCAACAACCAAAATATAATTTTCTAGATATATTGCAAAATGAAAGGCTTAAGCTCAAAAAACCCAAATTATTAGTTAAAAATATTTTGCACCCTGTACAAAAAGTAAGGTAATCATAAAAAGCAAACTGTCAAAAGATTCAAATAACAAAATAGCATTTTCTAGAATCTAGATATATTGCTTAAGCTAAAAATATTCAGATATAATTTATACCCTGTAGCAATTGAAAAATAAGAGGCAGCTCAGTGCAATTATAGAATCATATATTTTCTAGATTGATTTAACGTATCTATAGAATGCCAATGTTTTAGACAGTACAAATATATATATATATGTATATATATTATGGACTATAGGGTATATCGTAGCGTGTCAGTCTTTTTCATATCTCATATGTCAAATCTGAATTCTTTGCTTGATTCTCACTTACAGTAACGCTTCATCAAGCTCTTCTTGTAGGCCGCTGAACGCTCTGCCGGCTTCAGACGCATCCTCGTCCTTTCGCAGTGCGACGCTGCCTCGTCATCGGACTCGGTGCCGGAGTAAGTGCGTCCACGTCGCCTGCTGCTGACGCTAGCGGCGGTTGTTGTTGCCGCTGTGGCATTCGCTGTTGTTGCGGTGCTGCTCAGCGAGAGATCCAGGGGTGAGTCATAGCCATCTTGGTATTGCAAATCCAACAGCTCCTCATCATCCGCATCTGCCTCAATATCCGCATCCACATCCTCTTCGAGTGTCTCCTCATCCTCAATATCGCTCATTTGTTGCTGTTGCTGTTGTTGGTGCTGCTGCTGTTGATGTTGCTCGTGTTGTGGCTGTTGCTGCTGCTGATGTTGCACTTGCAACTCGTTGCTGCTGGTGATGACACTGCTGCGTTGCAGCTGTTGCTTGCGTTCCCAAAGTATCTTCGAGACATCGTCGAGAGTGCTGCGCGTTTTGTCTGGCTCGGATTGTGGTTGTTGTTGCTGCTGCTGTTGCTGCTGTTGTTGCTGATGATGTTGCTGCTGCCTCAGGTGATTGTAGAGCACTTTGAACTCGCGACAATCTGATGGCTCTGTCTCCTCTTGAGCCTCCTCAGCAGCTTCAGTTGTTGTAAGCTCCTTTTCAGGCTCACTGTTGCTGGGAGCTGTTGCCACAACAACAACAGTTGCTGCTGCTGCTTCCAATGTTGCTGTTGCAAGTCTGGGACTCTGTCGGTCTGACTTGGTTTCATCTATGGCACCTTCGATTGCTGCTGCTCCCTCTTCTCCTGTTGTTTTTGTTGTGGTTTCTTTCGACTCAACATTCTCCGACTCAATCTCCAGCTGCGTTTCCTTCACTGTCGCTGTCGCTGGCGCTGGTGCTGGCGATGTGGGCGTTGTGGGCGCCAGCGGCGAGGCGACTGGTGTGGGCGTGGGCGTGCCACAGGCGGCAGCTGTGGGCGAGGCCGCTGGCGAGGCAGATGCAGAGACTGAGGATGTGGAGCAGGCAGATGATAGCGATAATAATGACGAACTCGAACTTGAACTTGAACTGGAACTCGAGATGGAAATGGAGCTGGACGATGAGGAAACGCTTGAGAGTGCCGCCGTCGCAAAATTGTGAGCTGTGGCAGCCACCAAATGTTGCACCATTATCATTTTAGCAGTTTTTTGTTTTTGTTTTCTTTTTTTTTATAGATTACACGATGTTTACACGCTGCACATGTTACGTTACGTTACAACTTTGAGGTAATTTCAATTCACCAATTTTGCAGATTTGTTTGCCGGCGTTGCCTGCACTTAAACACATTTTTGTGGTAGGCCATTAACGTGCAACATGCAACGCATAACGCACAGCGCACAACGCGGAAACGTTACCGTTTAACGTTTGACGTTTAACGTAAAGGCAACAAATTATTTAGATTAGCTTCTAGTACGTATGTTTTGCTTTTGCTTTTACGTTTGCTTTTGCTTTTGCTGTCAGCCGCGGCACGTCATTTATCTCTTACGGTATCAGCAAAACTAAAATCTAAAGTCAGCACTAAAAGCACTGCCGAGTGTTTATTAGGCGCAAACAAACGTTGCAGGCGGCGACTGCGACGCGACTGCAGCGTGCGCTGTCGTTGTCGTGCTCAATGTGGATGCCGCTGTCGATGTCGATGCCGCAGTCGATGTCGACGTCGACGTCGATGTTTCTGGCAAAGCGCGCGCGCGCCCCACTCACAGACACACTGGCACACTCACACACACACACAGCAGAGAAAGAGAGAGAGAGAGAGACAGGTGGGAAGGCAAAGGCGAGTTAAAAAAATGAGCAAGCGACAGCGACGCGACTGAATGGGGCTCGCTTGCTCGGCTCGCGCCAACTGGAAGAGCGCGAGCCACAAAATGTTGTTGGAGCTGCTATTGCGAAAACGATGTCGGCGTCGCAGTCGCAGTTGCCGACACTGTCGCTGGCAATGCAAACGTAACAGTTTTGCGTTCCGAGAGCAAATGTTTGTCGCTCTCTGCTTTTGTTGCTGTTGCTGTTTATGTACGTATCTACGTAAGTATGTAAGTTGAGTGTCTGTATGTACGCACATATCTGTTTTGCTACTGCAGCTGAGGCGATTTTTGTAACGTTGAGTGTGTGTGTTGATTGGAGGGGGATTTTGTGTGCCACATGCGCATTTGCATTGCATTTCTCCTTTGGGGCCAGTGTGTGGCATAGGCAACCAGCAACCAGGACAGTGGTGCAGGAATAAAAACATTTGCTGAATACTAATGCATACAATCAGCAAATTTTATAAAATACATACATGTGTATGTATGTACATACATAAGAGCAGACATGTTCATATTCCCCAAAATTAACTAAATTTGTGACGTCCGTACCAAGAATGTTTCTTAAAAGTAATATATTCTTAACAGAGGTGTTAATTTTTTTTCTGAAATTTTAATTTAATTTAAGCATTCTTGTAATGTTTATTTTAATAACATTTAAGGTATTAAGATAATATTAAAAAAACTTGGAGTTATGTACTCGTAGTAATCTTTGTTTAATTTAAATTTTTTTAATTTTTTTTTTTTTTAATTTTGTGTTGACTGCTTTTAGTAAATTTAATAAAAAGCTGAAATATTAAAATTCTCAACTCGATATCATAAATTAACTAAATTCATTAATTATTATTTGTAAAAAATTTTTCCAATTTTAAAGTTTCTTTTTATAATTTTTAAAAAAGACTTTTAATTACCAGCTTACATAGTTACTGGGTTTTAGTATTTCCTTGTCAGACAAATCTACAGATCCCATACATTTACACTTATGCAAGTTTACACAATCACATGCACACATATGTATGTGAATACATAGTTACATTACAGGGCATGTAACTAGAAATACTGGCTCTCTTCTAATAGCTGGTGCGACCCAGACCCAGTGCGTTCACTTCAGTGGAGCAAGTGGCGAGCAATTGCAGCTATCTGGGCTCCCAAATGGGTCAGGCCAAGTCAAAAGGGCTGTGCGATCATGGGGGAACAGCAGCAGCAGCAACAGTGAGTGTAATATTTGTGTGTGTGCGTGTGTGTGCGAGAGAGTGCGACAAGTGAGCAGGAGACGACGGTGGTGATGACGACGTCGCGTCGCTGCTGCTGCTGCAATCGTCGTGCAATCGACACGATTATGACTCAATGCAAGTGTGTGTGAGTTGGCAAGAGAGTAGGTGCGAGAGAGCGAGAGCAAAAGTGCTCTCTCTCTGCTGCCGACACCGTTTGACGATGGCAGTAGAGCAAATTTTCACTTTCCGTTTGTTTAGTTGTTGGGGGCCTTTCCATTTACTTGGCAATGCGTGTGTGTGTGTGTGTGAGATTTTCTCATTACATATACATACAGAGAGCTCATCATGTGTGTGTGTGTCTGTCTGAATATTGCAAATAAAGGAAGCAGAACAAGAGCAGTAGAAGATGAAACTGAAGGAAGAGTTTGGCGTTTTGGGTGCAGGGGGTGGAAGCCATGGGGAGAACTTTAATGAGGCGTCGACGACGGCGACGACGACGACGACGAAGGCGACACAGACATACTTTCGTTAAGCTAGTGTGAGTGCAAAATGAGTCCAATGTACCGACAGCGAAGGAGGAAGATGGCAGGGGAGCACAGACAGCTCCTTTGGCTTCAATACAAACACACACACACACACACAGACAGATAGAGAAATAGCGTGAAAGAGAGAGGGACACAGACATAGAGCCGTTAAAGAATTTTGAAGAGGAAGCGCATTAGGTGGCTCTGCTTTGACTGGACTCCTTCTTCACTTCTCGGGACTTGACTGCGAATCGAAGTTGGAATTGGAACTAAAACTGAAACTGAAACTGGGATTGAGTTTGAGTTCAAGTATGAGACCTCAGTCTCAGATTTGCTTAGAGGATGTGAGTATGGGTTGTTGGAGGTTAGGCTTGTGTAGTCGCTTCATGTTTCATGTTTTAACAAAAGTCATTGAACAGACGACGGCGACAACAACTGCAAAAATCTACACAGAAAGAAAAATATATCGAAAATTCGAATATGTGTTTTTTAAAGGTATGTATTAAGGATATTTTAGTTCATCTGATACAATAAGTGAATAGAAAGGCAACGATTCAATCTTTAAAAAGTAAAATAACCCCAAAATATTTAATTTAACTAAATAAAATCTTACAAAACCTCGAAAATCAAAATATTGCTGAGATAAATCGTGCTCGAATCAAGTATTTTGAACTTGATTTAAGAAAATCCGTTATTACTTTACTTTTGACCACGGCTGGGGGTTCTTAAGCAGCCTGAACCGGATCATGAACCGAAACCTTCAGAATATTTACTTTGCGAACCCGAACCAAAACCGAACCGATTTCTAAAATAAAAGGTTCGGTTAGAAAAGAAAATAATTACATAAATTTTATGGTTTTCTAATATTGCGCAATTATTTGAGACTTCGGATTAAAATAAGTCATATTTAAATTTTCAAATAAATTTGAATTATCATCAAAATTTTATTTCTTAAAAAAAAATTTAATTAGTTTAAAATGTAGAGAAAAATGTATAACAATACAAATATTTTTTGTATGAAATTGAACCAAGGCTCGAACCCAAACATTGGGTTCAGGGGGTATATAAACCGATTCGCGAACCGAACCGATGTCTTGCTCTATGGCTCGAACCGCCGAACCGAGCCTTTAACAAAATGTTGGAGGTTTTCAGCCTAGCTATTGACACAACACTGGATTGACTTTAAGCCGAACTTTTTTTTCTGTGTACATGCTCCTGCTGCTGTTCCTGCCAAGTCGGCGACGTCTCAGTCCAGACATACGTACGATGGTTGGGAAGTGTCGGAAATGTATCGCTTTACTGATGGTTCGGGTATTGCTTGCAGTCCCTATCTCCCTCCCCCACCCTTTACTCTCGGATCCACCGGAGAAAATGATGCGAGTCGCCGCGTCATCGGCAACAACGACAACGACAGCGACAACGACAACGACGGCGAGACAACATTTTGGGAGTACACAGCAGTGAATGACCTCATATCATCTAATACACGCGCCATGCACTCAAACCCAGTAGCATTAGCTTTACCCCGGCAATGTCCCGCCCTGCTCCTATCTCGACAGTTCCATTTGCTGCCCCTAAGCACCGACTCCCCCCGAATAACCTGCAGACTTGATGCGAAGCCCGAAAATCTCTCTCTATCTCTCCCTCTCTTTCATTGTCGATTACGATGGCAACGACGTTTGTCAAACTTATTTTTGTGCTTCTCATTCACGCAAAATCAGCAGACTTGTAATTGTTACGGTTTCGACTGTCAGAGAGTGAGCTGAAGAAAGAGAGAGGAAGAGGAAGGGGAAGGGAAAGGGCTTACTGATTTGAAGGCGGGCCCCGTTTTGTAAGGCCGCAGTGGAAGGGGGAGGAGTTGGGATGGATCTCTTTGTTTAGCGGTCGGTAATCTGGTCAATGGATGTTGGCTCTTTGTCTGCGCTGCAGGCGGTCGGGGCGGGGTCACTTGTAGGTTAAACGGACGCCCATTTATGATGGCTGACGATTTTGATTCTAATGCTATCAGATAAGACAGATAATGCAGCTTGATAGATATAGGATTTCAACATTTGACCTGGAGCTATGAATTGAGATTCAAGGAGTCACTCAAGTGAGAATGGCAGCCAAATGTTCAAAATAAAAAGTAAGAGAAGTTTCAAAAATAAATGTAACAGAGCTATAGATACATTTTGTAAATATTTGAAGTTAAAAGTGTATAATATTTAAAAATAAATGTTGGATTTTTTATTTTTTGAGCAAAGAGAATAAATTATCAACTGGTTGGGATAAATTACATGTTCAAGCTCTTACCAAACAATTTTTGAAAAGTTATCAATATTATTATCATACATATCTAATTAAAAGAACTTGTAGCTCTGTCTGCAATAAATAAATGATAAAGCTTTAATTTTCAGCTGACAAAATCTTCAGGAAATTTTCAACGTATTTTTACTATAATTGTTTTTAACGTTGTGTCGTTGTAGTTTATGTTGGCATTCACCTTTTCATTCAAAAAGTAACTAGCTCAGCAGTTAAATTGCCTCACAATAAACAACCTTCAGCGCAACTGTTTCCCCATTTCTTAACAACGGCAACAGCAAAAACAAAACAAAAGAAATTGTTGCAGAAGTTCAGTTACTGTATATACAATGCACTTGACCGTCAGTGAAAGACATAATCATCATTGTTATAATAAACATTGGACCCCAAAAAACCTACCAAAAAAAAAAAAAAAATAATAAAAAAACAAAACAGAAACAAGACAATAAACATTGTCAACTCTTAGCTGGCTCATGCTGCGTATGAGTAATAAACGTGTAAGTGCGAGTCTTGTAACATGACAATTACAATTGCTCTTCGACTGCAACAACTAGCTGAAACAGCTAAATTTATAGCCCTGACTTTTGGGCAATCTCTGTTCTTACTTCGACTTCGACTTCAACTTGGACTTGTTATTGAAGCAGACTGCAATTTTGCATACATATTTAAGAATTATGCATTAAATCTGTATATAGTTCATAGTTTAATAGAAGATATGAGAGCAGAAAAAAACATGGAGTATCCTAGACAATCCTGGATAATGGCAACATCTTACAAGCGACTTTTATGGGTTTTAATTAAACCTCAACGAAATCGAAAGCCATCAGACAACAAACGACAGACGACAAAATGACAACAGACAGCAGATAGCATTAAATGTTGTTCAAAGGAAATAGCTGATGGTGCAGCTGATTTGCTGTTGTTGTTGTTGTTGTTATTGCTGTTGTTGCTGCTGTTGTTGGCCATCACAGCGACTGCTCATTTGACCAATGCTTTTCCACTTGCACTTGACAACGAAAATGCCACAACAAAAACAAGAAATTGCTAGCAAAAACTCGTCAGCAAAACCACAAACAATGGCATCCTACTTTTGGCCACAGCAAGTCGCTCATACGCCCCGTTGGCCCGTTAGCCCGTTGGCATTGTTTGCCGTCTCCTCCATCTCCATCTCCATCTCCCACTCCGTCTTCATCGTTTTGATTTTCCTTTCTTTGGCCGCATGTTGCACTTGCACTTTCTTTTTGCTTTATGGCGTGTGGAAAAACTTTCGATTTTCTCGCATTTAAAAGAAAAAAAATTCAGCAGCAACAACAACAACAACAGCAACAAGCGACAAGCAAATTATTTTTACTTTTGCTGCAAAGAAAATGAAAGCGAGAAGTGCAACAACACACAACGCCTGACAGAAAGACAGACAGAGAGACAGACGACTCACTCCTAACTTACTTTAAGTATATAAGTGTATGAGTGTGTGTGTGTGTATGGGTGTGTGTGTGTGTCTGTGTGTATGTGTCATGGACAGGGAAAACTGCAATCGGGTTTTCTTTCTTTTGCTGCGAGCAGCGTCCTAAATTGAAAAGATGTCTCCAGGGAGTTGGGCGCCAGGGAGAAGTTATTATGATTGCCTGCTTGATTTTATTACAACCACTTGAGGGTCTTAAGCAGCATGAATAACGTAATGCATTAAATATATGTATGAGCTCGCATACAGATCTCAAATAAGGACTTTTAGAACAAAGACTGCCAATTGAGACAAGTACTTTAATAATTATGGCGCCCAACGTGGTGCTCACAATATTTTCCTTGTTTGCTTTTTAAAGGTACTATTTTTAATTAGTTAATTGCATTTCTTTTTTGATTTAACAAATAAATTAAAAAACTCCGAATATTTGGGATGCATTAATTGCTTAAGATATTACGTTTGTAATACCGACTTAAAAGTTTTAAAAATAAATAATATCATAACATAATATAATACAATGATTTAAATATATGAATTGGGATACAAATTCCAAACAAACTCTTTCAGATCTAAGATTGACAATTGTGGCGCCCAACGTGTGTAACAAACATTTTGCTAAATTTGGCTTTCAAAGATCTTTTCTTCTTTTATTTAATTTCTTAATTTTCGGAACTTTTAGAAAATTATTTAATTGCATTGCTGCTTTGTTTTTGCATAAACGCTCCAATTGCTTTAAAAATTATATTGGTACTTTTTTCAAGTTGATTGTTGGCACTTAACGGTAACTGCAACGGTCACGTGCAACCTGCGAGCGGCAGCAGAAATTACAGTTGCAAAGACAACGTGAAAATCATGATTTGTCTAACCGACTTTACCAGGTTGGATGACTTCAGCGTCCGTTGCATTTTGTATGCATCGTCGGTCATTCATAATGAAAGTGAATTTCGCATAGTTTTTCTTTTTCCTTGGCCAAACAGGCGGACAGATTGGCAACAACATTTATCCGTATGTTCGAGTACTCTCCTATATGGCTAATTTCTAATGCTGCCTCTCTACTTTTCTCTCTGTCTGCCTCTCTTTCTCTGCTCGGCTGTGTAAGCAAAAAATAAAAAATAAATAAATAAAAAACCAGTTGGAGTAACTTGTTGGCCAACTCGCTGTTTTATCGGTTGGTCGGTCTATCTGTCTGTCTGTCTGTCGGTCTGTCTGCTTGTTGGCCGCTTTTGGCATCGTCATCATCGAGCAAGCATTCGGCCCTGGTAACACTGACTGACTAACTGACTGACTTCTTGGCCATGCGGCGAAAATGTAAACAGCAAAGGAAATCACTGGCAAAAAGAAAACTTTAGCTAGAGTTCGCAACTTGTGGCTCACATCTGGCCAGGCAGCGACTTTGTCTAACTGGCTGTCTGTCAGTCTGTCTGACTCTATGTCCGTCGTTGCATGCCACATGTGGCGAGTGCAGCGGCCGGTTTCACATTCGATGCTATCGATATTTCGTGGTACTACTTTTGATTTTCCCAACATTTTGGCCAGTTTCTTGTCTTGTCTTCTTCTATCAGTCGAACAGTTGGACTAGCAAGCCGGAAAGTATTTATTTTAATTAACGAAGTGTTGATTGTTGCAACTCCAACACTCTACAATATATTTGAGTGTTGTTGTTTCTATCATTTCCGAAAGCTATCAATTTGATTTATATGGACTTAACTTTCGCTTTTTGAGCATCAATCTGAAAGGATGTTTTTACTTTAGATATCAATTTGTAAAACAGAATTATTTATTTTACTTTATTTACCTATCTTTAATCAGTAAATACTATTGCCTTGAATTGAAGGTCGGATCAGTAAATTTAAAAACTTTGACTAGCTCGATTTGATATTTATAAAAATATAAATTGATTTGAATATAACTTATAATTAAAATAGAAAATGCATAAAATGTAGAAACACACTTAATTTAATTTATTTAATAATAATTGAGGTCTGACTACATCCCCACAGCAACTATAGTTGTTGAAACTATTGTTGTTTTCTAATCCATATGGAAATGCAGCGGCGAAACGTTTCTCGAAGTCTCCAACTAAAAGTTGATTAAACTGTACAATAACAAACGACAACAACAACAATTTTCAAGTTCAACACAATGAATACAAATTTGAAAGAGCAGTATTGCTGGAAATTTTCCAAAATACATACATATGCACATCTATGTGTGTAACAACAAATATACGTTAATGCAGCTGCAACAACAACAACAACAACAACAAGAAATATAACAATATGAAGAGCATTCATTAACATAATTCTCACACATTATCAAGCGTCTGATTAGTACCTATAAAGATAATGAAAATACACAAAAACCAACTGAGAAACTATTAACTAAAAGTTCAAATCAAATTCAACAACATTCAACTGCAACATTTTGTATGTAGGTATGAATGCAGGTATGCAATAATGTATTTATCATACTATATTGCTGGATGCATTTCATTTTCATTTTATACCCTGTAATCTGTAGTATATTCAATCTACTTTGATTTAAAGTTGAATAATAAAATGATTAAATAAAAATTAACTTATATTATTTTGCAAAATTTAAAAGCTTTTCTTAGTTATTTCATTATTGTTTTTTTTTTTGAAAACACTTTATTTAAAAACTATTTTAATTTTGTTATTTTGACTTTTTTTCTTAAATTTTTTTCGAGCTAAGATAGGAAGATAGGAATTTAGCTCTTTGTTATTTGCTTATATTTTATTTAGAGAAATTGAATAACTGATATTCTTTTTTATATAGTTTAGTTACTTTATTACAGTAGTTTATGGGTTTATCAAATTAAAAAAATAAATAATTATATCAATTGGCCTTAAATTTTGTATTTAAATAAAAAACAATTAAATGAACTTTTTAGTTATCAATACAATTACTAGACTTGACTGTTTATATCTGTATGACCTTGTTATCATATCAGCTAATTTATACGATATGATAAACCGTTAACAGGGTAACTAGCTAGTCGAACAGTCTCGACTAGTGTTGCCTTACTTGTTTTGGTTTTGGTTTTTGTTGTTTGTTTACGTGTTTTATTGAAAAAGATTTTCAATGCCATTATTGTGCATGTCTGTCTATCTGTGTACATGTGTGCGTGTGTGTGTGTGTGTAAGTTGTAAATGCAAGCAAAGCAAACGTCCGTCTAACTGTACGACCGTCAACCGCAGACATTGGGACAGAGAAGACAGAGACGACAGGCATTAGAGGCGGCGGCAGACGGCGGGCAGTGACGCTGACGTTGACGGTGGCGCTGAAGCTGAAGCTGACGCTGACAGCAACAGAAACAGCGACTGCAACAGAAGCAACAGCAATAACAATTGCAAAAACAACAACAACAACAACGGCAACAATTGCGAAGCTAACTGCGACAGCTCATCCGCTCAACGTTCGTTTTCATTTAGCTAGTAACTGATACTAAGTTTGTACTTACATAAACCCAGATGTAAGTATGTCCACCATTAAGGGGGATCTATGGCAAAAATATATTATCTGCATGTAACTTAATTTGCCTTCCTTTTAAATTCAAGTTTGTTGTTCTTTTATTAATTACTTTTGAACTTCTCTAGCTTGAACGTCTCAAAATTGGAGAATTTGAGTAAATTTATTGTATTTCTTTACTATAATTCACATTTGATATCCTTTTCTGCCAAAATGGGTTTTTCATATACATTTGAGACTATTTTTATGGCGATTTGTAAAAGGAACTATAAAATTTGGACTACATTAAAAATTATATATATTTCAGCACATCTAGTCCAAGATAATAATAATAATAATTGCCTTTATTTGATTTATTTATTTGACTTTGATTTTAAAAAATCGTAAAGCGCTGTTAATCTTATAAATTCTTTTTTTTTTTAATTATTCCAAAATCCTAAGCAACATTATAAAAAATTTACTAAAAACTGTATTTAGTTGTTTTGTAAAATAAAATATGTACATTTGTAAATTATGTACAAGTATGTGATTAGTCCAGTATCTAGTCCAGTAAACTATATACAATTAAATTTTATTTAATTAAAACAGTAAAATATAGTATTTATATGAATTAAACGTTTAAGAATCTTTGAGTCAACTGAACTAAACATTGAAAAAATGTGACTAAGAATTTTCTGCAAAACTGCGTAAAAAAGGTTAATTAAGGTTATTTAAGCTTCTTAAAAAATGTTGCTATCAAATTGATAAAACTGCCCTCGTTGTTAATATTTGACTGTGTTATTATAAATACATGTGCTTGAAGAAAGTTTTTCCAGCGACATGGATGGCCGGCAGCCGGCAAATTGATCGTGCAATAATTACTGCATAGCTGCAAGTTGTTGCAAGTTGCAGGTTGCAAGTTGTTGTTGCTGCCACAAATGTCTAGCAACGGTGATGAAGTTGCTGCTGTTGCTGTCGCTGTCGCTGCAAATGGAAAGCAACGAGAGGGAAAGTGTTTTGCCACTATTGGCAGTTTTCATTTTCCATGGCATGCTGCTAATAATACCAATCGTAATGCCTCATAATACACACAAACACACACACACACAAACAATTGCACAAATTCACAGAAATTCACAACCATTCATTGGCATTGAAACGAGACAGTTTGAGGGCGATGCATTTGCGGGTACAAGTAATGACAAACGGCAATACGGTAGCCTAAGTGAGATCGATCTACAACAACAACAACAACAACGACAACGACAACTACAAACAAAACATCAAGCGTCAAATTTGCACAAACTGCGAACTGCAAACAGCAACAACAGCAACAAAAAACTGCAAACGACATTCAACCAATAGAAGTCAAAGTTCTGAGAGAAGGTGACAGATAACACGTCACTTGACTCGAATGGGGACATGGACAACATGCGTGCTGCCCCTCCTGCCCCACTTGCCCCACAGTGCCCGAATCGCGACCGAGCATTCGCTACTCGACACTCGACACTCGCCACTCGACGCTTAAAAAATACAGCAAAAACAATAACAACCGTCGACAGTCAGCGACGTGAATCGGAATCGGAATTGGAATCGGAATCGTCGTTAGCGTCGCGACGTTGTTCCCCACGGGCAGAGCAACCGCAGAGTGCACCGCAGAGTGCCACCCCCTTCACCATTATCCCCACCCTCCACACCGACGGTACACAGAAAAAAAAAATGATTATAAAATTCAAGTTTAAAATTCTTGATTTTACCTCGTATTTTTTAAGTATTTATTCAGAATATTATTGTAAAATTAAGTTAATACGTAGATAAAATGGCAACAATATTAAAAAGTCAACATTTAAGAAATGTAACTGAAACAAATCTGTCAGAACCCCGAAAATGAAAATATTGTTGCGAAAAATCAAGCTTGAATTAAGTATTTTGTACTTGGTTTAAGAGAATCCGGGATTATTGTACTTATGACACCGCATTGAAGTAATTTTTGTCCGGAATCCACAATTTTTTTTTCTGTGTATATTCGTGTAAGCCATCAAAAACATTTCCAAAGCGTTTTACAATGTTGCGCTCAGTTTTTCATTAGTTTTTGGCTCATTTTTAGTTGGTTTCTTTCCCATTTGTTTATTTGTTTTTCTGCTTTTTTTTTTTTGCTCAACTTATTTATGTATTTTATAGAATCGAACGTTGCAGTTGCGGTTGTTGTTGCTGTTGCTGTTGCATGTTGCAACGGGTTGGCCCAAAACAGGGGGCAAAATTGTTGTCGCTTATGGTTGTGTCTGTCTTTCGGTAGCTACAACAAAATGAAAAACAATTTTAATTTTCATTTTCATTTGTTGCTTTTGCTTGTTGTTCACCACTTGTTGTTCTTGTTGTTTGTATGTTTGACTTGCAGTTCTCATTGCATTGCTGTTGTTACTGTTGTTGTTGTTGTTGTTGTCGCTGCAGACATTTAAACGCCTTTTTGATAACTGACAACGGGTGTTTTTTATCTTCTATATTTTGTTTTACAGTTTTATGAAAAAGTAATAAATTTCACTCTCGATTTTTTTATTGATTAGAAAGTGATATTCCCATTATGGTAGCTCTAATAATGTAATGGCTTTTTCAAGTAATGACAGAATTTTATTATATTTAAAATGTAGATCACTTTAACTGGTAGAAAAAGGATATTACTGAAAGAGATAGAAATAGGTCAGCACTAAAAGATATAAGAAACGATTCAGCAATTAGAAATAGCTTTAGGCGAGCAACCGCGAGTGTGATACACCCTGTACAAATATTGTTATTATAGTTAAAATCTGTTATACACCTGTATTGTTATAAATTAAGCCCGGCAGCGTTATCTTTATATAAAAAATAAAATTTCAAAAATATAAATCTAATATATCTAAAGCTAAATTCTTTTGGTGTAGATCAAGATGTATATACCTTATAGGGTGTGCCCGCCTCAACCTGCGTTTGCTTTTAACAATCTTAATAGACCCTTTGTATTTTGTAAGTACAGGGTTAAATAAACCAGCAATGCTTATATAGAATCAGATATCAATACGATTGGCGATTAGTTTTGGGAGTTATTTAATGTGCAGTTTAATTTAATAATAAATCACCCTGTAAGTGTACAACTAACGCACATGAACCCATTGATGCACACACACACATATACATATAGTATGTATGTATATATAAATGCATTTTATTTGCTTAGGCATATTTTTAATTTGCGAGGAAGGAGAACAAATAATGAGAACTAGACACAAACTGCGCTCACACAACAACAACAACAGCAACACAAACAACAAGTAGAAGAAGAAGAAGAAGCAGAGGAAAAACTAACTCATGCTGTGAATTGTTGGTGTAAGAACGAATGAACAAAACGAATACAACGAATTGAACGAATACAACACGAACGAGTCGAGTGAGCGCGAGTAAGTGAGTGAGTGAGTGAGTATAAATAATAATAGCAACAAAATTTCCTTTTCTAGGTCTAGGCCAGATGCACAATTACATTCTAAAATATGCACATACAATATGCGAGTATGTATAAATATATGAACGCAATATGTATGTATGTATGTATGTATGTTTGTATGCATATCTATGTGTCTATTAGTCGCGAGTCTCGAGTCTCCCGATTCTATAAACTTGACAGTCGGTCGAGTGCTGCTTGCACTTGATTCTATTCGTATGCACATTGTTATAGGGCCATAGATCTGAATACATATAGTTATATATACATACTCATCAACTTGTGAGTTTCCATGTTCTTTGGTTAGCGGTTTCATGTGCAATTAATTGCTGCATTTATAATTTAGCTTTGCTTCCTTGGCCACGCCCAGTTACCAGCTGGCTTTGGTCTCATTTTGGCCGCCTATTAAGTTCTATAAATATTTAAATATATACTGTACTATATGTATTTATACATTCGTAGCCGGATTATAGATGCACACGTTGTCGTAGTCATCAGACATCCGCCTAATATTTTCTGCACTTTTTTCTTCTTTTTGCTGCTCTTGTTGTTGTTGTTGTTGTTGTTGTTCTTGTGTATCTTACGCATGCAATTTTCGCTTTCAGTTTTGCGTGCGTTGTCAGTTTGTCCGTCTGTCTGTCCGTCTGACTGTGTGTGTTTATTCTTTTTGAAGGACAGACAGTCTATGTCTATGTGTCGATGTGCCTGGGTGTCGATCTGAATACCGACCAACGCCTGGCGATGGTGTGTCGCCCCAGTCTCAGTTCTACATACATACATACATATGTACATACTTACATTTCACATTCTAGCCGCATAACGTGCAACTGACGCATAGTGTTGCCAATTTAGCCCCTTTCCGAATAGATCCGTCTATTTTTATCCACTTATCCAAAAAACTATACTGGTTTCTGTTTGATATTGCATTTTTCACAATTTTTGTGGATTTTTTTCTATATTATTAGTAATAACTTTTAATAATTAGAATATATATATATTTTTGGGTTTCTTAAACAGAAATAACAAATCCGAAATTCAGAGATAAAGCCCAATCCGGTGTCAAAAGTACGGTAATCTCGGATTCTCTTAAACCAAGTAAATACTTGATTTAAACTTGGTTTTTTTGAGATATATTTTGATTATCGGTGTTCAGTAAGTTTTTTTTTAGTTAAATCAAATATTAAAGACTTTTTAACTTTGACATTTTTAATGCAGATTGTCTTCGTTTTACAATAATATCCTAAATACATAAATAATAAATAAAATGCTAACATCAAAAATTTGAAACTTGAATTTTAGATTTATTTTAATTGTATTTGCTCTTCTTTATGTCCTGTTTTTATATATCATCCTAATTTAGTTGCCAGTAATTGGCATCACTGCTTAGATAACAAATCTCTACGCTTTATTCGTAATGTGTTGGAATGGCATTTGACAATCGTAATCTTAATCATAGTTGTGAATGAGTTTGCGACATGTTATGTAAATGAATAGATGTCGAAGTTGGCCTTGAATTCTTTTCAGATTAAGTCATTAGTAGAGGGTTCAAGATAATTTCAAATATTGCGTATCAATTGCACTTTGCAATATTTATTTAAGATTTGCATAGGATATTTCTTTATCTATTATTATAAATTTAAAAATCCTGCAAAATAACGAGTCATTTTCACTTCCTGAACACTTCTGAACTTTTTGCATCTACAGTAACTATAGTTATTAGCCCTTGCTTCTCTAGTGCATTTTTACAACTACAAATTTGTATCTTAATTAGTGTTGCCCCCTTTTAGTACAGTGAAAAACGGTAACGCACAAAATGTTGCAAGTCCGCAATACACACATCCAATTAGTCGTCCGCCTACGACACAGATACTTTTCCGCTAATTTTCCTCAATTCTTTTTATTTTTGCACAAATGTACTCGCGATATAAATGTCTATCATGCATATCCGTTTTCCCAGATATAACATCAATGTGTGATTGTATTCGTGAGTCGCGGCACGATCCAAAGCCCATAAAACAGACAGAGATACAAATGTATCTGTATCTATTAGATACAGTCGTTGTCCTACTGGATGACTGATTATGGCAAAGATGCTGCAACGCATCGTGAATGTGTGTGGGAGGTGGAAGTGGAGGGGGAGGCGAGAGTAACTGTTTGTCTGACTAACTGACTGACAGGAGGTGCTAATTAGGGGCACACGCTTCTTGACATTCGTATGCGTGTATCTTTGTGCATGTATGTATGTAAGTGTGATCGATGCATATTTATTGAATTTTTGCCAATGGGTCAAAAGAACTGGTACCCAAAGAACTGCCCTCAAAATGTTTGCTCAAAGACGGAAAATGGATATGCAAACAAGAAGCAAAAAATCAAAAGCAGTTTTTTTCCTCTCTTCTGTATTTTGTATAATGATGCGCTTCGCACCAATGAAAGCAAAACGACTGCGACGCAAGCAGAGGCAGCGGCAGAGGCAGCGTTGTCGTTGACGATGCGCATCTAAGTCTTTTCATACTTTCTGGAGAGGGGGGGCAAAAGGAGAGCTTTCGCAGACTCTCGCAAATGTGTGTGTTTGCCTTGCTTTTGCCTTTGCTTAGCTGCCTGCTGCTACAAGTACATATACGCAATCACACAAACGCACACCCATACATACATATGTGCATAGATATGTATGTATGTATGTATACTGCGCTCATACATAAAATACATCGTCACGCGAGTGCAGCGAACTAATTCAAGGCTGCATACCACACGCTACAGCAAAGCAAAAATAAAGCTATCAATGTGTTAGTGCTGCTGCTCTCCGCTTCGTTTGGCCGGGCAGAGCGACTGAGTGAGAGTGAGTGTGAGTGTGAGCGAACGAAGCATTGCTCTCTCTTTGCATCTGCATGTGTGTGTGTGTGAGTGTGTTTGAGAGTGTGCAGTCAAGACAAGTTCAGCGCTAAACATTCAAAGCTGACCAAAGCTAAGCGCAAGACGCAGACTGAGACTAAGTGACTGCGACTGAGAATTTTGTAAGGTTGTATCATCATCATGATCATGAACATGTTAATCATCATCATCATCGCAGTCATTTGGCGTTTGCCTTTTGTTTTCATTTCTGCTTTATAACGAGATGCGAAGTCGGCACACGCTCTAATGCAATCAAAAGCAAACGAACAACGAACGAACAACAAAACACTGTGAAACTGCAAAACTGGAACTGGAACTGAAACATACACACACATACAGACACTGACACACAAACAACTGCAAACCCGCTCTTCCCCACCATTCAGTATTCAGTTCATTTGCTCAATTCTTTTGGTCTATGTTGTTGTAGTTGCTGCTCACTGAGTGGGTGGTTGGTGGGAGGAGGAGGAGAAGAAGGAGAGGGGTTAGGTAGATAGATAGATTGGGACTGCTCTAATGGGGACAGCGAAATGTGTTGCCTTTGTTGTTGCTGCCATTGCATATGGCAAAAACATTGTGGAAGTCGCCACATTTCATTTTCATTGGCAGAGTGAAAATGCATATGTATCTTCCCCTCCCTTCTCCTTTTACACCGCATCCTATTATTGATATGCTCTATTATTATTTGCAGTTGTCTGTTTTGTGTTTGCACCTTCGCATTGTTGTTTTTGTTTGTTTGTTTGTTTGCTGTTGTCCGTTGGGGTGAAGGTGAAAACTTTTTCACCGGACCGAGAAATAGAAAGAGTGATAGAGAGAGAGAGAGAGAGGGGAAGAGCGAGCGAGAGACCTAACGATCGTCGACCGACAATGAATGACGATCGGTTTTTATTATTGTTATTGCTGTTGTAGTTGTTATTGTTATTGTTGTGTGCTTGGTGTGTTAATGGGTTACAGTGCAATTAGGACAGTGTGCTTATCGCGAGTCTCTTTATTGAATTCCAATTGGATATTTAACGAGCGCGTAGAAGTAGACTTTGTTTTGGCTAATTCGAGGCTATGTATCCCCTATATAAGGAACTGATTTGTCTAATTAATTACATCAATTATATAGGATCTATAAAAACATAGTATAAGGGTTACAGACTGATTAGCATATAAATATAAGTATGGTTTAAGCATTAGTACTAATTTATAATAAGAGGAAAAAGATTAAACAATTTAGGAATTAAGAATTCCATATTGTATCATTTGCAAGCTTGTTAAAAATATGTATTTACAAAAGATTTCTTACTTCCATTTTATAGTGTCTATAGTGATTTGAAATCAAATATTACTTTAAAATCAAATTGGAGAAAAGAATAAGAATAAAATCCTTAAGGCATTACGTAGAAAAAGAGAATGAAAATTTCGTCAAAACCTATTTTGAATTAAAAATTTTTAGTTGTTTTATTAAATTACAAATTGTCTTTCTCCGTAACTAACTTATTTGAATTCTGTATGTGCTATGTCATTACGATATGTTTTTGCCTTAGCTATCATTGATGAAGGCCTACTAATATTAAGGATTTAAGAAAAAGTGATGCCTTTCGAAGAACTTGAACTAACATTGAAGAAGAATTTTCGCTAATAATCTACCAGTCAATTTAATTTGCTCCCAATATTTCAATATCTTTTGGACAGAATAACTATATCAATCTATAAGATATCTCTATATGCCCAATTTTACATAGATTGCTTAAATTTGATCTAAATCATATCTAAGCTTCTGTTTAAAAAGCAATCATTAAAAAGTTGTACTAGTAAGGTGATTAAATATCTCGTACCCCGATACTAACTAACTTATCATGCTGTGTTTTTGCTCTATTCTAATCTCTGCAATGCTGTAAGTGAATTGAGAATTTGGTCTCTTAATTGGCACACCCAATTCGTCTTTTCCCATAGCCATAAACCTTGTAATTGTCTGCCGATGCATTACAATAAAAACTAATTAAACATTTCATCAAAACTCGAACTCTGACTGATGGAGGCGTCATCAATCAATCCTGGCAAAATGGCGTCCAAAATGACATCATAACGAACACACAAAAGACACAAGACAAGGCCCCCAATCTAACACACAATCACACAAGTATAACGAGGTGAGGCTCCTGCGTATTAAGTATTAAGAACAAAACACAAATGCTGTAACGTTAAAGGATTTAGACTTGGAAATACTCTGTAAATAAAACCTGTGTTTTTTTTTATCAAAACAAGTCATCATTAGCTGTACTTGAAGAACGAAAAGTTGAGATACGAAGAGAATATAATTATTATTAAAATGGAAAAATGTTGCACTGCGATCCTCAGAATCTATTATAAACCATCTAAGCCTAAAGCTCCTCCATCAACCCTATTTCTTGCATGAAGTCAAGAAATTTTAGATCTTTAATGTCCTTCTAAAATGAGAAATGATGCCTGCTATTTTTAAAATCTACCAAATTAAATTTTGTTTGGTTTTTCTATCAACAGGAGCATCCTATATCTATTAACTAACTTTTCTTATACTTTTTCTTAGGGGCTACAGCTAAATTATCTGAATTTTCTATAGTTCTCAAATAAAAAAACATAAAAAAATATCTAGACCAAAGATTTTAAGTATTATTAGATATTATCTTATCAATTTCATCTTATATTTCCTTTCATTCCATTATTCGCACAACTTAAATACCCCTTAGATCAGTCTATGTGCAGGGTATTCAAATGATATCCGTTAAGACTTGAACCCAGCGGTTACCTGCGTCTTGCGTGCAACAAAACTAACAAGACAAAATAAAAATAATACAAAAAAACAACAAACGAACAATTTTAGATAAGTCGCCAAACAAATGCATGAAAAAATAAAACGAGATAAATAAATGAAAAAAACGAAAAAAAAAATAACAAAAATATCAACAACAATTGCCAATCCACCAATCAACAAAATTGCAAAGTGCATTTTGCAGTGGCAACGTTTTGCACTTGAGGTAAACTCAGGAGGGCGTGGATAGGAGGGGGGTCTCAATGGGGGGAGGGGTGGCTAGGTGAGAGGGGCGAGGGTAGGAGAGGTGACGGGGTGACGCTGACGCTGACGGTGGTGACAGTGACGTGCTCGGCCCGGTTCGCTGGCTGGCAATGGACAAATGAACGCCCCTGACATCGTTAGTTGTTGTTGTTGTTGTTGTTGTTGCAGTTGTTTGTTTCATTTGTTATTGCTTATGCTGTTGCTTCTGTTGTTGTTGTTGTTGTTGGTGTTAGTGTTGTTAGTGCTGCTGCTTTAGTTGTAATTGTAATTGTTGTTAGGCGATTTGCCGTCCGGGGGACACGCAGAAATCCTGATTTGGCTATAACAACGCACATTTTGAAAAGCGCGACACGATTTGAAATTCAAATTGAAATTGCCAATGCGATGCCAAAAGGCAGCCAAGAAATGCGTGCAACGTCTTGTTGTTGTTGCTTTTTTTGTTGTTGACAATTTAGCCATGAGCCATGGCTAAAAGCATAAAAACAACACACATGCATTGCACATTGGCAACTAGAATAGAAAAAATGGCAGTTAACTAATCAACAACCAAAGTGGACCAGGGATGCACAAACCACAAAGCGGATGATTCAAATAAAAAACCAAAATATTTCAAGCAAAAGTAGAAGGTGGGATAAAAACCAGAAGAAACAAAAACAAGAATGCTGTGTATGAATTTAATCAAAAGTAAAAAGCCCCACACAACTGTTTAAAGTCTTTGATATAGTAAAGCGGTATCGAAAAGAGATCAGACAAAATGTATTTACATATATTTTAAACTTAAGAATGTTAGGCAGATAAAGGTTTTGCGTTAATATATTATACAGATTTCATAGCAGAAAATTCAAAATTTCAAATTATTTAATTTATTAGATTTAAATATACAGTATTTTATTTTAAATTCTTAATATTTTTTATCTGAAGACTGATTTCAATCAATGTTGAATAATTTAAGAAGTGAGCAGTTATATAAATAAAACTAAAAATGCTTAATCCGAGAAAAGGTGTTCTTTTTTTGTGATGTAAATTCAAATCTATACTTGGAGTTTTCCCAAATCACTTTTATTGAAGCCTCAAGGGGAATGTATGGGTAAAATGGACAGTGATGCTACAAAATGTAATCTCCTATTTTGCTGCTGAATCAATTTAGAGTTGAGTTGTCGATTTTACACTAAAATTAATTTAATTAGCTGGATTAATCGTCAAAAGACTAGTAGAGTTTAAGTAGTTGAAAATCGCTATTGCTACTATTATTTTATGCAAAATAAGTTATAAGAATTATATATTTTTTCAAAATATTTATTTGATTAAGAACAAGGAAAGGAAGTAACCTTAAACAATTTCCAGTTTATGTTTATAATTTCTAAAATATTCGAGTTAACTAAATAAAATGTTGATTTTTTTAAAATTCTTCTGAGTGCTGCTGTCACATTTGCTGGGCATCTTTTGTCGCCAGCCCTGAAGTGAGCGGATAAAGTAACGAACGCAGAAATTAACGCACTTTTCAAATTCAAACTAAACGGCTATGTCGCTTGGTCGTGTGTGGAACCCCTTGACATTAATAACGTGGCTAAGTCGAAGTCGAAGTCTAACCCGCCGCTAGCCACTTGCCACTTTGCCACTTGCCACATTGCCGCTTGTCGATTGTCGCTGTTGTATAAGCAAAGCGAAATGAAGACTTTGCAGTGTGACAAAGGGGTGGAGGGGAAGGTGCATTAAGTGGGATGCGGAGGGTGGCCGCAGTAGAACCTTGGACTGATGCTGAACCCTCGAAACAAAAGTGAACAATCTTTGCAGCCGCCGCCGTCGTCGTCGTTGTTGTTGTCTCTGTTATTGTTGTTGTCTTTGTCGTCATCCGTCGTTGGCCGTTTACAATGTCAACGGCTTGTTAGAGAAGTCGCCGTCTCAGTCGCCGTCGCTGTCAGTGATTGGGCAAATTTGTTGGCGGCCCAAAAAAAAAGGTGCCCACTCATCAAGTGTATCCTTGAAACTGAAATTTAGAGTTCAATGCTTGTGCGGCGCTTGAACTTGACAGGACACGACCCAGCCAAAAAGCAAAGTCGTCTAGCGCCTGTCAGCCAAGCAACCACCCCCAAACCACCCAAACCACCCAAGCCTCCCTTTAACACCCTAAAGCCGACTACAATGATGATTGCGCCCATTTTGATGTCTGTTTCTGTTTTTTTTATGCTACGGCTGAACTCGAACGAAAATTTCAAGTTCAAGGTTGCCGGAAAGCAGCCGCCCAAACAACAACAACAACAACACTAGCCACAACTCATCCAGCCCAGACAGCAATGGGGCGGCAGCAAGGGGGAGGAGGAAGGCAGAGGCATATATATAAAACTCGTCTTTGTCGACCTCTGTCTCCCTCTCTCTCTCTCTCTCTCTCTCTCACATACTCTCTCTCACTCTCTCCCTCTCTTTCAGTCTCGGCACAGGCACGCACACAAAATGGTTGCCATTTTGCGGATAGTGTGGGCCGCCATTTTGTCTGCCTGCGTGTGCGTGTGTCGGTGTGTCTGTGTGTGAAAAGGCCCAATACAAATGGAAATCGTTTCCTACACACAACTAAATGTTGACGCAGAGCGTGCAGCCCACAGTGGCAATATCCTTTTGACCTTGAGCGCACAATTTCCACACGCAAAATTTATTGACCTGACGGCGGATTTACAGTTGGGGTAGCATAGGGTTTGTGTCTGTGACTTGGCTTCGTTGTCGCTGTCTCTTTCCCACTCAAATGCCCAGCTGCAAGGAAACATGAAAGCCCGAAGAGCAACAACAACAACAACAAGAAAATATGGCCGTCAACCCGCAACCCTCGCTGAGTCCTGTCTGGGTTTTTAGAAAAGGAAGTAGGTGCCCACAGAGTTGACAGTGGTGGGGGTTGGTGTCTAGGGTTTGTGCTTGTTTTCGGTGACTGTTGCTTATTTGTGTGTGTGTCTCCTCTAAATATGTGTGTTTGTATGAGTTGAAGCAATTTCTCAGAAACCGTCGTCGTTTTGTGTTTGCTTTCGTGTCAATAGACGCTTGTTAGACAGACGTCGGGGCAGGGGAAACATCCTGTCGGGATTTAATATAAGTACAAGTGAGTGGCCTTTTTATTTGTTACGTCTCACAAGGAGTGCCAATTTATTGCCAACAAATCAGCTCTAATATTTACACACATTAAAAATGTAGTCTTCAATGATTTTAACACTTTTCTCCAATATTTATGTAAATTATATTCGAATTATTTCTACACTTTATTAAATTTGATATCTCCACGTTTAGCCAAGTACCTCACCCCATTCAGCATATTCGAAAAATCGATAAAGTATATTTAGCGCATATGCAAACCAATTCGAAAAGTTGCAACTTAGCAATGACACACGTAATTATTTAGACACAGCCCGCACAGTGGCTGTCAAACTGTAACACAGATTGCGAGCTTTGAAAGCTGCTCGAATTCAGGCGCAGCCAACTTCTAGTGAGTCAAAGTTTGCGTTAGTTCGAAACAGCGTGCTGCCAACTTAATGCGAATGCGCAGCATGCGCAGCCAACTTCACGTATTGGCGCGTAAATAAATTTGAAATCATTTTTAAATGTTTGAGCGCAATTGAGAAGTCGACTTACCGTCCAGTTTATCCAGCCGCTTATCAATGTTCAAACATTTGGACATCAGCTTCTCAACTAGCAGTGGATTCGCTGAGGCGCTGGTCACAGTCACAAAACGTTGCTCCTCCGGCGTGCAATCTCCATTGCTGTTGTTGTTATTGAGCAAATCGCAAGGAAGAAGAAAGCCTGCAAATTAAATAAAACAAAAATGTAATTTTTAATAAAAATTTGATATTTGGATATATTACCGTTACGCTTGGCTGAAGCGGACGCTGATAACGCTGAGTTGGATCCAAAGTCGGCGAGACTGGCGCCGACGGAGTCGACCAATCCCTGGACACTCAGCTGGACATTGTCTTTGGCAAGCAGATCATCGCCGGCGACAACAGCGGCCGCAACGCTCGCAAAATCGTTATCGCTGATGACATTGTTGTTGTTCTCCTCCTAGGAAAGATATAGCATAGAAAAAGCAAAGCAAAAGCAAAAGGAAAAGCAAAAGTTTGTGTTGTTTGTTGTTGTTGTTTTTGGTTTTTGGGAAGAAAAGAGCAAAGGAAATAAAAATATAAATGGTAAACTTTTCAATTAAGTGCGCTCTTAAAATATATAGTATAGTTTATGAAAAGCAAAAAAAGTCCTGCGCAAATGGGGTTCAATTAAGAGAGAGCAAGTCTGTGTGTGAGTGTGTCTGAGTGATTGTAACTGTGTGTGTGTGTGTGTGTGAGAGAGAAAGTGAGTGAGTGTGTGTGGTTAAACTTGTCTGTGTTCTTGGCGGATGTACATTTTCGACTTTGACCTCAACGGTCGCCAAATCGGACAGCAGGCTCTCGATCTCAAAGTTGCTCTCGGAGAGCGTGCGAAAAAGCTCATCGGAGGAGTCGCTGCCACAGAGAGGCTCCACCACCACATTCACATTCCTCGCCGCTGATCCGCTCAATTCCTGGCTATCTGCTGTCTGTTGTTGCTGTTGTTGTTGCTGTTGTTGTTGTTGTTGATGTTGTTGTTGTTGCTGCTGCAGCTGCTGTTGATGCTGTTGCTGCAACTGCTGCAGATGATGTTGTTGTAGTGCGTTGTTTTGTACCGTGGGATTGATGTTCTCAGCATTCACAGTGGAATCATCCTGCAGTAAATACACAATATATATATACATTTGTTTCAATTGGGGGATTCACCTGAGTTGCGTACCGTTATGCATGTTGCCAAGTCTAGACCACCAACAAGACGACCATCGTTATCCGGACACCAGAGCAGTGCGTCATCGATAAATGGCATCGCTGATAAGGCAAAGCCTGCACTGCAAATACTGTTAACTGCCAGCGTTAAGCCGTTTCCTATTCCCCCTTCACTTGAAAATTTATATGTATATTATATATATATCTATATAATTATATAGATGCTACCCTTTGGGTATTTTTTACTTTAGAGTTTTTATATTCTTCTTTTCTGTTAAAATTTCGTTCTTAACGTTTTCTTATCACACGTTATTTTTTCTCAGTTATGAAACAAATTTGGAGTTTTCACAAATTTATATGCAAATTTTTTGTAGGCACTTTTTTTAAGACGGTTTTGGTTTGGTTTCCGATTTGTTATTATTATGTATTTATTTATGTATATAAAGTTTGTATATATTTAATTGATTGTTAGGTAAAACTTGTAGTCTTTTGTTTGATTTGGACGTTTGTCATTTAAACCAAAAAAAATATAGTAAAAAATAAGAACACTTTAAAATTCGATTAATTACTATGCGTATAACGTATGTATATCAGTTATTATTATTATTTTGGCTTTAATTTGTTAAGAGTTTTTTATTATTTGTTTTTGGATATTTTCCGTTCAGCTGCAGTTTTTTTTATTTACTCTTAATGTCTGCAACGAGAAGAAAAACAAATATTTTTTTTATTAGGAATATTTTTTAAGTTTATTATAAAAATGTAGCTTAGGTTTAATCTTAAATTTTAATATTTTATAGTCAAAGCAAAGAATTTAATCGGTCTTTATTTTGCTCAATTTTAGCATTGTATAGAGTCTAGTTAGCATATACAGTTAGTCATGAAGGTATTTTGACAAATAAAAAATCCCTCTTCGATTAAAATAATTTTTCTTTTTAATAAGTTCTTAAAGCCATAGGGCCAAGAAAAATAGAATAAAAAAGTTTAATAATAATATATTTCTTTCAAATGAATTTGTGTAGATTTTTGATTTTATTAAAACACTTTCTTGACCAACTGTTTAACATATGTAGCAGTTTTTATCTTTAAGTTAAATTTTATTGAAAATCAATAATGTTTTCAATACTTTTATCAAGTAAATAGTTTTTGGGATGGTCCCTAGGAGTATCTTTATATCTATTGCATGTTTAAAGAGCTCATTAGTCTGAAATAGATTTACTCGCAATTCTCATTCAATTGTTTTTCCTGTGTGCATTGCAAGAAATAAAAATTAAACGCTTTATTTAATTGCATTCATGAAAAGTCTCCATAATTTCTTTTGACTGATTTAACGAAAACTCAAAACAGCTAAAAATGAGGATGAGGATGAGGTTGAGTTGGATGATGATGAGTATGAAAGATGATGGAAAGTCGTTGCTGCTTTTCATTGTTGAAATATTTTCAGTTTATGCTTTAAGCTTCCGGTTATAACAAATTTTTTTTCTGTTGAATCAAAGTTAATTTCATTTAAAGTTCAATAACATTTCAAATTGCGAATTACAACATAAGACAGACAAATAGCAATAACAACAACAACAACAACAACAGAGCCCTGCAAAGCGAAGAAAACTCTGTTAAAGGGTGCAGGGGGGTGGGGGGTAGAGGGTGTGAAGTGTGAGGTGTGCAACAGCTGCAAATAAAGCGCAAAAAGCAAGACAACACAAGACCAAAAGAAAACAAAGTACAATTTTGCAAGAAAAACCAAAACAAGCAGCAGCCGCAACAGCAAAGAAACAACAACTTTGGAAAAATGCTTTTTACATAACATGTTATTGAACTGCATGCAAAGCAACAACAGCAACAAAAACAAGCACAACAACAAGTTTTACTTGCAGTTGCTGCTGCTGCTGCAATTCGCTCTCTCTAAGCTGCCAAATCCAATGCAAGTGAAAGTCTAACAACAACAACAATCAACGGCAGCAGCAGCAACAACAACAACAACAGCAACAGCAACTGCAAGTTGCAAAAAGTTCGTTAACATTGAACTACGACGACGACGACGTCAGCGTCGACTGCAAGCTTGAAAGCGCAATAACAACAACATCTACAGCAATAACAACAACAACAACAACAGCTGCATGTTGTACATTTTTGCTTGCTTAGGCGAGAGAGAGAGTAAGTACACTGAACAACAACACCAATAGCAACAACAACAACAACTATAATCGACATTACAACATTGCGCTGCCTAACACTCTGTCTGCCGCAGTCGACGTCGCTGTTGGCGTCGCTGCCAGCTGCGCCTGCGCTGGTTTTTCCATTGCATGCCAGTTTGCAGTTGTAGTTGCTGTTGTTGTTGTTGTTGTTGCTGGTGATGCGCATGCGGCGCGGAAAACTCGTTTTCCATTATTCAATACAAGCAGCAGCTGGCAGCGACGGCTATTCACTTTTCTGCTGCAAGTTCATAGAAGAAAACTTGAAAGAAAAGCCAAAGCAACAACAACAACAATGACGTACCTTTCGTTTGCATTAGAAATTGTTGTTGTTGTTGCTGTTGTTGTTGCTGTTGTTGTTGCTGTTGTTGTTGTTGTTGCTGTTGTTGTTGTTGTTGTAATGTGGCGCCACAGTTGGCATCTTCTGCTGCCGCCTAATGCACAATGATTACAACGATGTCGACGACGTTTATGCAAAATATTGCCTATGCCTTTGCCTTTGCCTTGGCTTTTGTCTAATAACAGTGCAACGGTGCGTATACACAATCTTTGATTAGCCAGAGCAACAACGATTGATTAGACACTCAAACACAAACACGCTCACAATTTGCTTTGAGCAACTTCCTGGTGCTGCTCTCAATGTTGTTGATCTTAGTTGATCTGATCAGCAAAATACTTTTATGAGTGTTCTGAAAATGGGCGTTGCCACTTTGATAAAAAAAAACAACTGCCATTTGGCAGCAGTAGCAGCAAGTAAAAGTATTTATATCGAGCTATAATCTAATACCCTGTACCAATATTTGCATTCACTTTTCAAATTCATAATTGTAAAATTTCTTAAGGAATTAGATAAAGTTTTGTAATAAATATCAACGCTGTAAGCGAGAAGGTTACGGTTATCGAGCTAAATACGCTTTAGATAACATATCTCTTAGTAATTTATTTAATTATTTAATCAGCAAATATTTGCTAAATTTATCAACAGATTTTATATTTATTTTAAACTTTATGTAAAATAGCTTTGTGCATAATAACAAACAATGACAGAACAGAGTGACAAAATAGAATTCTTATTAAAAGTTTTGAATTTACAACTCTGTGATTTTAATTTTCATAAAATTTTTTTAATTTACATGTAAATTTTATTTTTAAGCTCTTTCAGTTAAAGAAATATATTATTAATCCATCTGCTTGTATAGAAATAGCTGCACTGTTGTAGTTTGGTCGACTGTTGTTATGTGTGTTTCCCCTATATGCACTTTGTACCATCTTTTATCTTGTAGATTGATAATAAAAAAAAACAAACTGCAACTTATAATGATAAGGTTATCTAAAGTAATCTAAGAACTAAAATAAAATGTAAACAGAATTTACAATTCCGTCACAAATCTAAATTAAAAGTGTATAAATCCTAATTATTCTTACTATAATTAGATATCATAATTTATTGTTATTCTTTTATGATTATTTTTTTTTGATTTATTTATAGCTCAATAAGATTATATTATAATCAAAGATGACGTCAGTCATTAATATAATTTTTAAAATACACATTCTATTAATAATTTAAATTAAATTACTCACCACTGATATACAAATATATTTTGTATTAGTTTCTCTCCTTAACGTGTTGTAAATAATGTTGCACGTTAACTCCGTTGATAGGTTTTTTTGTTGTTGTTTATAATATAATGTTGTATATATATGTTTAATATAACTATATTGTATAAACTACAGTTTTGTATTATTATCCACAAGGCAGTGTAAAGTTTTCCAAAATTTGATTAAAGTTGTTGCTTTAATTATAATTGATTATTGATAATTGTTGTTGTTTATGTGTTTGTCGATTTGTTGTTGTTGCAAGTATCCCGCCGTGCTGCTCGATCGTAGGTCAAGTAGTTGGTGGAAGAAGAAGCAGGAGTGGGGGGGAAGCTGATTGCCAACGTTTCTTTGTTTTTTGATTTTGTGGAAGAGGTGAGAAAAGTCTTTGATTTAGTCGCTTTTGGTTTTATTTTACAACGTATGCGATAGATATACAAGTATAAACTTTTATTGTCATTAGCAACATGGCTGACATTGACCAAATTTGCATGTGTTCCCAGTTTTCTGCTTTGGGCACGCATTTATGGTGTTTAAACGTGCGCCGAGGCATTTAGTCGGGCCACGGGGCCAGAGGGCCAAAAGGCCAGAGGACCAGAGGGGCGAACCGTCCTCGTTGCTCCCCCCTTGGGAAGCGTTACCAGACGTTGCAATTTTCCCTCTTATCTGTGGATGCTGTGCGGCGGCCTCTGCAAATAGCAAATTGTCGAAAAGGAAAGACATTAATTATTTGGATTACAAATCAGAAATCGTTACTTTATAAGTTTTAAAATTAAAATTACAATCTAACAATTGTATCCAAATTTTCATTTTTAATTTACAAAATAAAACTAACTTTTCAATTTTATTTAAAATACTAAAATTTGAATTAAATATTAATTTGAAGTTATTTTTAATTAATATTTAAAAAGTTACATATAAGAGTTACTCCGTAACTTTAATTTTAAAAATCGAAAACGAAAGTTTATAATTTTTAGTATCTATTGGTATTTTGTTTGCCAATAAATACTACATATTATAAAAGAATACAGAAATAATATTAAATATAATAAAAAAAAGTTGGATCCCTAAAATTTATCCTTGTAGGATATGTAATGTATCATATGAAAGATATTGAGTCATATATCAAAATTATTTCAGTTTTTGGTAATACACCACTTGGTTCATAAGTTGTTTAATAAAAACAATTGATTTTTAAAATAAAAGTTTTGGGGTAACTCTTATTAATAACTCTTATTTGTAGCTTTATGGTAAAAGCAAAGTGTAATTAATATTTTATTTAAAATTCAACAGCTTGCATTTTTTATAATGAAATCGCAAAAACGAGTTATGATTTCGATAAAAAAAACTAAGATGCATGAGAAAAATATAAAAGAAATAAATGACAATTCATTTATTAAGAAATAAGTTTTACTTTTCGATCTGAGTTTAACAAAAGTTAAGTTAAAATATTAAATTTGTGCATAAAATTACTTATTATTCCAATAAAAAAAAAATATAATTATACTCTATTTATTTAAGTTTTCTGTGTTTGTACTTTTTGTTATAGTATCTAAATGATGCTACCTATGTATATTTACTAAATACTATTTAAGTATTTGTCAACAAACATACACGTAACTACATACAATTTGTATAGATTTACTCATAGAAATCAACTTATGCCTGCACATTCTTAATAACATGCTTTGCTGGGCAAAGCTTTCTCGCCTGCAGTAGTCGTAGCACACGAGAATGAGCTTTTCATCGCCTAGTCAGCAGAACAAAATAAAAGCTACGCAAATAGCTGCAAAAATGCGTTTGACTTGCGCTCTTTGGGGCTTTGACTCGACAACAAAGCGACGCGACAAGGTGCAAAGAGTTGATCGGTTAAGGTGCTGCGTGAGGTGCAAAGAGAGAGAAAGAGAGTGAGGGGGAGAAGAGAGGCGCGTTGGCAGTAGGGTGTGAGCGCCGGCGTCTTTGTTGATGCTCATTTACTGCGTAAATATGTTTTCGCCTAGCTCTTGCTCTTACTTCTGCTCTTGCTATTGTTATTGTTGTAGCTTGTGAATTGTAGTTGTAGTTGTAGTTGTATTTGCTGTGTGTATGTATGTATGTTTACGTGTCTATTCGTGATGTTAGTGTGTGTGTGCATCGTGACCTTCTCACACTGTCATGGCTACGTACAAAAATTGTATAAAAATAAAAGCTTTCGTTTTATAATTTGTATGCAGCTCCATGCGCGTGAGTGTGTGTGTGCGTGTATCTGTGTGTGTGCGTGAAGAACATAAGCGACTCGTGCTTAAACGACAACAAAAACAACAATAACAACAACAACAACAGCAATAATAATTATATTTCATTGAACAAAATATTATTTATGTTCCGCTCAAGATCGCATTTTTGCCAGCTTAATGTTGCTGTTGTTTTTTTTATTCTTGTTGTTTATTTTTTATTGTTGTTGTCTTTGCAACATTTAACGTCATTTTGCTTATCTACTTCCGACTTCGTTTGATGAAAGATTAAGATTTCGAATAAGCCATAAAATGTACATATGTATGAATGTATCTATAATTTGGTTATATGCGAAGTTGTCGTCACAGGTGTTGAGATACTAATTTATCATAGTGTTGCACAAGTTTCAAGGTCATCTACAACTATTGTTCTTAACTTAAAACATACATACAAATTGTTGTTGTCTCGATTTATTTATTTACATAATTTGCAGTGTCTATTATCGAATGTGTCCTTTTGAGTTAATTAAGTTTAATTTTGGTTCGTTGCTGACTGTTTAACACTTAGTCATAGTTCATAATAAATCAAATCAAATTTATCAAAAACAATTTAGCAAGTGGGCAATTTGTAACCTTCCTCGAAATCATTTTTCTCTAGTATTTTTTTTATTTTCGTTTTGATTTTAACCGCACACAAAAAGCAAAAATAAAAATAGTTGCATAGCAATACGATTATAATGTTTAATCTTGTTGTTGCTATTGTATTCTCGATTTTGTTGTAACCTTCTTTTCTGATCGATTCAAGTTTAAGGTCGATCCCACCTCACCCCACCATTCTGCCGTCTGCAGTCTAGACAATAGAGCTAGACGACCCTAGAGTCGCTAATGCCCACTAATGTGGCTTGTAGGGTATTTTGTTGTTATTACAGGTTGCCCGCCCAAGGGCGTAGCGAATGTTTTTGTATTTTGTTGTTGCACGCACATTTGTAGGCCTTACATATGTACACATAGTAGGTACAGTAAGTACATGTATATACACTAGTGGGCATAAGTATTTTGACAAAAGTATCAGTAAAATTTACTCATAATTTGGAGAAACGTTTTGCATCAAAACATTTTTGGTTTAAGCTCGAGGAAAAAAATCGAAAATGTACCCTTCACAAAAATTCTACAATTTCAACGGGTACTTAATAAGTTAAGAAAATTTCTATATCATTCAAACAGAATTCAAATGACCTTTCCATTAATGCCCAAATGTACATGAAGTAAGCTAAAATGATAAGTAAATTCTCCTCATACTTTTGTCAAAATACTTATGCCCACTAGTGTATGTGTATGTGTGAGTAGATCGTCGGCTGTCGATGGTCGCTATAATGCATGTTTTAACGGTACATGCGCTCATTACTGAAAGTCGTTCCAGGCACATTGACACAAAGCTCATTTGCATTTGCTGTCAAAGCAATAAAAAATAATCTATGAAATACTAAGTATGCAGAAGATTTAATTAATTTTATGGAAAATCAAATCTTAAACTACAATTTTATAGCAATTGAGGAATGAAAAAAAATAATAAAAATACTGATCTCTGTACAAGTATTATTATTGTGATATATGGAAGAATACACTACAATGCTCATACACAGAAAAAAATACAAAATTATCTGAAGACAAGTTCAAAATAAATAGTTAAATTAATAATAATATTATTTTTGGGGTTCTGTAAGATTGTTTTTATTTAGATCAATTAGATATTTCTCTTTAATCTATTAGTGTTGGGTGCTTGCCATTTTATCTGCATATTATCTTAAATGAGCAATAATATCCTGAAGACCAAACTTAAAAAATACAAGCTAAAATAAAAAATTGTAAACTTTAATTTTAAATGTTTTTTTGCAGTGTACTTCTCCTTATATCAAACAAAACAAAGCAACTTTGTATGAGATGCGACTTTTTAATGATAAATTCTTGGCTATAACTACATACATATTAATGCAATAAAAGCTCTGACCCCTTGAAGAAGAAAACCCAATAAACTCTAGTTTTAAACGATTAACCTTCAGTTTAACATAACCGAATATTTGTACATACATACATGCATACTTAAATACATATATGTTTAATTAAGACTAAGAATGTGATTGAGCTGTTAAAGTTAAATGATGACAACTAATTTAATAGTAAATGCTAACAAAGAACTGGGCGCAACTTGCATTCTAATAAATTTCATGAAATAACCATAAATTCATATGTTAAATGGAAAATTTATTCACTGCCATAAATAGTGTGATTCGAGTGGCATAAGAAATAAGACAAGAGACATGTGTAGATACATTTGATGGATTCATAGATACAAACATACATACATATATTATGTATAATAGAATGCATAGAAAAATCTTAAGTGTCGCGCCTATTGTTCTTGTTGTTGTTATTGTTGCTACTAAACTGTAAATTCAAAATAAAATACATACTCGTAATACTATTAAAAACAGAATAGTCAAGCGCTACTAACCTTAGACAAAAACAAAAAAAAGCAAAAAGCAAAAGCAAAAGGCATATCTAACTACAAAATATATACACACACATACAATATACTCGCAGCTAGTGCATTTGTATTTGTATGTGCGTGTATCTGTGTATGTATACGAGTGTCTGTATAAAATACGCAACCTTCAAAAAATCTAACAAAGCAAACTTGTTCAATAGTCATATGCGTATCAGGAAGTCAACATTTCAAGGATTGACTCATTGAAAAGTCGAATGCGACGACGGCAACAACAGAAACAACAGAAACAAGTTAGTCGCTAATACACACACACACAAACACACACACACATACACATGCATACACACGTGCATGCTCACATACAAACACACACACACAATGAAATGCAGACACATTTATATTAGACGAAAACTTTGAAAAAGCGCGCCGGCAAAATGCAGTGCAAAAAATATTTACAGTAAAGCGCGCACACACACAAACAGACGCTCTCTGAGATCACTTGCAGTTGCAGTCAGCAGTCGACTGCAGTTGCTGCTCTCCCTCTCTCTCGCTGTCGCTCTCTCACTTACACAACGACAGCGAGCTTTTTGAGCGGCCATTGCATTGGCTGAGAGTGAGAGAGCAGCAATGGCGGCATGTGTGTATTGGTGAGCATTGTATGCAGCGCTCTTACGTGCGCTTTTCTCTTACGTTCGTCTCTCTCTCTCTCTCTCTGCTCTGACTTCCATTCAACGTGCTGCTGTGTTTGCTGCATTGTTAAATAAAAAGTGCAAATACCGTATGATTTGTTTTTGTTGCTTTTGTTGTCGCTGCTGCCGATGCCGATGCTCCAGCAGGCGTAGCGGTACAATTTTTACTTTTCATTGTGAAATGATTTTAAAAATAAAAGTTACTATGGATGAGGTAATTTATAAATGTAGATTTAGGCAGTACAGTAACTCACAACTTATTTGACCAACTACATTTTAAACTAGTTTTGTTTTCTATTGTTTAATGCAGCTAAATTCTATAATGATAGGAACTAAAATCAGAGCAATTTTCAATTTTAATTAAATTTTTAATTTCTTTTTTAGTATTCAGTTTTAAATTTAATTATATCTGTTATTCATTAAAATGTGCAGTAGTGGGTCAAACAAGCTGGAAAACACTGTACATTAGTACACTGATAAAGGAAAGTGTTCTAAAATCAAAATTTTGGTCTAAAAACTGCGTCGAGAACATAAAATTCTTATAGTTAGAAAGCACATAGACGTTTTGGAAACATTTCAAATAAAACCAAGTTCTTATTATAAGAATAATTGTTATTAAAATGAATTTCAACAATTAAAACAAAAATTAGGAAGATTTTCAAATTTGTAATTTTTTTCTGGCTTGAAAATTTTATAAATATTCCTTTACTATCGTTTTTGTTGGATTAAGTGGGACAACTACAGCGGCCATTTGACCAAATTAAATATGACATATGTATACTTTCCTAACAAATTAATATTTTAATTCTTATATTAAGAACTGCGTTTTTTTAGATTTATATTCTTTGATCTTAAAATGGTCTTATTTTAAGAGCAAAATATTTAAGATTAATGTTCTTGATTTTAAAGTTATTTTTTTATCAGTGTATGAGTGTCTTAATGTGTATTTTTGACTTTATATTAATTGTTAATAACTTATTTGCTCCAAGCATTCACAAGCTTCTCTTGGCCATACTTAAGAGTTCAATATGTGAGCCTTCAACCTCGATTTTGGAAGCTCCAATCGGGTTCAGTGCTCACCTTCAAGGCACTAACACAATAACCTGGCCCAGAGTCATAGCCAAAGTCAAAGCCAGGTCTAAATGGCTCCACTTCTGCCAGTCAACGAAATTCAATTTCAATAATGCGATAACTTCTTCAAAAAAGCAAAAAGCAAAAGCAAAAAAAAAAAACAAAAAGCAACAACTTCAATTGAAATTCGTGGCGTCGATCGCATGGAAGGTCGTTGCATTAAAAAGAGTTTAATGACCAAGGAAACTGCCGAAATATGAAACAAAAGCGTCAGGGCAACAACAACAATGACGCTGCGTAAGCTGCAGCAACAGCAATAACAACAACAAGAACAGTAACAATTCACAGCAATGCGCCCACAACTTACGAAGCGCTCTCTCACTCGCACTCCTTTCATGGCAACAACAACAGCACTTGGGAAAGGTCAACGAACAACATTGCCTCCGTCGGTCAAAAGCAGAGTTCACACGTACAGATACACTCACAAGCACACATACACACGCACACACACACACACAAATGCATTGTAAAGCGGCGCAACGAAGAGCAACAAAATCCAACGTCAACGGCTGGCAAATTTTTGTTTTGCTTTTGCTTTCGCGTTGAGTGAAGTGAAATGAGTGTGAAGTCGAGTGAAGTGAGAGGAGTGAGTGGAGTGACTTCTGTGAGCCGCAGTTGCAGCCTTGTGCAGATTGAAATTGCCTTTTGGCAATGATTCACACACTCACACAGCTGACTAATTAATAATTTATTAATTGTTACTCACATTGAGCTATTTTCAGTGCAAAGGGGCGAGGCAGGGGCAGAATGCCAAGCGACGTCTACGCCTACGTCAGCCTCAGCAGCAGCCGCCGTCGGCATCGCAGTCGACGTCACAGCGTAGTCGGATTCATTCACTTTTGTAAACTTAAATAAAAGCGTTGCTGTTGCTGCAGCTGTGTTGCCGCAGCCGCTGCCGTCGTCGTTGCGTCGCGAGATCAACGCACTTTGCGTGTTGATCCCACGAAACAATTTGCCGTTTAATGCACCCCAAAAAGCAAAATAAAACAAAACACAAACACAAATCAAAACAAAAGCAAATGTGCAGCGAACTGCAATGACTCAATCGGCAAGCGAATATTTGAGCGCTTTTTTTGAGTGCAATTTGTGCATTTTGTATATTCCGATTTGCATGCTCAGTTTTCACTTTTTAAATAATATCTACACATATACATAATACACACGTATACACATATGTATGTATGTGTGTAAAAGTGCTTACACACACACACATATAAATAAAATGCATTACACTTGCAACTGCAGTCCAAGCAAGTTTTCTCATTGAAAGCAATAAAATAAAAAAATCAAAATAAATATAAGAAAAAAGTATAAATGGCAGACAACGAAAGTTGCAGGCAAAAGGCATTGAAAAAATTTCGTTGCCGAAAAACCACAAAAAAAATGATCAAATAAAATGTGCAACAGCAAAAATGATACAACATGGATAAAAGCAGGCAAAAGGAAAACAAAACAAAATAAAAAACACACAAATTCCTGCCTGGTCTCCAAAAGACCGAGACGGACGCCCGGATACAAATACAATGCACTTGGCCATTGGCCACTCTCTTGGCCAGGCTAAAGCTTGAGCTGGAATTGGAGTTGCAGTTGGAGCTGCAGTTAGAGCTGAAGCTTGAGCTGGAGCCGAAGCTGTAGCTGGGATGGAGCTGGAGGTACTAAACTTGTTTGAAAGTTGCAACTGTCGATGAGGCAACTGCAGCAGAAGCGGCAACAACATTTGCAATTTTTTGGTTAAACTTGAAAATAATATTTAACATGAGAAAGCAATTTGGGAAAATTGCACTAAAATATATGTACGTATATATTTTTCATAATCTGCGGAAATGCCAAAACTAAAATTAATTGAAAAATGCTATTATATAAATGGCTTTAATATAAAATTATAAATATAATACATCTACATAGTAATATACGTCTGTGTCCAAAATAAATAGTAGTGAGTGTACAATAATTCGAACAGCTCAAAAATGTATTTTTCGCAAAATTGCTTAAAATTTTTTTAAGGTAACCTTATTATAAAGTAAATTCATCTCAGATATTAATTTTTTTTCTCGTTATAGACTGGAAAATGGACGGTCAAAACATAAAGATATTTTAAAGATGTAAACGATCTTTTAATTGTAATTCGAATATTTTTTTTATCAAACTGTAAATTTTGTTATAACATTATTTTTTATCAGAATATAAAATTTCAAATTAATTTAATAACTATCAAATTAATTGTAATTCAAATAACTCTTAGTTGTGATCGTTGCTCAGGATATATTCCCTAGAGATTATCACTCTCTAGGCGAAAGTGAGGCACACCTCTCACTAAGACTACAAGATTTTGGATTACAATTGAAATGCAGATCCAAATTTGCATTTTGATAGTAAATTTATTACTCGAATAGGGCATTTAAATTTAAAGTAAATGCCAAAAATATGATTGTATGGCCACGAAAAAAGCGAAAGAAAAATAGACAAAATAAAAGCGAATGCAGATTGCACATTGAATGCAGCAAATAAACATCATCATCAGCAACATCATCAGCAGCAGTAGTAACAACAACAAAAGCCAAACCAAACATTTGAAGATGCCCAGCGCCATAGCCATAAAACTGGCCGTGCCTCAAGCCCCCATCCCCAAGCCCCAAATCCCCAACCATGCCCATGCCCAACATGCCAGGCAACATTAGAAAACTGCAACAACAGCGGCAGAGGCAGCAGCGGCGGCAGCAGCAACAACAAATCTACTGCAGCAAACGAACGAAGCAAATGAACGTCGCCGTCGAGTGTATGCATCAAAAAACAGACAGTAAATCTGATTGTTTGGGGTAATTGAACTTTCTTAAGAAATTGCGACATGTACACTTTGAAAAGCTCTGGATTTGCGAGCAGCAACGTCAGCGTCAGCAGCAAACAGTCAAGACAGCGCAGCAGCAGCACCAACAGCAGTAGTAGCAGCAGCGACGCGTCGTCGACTGGCAGAGGCAGCAGCAGCAGCAGCACACAAATGTACGCCAATGACCGAGTTCGGGTGAAAGACCTTCGATAACCATCATCATCATCATTCGCAGAGCAGCAACGGCAACATCATTAGTGAGTCCGAGTCGTCCGCAACGTAGTCATTGCACTAGCTGCCAGCCAGCCAGCCAACAACAGCAAAACAAAAACAAAGCAACACACACAGAGAGAGTGTGAGAGAGCAAGTGAGGGAGAGTACGCCACTCGTAAGAGCAAATGTGCCAAAGAGTTGCAGCAGTGCAAATTCATTGAACTAAATTTAGCAGTGTGCGTACATGTGTGTGCATGTGTGTGTGTGTACGTACAAATGCGAGCATACTAAAGAGAGCAGCACGCGATGCAGCTATCGCTCTCGTTATCGCTCTCACTCGCAAACAAACACTAAAACAAAAGCGCGGGAGTTGTTGCTCTTGCTATACGGCGTTTTGCTTTTTTTTCTATTGCTATTGCATTTTTGCATGTGCATTTGATGTTAGTTTTTATTATTATTGCATTTGCAATTTCGAGGTGCATGGCAAGACCTCAACTAAGGCTAAACTGGTGCTGTTGTTGTTGTTTGTGTTGTTGTGTGCGATAATAGTGTGCTATAGGCGCTGCCGCATTTGGGGGCTATTGAGATAGGCGCGCGATTTGATCAATGCAGCTAAAACTATGCAAGCCTTGGGGCGGCATTAAGTTTGGCGCGTGTTGCAGTTTGACAAGCACATTCAAACAAAACAAATGTTGCTCAAACTGTAAGCGGCATTTTACAGTTCTCGTTGCTATAGAGATTCATGTTGCTACTTAATATTATTGATTTCATTTAGTTATTATTTTTAGATTGCTAGCTCACATTTTTTAATCATTTTCTGACTTAAAATAATTTCGCATATTGCTAAAATTTACTGAATTTAAATGAGTGTATTAAACAGTCATCAAATTAAGGAGAAAGAGAGAGTGAGTGCGAGTGAGCAACAAAGAGAGAGAGAGAGAGGGCATACGTAATTTCGGCAAGAGTTAAAGTGAACGTACTTGTGGCTCACGCTGACGTCGCTGTCGCAGCAACAGCAGCAGCAGCGGCAAAAGCAATGACACTGATCCTGGCGTTGACCTCTGACGACGCAGGGCCATTGTCGGCTGAGTTAAGACTACAACAACAACAATAGCAAGAAAAAAAACCAACACAAAAATTCAGTTTCATTTTCGTTGCTTGATTCTACTCGTCGGCTTAGGTAGCCTCCACCTCAAGTTATTGTTAATTATTATGCTTGAAGCTTTTTTGGGCAAGGTCATTAAACATATACGCACACACACACACACACTCAAACATATTAATAAATAAGAAGAGAAAAACGCTGCTGCTGCTGCTTCTGTTGCTGCTGTTGAGGCGGCAGCGGCAACTTCTGTTTAGCCTGCCCAGCCACTTCTACTTTACTCTACTCTACTCTACTCTACGTTTCTTTATGTTTTAGTTCAGTTCGTTCATTCGGTCTTAATCAAGGTGAGTAACCTTGGCCTTATTTTCGAGCAGCGCACTCTTTGCCATGCGTCTGTATGTGTGTGTGTGTCTGTGTGCTCACGCATTGCCAAAAAACAAAAAAAGCGCTCACCAAAAGCGTCGCTCACGAAGGCACAGGGAGTACAAGAAAGAGAGCGCGAGCGGCAGAGGGCGAGAGCCAATTGTTGCTGCTGGCATTGTGGAAGGTCATGATTTTTTCGGCTGCTTGCGTGCATGTGTGTGTGTTAATATTCGTGAGTGACTTTACTTGACTTGCTGGCATTTGCTTTTGGCTTTGCCGAATCTGAATCTGAATCGGTTTGTGATTGTGAATGTGAATGTGAATTTAATTTCCTTGCTCTAAACTTTATGTTAAGCTTGCTTCAAAAGCTGTCTTCATTGCCACTGAATTCTTTAAGAACTAGGGCTGAGCTTTTGTAAGCTGAAAGAGTAAGTCAAGGCTTTGTAATGGGTATCTGAAGTTCGACTATTTATTGTTAGTTGGAAATTATTAAAATGCGTAGAGGAGCACGTGTTGTACCACTTGTTGCCTTTTTGAGGCCTAAATGTAAGTACATAAATCGTTGTATGTATGTATATTTGTGTATATATCTTTTTATATGTAATTTTTGTATCTCAAGCATGCATAATCAAGAGCTGAGCGTAGACACGCCACGGCATGCACTTGGCCTTGGTAAGTGCCGCTTCGTGGTCACCTTGAACCTCAATGTGCCGAATGTTGTGCTGTTGCTTTTGTGTGTTGTGGGGGCAGCTTAAAAAAAAATGTATAAAAAAATAAATGAAACCGAAACAGAAACTGAAACTGATTTGCAGTTAACGTTGAGTTGGCAGTATGTGCTTTTGCTGGATTTTCGTTCATGTTATGTTGAACTTGCCGCAAGCAACAAACAATAACAATAACAGAACCTAGAAGCCAAAAAATTAGCGGTCGCAGACCTACAAAAACAAAACGTGACTTAAGGCTAAACATAACTTCAACTACAACTACAACTTTAACTCAATGCGTCTGTGACGACTTTAAATTTAAAAGAAAAGAAAAAACAAAAAAAACGTAGACATATACATAATTTTAGAACTAGTTTTTCGTATGCACGATACATCTGCCCCGGGGTCTGAAGAACCCAAGGCCGCAAGCTTCTAAAACCTACCTATAATATACATATGTATATCTGTATGTATGTATAGAAGCACAAGTGTCTGTATGCTCAAAATCCATTTGTTTGCTTCACCATTCACGCATACCAACATGCTTGCATACGTATACGTAATATTTTCTAAGGTTGCGCTTTATCAAGCATACGCAGCGTTGTACGCTTATCAGTCACTGAAGTTGGACAAATCAACATGAGTGTGGGTTGTCCAAAAACTACAACTAAACTACAATATCATAATTGTAACCTTAGTTTGTTCCAGCTGTTTTTTATTGGAGAATTTAGGGGAATTGGCTGTCAAGTGGCTTATTCGGCTGACATTTTTATGACCAAATATTTAACTAAACGTAGATTCTGAGCACAAAGAGTGACTGAATTTAAATATGTGTCAAACTGGTTCAGTTGAAAAAAACAAAACAAATTAAACTAATAAAATAGTGTGATTAAAAAAACACGTATGCAGAAATCTAAAGAAAGATCGAATGAAAATTTGGCCAAAATAGCTTCCAGCTTTTCAATTTCTACAGGCGATAAATAAATTGCATTAAACTGTGCATTCTCATTTCGCATTTTCTCATTTTAGAAACAAAATACAGCAACAACAACAACAGAAAAGTATAGGATTGAATACTCGCACAATTACAATAGCAAAAAAAAAATAAAATGAAAAAAAAATATACTACAATATTTATGTACGTAAGTGCATAGTACATAAATGCATAGCACACACTGAGACACATACAAATGTGTGTGTATGCATATGTGTGTATAGTTGTAGCCGACATCGGCGGCATCATGCTTAGTATATATTTTGAATGGTTGCGCTTTATATTGGCCTCCGAATGTGTCTAGCTTCAATAGCAGGCCAGGGTCATGCGACACCGGGGAGGAAAAACTGACGCGAACCGACGCAAGGCACACACAGACACACACACACACACACATGCATGTAAGTGTTTTCAGTTGTGTGTGTGTGTGCCCGTTATCGGAAGAAAACGCCAAAAGCTTTACCAGCACACAGACAGCGACTGCGACTGAGACAGAGGCAGCGACGCAAGCGCGCAAATAAATACAAAGGCAACAACACGAATTTGCGCTCGCGTTCATTGCCTTTGCAAAAGTTGAGATCGCACTCGCTCTCTCCCGCTCTTGAAAACTCTCTTCTCTTATGCTTGAGCGGCATTAGAAGAGCAGTAACAATAACAAAGCTATTGGCAGGCATATGTAAAGACGTTTGCTTTTAATTGATTGCATATAGGAAGACCACAAATAACCATTCAAGTCCAGTTGAGAACAGGGAAAGAGCTTTTTTGCCTTTATCGCTCCGATAGCAACAAAAACAACTACAACAATTGCAAACAGTTTTATCACTCAGGGCTTTTATTTTATTTATTTTTTATTTGGCAAGTCTTATTTGATTTTTGATGAATTTTGTTTGCTTTGGTTTTTGATTTCGGTGGTTTTTTTCTCCTCTTTTTACGGGGTGTGGTACATGCCCAACAGCAGATTGTGAGGTTGGTCAGTGTCGTCGGGTCGTATTCGGATTCGTGCTGAAAATTGCATGAGATGCGAGCATGAGTGACCTTTGTGGATAGTTACTTTCAAACTGTGATGCATCTAATTGTTGACAAACAAAAGGGGAGTTAGAAAATACTATAAAAGCGCTAAAATTTATTACATGGTATTTGATATATCGAACTACAATATATTAACATAAAAAATCCTCTACATTTTCGAGTTGACTGAGACGCATGATCTCGGCTTGAAATGATAATTTATAAGCTTGTCACTATCTTGTCGAAGGTCTCACCCATCATTTGAATTGCCAATCTTTGGTTTTTCGCCTCGATTAGCCATAAACCAAAAAAAAAAAAAAACAACTAAAACAAAACAATATGTATTTAAGCATAAATAATAATAATAAATTTTGCGCCGTTGTTAGCAGTTTTATTGTGCCAAGAGTTGTTTCTTGCTTCTTTTGTATCGAATTTTAATTATTGGTAAATTGTAATATTGAAGCCAAAAAAAAAAAGTGGGACATTGCTCTGGCGTTAACTTTATGGAGTGGTAATACGAGAAATCGCTCTAGAAGTTAAGCACAATAAATAGTACACTTGTATGCACTTGTTGCAAAATGTAAATTCGGCAAATTAATCATCAATAGTTTAATCAAATGAAAGCAGTTAAAGTTACAAATTAATAAGCAATCAACCAAGAAATAAATAATAAAATTAAATCAATACAAATAAGCAAAAAGCAATTAAAATTGTTAAGCCTATAACTAAATCTAAAAATGTTTAAATGTAACCTTAATTTTTTAACTGTTTATTATAAACATAAAAAAAAAGATTTAAATTAAATTATATTAAATTCAGTTTGCTTTATTCAGAAGATGAATCCTGATTCGCAAGCGACAAATATTTTACTTAAATTCTCATGCTCCTCTAGATCATATGACTCATTCCATTCACCACTAAACACACAGATTTGCACTTATGTACATATATCAATTTATTTGTTTTTTTTTTTTTATATTTGTTGATTTTTTCCTGCACTTTCATGCCGTATACTATGTAATTACGTGATGACGAAATGTGAGCATAGAAAGCTTTTTGTGTTTGCCTCTTTGCCATTTGCTTCCTGCATTTTTGCACTTTTGTTTTTTTTTTTTTGCTTTATTTTTTTTGTCGAATGCAACTCCGCAATAATCGCGAATGCAACACTCGATTACAACGAACGATAGAATTCTAGAAAACAACGAGAAAAAGTTCCAACGCGGTTACACGCTGCGTATGCGCAATATGAGATGTAGATGTGTATGTGCGAGTATGTACGAGTAATATATCCAAAGATCTGTGCTATTTTCTTACCATTTGAAGCAATAATAATCCAATTTGACGTATATCCATTATGTTTCCAGTATGTATGTTGATTTTGATTAGCTTTTCGAGTTTTGTACTAAAAATAGTTGCACTTAATGCAGCTAAAATGGCTGCCTGGCAAATATTTGCATAAAAGCAAATGTAAATATTGCGTATACGTATTACGTATATATATGTATGTATTTAAGATCTACAATAACACTTTGAGGCACTGTGGGGCTGCTGGGCAGTGGGCGTGTGGGCGTGTCGAAGTCGGGGCGTCAACATTAAACAAACGATGTTAAAATACAATTACACAAGACATTTGCCAATTGCGTGGCATTTTGGCAGTGAATACAGATACAGATTCAGATTCAATTGTAACACTCACTCTTTTTCTTTCTTGTTTCACTAATTATGATGTATATATTTATTATTATTATTTGATTTGATTCAAGTTGGATATTATTAGGAAAACGAGGATGCGATTGTGCCCGGCTGTCTGTCTGTCAGTCTTGCTGGAGCAAATTGATTTCGGTTAATTAGCAACGCGTCGCGTCGGTGGGGTGAGGAGAAGGGGTGGCAGCGACGCGCGCGTTCACGCTGCAGTTACAATTACGTTTGGGAAATTGATTTTGCTTTTGTTTTGGACGAAGGTTTTTTCTATTTTCTGTTGCTGCTGATCGACTGTGTTGCCCTCTTCGGAATTTGCGACCGTCCGTTACAGCAGTCAGTTGAAGACTAAACGCAAGCGAACGCGTTATTTTTGCACACAGCAGTGCAGTGAGGCACACATACAGCCAGACAAGCACACACACTCGCACACACACAGAGAAACGTTCACAGTGGCAGAGACACGCGCGCGTCCGCTCAAGTTCATGCTCTGAACTTCAAAGCTCAGTTACCTTCATGCACGTTCCTCTGCTTGTGTGTGTGAGTGAGCATAAACGTGAATGCTCACCAAATGAGAGTGATGTGAGAGTGAGCAGTGAGAGTGTATCCGCATGACACACGTTGTTGCTTTTGCACTTAAGAGAGCGAAAGTGTGTATTATACGAGTGCAATTGCTGTGTTACAGTTGCAATCAAGAGAAAAAAATTAAAGAGAGACAGAGAGCATAAGTGTACGAATCCTTTTAATATGCGCAGGCATGCTATTGGTATCAAACATAAAAAATGCTTACAATTGGTAAAAACTTAAACTTTGTTATTTTAACTGTATGGAAACACTCCAAGCTGACATTGTGGCTTTTTTTCTTAGATAAGATAAACCTTTGAAGTGAGAAGCTGGACAGATGTTATCTATGTAGTCTTCAAGGAGGTCGGTACTTTGGGCAATCCAAACTCATCCGTTTCAATGGTGCTCTGTTAAAGTAGAAGATATTGCATTACTCATTTATGAAGTATACGTTATATTTCTCTTGCATACCTTTCCAGGTACGATGCTGTCGGCACCTGGCTCTCTGTCAGGCGCTTCAGGCGCCTTAGTAACGTCATCTAAATAGCTGGTATCATCGTCCAAGGCGATCTCATCGCCCAAGGCATCAAGTTCGGCCTGCAAATCATCGTCATCCACATCGGGCATTCCATAGGTGCGTCCCATTGCCTCCTGCACCTCATCGGCCTGCTCCAGCATATCGGCCATGTCGTCCTGCATGTCCTGTATAACAATGCGTTATTAGAATTCCATTTATACTACAATTTTATAACTCACTTCAATTTGATCAATGTTGATCTTTTTGTATTCCGTTTTCATTTGCTTGACGCCATCCTTCATGGCAGCCACTGTGGCCTGAGTATCCTTGAGAGACTGTGCCGCATAGTTTGCCTGTTCCATGTTGAAGGATTGATTGCGCAGAGATTCGGCTTGTTGTTCATAGCTGCGAATCAAAAAACGCAATTATTTTATTGACCCTGTTTACAAGACTTTAAATCCATACGCCTTCTTTTGTTTAAGCACACGCAGCGCCCTTTGTTTTACTGAATTTTTAGCTGGTGACTCGCGCATTTTGCTCATCTGCTCGCGATATTTTCGCAGCTCTGTTTCCAGCTTCGCAATCTTCTCCTCAATGTTGGCAGCCCGAGCATCCACCTTTAATGATCCAATAAATAAATATTATAATAAAAATTCTCCTTTGTTTTTCAGTGCAACTTACGCCTGAAATGCAGTCATTTAGACTTGGACCAGGTTCTTTGGGTTTTCCACGTCCAAAAAGTCGATTCATTGTTTAAGTAAGCTTTTCGCAACGTAGCGTAAAAATTAAAGAATTTGTTAATTCTTTGTAAAATATTTTTTACAAATTTGCGTAAATTTTGTTTGATGACTAATTGGGGCTGCCACCCTACATAATTTCCCGATCTGGCAACTTGTTCTGATTGGGGCTGCCACCCAACAGAATTTCCGGATCTGGCAACTTGTTCTAATTTAATAAAATAAAAAATTCAGTTGCAACTTTGAAAATTTGACTAAATTGGAGTTTTCTCTTATTTTTGAAGCTAGAATTTTTTAAATTATTGCAGAATATTTGTTGGAATTTTCTCGATTTTATGATATTTTTATTTTTTTAACTTCTCTTAAATTTGGTTGACGACTTTAAAATCTTCACTTATATTTAGATATATTTTTTTTCGAATTTTAAATTTTCATCAAAATTTTAGCTAATTTCAAAATTATTGCAATTTTAAAAACTGCATGAACTAAAAATAAAAAATTTCAAATTGCTACAGAAATTTCCCGATCTGGCAACTTGTTCTAATTTAATAAAATAAAAAATTCAGTTGCAACTTGCGTGTTGTGTGCAAAAGTTGTTTCAGTCGCGATTTAGGCTTTCTTATAAAAGCACGCGTGCACAATACTTGCAACAAATATATTTTTTTTTTAGTTTTGCGAGCAACAGACAAGTGGAAAATGATATGAAATGAAACTGTAAGCGTAATACCTGACAACGCAACTGCTACTGATAAGTATTAATCAAGGAAAATGATAGTTGCAAATAATGCTAAATATAACCAACGAGCAGCAACACCGTGAACTGTGTTATTAAATCATTTGTGCATGTGTGTGTGTCGCCTTTATTCAATTGGCGAAAATTCAATAATTGCACACACTCGTCCTCCCGGCCTTTTGACGTCACACCAAAGCGACAGCTGTTTTCGTGACGCGTTAGGGAAAATGTCGCACTTCGTTGTTGCTGCCAGTAACTAAACGATTCAACTTAACGAAAGTGCATCATGGATAGTTCCATGTACTACAAAGCTGTGCGCGACAGCGCTGCCACAGATGCTGCTTTGGTCAGCAGCAGCAGCGAATTCGCCGTCGACGTTAGCGTCACAACGTCGGCTACACCACGCGTCGAGGATGGCGTCTCTATGGATAATTTCTATCCGGCTTTGGTTCAATGCTTTGGCATTATTATATGTGGGTAAGTAATACAGGTTGTTCCGCCCACGCATTCGTGAGTTCACGGACAGTGCACCTTGAACTTTAGCTGTCTTTGTCTGAGAATTCATTTGCACTGTTTGTTGTTATTATTTGCGTTCCGTTCATTATCAGGTTTTCAGTTTAAAACTCTTCTAGTTCTTTATTGACTTGTTGTCAGGTTTACTTAGTCCAAAACAAACTCTAGTTGTTATTGTTTATTATTATATCATTATTGGTCACGCGCTCGTTCAATGACCGCTTTGAATTCATTATCTGTCTCTTATTTCCTTGATTCATCAGCATAAAAATTGGCAAAAGTGAAAGAAAACGTACACTAATTTTAAACGATTACGAGTACTTCAGTTAAATTATTCTTTCGTTTAATTAATGCATTTGCACTGTGGGATTTTCAATTGCTTTACATATATGTATACATACATTTATGTCTTCAATTTCCCCATTAGTCATGTATTAAATCGTTGGCATGCTGAACGGATATCCCCATTGAGTTGTTGGGTATAAACACGTTTAATTAAATGCAGCAACTACGCTTTTAGATTCGAAATTTGAAGTTAAAGATGACTTAAATGTCGGTCATAAATCGTTACTAATTTTGTAGTGCACAAAGCCGTGAAGCGTGAAAATTGCCGTCAGTCTAAAAAAGATTTGCAACACGGCAGCCCAAATGATAAATGATTGTTATGCAAAATAACACCAAAACAATTACAATGCAAAATCAACAAAAACACAAACAATAGAAACTTATTTACTAGTACTAGTTACATTTTAAATTCATATGCCCCCGCAAAGGCGATTGTGAAATATTTAAGCTTAACTACTAATTGCAATAAGCGAAAGTAAAAACGTTTAGAGAGTGAGATAAATAATAACATAACACACAGATACACAGACACACAGACACTCTAACAATTACAAATGACCTTGCAACGGTTGCCAGTAAACAAAATCGATCAACTTCGATTGTTGCATTAAGCGATTGTATAATCGCCAATCGACTGACAATGCAATTACGTATGCATGTATGTGTGCATGTATTAACATATATGTATACAGTGGGACCTCGATAAACAAATTGCAGCTTAAATTTAAAAACATCAAATCAATTGATTTTGGTGTAAGCTTGAAACATAAAATTGTGATACAAAAGGGAAAAGGTGAAGAGAAAGCAACTTAAGAAATTTTAAATGTACGATAGACCCCATTTAAGGACACTTCTTTGTATCTTAAGTTAAAAAAAAACATACTTATTTATATATTTCATTTGATCAACTATTTTTTTTGAACAATAGAATTTATATTTTAATCTTATTTGATGTCTGACTGTACATTTACTCTTATATGTTTATTTATGTTATTACTACTATTGATTTATGCATGTCTGACTTTCTATAAAATAGTATAGGTATGCTCAGCTGCTTTAAGTGTAGAATCTAAACACTGTAGATGCACGCGACTGCTGTAAAAGCAAATTAATTTGTTGCTGCAATCAATTAGACAACAACAATTTTAAAACCATATTATTATTATTGTTCTATTCTATCTATATCATTACGCGATCGAAACGTAATGTGTATTATATGATTTTCCAAACCGATTGAAATATAAATGACATGCATTGTAATACTCTAGCAAGAGGGTATTACAACTTGTCACGATTCGTGCACTGACCTATGAAATATGCACATACGTTGTGTCGTAATATTTATTACTCATCTGGCTAACAGATGAGTACTGCTGTTAAGTCCCATTTGTATCTGGAAACCCAAAAATGGGGAATATTTCATCAAAATGGGAAATTATAATTTTTGAAAACTACAATGGAAAATGCTCTGTTATTTATTAATCTATTTGTTGGTTATTTAATTATAGTTACTTATTTAATTTTATTTTAAATAATGTCAATGATATTTGTGGTCCTAACAACAGTTTTGATTCAAATCTTGTCAGGATTGGAATAAAAACACTTAAGATATGCTAATAAGAACATGCTAACAATTTTCAATTAAAAAAGAACAGACTATAAACTGATTTTAGAACTATGGTTTAAAGGTGAAACATCTAAGAATTCACCGTAGATTACGAATTTTTGTTACCATTATTCAATTTTTTTGTGCCCTTACAAATCGATTCACTCTAATGCACATATACACATTTTACTGCTGTATGTCAAGAAATATTTCCTTATAATACTAAATTTTTCGAAACATATGTTAGGTGTACACAAACTGTGCTCACTTTCCTTGAATTTAAGACCTAGTTTGGGTAAATAAGTGCCACAATCTGCACAGCTGTTTTCGTTATGGGGGACTGCGGAATTTTAGACTGATGAAAAAATATATTAATTTATATATACGCAAATGTTTGTAGGTAGATGCCTCGATTCATGGTATTCATGTTATTATCAAGAGTCCAGCTGCAATTAGTCAGAGCTCCAATCGACGCAACGCTGCGGACAAGCACGTGACCAGCCCTCACATGAGTTCATATGCAGCCCACAGAACGCATTACTCTGGGGATCCATTTAAATTATAGAAACACTTGTACTACAATCTACTTAGCTGAATAAACAAATTCCATCAGCAATGCTTATATGCATATGCGAGTATGCATATTGTATTCATAGTTGAGTGAAATACGTGGGGATTACGCAAATTACTTACTACCAATTAAAAAAAACCGAATAATATATAGATCATGACTGTGGGTAAATTTTACACAAGTAATAGTTATACAATTGATAATTAAAGTGCATCTGGTTTTCGCTTTTATTATAAATGAAATTCCACACTTGTTAGAATTAATATAGATATTTTCCTTATCAATTATTATAATATAGAGAGACAACAAACTAATCAGAAACGCGTGGCGAAAAGTTCACTTTGTTGAACTAAAATATGTGTCATTATTTTTAAAACAAGTCTCCATTTAAATACAGAATAAAAACACAACATTTATTTAAAATGAGATACTAAATAAATCGTTGAGTATTATTTAACGTTGCTTGTCATTAAATTAAAAATTAAAATTGAATTAAAAGTGTGATTAATCTTAAGCATGCCCAGTAAATATCGTCATCAACTAGTTCAGGTTTTTATTTATTTTTTTTGGGAAGGGGAAGTACTCCAGTTTCTCATCCATTGGAGAACCAGCTCTTTAAAGCCTGTTGTATATTTATTCATACACATTTATCTTTTTTTTGCTTTGGCGGAACAAACAAAAGCAACATTAACAAACTTTATTGGTTAATATTCCAAATGAAATGCAAAACTGGTTTCATCTTATAACTTGCATTTGTGACATGCTCACGTGACATTTTGTTGTGTTGCATGTTGGTGTTGCGTGTGTATCCGTTTTCACCAGACAGTTCCGCAGTACAATATATGCATTTAAATCAGAACGAGAATTATTAAAAAGGGGTGTGACATGATATCATAATTAACTGTATTTTATTTACATTTTTACAGCTACATAGCTGGACGCTTTAAGATCATAAGCAATGCGGAAACTAAAGGATTGGCCACATTTGTGGGCACCTTTGCCCTGCCCTCACTGATCTTACTGTCGCTGGTGAAACTCAACTGGAGTGCCGTCAATTGGACCTTTATGCTGGCCATGCTCATCTCGAAAGCAATTGTTTTCTTTGCCGTGCTCGTCATTAGTCTGCTGGTTGCTCGACCTTTGAACTATGCCCGTGCTGGCTTGATGGCAATCTTTTGCACGCAGAGCAACGATTTTGCCATTGGATATCCAATAGGTAACTACTACAGCTATTGCCAATTGAGCTATATCTAATATCTTTGATTCATTTTAGTTATGGCTCTTTACGAGAAAGTGCATCCAGAGTATGCTTCGTATTTGTATCTAATGGCGCCTATTTCATTGGCCATTCTGAATCCCATTGGTTTGGTACTCATGGAAATCAGCAAGATTATCAAAAACAAGGAGGAAGTTACTAGGAATCCGCCACTCTGTCCGGAAACCTGTCCCGCTGAGCAATTGAGCAAACAACGTCGTTTCCTGGGCGAGCATTCAATTCTGGTTTGGAACACTGTTAAGTCGTTGTTCTTCAATCCATTGCTGTTGATGACTCTGCTCGGTGTCGCTGGTGGCTTTTTGTTTCCCAATGGTCTGCCTGAAATGGTGGCCGGTGTGTTGCGCGTCTTCGGACAGAGTTTCTCAGCCACAGCTCTCTTCCTTTTGGGCCTGAAAATTGTAGGCGGCGGCTCTGGCGCGGAACGCAAAACCATGGGCATGGGATCGTTGCTGCCCAGTGTGCTGATATTGGTCAAGATGTGAGTACTATCAAGATTCACTAATTATCAGAGGACGCAAAGATAAGAAATGAAACCTGAAAAAATAATATGAACAATAAGAAACTTCAGTTATATTATACAAAAATTATTACTTTTTATTATTTAAACAATTTTGTTATTATTTGAATAGTGCAGTTTTTAATAAATTTAATTTAAAAATTATACAATGATTTCTAAGTAAAATATGGAATTAATTTTTTATTTTATATATTTATTTATTTATTAAAATATTTAATAATCAATAAATAATTTGCTAAATATCATATATATATTTCTAGCTTGGTCCTACCTCTGGTCTGCCGTCAGACTGTCAACATTATTCAGGCTGGCGATAACTTCAATGACACCACTGAGTTGAGTACTTTTGGCTTTCTTTATGGCACTTTTCCCGCAGCTCCCGGTGCCTTTGTCATTGCAACGCAGTATAACGTTGAAGTGGAGCTGGTGAGCAGTATTTAAGCCTCAATTCAGAAGCAAATAATTAACTGAAATTAATTTACTCGTTGTAGATCGCACGCAGCATGGTGTTGTGTACATTTATCTCTGCTCCACTTATGTTTATCTCGGCCAAGATGATATCATTGACAAATTTAAAGCCCTTGGACTATTTGCATGAGCTGGATGCATTCTCCTTTGACATAAGCGTTGCTGGCGCAGCAGCCTGTTGCTGGATGTTGGCTCTGTTGATTATTACCAAGCGGTTTAAACGCATGCCACAACGCATTACAGCCTGTCTGGTGTTGTCACAGGTAAATCACATTGCATTTATTAAAAAATATTAAAAATATTTATGCATATTTCCTATAGTTAATGTGCTGCATTGGCGTCATACTCTGGTCAAAGCTGGGTCATGTGGAACGCTGGCCTTTGTATCTGCAATTCTTTTTATTTAACATCGGCACCTACAGTTCCCGCCTGTGGACAGCGCTTTTGGCCATCACGCTGCTCTTTTTGCAGTGTCGCAGCTTGTGTTTCGTGCTCAAACTATGGCCGTATATGGTAAATGCCATTGAAAATGTCTTAAAATATACCAATTTATTGATTGCTTCTTTTAATTCCAGCTGATTTTTGCCTGGGGTGTACCCGCTGTCATTTCCGGTCTGCTGATTGCCTTTGATTCCAAATCTATGCCCAGCGAGAAAAAAAATCCCAGCTTTCAATACGGCAATGCACAAGCGGCAATTGCCGTATTCATGCTCGTCATGTGTTTCATAGGTGCGTAATATATACTACATAGATAATGTTATCCTTTGACGATTCCCACATGATGACAGCATACAAAGCGTTGACGCGTTAAGACAGCTTCACACGCCGCAAGGTGTTGCAAGCTTACAATGATGCACGTAAAGTTTTCAATCTGAAACTTAATGTGGACTAAAGAAGCGCTAACGATTTTGACATAAGACTAATCTGAACGTCTTGTATTATATTTTACAGTCACTGTGGGCTGCCTGGTGTTGCAACAGCGTTACAAGAAGCGATATGAAAAGTACTTGACTTATACGCGTGAGTTGTCCAATCCGGATTCGGGTATGCCTTTTAATGTCAAAACTTTTAATCTTAAATCAAACTTGTTTACTTTCTAGCACCTTCAGATTTGCACTCGACCGTTTCGACAGCCAATTTGCTGGCCAACGTGGATCGTTCCTCGATCAGACAAAGCGCGCGCACCACATCCTATTCGTCCTCGTCGGATGATGATGACATCATACCCACAGCAGACGTGACAGTCCAAAGATCCAACGGAGGTTGTGGTTCCGGCAGTGGCAACTGTTGTTCGGGCTCAGCGGTGACCACGCCCACAACAGCATCTACAGTTGTTATGGACATCGAAGATCTTTTAAATCGTAGTCGCCAACGAAACGTAATGGATCCCAAAGATCTGGACAAAATCGATACGGCACCTCCAACTGAATCGTATGCTAATGATTGATTTCAATTGCTTGCAACAATTTATATTGATTCTCTTTCCTGTTGCAGCCACATGTGCAGCAGCTCGTACAACTGCGGTCCGAGCACCTCGCGTCAAGGTTGCCAGAACATCATAGAACGTTATGAGGAGCAGACGCGCAGCGGTTTGGAGCCGTTGGAGCACACGAGCGACTGCGATGAGCATCAAACATTGAAACACACAATCCTATTGATAATTCTGTTGTGCTCAATGTTTGTCGGCTTGGCGGTATCGATTTGGACGCTGGTCATGGAGGGCATGTCGGGTATCTATTTGGAATTGAGTTTTCTCGATGCGTTCCTTAACTTTGGCCAAGGTTTAATTGTGTTGGCCGTTTTCATAAGCGATACGGGCGAGTTACTAATGCCGCTGATCAAATTCTGGCGAAAGATATGGTAGGTTCAATACTTACCCTAAGACTTTTAGCTGTTACTAATATCCACATCGTTTTAGGTATGGCGCCAATGTGGTCAGTCTACCCCACTGGTCGAGTCTGCGTCCAGATACCAAACAAATTTGCGAGCAATTTCGCAATCATCATTTGGAGAATTGCAAAAAGGATATTGCTAAGGACAGAAGGCGAGTATTTCCAATACTTATTGCATGTCTTGTCATTAAAGTTTCAAAAGAACGTAGCGAAATTTAAATTCCATACAAAATAATTATTACATCAATTTACTTATTATCCATTCAATTGAATTGACATTCTATTAACCATTTTAATTGTAATTGCTTTCAGCAGATGGCGCATACGAGTTTATCGCAAGGTCTTCTATGGCAGCGAGTTTGTCAGTTGGCTTATTGAGGTTGGCCTTTCAAAGGATCGCATGGAGGCTGTGCATTATGCACGTCATCTCGTTGATGGTCGCGTGCTGCGACACATTAATAATGTCTATCATTTCGAGGATAAACAATTGCTTTACAACTTCTGCAGTCGCATCTAGGCGACTCAAGTGGAGGATGATGCAACTACGCCAAAATATAGTTTGTTTTATTTGTATTAAGAGGAAATCATGTAATTTGTGTGCTGTGATTGTACGCTAGGAACACACACACTCACACTCTCTCCCACACACTCGTACTGTCAGCCATGCGTTAGGAGTGTGTATAAGAATGTCTGTGTGTTGTGTGTTTGTTAGAATGTCCGTGTCTATGTGCACGTAAACGTGTATAGTGAAAATGTTTATTGCCTATTTATACAAAACGAAGAACTAGCTTTTCGCATTGTTAATAAACTAAGTAGATAGTGAATTTAGAAGCTAAACTTTGAGCTATAGTGCAATAATCTAGACTAGTTAATACATACCTAAAATTATAAACAAAACATAAAAAAAAAACGCTAAGCTTGTTTGTCACGAGCAAACAAAACAAAAGAATCGTACAAATACTGTGCATAAAACGTGTGAATTCATACAATATACAAAAATCTCTGACTAAATCGAAAACAAAAACATACATACAATATACATTATAAATTGTAAACAATACACAAATGAATAAATAAATAGATATATACATAAATATATATACCTCATGCCGTGAGGCGCTTAAAAATTAAAAATGCATTTGTGTCGTATTCGTATTTCAATTTCTTCAATTTTAGTTCAATTTCAGGCTCAGTTTGCTTAAAGCTATTTGCATTTTTTACACACACACACACACACACATAGCTAAAGAAACTTGTATCTATGTACATCTTGTGGCTCTTTTTTTTTGTTGTTTTCGTTTGTTTTGGTGTGCACGCGTTTAACAATTTGCGGCTGCGTGTTTGTAATTCCAATGGGGCTTTCAGTTCCGTCCCGTTTTAATGGGCCCCTGTCTGCCAGCGTGGGCATCCACACCATCCATCGATGGGAATGAATTTACGTTTTGGACGCTCTATTGATAAAATGTTAATTGTAAAGAGACTGTCAATTGGCTTATCGACCATTAAAATGCCGCGGATGATGTCCTATGTTTTGATATTTAAAACTTGGTGCTTATTATTTTATTATTTTGGATGTGCGCCTTTATAAGAAGAAGCCTCTGCCTCAATTAAAATTCTTTGTTGTTTGTTATGCAAAATAGTCAGAGCTTCGCGGCATTTCTTTAAAATGCAATGCATTCCAATGAATTGCATCTGACTGCTTGCCGCAGCTTCCGTTTGCCACCCGGCTGCAGTTTATATGCAGTTCACGTCACAGCGAGTGCACGGAATAAGCAACAACAGTTGTTGAATGCCATTCGATTCATTATGACCCAACCTCACACTAGTTTCATTTCTTGGAATCAGTATCAAACTTATACGCAAATGGTGGCACTGCCCAGGAGGGACATGAGACTATCGGGTGCCATCATTCAAAAGTATATCTTATCTAAAGGATGTTGACAATATACTCAATTGGGACTTCCTCAACTAACGTTGTCATATTTTACCACCAATTATCAGCTATAAACCATTATTACGAGTACTTTTGCATTCTTCAGTAAGCTAAATTCCAATATGTTATTGTGTTTACCAGGTAAAATGAAGTCACCATTTATAGTTATTAAAAAAAAATTATAGATAACAATTGCTTAATTAAAAATTACTACATTTATAAATATTTAAATCTATTAAAAATATTTTGAATACAAATGTATATTTTATTTTATATATGTTATCTATATATCCGAATAACTAGTTAAATAGAGGAGAGCGGATATCTTCTAACATACACTCTTGACTTTTGACTGACATTGGAATCTATTTTACTAGACTTTGGTTGCAAATATTTGCCAGTCTGGCACTACCAAATGACTAATAAAACTCGATAATACTCTTACGTAGAGTGCTTTAAACTTGATACGTCATATGCAATTGCATAAATGAAGACAAAGGTAGGAGTATGAGCATTTTTTTTTCTCACAACGAGATCCTGTGTATATTTAAAAAGAAGATGATTATACTTACGTCATTTCTGCGGTGACTTAAATCATAGACTGAATTAGAAAAATATATCATATAGTTTTATAAAGAAGCGATTGCAAATGTTAGTTTTATTAAATAGCATTAGATCATATAACCAACTTAGAAATAATGAATCTTTTACAATGTGTTCTTTGTCATAGTTCATCTTTATAGAGGGTACTCAGCCATCGGTATTCTTAAAATAGCGACTCCTTCCTGTTACTTTCGTAAGCCGTAATATTGCAAGTTGTATCTTGTTTGCAGACTGATTTATTTGTTTAAAAAACAAGTGCAGGTCTTGAAATGATTCAGAGAAATGACAATCTATCAAACATTTCACTTCAGCAGTAATCAAAGTTATCTGAAATTACTTTATGTAGGGGATTTTATTATAGACAAGAATATGTATATAGTTGAAACTAACTATAGAGGCAATTTTAATCTTCATTATCTGATTGACTAATCTAGTTGTCCAAGTGCTCGTCAAACATTCCAAGAGGAAGAGTTGCCATAGTCCAATCATTAATCAAGCACTTTAGGGACCTAGTTAGGGTGCAAATAAATGAATAGACCAGCAAATAATACGTTATTATTTATGAATTTAATTTTGCAAACTGATGTTTACTGAACTTGTAGTGGGGAGGAGGGTCAAAGGTCAGTCAACTGCTGGAGCCACGCAAGCTGCCAAAAAGCCATTTTTATGTGTCCCACAAAAAGGCGACATAGAAACATAACAAAAACAACACTTCTGACGCATAAAGCTCTCAATTTTGGTCTTCTCAATTAGCAGGAAGGCATAAAGATATCAAGGGATATAAATTCCCAGAACTCGTAAGGCCCACTCAAAGTCACAGTTCGTGTTTGCCTTTTGTATTGTGTTGGTCTCCCTCAAATTAGCTAAAAATAGTCGCCTGCGGTTCTCTACGGCGATATTCATACCGCTGCAGGATGTCCTCGGTTGAGGCATGCAGCAGGACGACGCGACGTCAGCATCCACAGGCTCATAAATTTGTTAGCCACTCACACTGACTCACATCCTGAGTGTCACTGTAGGCCTTCATCTCTAGCGGCATTAACAATTACACACATACACACACATTGCGCATACGACGTGTGGTCGTCGTTTCTCCCTTAAATGGACCGCAGTCGCCGTCGCTGTCGCTGTCGCCGTCAACGACAACGTTACCGTCAGCGTTAACTGCGGCGTCTTTGTGCTCACTTCCGTTTCGCTTTACGGGTAATATCGCATTTAGAATGCATTACGTATGCGCGTCTTTGATCTGAAATCAAGCATTTCTCCGAGCCCATTGCAATGAGTTTGCATTTGATTTGATTACTGCGCTTATAAATGTGCAAATGATTTAATAAGTACTATATTGCTATGATATTTACAAACCGCTGCGGCACGAACTGTTCATCGAAAAATATTACAAAATCAAAAACAATTTTATTGCTTATGTTTCGACCAGCAAGAACAAATCAACTACCCAATGTGACTAATAAATACTCTGCATTTCTTATTTTACATACAGTCAGGAACAAAAGAATTTTGCTAAGTTTAAGTTACAAACTTGATATTTTAACAATTAATAATTTTATTGATACACGGTAATGTAATTCCGTAAATACATTAAAAGTGCACCTACTTGCTTTTTATTTTTTAAACGTTTCCTAATATCTTTAGGTAATAGTAAAAAATAAGAGAAAAATAAGAAACTTTAAGATAAGATAGAATTTTGTTCAAATAAACGTCAAATTTTTTAAATAACGTATTTGAAGCGATTTAATATAGAATGCACAGATCTTTAATTGACTTGATCGTTTGGTTATCTTTTTGAAACTGTTTTAATCTCCAACCTGGTCGACATAGAAAGCTTTTTAGGTGTAATATCAAGCTCATTAAATGTCTGTTGATTACAATTATCCTTATCAAACAATATCAATATCATTAGCCCGTGGGAGCGTTCATCACTTGGAGCAGCTGTTACTACGACTTTGTTGTAACTCATTTGATGGTTGACTTTGCCAATATGGTTTTATTTATAGCTAAATTTATAGAGTATTCTAATATTAAAAATTCGCCCAACTATTTCGCCCGCACACGCGTTTGCTGCCGCAGTTGACGCCAGCGTTGACGTTGACGTCGACGTCGCGACGCGTCGTCCGGCAGTAGCTGCGCATTTCGAATGCCAGGGCCGAAGTTTAAGGGAGGCCGACCACCAGCAGCGTAGTTAGCGACCCGACGCGTCGCTAACACTTGCCGACCTGTGCCGAAGTCGTCGTGTGCCAACTGTTGAGCTTTGCTGTCGCAGTCGCAGTCGCAGTCACAGTCGCTGTTGCTGTCGGCGTCGGCAAGGAACTCTGCCACCCACTAGATTTGCGGTTAATAGAAACAGCAGCCGACAGTTGCAGAGCAGCCGGCGCCGTTGTCGTCAACGTTTGTCGCAGTCGTTATCGCCGTCGTTGTCATCAGTGCTGTCGTCGTCGTTGTAGTTGACTTTTCGGTTCGTCAATATAAATCGACGACTCGTTGCAGACGGTGCATGAAACGTAAAGCACGGAGACGTTGCATCGTAGTGCTAAAGAAATATATAAAAGTGCTCCTATAAATCGCGCGTGCGTAACTCTTGAAAAATATTTGTGACCTGTTGTGGCCAATCCCTGCTTAATGATCAGATTAACTGGCCAAATAGCATTCGATCATTAGCTCGAAACTAGTTTCCAGTTTCCATTCGAGTGTCACAGTGGCAGCTGGACTTTACAGCTTAAACAGTTGACCATTTCAAAAATAATTAAATAAATATTTGTGGCACGAGTTTCCAAATGGAAAACACAATTGCCACAATGGCATACACTGCCACAACACCTGCAGTGGAAATGTTTAACACTACAAATAGTACAGTTTCGGTTGAATCAAAATTATATGAGAATCCCAGAAGATTGATTAGCAGTCTTATTGTATTGGGACTCGGAGTGCTGGGCAACTCTTTGGCTCTAATTATTTTGGCGCGTAAAAAGCACAACAAAAACAGCAAATACACGTTCATGTTGCGGTAAGTTAATAAATGCGCATATGCACGCATACACATACACATACACATGCAATTGGTGTGTGGTAATAGTTGTCAAGTGTTGCGAGTTCATGGCAGTTGTTGAGGTTTATTCAACTTTGCTAGACATTGTGCGGGTCCGATTTGCATTTGAGCCAACATCGATTCGTCAATCGGCAATATACAATTTCAATTGCGTCTATCTTATCTGTACGGTGCGGATTTAGCTACAACTACAAGTATCTAAATGTATCCGAGCAAACCAGATATTAGATAACAGACTAAGTTATGAGCATATTCCTTCATTTATCATCGTAAGATCCTATTAAGTTAAGTCCTCGCTGCCAGCATCAATTTTCGCATTGAATTTAATTTACGCTTGAACAATAAACAAATCAGTAAACTGCGTAGAACAGCAATTTGAGAATACTTCATAAATTCCACCCCATCGCATCTACTCATCATCTAATAAAATTATCCTTGCCGTGCTCGTGTGTGTTCTCGAGTGACAAGACAGCTTTTGATCTTGGCTTAATTTGATTGATGAATATGTGTGCTAGGATTGGCACTTGACTTTGCATTATTTATAGACAGTACTGTTATGCCCTCAAGAGGCGAATTTACTCATGAATTGTTCTTGTTGTTGTTGCTGTCCATTGATTTCGCAAATTTCCTTTAAATGTTTTCACTTGTCAATTGCAATCGCCATAATGAAAAATCTTGCATTCAGTTTGTATACACAAAAAGTTTACAGTTCAACCATAAATTGTAATTTGTAATTACAATTTGCGACTTAATCTATAGATGCGAGTATGTGTAAACATATATAGTATTTGGGATAAACGCGTTGTTGATGTTATGCGGTTACACAAATGTTCAAATGTTTAGTTCAACAATTACCTAAAGCATTCCCCTGATATTTAGTTTTGTCGCTCTCCCTCCAAAATGTAAACCACACAAATTTAAATTTCTTTAGACACTAGAAAGCTAAAAAAAAAAAAAAATTATTCACTGCTGAGACAAATGATTTTACTATGACATTTTCCAATGACATTCCATTTTTCTTAGTTCTGGAAAAAAACCATATTGTGCTTTTGCAGAGACAGACAAAGTGTTTGTATTTTTTTCTCAAAATAGTTAGTATTACTAAAAAAAAATACTCTCATAAAATACTCTTTCATCCTCTACTTTGCCTATCAATAGAGATAATATATCATTTTATCAGTTAAACTGTATCTCATATATTTCTCTTTTTAAATGCATTTCTAATGCAACTTCCCAAGTGGAGGGAGCAATCTGTCAAATAGCGATGTATCTATTAATACACTTTTCTAAATATAAATTCTATACAAAGGAAGTTTAAAAATGATTTACATAGAATTTTTATAGAAGCACAGCTATGTTTCACAGCTTAATTTAAAAATAATAAATATGAAAACGTTTCATCAAATATGAATCATATGTACTATAAATGTGAATTATTGCGATCTTCATATGATATTTTATTAATATGTTTATTTATTTTAATTTTATGATACAATCCGTATTTTCGAACTGTGCGAAAAGTTTGATTGCCTGTGTGATTGATATTATTTTATAATTCTTAAGTTTATATTGTGTAAATTTTAAAGTAAATATAATATTCCAAATTTTTTTCTAAATTTAAAATCATTAAATCATAAACTTAAATTTAATTTACATAAAATAAACATTGTTGCAGTATAGAACACTATTAGAATACGAAAGTACGTACATTTTTAGCTAGACTGTCGAATGTTTTTATTGATAGATAGTGATAAGGTTATAATTGTATAAAAAACAGTAGTGTAGTGACAGATATCTAGGCTAAAAGAAACATAAATAAAACAAAGCAAACCTCTGTTCCGGATATTGAGGAACTACTCAACGGTAATAAAAGCTCGTTACCAACTTGTGCCTGGTCAGTTCAAGTTGGCCAAGTGTGCGAATACGACGCAATTTTCAGGCAATCGATAAGGTTAAGCGATTTATAAGTGTGACATCATTAAACGAATTTATTGTGTGGAAAACTTTAATTGCAATATTTACGAGCCCAAAAGGCCTAGAGAAATGTTGAGCACAAGCACGGCCTTTACACATCCGAGCACGTCTTCAAAGGCAACGCTCTCCTAAGCTAATTTATTGACCTGTTCACAAAATCTCACTAACCCCACTTCCTTTCTTTTCCCACTTCCCTTTAGCTGCCTGGCCACAAATGATTTGGTTGGTTTGTTGGGCATGTTTACGGCAGCTCTGCTCAATAGCATTTTTAAAGTGGAGGAGCAGTCGCAGTCTGTTGTGCATCTCAACTGTATTGCCCATGTGGTATGGCGTTTCTTTGGCGTCAGCTCCGGCTGTATTGCCGCCGTAATGGCCGCCGAACGTTGCATGGCCCTGGCACGTCCCTTCATTTATCACAAGGTAAGTTCTAGAAATCTACAAGCAATTGCTTAAATTTAAAGTGGACATTTTGACTGCAGCACATCACCTACGAGCTGATCCAGAGGACCATTCAATGCATTCTTGTGGTTGCGCTCATTGTCACATTTCTACCATTTTTTGGCTTTGGCGCCTACATTGATAAATCGAATCCGGATAAATTACAGTGCATACGATATCGAGATGCGACTGGTATAATGAACAACTCCTACTCTATATTATTTATGGTTTTTGGTAAGAATCATCTATGTCATTCCTTTCTTTTCTCCGACAATAGCTTATTCTTCTCATTATCTCCACAGGTTGTTTATTGGCCGTTGTGATTGTCGTTTGCAATTTGTTTGTGGCACGCGTATTGTGGATTGTCGGACGCAGTCGGACAACTAAGCGTCATATGCATTACAATCTGGTCAACAGGGAGCAGAGTGTGCGCAGCATCGATCCGGAGACCAGCAGCGGCACAACGCTCTACCAGACCCAGTTCAGTAATCACAATGTCCCTCCGCCACGTCAGTTCCATCACAGCAACAGCGTGACCATGACGTCACAAACATCACCCGATGAGATTAAGTTTGCCAAGCTAATGGCATTCCTGAGCTTATCCTTTGTCATTTGCTGGATGCCACAAATGGTTAGTATCAGAAAAAAAATAAAGACATTCTCATACAATTGTAGTTATACTCAGTACTCAAAGTATATAAGAGTGATATTACTTACAATCTAAAAGTAAATTTCTTCCGATTGATCGACAACCCGAATCTTTTTCTTTTCGATAATTACATCACAACTTATAACTTTGTTAAAACTTAACTGATTTTTATCATTTTTTATACCCGTTACCTAAAAATTATCGGACAAGTAGAACGGGAGTATTAGCTAACCAAAGTTATTAGTAAATAAATTAATCAAATCTATACAATCACCTAAAAGTATGCAGTAGTTTTTATTAGATAGTAATTTAAAGTACTTTTATATAAATAGCCTTTCCCACTTGTTATACCCGTTCTTAAAAAATAAGTAAAAGGGTATATTTGTTCGTTGGAATGTATGTAACGGGGAGAAGTAGGCTTCTGCGATCCCATAAAATATATATATTCTTCATCAGCATCAATAGCCGAGTCGATATAGCCATGTCTGTCTGTCTGTATGAACAAAAGGATCTCAGAGAAAGAGTAACCAAATTTGCCTCACAGATTTCTATATACCCCACGCAGATCAAGTTTGTTTCAAATATAAGCAACGCCCCCCTACGCTTCCGCAAATCGCGAATAATCACCACACCCACAGTTTTTAAGTATTATCTTATGGTAAATAACGTTATCTATTAATATTATTTATGATTTCACTTAACCGCAGCAAGATCGGACAAGTAGAACGAGAGTAATAGCTAACCAAAGTTATTAATAAATTTATTATTCAATACAATCACCTAAAAGTATGCAGTAGTTTTTATTAGTTAAAAATTTCTCTACAGTACTTTAATATACATTGAAATAGGTAACGGGTATCCTATGGTCGGGATCTCGACTGTAGCCTTTCCCACTTGTTTTTATCTTGATTTGATTCTGAATGTAAATTTAAAAAAATATATATAATTTGGGTACTTATGAAAGTTAGGATACTTTAATGTTGGGTAAATCGCAGCTAAGCGTTCTTATTTTAATTCAAAATAAATCCAACTTCTTGATTTTTCTTCTATTCTTGCAAAGATCGCCATACCTCTGGCCATCCGGGAGAATCGTGTGCCGAAGAAACATGTATTCTTTCTGTTTGCCGATGTTCTGATGGCAATACATTTCACCCTGGATCCATACATTTACGTGCTGTCGCGCACCAAGTGCATCAATTGGTCCCTAGTCGGTTGCATCAAGCGATGGCGTTGTGGTTGGCGCGGTGGTCGTCTGCAGCGATCCCAGAGCGATCAGAGTCGCATTCGCACCACAACCACGGAGCAGCACACGCTCGACGGTAACTTTAACTGACTGTGGATCCTCTTCGGTCGTACCTAATGTACATAGATGTATTAAGAGAGTTGACCCTCAGTTTATAACGAGTATCTCAATGGTGGACACATTCCTTCAGTCGGAGTTCAATTGAAGGAGCTGCCTGTCACATTTAAGCTTAAGCCATAACCATATCAGGACTGCAACATACTCCATATAAAGTGAACAACTCCCCTCTCCACCCAACGTTCACATAATCTCAAAATATGCACACAATTCGTACAATAATTATTGATTAATGTTATAATAGCATGTACTTACAGTATACGAATTAATAAATATTTTAAGTGTAAGCCAAAGATAAATTTTCATTTAAAAGACCAGCAAATATTTGTGTGTACAAGTAAGTTTTTATTTTTAAATTTAATCATATAATTTGAATGTTTTTCGTTAATATTGATTTATTTCTTTATATGTGGTTTATTTGTGTCTTGATTGCAATCGGAGACAAAATATCTGGACAAATATCCATATCTATGATTCATGTCTGTGTCCATTACAAAAAGTTTATGCAAAATGAGGTGAAAATGTCACTAAGAAGAAAATATTTTAGATTGTTTGTTTTTGTTTTTGAGATGCGAAGAATCCGTTATTAAATCTCTTGCATTGCGGATCTCGAAAATGTGTGAAAAGTTGTTTAATAGTAATAATGTTTACATAACATTAAGTTATGGTTAATTATATATTTATATTGTATTGTATTGTGTATTGTGTCTTATGCCCAGGTATTGCTGCCCTCTCTAGTACCGGTTGTAGCGACCACGCGCGCGATTGCGTTGCGGCGTTGCCTTGGGGCCAGCAGCTGCAGCGGCAGCAGCGGCGACGGCGCGGGGCTTCTTTGCTGGCGATGGTGCTGCTTCGGCTGGAGTAGCAGCAGCCGCAGGAGTAGATGTTGCAGCTGCAGGTGCAGCTGCAGCTGGAGTGGTGGCAGCTGGTGTGGCGGCGGCTGCGGCGGGTGTTGCTGGTGCAGCCTTGGCTGGAGTTTTAGCTGGCTCGGGCTTAGCTGGTGTTGCTGGCTGGGCGACGGGTGCAGGTGTTGGGACTGGAGTTGGCTCTGGCTCTGGTTCCGGCTCAGGTTCTGCTTCGGCTTCCTCCTCTTCCTCTTCCTGGGCCTCCATCTCCTCACCATTCTCTTCGCCAGCGGCTTCGTCGCCACCCTCTTCCTCACCCTCAGCATTCTCATTCATCTCGAAATCTTCATCATCGCCAGTGGCTTCCGATGGATCATAGAGCTCACCCTCACCACCCTCAGCTGCCTCTTCGGCAGCGCCCTCAGCTGCTGGTGCCTCGGACTCCTCAACCTTGCGCTTCTTGCGCTCATTCTCCTCAATGGCAGCGGCGGCGCGCTTTTGTGCAATCTTGGTGTCGCTAGACTTCTCGTTGATGAACTTGAGGAAGTTGCGATGATGGGTAGCTGTGCGCGAGTGAATCTCAGCAGTGACCTCTGTGTCAAAGAACTTGCTGCAGACAGCGCATTCAAAGCATTCCAGCTTCGAAATGAGTGCAGGTCCAACGGGACGCTGCCAGTTGTATTTGGGCAGGCGGGTGTCCACCTCACTAGGGATCTCATCGCCTTCGGCAAAGTCAAGGATGCAATCCTCGGGATCAACGGGCAGAGCCACCTCCTCCTCCTCCTGGCTTTCATTGAGATCTTCACCCTCCTTGGTTTCGTCGGCGGCTTCTTCACCCTCCTTAGTCTCATCGGCCTCAGCTTCCTCGCCTTCGGCGCCATCCTCAGTATCCTTCTTAGCTTCGGTAGATTCCTCACCATCCTTCTTGACGGGCTTCTTCTTGCGCTTCTGTGGTGGACGCAGATCGCGTGTCTCCTCCTCAGCGGTGCTGATGGGCAGAGTCTGTCGCTTGCGCTCGCCGACCTTAGTGTTGTTCTCAGCCGCCTTCTTCAGATGATCAGCGGACAGCAAATGAGTGTCATAATCGATACGTGTTGCAAACTCCTTGTTGCATTCCACACACTTGGGATGCAAAAACTTCTTCAGCTGCAAATGACCCTCGGACTTACGATGAGTCGAAATGTGTCCATGGAAATTCAGATCGCACATGGTGCAATAATCCAGCTGACGCTGCTTGCTCTTGCCCATACGCTTCAAACGATCAAACTCAATTGACTTGAGCTGCTCGGCGATCTTGGCCTCCTGACGAATCATGTTGGCCTTGAGGCGGTAGCTCTCCTCAATGCCCTCGCGCATCATCAGATGAGTGCGTCCCTTGATGTGATTCTCAAACGAGTTGGCGTCCCACATGTGCTTCTTGCACAGATGACAGTAGAACATATCATTGGGCACACTGGCGTACGGTGATTCCTTGGACATGCTGCTACTTATCGAACATGGTACGTATATGGGAAGAGTAAAAAGAAATTTTATAAGTCACCAATGTTTAAATGGAAAATGCGCGTCTGGTAGCGTGGTTGGCTATATATCAGCGGCAAGTATAGAAGTCACGCTGAAATGCTTTAGTTAGGAATAGATACATACAATATATGAAAAGATCTGCCCAAACTAATGAATAATGATATTAAAATGTTGGTTAGAATTGAAAGATGAGAAATATTTTCTGGCATCACAAACAAATATCCCCCTTTTAAGCTTTAGTAGATTAATTTAGATAAAACTATGGACATTTTGCCAATGTTATCGGACCGTTCTAAACACAAAAAGTTAAAAAAAATCAATAAAAATATTACTATTATTCTCAATTAGCTAAAGATTGATTAAGTTCCTAAATTTCCCCAACTCGAATGTCTTTTAAATGATTTTAAAATATGTAAAGCACTAAACAACAAAACAAAAGCAAAATGTAATTAAAGATACGTATAAACAATTAACATAAATCCGAAAATATTTCGTTGATCAATCCATGCCAGACTACAACCCGGTACGCTAACAGACGCCAACGACCAGAAAAGATGGGTTCTTCTATTCAAAAAAGAGGACTATAAACCGTCATCCATTTGAGGAAATTATTTGTGATTATTTTTGTAGAACTTAATATTATTATCAAATGCAATAGATAAATTGGAAATTAAGTACTTAAAAGTATTTGCATTTATTATTTTGTTTTGTTGAGAAAAATTGATGCATTGATAAAAAGTTATTTGTAGATATTTTTGTGGGTAGAAAAATTGCGAATTGAGCAATCTTTCGCTCTTGGTTGGTAATTGTTGTATTGGAATTTTATTTTTTTTATTTTGTTTTGTTTGATTTTAAAGTAGTTGTAGTTGTACTCTTACCTCTCAATTTTTTTTTCGCCAGGAGTAATTTCCTTCTTTTTATTAGTGTTGGCATTTTTAGCCAAAAGTTTCTTGGCACGATCAAAAGCATTCTGCTTACGAATGCCGCCGGCGCCCTGCTTTTGGGGGGGCTTGGGACCACTAGTAACGCCACGATTTTGGAAACCTCCTTGGCCACGACGATTATTGAGACGATTGCCGGCACCGCCACCGCGATTGACCATCTTTATAATTTATGTTTGTTTTAACACATACATATTTATACAATACATTTAAGTAGTTGGTAGATTGATAGGAATTTTAGATAGATAGTGATATAAATATATATAAATTGTTGTTGTTCAATTATTTGTAAATTCGTAATTAATGGAAATGCATGGAATACATGGAATAGATCGTGCGATCGATATCAATATATCGATATATGGTACAATTAAAGATCAATCGTTATAGAATTTACAATTACATATCGTTGTCATTGTCGTTATAAATATAATAATAGCAAACGAGTTGAGATATATGGCATTAACCATTTACAATGTTTTGGTTGGTGATTTGGAATAAGTTTGCATTTAATTGTGGGGTGGATGGAAGTTAAAAATTCGTTTTGTTTTTTTTTTAAAGATACACACAAATATATAGAAGAATAATAGATATAATACATATATAAACAGATGTATTGGTCAAATCGGCGGGACGGTCGCGCAATCAGTCGACGGGGATGTTTTTTGTTGTTGAAGTCGTTGGCGTGGCGGCGCGTGGCATTTTGAGGTGTTTGGACATTGTGATCAACACAGACAGGCGGGCATGGAAACCAAATAAGGTTATCGATATCGATTTCGAGTGAGTTCGGTCAGAGCAGGAACGTTGAAGAAGAGTGGCGATGTATATTGTATATTGATTTTGTTTGTTTGTTTGTTTTTGTTTTTTTTTTTTGCATATATATTTGTTTTGTTATTTGTAATTGCAAGTTGCAGTTGCACCATCAATCAGTACCAGTACCAGATCGGATCGGTTATCAGTTTCAGAGCAGAGCAGATTAGAAGAGTTCAATCAATCAATCAATCAATCGGTGGCGTCGCATTGGAAGTGACATCGCATCGTTTACATTTTGTACAGTTTTTGTGCATTTCATTTGCGTTTTATGCAATTTGTGTGTTGCGTTGCATATTATTTGTTTGTTTATTGTTTGTTTGCATGTTGCAAGTGCCGCAAAATTTGCCATGTTTTCAAAAATGAATGAAATTATTTGGATTTTTAATTGAAATTATGTTTTCATATTAATTTTTCATTGGATCGGCAGTTATTATGCAGTTTCACACATAAATAATAATAAAAATAAACAAATGATAATTTGCATATACATTGTCCCAAAAGACAATACAAGCAACAGAAAAATATTGTTGTGACGCATCATCAACAAAAAGTCGCGTCGTATCAACGATGGCAGACACCAGGAGCAACAGAAGCAACAACAATAATAGCAGCAACATTGCCCAGCAACAGCAACAAGCACATGAATGCACGCAGTGACGACAACGTGTCGGAGACATCAGCATTTGATATATATATATATAATATACGGAGATATATAAATATATATATGATGTATAGGCACAATCGATGCATTCGAAATGCGTTTTTGGATTCGATTCGATTTGCGTTTTTGAGATTGTTTGTTTCAAACAAGCATCGAATATTATTGTTTTCGTGTAGAAGAGAATAAAAATAAATATTGGTAAATTAGAAAACTGGTGAATTTGTAAAAATCCAAAAGATTTTTCGATATTTGGTTTATGTTGCTGTTTTGTTTGGTTTTGTAAATTATTTTAAAATTTAATTAAATGCCTAAATACATCTAATAAGAAAAATATCAATAAAATTACTTTTAAAAATTATCTAATCATTTTATCGTCATCATACTCTTTTCATCGTTAAATGGAACATTTGTTGGCGGTACTTATATTTCGTGGTACAAACAAGGAAATTCAACAAATTGTGCAATTTTTTAGCTAAAGAAAATAAAATTTGCATTTAAAATGGAATAAATGCTTTTTATGTCGAAAACCTTCTCCTCCTCCATCATACACAATTTCCATATTGTACAATCTTTATACAATATCAGCAGGGTTCTCTTTGTCGCAAATTTGTTGAATTGTTTTTAGTATTTTACTACAATCTATTAGTATTTTGTTTTGCTTTTAAAATATACAACAACTATGCTTAAGTAACAGAGCTAGCCAAAGTTTGTGTCTTGATAACAAAAAAAATATAACAAAAAAGGGTTTTTTTAATTCTTCAGTGGATAGAATTAGCAGGAGTTTTGGGTATTACTTCATTCGATATTTATTGATTAAAGGAAAGACTACCGGGTGAAACAAAAGTTCCGTAGAGGAGTTTAATTAACTTTGAATTAAATTGAATATCTGAGTAGAACAGTAGAATAAATTATGTCTTGAAGTTTAATCAGATTAGAACTAGAAAATGTTAGAAACTTCAACCTTTAAGATTAATTTGACAATTATGCTCGGACAGCATAAGAAGTTTAGAAATCGAAGTTAAACTCTGCTGCATTCTATCCACCAGAGATAAAAAAGGAACAAAATGAAAAGGAATTCAGTTCTTGCAACTGAAATTCAATATACATACCGGTCCGCCGCGTTGATTACGATTTCCCATGCCACCGCGTGGCAGATCCAACAGAGATGGTGGATTCTGGTTTCTGAACAGGTTGTTCAGCAAATTGTTGGCCAAGTTGATGGCCTGGGCGTTCATCTGGCCGCCACCTTGGCGCATGTTGTTGCCGAATTGACCACCGCCGGGATTCTGCGACTCCCAGGGTGACATGTTCATGTTGCCCATGCGATTGGAGCCCATTGGGCCGCCGTATTGGTTGTTACCGCCAAAGTTACGGTTACGATTCTGGTTACCACGGAATGCCATGTTTCCCTTTACGTTGTTGCCGTTACCCAAATGTTGTTGTGGATTGCCGTTGATCCTTACACTGTAACAAAAGAATTCAGTACATATTATATTAACATGATTATCTATTGTAACTTTTTAATCTATTTAAAGATGCAGATACATTATAACATATTTTTTAAAACACTCAGCATACCTGGCCATAATTTTGATAGGATTTGTGGAATTGTTGGGAGTTGGAATATATGTGTATTGTCTGGGTGCAGGTGAGTAAGGGTGTATGTGGATTTACAAAGCGTACGTTTATGAAGCGAAATGCAATGAAAATGAAAAGTTGCTGAAAAAAAATAACGGCACAAAATATGAAAAAAGCATGAAAACAATCTATAAATGTTTTGATTAATGCAGTGATTATTGATTAATTATTGCTAGCTACTAGTAATTATAATGTAATAAAAAGGTTATATAAATAGAACTACAAATTATAATAAATAAATTGGCACTTTAAAGTATCTCTTAGTTGATCAAATCGACTCTCAATTTGTTTACATGTATCTGCAATGTGAGTATTGTATCTAGGGGTGCACGACCCAAGCACAGATACATACACATACATACAAAACAAAGCATCATCACAAATGAGGGTAGTACATAAAACGCGTCCCATTGACAGTGAGAGCATGAAGTGTGTATACAAGGCATATGCATGTATGATGATGATACCTGTTTCAATTTTTTGCAGAAAACGTTAAGAGAAATGAGAACACCAAACGCTCAAACAGAAAACTGGTTTTGTTAAAACCGTCAACACTCTAATATTATAACCGGCTAAAGAAAAAGTGGCGAGAAAAGAGATGACAGAAGGTGAATGTCTATCTAGAAAAAATTAAGATGGCGGCTCGGCAATCCGGGCATATGTGCGTGTGCGTTTGTATTTGTGCTAAAACACCACCAAGCGCTGAGTCAGAAGCCGGCGAATGAAAAAAAAATGTTTCTTTGCTTTTTATACAAAAACTGACATGAATTTACACAACAGCAAATACTATCAATTCTCCCACACCACCACCACTTATAATTAGCTTTGTTGCATCTGTAATTATTTGCATTTAGTAAATAATTAATAATTACAGCTACTGTACTTTTGCAAGGGCACATATTGCATAAGAATATTAAATTATAGTTACGAAAAATTTATATTATACAAAATACATTTTTCCCTGAGCACCAAATAGCAGCAATAAAAAATCAATAATTAGACTGCAGGCTACCGGGCTCAGGCGATTGAGGAAAAATCCTACGACAGATACACACAAAGCACCATTGAAAATTTTCATAGCAAGAGAAATTATTCGAATATTGTATTGTACACTTACGTTATCGAACCTGCTGCAGTTTTGCTTCGCGTTGCAATATATTTAAATTGGTTATTTCACACGTTTTTCTATTAAATTATTTCTAAATTAAAGATGGCCGCCTGTTGTGAAAATATATTTTCACACACGAACGAGACAACTTTATATGAGCTGTAAAAGTAATTGTGAACTAGAGTTGTCGCCACCTGGTCCAAATGCTGCCACCCGACCGAAAGGATGCCACCTTGTTAAAGTCACCGATCTGGCAATATGCACCACTTTGGGTCAAATGAAAAAATTGGTAACTTAAAAATTGTTCACCTTTTTTTTGTCAACTTCTTAATTTTAAAGCTAGAATTTTGAAATTTTTGCAGAATTTTTGTTGGAACTGTCTGCATTTTTAATATCTTTTGTTTTTCAGAATTAAATTTGTAACTTCTCTCCCCTTGGGATCAAAAGTCACAAGCCTTCACTTAACTGCTTACCGTAATTTTATGTAATTTCGAGTTTTAAATTTTCTTAAAATTATTAATTCATTGCAAAGCTATGGTATTTTTATATTTTCAATAGCTAAATTTAAATATGTCGTATATCGCGCCAACTCTGAAGAACGACCAGTTCAGTGAACAAAAGTGCCGATCTGGTTTGTTTTTATTACTACGACCTTGATTGGCAGTGCTGCCACACTAAGCAATTGATTTGACTTTTCGATAATGGAAATTCATTCAATAAAGTTGGCATTTGTAAGCGCGCTAACATTCAAATTGTGACCGTTAAAGTAAAGTAATGGAGTGTTGATATTCTTTACTTTATTAATTTGCATAAAACTGACGCATATTTTTTCAATGCATCCTTGTAATGCATATTTCAATTTTACATACAAAGGGATTAAACATATTAATTATAAACGTTATATTAATTATAATAGTTTTGTGTATTTATCTAGCAAAATTACCGCTGGCCTTTGTGTAACTGTTTAAGTACCACATCATAAAGTAGATTTCAATAAAAATATGGTGGCGTATTCTTCTAAGTGTTGTGTCTTTTTGTTTCGAGTGGAAAGTGGAACTTTAACAGTTCGTTTCGCTACTAAATAAAAATAGTAGAAGCTACACACATTTACATACATACAATACAATACATCAATTTGATGGCCCAAAAACAGCTCAAAGGTGCAGCAAAACAGGATCCAAGTGATCCTCGTTGCGTCTCTCTATTCCCACTAATCTGTGCGCGTCTTTTGTTGATATGTTGATATGCTTGACAATTACATAAACAACATTATTATGCTAGTTTTGTTTTTAAACTGATTTGTGGATTTAACTTGCGCTAATTAACATAGTAACTACAGAAACACTAACCAATAGTAAGTTTGCAGTAAATTTCCATTTTTTTGGGATCGAAAGAAATGGGGAGGGAAACACAATCGCAATCGCAATCGCCGTCGTATCGTCGATTCAAACAACTCGCACACTTAACGTATTTACATAACCCGACGACGACGTTGATGGCAACGGCGAAGGCGACGGCGCCCGCACCTAGTAGAAGAAGAGCAGCCGCTCTTGGGCCGAGGCGGAGAGCAGTCGCCAGGAGCGTTTAATGCTCACATACTGAATGAGTGCACGTATGGCAATGAGAAAGCCAAAGGCGCAGATTAACCACCAAAGCCAAGAGTTCTCATGCGATGCCAAATCCGTCGAGTGCTTCACAATCAACGTCCATTTGGCCAGCGACAAACCAAATCCGGAGAGTGCTCCATAACGTGCGGCAATTGTGTGACAGAAACATGTGAGCATTAAGAATCCAATCCAGTTGAACAGAAATGCGACCATAAAAGCTGTAATGAACATTATGTCCGTGCCCAGCAAGTTATCTGTCGTGGACAGACTGTTCTCCGGATCGCTGGCATCGATGGCAATAAATGTTAATGCCGGCTGAGCGGATCGCACTCCGCCGGGACCATCGCGCAGCGGATTTGGCGGCAGTGGCAGCAACGGATTTGGTGGTGGCGGCAACTGTTGCGTCGATGGCAATGTGAGAAATGCGGGCGGTAGCTCTCCGTTCAATGATTTCTCCATTTGCACCTCCTCGTAGGTGGGCAACTTGCCATGCATCTCCTGCGGCAATGTCAGCTCGCTCTGCGGCTGTCCCGCATCCGCACCGTGTGTGGTCAGTGCCAGCGAGGGCAACTGCGTCGTCATGGGCACCTGTTGACCACCATGACCCATTGCATCCGGTTCGTACGGAGGCGGAGCACTGAAGTCAGCCTTGGGCGGACCCAAAGGATCATCCGCATTCCCTGTGGGCTGCTGGTTGTTGTGTGGCATAGCTGCAAAAGAATAACAAACAACTAATAAATATATAATTATTAAATACAATTATTACTAGAAGCTATAAACGAGCAGATCATCTGAATTATATAAAAGTCAGCTTTATCTTTTAGTTTTTCGATTTGTTCTCGCTTTTATTTAACGTTAATTGTTAACGCGGCGTCATAAAATAGTACTGTATATAATTAATTTAAATAATTATTAAATTAGTTTCAAATGGGCGGCTAGCTGCCAAAATTGCATTGCGTTATTTCCAGCGTTCAGTTAATAATACTATAGCTTAATACTATATCGAGTTGGTTAAAAAGTTACCAAAGTTACAAATCATAAAAAAAAAACAAAATCAGTTAAAACAGAAACAGGTTAAAGAAGTAAAAGGACATTCGCTGCAGTTGTTGTTAGTTGTAGTTTAATGCCTTGCTCTTTCGTGGCTTGAAGCCGACTGCAGATAGGCCTGCTCCAAGCTTAAAATGCGACTATGATGTGGCCCAAATGGTCGTCGCGCTATGCGCAATGGTTTTAGGCCATCAACTTCATCGGCGCCGGCATTCTCGAATCCCAGGTCAGCCACATCGGTGGTGCCACTGTCATGCAACTTTTGTTTGGCCTGTTTCTCGTGTCGCAAATAGAGTACGACACAGAACATGACCATAAAGATGACGGCGAGTGTTGCACCACTGACAATGCTCGCCTTCTCCAACATGACACGATTCCGTGTGGGCAAGTAGGAGCCATCGATCTCCTTGTACTCGCAACGTGGTCCCATAAATCCTAAAGCGCACTCGCAATTGTAGAGCACCTCGTTGTGAATCTCCACGGTGAAGCAGGTGGCATCATTGAGGCAATACCAGGCGGCATATGTCGGCGGACAGTGGTAGATGGGGAATGTGATGTTCGGACGCGAAGGCGTTGTCAATGCTATGACATTATCCGGCGGCGGAGTTGGTGGCGCCTCCGGACGTGGCTTGGATATGGCACGCGATGAGCAGGCAACGGTTAGCGACAGGCAAACGCTCAGTACAGCACAGGCAAGCAGCATAGATCTCATCATCTTGGTTATCATTAATTTGGCTTAGCGGCACATGGCAGCAAATCAGTTAACGTGGCGGGAATGTATGTGTGTTTGTGTGTGTGTATGTTAACCAAGTCTTGTATTTCTTTTATTTTTTTTTTGGTTTTTTGGTGCGTTTGCTGCAACAAAACAAAAGCAAAGTGCAATTAAAATTCAACTCAAAAATTCATAAAAATGTTGTATCTGTGTGAGTTGTGCCGAGTGTGTGTGTGTGTGTGTGTGTGTGTTAGTGCCAGCCTTGCCCTCAATCTCATTCACACACACACTCTCTCTCTCCCTCTCTCTTTCTCTCTCTTCCACTAAGCTTTCTTGTTCGCGTTGATTTTCCCGCCCCGCTTGGTTTGGGTATCGACCTAAGTGAAAAATAACAAAGCAACTTATTAATTGACATTAAAAACAAAAAAAAAAACAATTTAAATTTGAACAAACTAAGATACGAATTACACAGTTTATTTACCTGGCTCAGATGTTTACACAGTTTGCACTTGATTATTTTTAATTATTATTACTTTTTTTTACATTTATTTTTTCAAAACACACTCGGAACATTTCACAGCCAGGTTCAATGCGCACTTGAACTAAAACACGTATATCTTAACTGGCTTTAATCAAAAGTATACGACTAGCAAATACCCTTACCTACCTAAACAGCTTTGTGATTCATTTTTTGCGTTTTTAGTCTACACACACGCATTCTAATTTAATTAGTCAACAGCTTTCTTTTTCCATATCTAACTCACTAGCTACCTGTTGTTAGTCCTTGAAATTAACGACACTTTAGTGAGTCGTTAAATGGTTAGGAAATAAACGCAGCACGAGAAAGGTGTCAGACAAATGGAATTCAACTGACTTTAACAACCCACAAATCGAGACAACTATAAATAAATAAATGAGTGCAATTAGTTTGACCTTTTTTCTTCAATTGAAGCCATGTGAATACATATGTATTTGAATAACTTGTTGTTCAACTTCAAATACTCGTAGTTGCAAGAAATGCGTGAAGAAATGTTTTTAGGCCTAATTAGCAAAAATCAACGAAAGTAATACCCGATTCTAAAAAAAAAAGAAAAACACGCAAATGCGCAGTTTGTTCGTATTTCAGTTTCAGTTTCGAATGCGGGTACTAATTTGTATGCGGGGATGTGGGCGGTGCGTGTTTTAGACCAATAAAGGCATGGTCAGTGGATGTAATACCCAATAGGAGGCTCATAACCATTTATATAAACAATTACATGAATACACACAGCAGACACTATAGTAAGACCTTTAAGATGATAAATTGTATAATTTTTTGTACAATTTAACTGCTCTTTATATAAAAAAGTGCACCATTTTAGTTTTAGTACAAGTGTTCTATTATTCATATAAAAAGTGTGCCATTTTAACCTAAGTGACTTTGGTATTGGTCTGTACTGCTCTTATATAAAAATTGAACAATTGTAGTTTAAGTACAAATTTACTACTTCTCAAACTGTGTACTGTTTTAGCACCAGTGTACTCCATATTAGTTTTAGTACAAGTGCACTGCTTTTTGAACAAAAGTTGTACCATTTTAGTACAAGTATAGTAAGGATGTACAGTTTAGTTTTAGTACACTTGTACCTAATGTGACAAACATGCAATAGGAGACAAGGTGAATTTATGTTTAACCTTATTTCATTTTATTATAATTGAACTGATCGTGCCTTTTTCATATCATCTTTGTTCTTGTTTCTTCTTAGTACGGTATCGTTAAACGAGTACTTTAAATGTACGCATATTACTGCTGGTTGTGACTGTGTGTTCATGCAGTTCGCAGTACTCTTGTAACACACACACATGCATACATAGGAGTAAGTTATATTAATTATAAGCCAGATGACGAGCAGCTGACTACGTATGTATGTTGTGTATATATTTCAGCCTGCATTTGTTCTTGTTGTGGCGTGGCGAAATAATAATCGCAGATTAGGCGATAACAATAACAATGAAAGTCTATTGATAAGACAACACACTCGCAGTTGAGTCATTTGAATGAAAACTACATATACATACATATGTATGTATCAGTTTACTCTCATTATGAACAAATTGCAAAAAAAAATCGTAGGTAAAGAGAGACGAATATGGTGACGAAAGAGGAAGGCTTAACACTTGGCGTGGGTAGGAGAAATCCAATAGGCTGTACATATAATTATAATACATATACAGTGAGCCACTGTGCATACATATACAAATGCACGTGCATGTGTAGGTATATATGTACATAGGTACATGACGTGTTAGGCAGGTACGTAGGCATTTAATAGTTGTGTCTCTTGGGTAACAAAGGCGTTTCTAAAAGTGACGAGAAATAGCAAAAATACTGAGAGAATTTGAAGGTCTCGCATTTCGTATTGATAAGAAATTTGAGAGGGACGACAGCTGCAATTTAGCGGCACATGCAGCAGGTGCGAATGATGCAGGCAGACATACACACATACACATTCATATGCATGCATGCAACTGCGCCCTATAAACCAGTTAAACGAGACATGAACCGAGGCGGAAGTTGACTGAATGGAATGGAAGACTGAAGAGGGAGCGACCTTAAGCAGCAGCTTCCGTCTGTCTGTTGCAGCTTCACGCAACTTGAATGAACACACACACATGCACACATGCGATACGTTACATGTGTGTGCATTTCTATATACACACGGCTAGAAAGAACCGTTAGCCAAGCAGAGGAGTGGGAAGAACAAGAACAAGTTTCTATAAAGCTGTATTTCTGATCTCCAGTTGTTTTTGGGCAAGGGCAAGTTGTTTAAAAAATATTTGAATTGAATAAACAAGTCTTGCGACTAAATAGTACACAACACTTTATTGCAATGAACAATATTTTAGCACCGTGGCGCAAGATCAACAACAAATATAGTACATATATGATTATAAGATCGCTAATCAAAACACAAACAAACGCATACACACACAAACCGCCTCACGTAAACATATATATGTATGTATGCATATGCATGTGTATACACATCTCTTCAAGTTGCTCCCCTGGAGCTGTTTTTCCCCCATCTTTACATATTTCTATTTCTGTGCTCTCTATGGCTACCCCAACATCATCAAGAACTCGGCACACTCAATGCCTAATTTTATTTTTACAACAATCGAATTTGTGTTTCGTATACCGATTTAGGTTGTCTATTTATTATTCACCTTTTTTCTATGCGTTCGTTCGTTGATTGAGTTTTCACTTTTGCGCAGCGCGTTCGCTCTCTACAAATGCAGTTATTGATTTGCCAAGAAATAAATAGTACCGAGTGCACACAGAATACTGTTTGTTGTTTCTCTTGGGCCAACAATTAACGAAAGTGCCGCACGTTGTTTTTCTTTTCGTCTACAATTTGGAAAAATTGTAATTATTTATCAATTACTATTTTTAAATATGTAAAATTCGACGGAACAAAACAAATGCGACTACGTGAGCCACATTCTTCTTCTTCTGTACCCACAACGTCGCCACCTGACCCAAATGCTGCCACCCGACCGAAAGGCTGCCACACTGTTAGATTTACCGATCTGGTTTGATTTTTTTTAATTAAAAAAATAATTACATTTCCGAAAAAAGGTGTTCTGAATTTTTGTACCTTTTTTCAAGCTAGAACTTAAAAATTTTTTATTAGAAATAATGATAAATTTTAGTTCACCTGACTACTAAGACAAGTTGGCACCACCATATTTGTAATCAGCTGTTCCATTGCGGTCTCGGTCAGTGCTAAAAAAGTTAGCTTGTTCTTAGTTTCTTAACACTGGATTAAAATTGTAAACAACGACGTGGTTGATTAATAAAAATTTGTAATTAAAGATGAGAAATTGCAGTTTATTGATATTTTCAGTATTAGCCATACTATGCGTAAGTAGCCTGGATTGCACCAGAGTGCCCTTTACTGATTTTTTACATTTTTCAGTGCCAAACTCAAGCTGAATTCACGGCGGCTGACTGCCGAAAGCTGGGCTTCATTAAAACGCAGCTAATGTGCTCCAATTGTGAGAAACTAGATGATTTTGGCTTGGAAACTTTAAAGTGGGTAAATGTTTAATAATATATTACAAAGTAATAACCAAATTCCATCGGTTATAGACCGCATTGCAAGCAGTGTTGTACTCAGGACCAACAACCGGCTGCACAGCGAACTTATGCAAAGGCAATTTTAGAGGTGTGCACCTGCAAATTCAGGGCATATCCGCAAATACAAGCGTTTATACAGAGCGGCAGGCCGGCAAAGTTCCCCAATTTGCAAATTAAATATGTTCGTGGTCTGGATCCCATTGTCAAGCTGCTTGATTCCACCGGCAAGGTGCAAGAGACGCTATCAATAACCAAATGGAATACGGATACCGTTGAAGAGTTCTTTGAGACGCATCTGGCCAAGGAGGGAAAGGAGGGCAAGAGTTCCTACAGCGTGGTGGAGGATGCGGACGATGATGACGAAGATTATCTGCGTACCAATAGAATATAAAATTGAAATGTTTATTGTACCTTCATCTTAGTAGTCAATAATTATCAAGTTTATACGTCAGCTTAAGTCGGTTTTAATGGAATCTAGTTGACTTACACCGCAATTATAAACTTTTTAATGCACCTGAACGCTAAATGTGAGTTAGCAAAGTAGATTTAAATTATAGCATACATTTATTACAAAATCAAAAACTTCCACATACAACTGGAGTTATATATTGTAAAAAAACAAAAATAGCTATAAATCTTAAACACTAAGCTAAATAGTATAAACACCTTAAAAAGTTGTGAGTCAAACAGGTTTTGGATAAATCACGTTTAGCTGACGTATCAACTCGGTAAATGTATAAATAAAGCTAGCCTAGGGTTTGGGAGTCACAGCCAAAGCGCTTGAGCTTTTTATTTGTGAGTAAAGCTTTTGAAACACTTTGAGAGGCAGTTTTGGCTACAGTTTGAAAGCAAGCAAACGTTACAGATTTAGAGGCAATTTACCATTTCTAATTTTACCGCATTGCGACCGAATTATTGATTCATCATATTAATGATTATGTATGTATTTTCTATTTATTTGTTGAATTGTTATCAGTTCGTGGTGCCAGCAGTAACAATGCTGGCTATTGTTGTAGAGCGAACCATTCTTTTGAAAAAATCAACCGGTACTTTACCAGCTCCCAAGTATGACGTATTTATTTATCTGCCAAAGACGTCAAATATTTAAACAGTCTGTTAAAAAGTCATTTTACTAAATTGACAAGGCAAATAACAATAGTGTTGTTATGCTTTTCCTTCACTCTTTCACTCTCTTTATGCCTGTTCTAGAATCGCGCATGTGCACGCGGCTTTGCAACCATTCACACTATAGCGAAAGTAAGGTTATGTTTGGCTTAAAGCAAAAGCTACCTATTGGCATGATGATACTGATTGTATGTTTGTAAGTACTTTGTTCAATATCGCCTGTTTACGTTTCATTACAATGAATATTTCTATTTGTGCTTATTTTATTTATAACGGCTTGTTGTTTATTGTTTTAATCATAGCCTGATTCACAGTGGCACGAGGTGTATAGAAAAATCGCTACTGTAAAAGTGATGTATTTATTTCTGTGAACGTAATTATAAAAATTACATAATAATGATTACATTATGATTTTTCAGAATTTTCATTATTGATGATTGATTTTGATTAATTTTTTTTAAAATCGCACTAAAATCATAACATTTTAGCGAACAAATAAAATGTATTTACAAAATAAGGCACAAATTCATTATTATTGATAAAAATCCATAAAAACCAATAATTTTAAAATCAAGGCGAAAATGCAAAATATTTCATTGAAAGGATCATTATGGTGTTGTTATTCTGTTTCTTGAATGATTATAAGTTGATGTTGATTTTATTTGATTTAAAACAAATAAAATTAATCATTTTTTACAATCCCTGATTTATTTATAGACACATATTTATGTATGTATGTAAATTATATGTATATGTATTGAGTGATTGTCACGCCCTAATGCCAATCAATAGGCTGGCTTGTGATCAATACTAATTGCTTCCATTATGACTATTCTATGCATATTGCATTATTATTATGCACGGCAGCTGCCTGAGCCCAGGGACCTTATCATTGTATGCCATAAAAGCGCATTCAACTGTTTGGCGAAACTACTCAAATACTCATTCATACATAAGTATATACATAGGTGGAGCTATATACATTATGGTGTATTGATTTTTTCGAAAAAAAAGAAAAAAGAAATGGTACCCCATATTCGTGATCTACGGCCAATTCTAAGATGTTTTTATTAAGAAACCATAGTTCTTAAATCAATTCCTAATTCCCGCATTTTAAGTTGAAATATTTTGCGTTTTTTGTCTTTGCAAGGACGAAAATTATGTTTTAAAGACAATTTGTCTTTGTATTTGAAGGTCCTTGTCATAACACGAGTTTTGATACCAATCATGTCATGATCCGACTTCTGAATTTACAGAAGATTACGAATGTGGGGCACCATTTGTCAATTTTTTTTTGGCCCATACAAATCGGTGCACTCTAATATACATTCTATATACATATATGTATACACACATCCATAGCTAGTGGAGTAAACTCCATTGTACGATACCCTGTACTTTTTCTTTTCAAAATCAAATTAAAAACTAACATATTGTTAAACAAAAATAAAAGTAAAAGAACTTCTTGTTTTTACCCTTGTTTATTAACTATAGACTGGACCAAGAAGCCAAACACATTGTTCGACATCCAACTTAACTTATATACTTAGCTTCAATTCTTCCTTTCTGCACTCTGCAGAGTTCGTTGATTTTTAAAGTCCGATCGCAATGTTAATTTCAGCACACAACGCAAACTTTGAGTCCTTGCCCTTATTATTCTTTTTTTTCGATTGGCGGGGACAAAGTCTCAAAGCATACCAAGATGGGTCACGTTCTTCGACTTTTCTAATCCGATCGAAGCTTTGCATCAGGCAAACCTGAAATCTTTAGGTATGTTAATATTTGCAGGGAACGTGGCAAAAATCGCAGTCTTCTCTTGCCAACCTTAATAGACCCTGAATTTTTTTTAGGTACAGGGTCTAAAAATCAACTCTGTAAGTTCCCCCCTGGGTAGCAGCATGTGCTCCGGCTGCGTCTTGGAATGTCGTTTAAGGCGCCCCCTAGATTGCTCGCTGAACAGTTGTTTTGTTATTGCTCTCGTGTTTACTGATAACATTTGCGCCTTTAGTGTTAAGAACCGTTCGGTGAAGCGTGGAGTGCGGCAGCGGAACGTACGATAACAATAATGACGGTATAGTCAAAGCGTCATCGCTTCTATTAGCACGACAATTTGATTTGATTTGATTTTAGCACTTCATTAAGAAAAAACACGAAGTACCACTAAAAAAAAGTCGACAGCTACGATGAGAACGCTCGTACGCTCTTTCCCACTCCCACTCCTAATCGCTCTCTCATTCTCCCTCTTGTGCGACTGCCCTTTTACCGTTAACAGTATCAGCAAAGTCAAAGCGAACGTTATTAAACAAATCAAAAGCTTGATTTATAAATGGCGACTTGCGATTGCTTTGTATACTCTCATTTGAGCTGAAGGTATTTTAATTAATTCAACTTGTTAAATATTATTACAAAGCCAGATCGGAGCACTGAATAATATACCTGTCATTTAATGGAATTTTTTTTTTATTGTGTTTAACATATTTAGCAGAGCACTTACTATTTACCAGTTGTTTTCATTGTAAATATGTATTTACCGATTGTGGAGAGTATTAAATTGTTATTAAGCGCAAGATTGTTTTGTATTATTTACTCGGGCTTTTCAAAATTTTTTTAAAATCGCACATTTGTCATTTGTACGCAATGGAAGTTTGTAAGCACATATGCATAGTACAGTGGCTCCCAGCTTATTTCGTGCAGAGGTACAGTTCAACTTAAAAATGGGATAGACGGCAAACTGTTAAAGAAATCAAAGAAAATATAAATTTTGGAACAGTTAACTTTGGGTTGGCTTTAATTTCTAATCGATAAGTCTTTTCTCAGGCTAGACATTAGAGCCTAAATTAAATATTCTAGCTGATATTTGTCGGAATGATGTAACTAATTCTCGCTGTTGTACTAAGACTTCTCTTCTGCAATAAATAAAAAACAAAAAACTCATACATAAAAGAATTAATCAAAGTGCTTGCATAAAAAAGTCATTCGTTTTTTTTTTTTTACTTTCAAGGGTTATTTACAAAAATAGAATAACAATCAATCACTGCATATACATAATTTGATTTATATATTTAATAATTTAGCGGTTATCCGATTGTATATTTATTTGTACTTGACCTTTGCACAAAATTAGCTGTGAGCCACTGTACTTATTTAAATAAGTGTAAGTGTTGTCCCACTCTCTCTCTTGCTCACTCTCTCTGTTAAGGTAATAGCTAATAGTAGGACTACGTGTAAGTGTCCCCACACTGAACTTTGGCTACTAAATTTAGCGCACGCCACAAACTGCGCCGCGCTTATTAACAAAGTGTCAAGTAGTAATAATAAAAACAAAAACAACAACAGTTTCAGCTAATTGTAATCTGCAGTCCATGTTATGCATGTGTGTGTATAATTAAAAAAATGTGCTTTTTTATACTATTGTAGATGTACATACTTGTGCACATAATTTTACGTGCAATTATTTGCACATTTAATTATTTGTATTTTGTTTTTAATAGTTGGAATTTCATTGGAGGCGCACGTAGATGGGGAAAAAGAATTTTTAAGTCTGGGCAATATTTGATTTAAAATTAAATTTAAGATTTATTTGAAACAAATAACTGTGTTATTACATTGAATATACTCTTATTCCTGTTGCTTGGATTTTATTTCCGTAATTTAGAAATGTAATTATATATTACATACACAATTACTTAGAAGTATTGTAATAGTATTATGTATAACCTACATATACATATACATACTCACACATACACATTTTCGGTTTATTTCGAACCTGCACATTGAAAATACAACACAACACAGCAAATAAAATAACAAAAGTTTTTACTGTAACATTGTTTGTTTTGTTGTTGTTGTTGTTTTCAGTGTGCCCGTACTCTCTCTCTCTTTCTCTAAACGTCGTTCACAAGTATTTTTAAATATTATTTTTTTCGCAGGTTTTTTTTTGTTTTGCATAGTTTTATAAAGGATTTAAAGTTTACTTAAGTAGTTTATAACTAGAGTTTTACATTGACATTAAAAAAAGGAAAATGTATGTATATTTTATGCAAAAATCTTTTACTATAATTAACAATATTATTATTATTATTATTATGTATAAGTTCTGGTACTCAATTAATAAAACATTTGCACTTTTAAAGCCTGTTACTTGCTTACTCCTTTGTCGTTTCTTAAAAATTTGTATTAGTCGTATTCGCTTAATAAATTTATATATTTACTCTTTACATAATTTAATTTTTCTGTTTTTCATTATATTTTGTGTTTTTTTTTGGATTGGAATTGAAATAAAATATTGTGATTAAATTTTGTTACGAAGAATTTCATGCGTAAGTTGCGGAGTGTGGTAATAATTATGTTATTTAAGATTTTTTGCTATTTTTGTGTCACAGTTTTCTGACTCCTAGCTAATTATTATATTTAGCTTTCATTTTTGTAAAAAATTTTGAGTAGTTCGTTTTTGATTTACTTTTTCTCATTCTTTTTTTTATAATTTCGCGTTTTCATGTTACAGATGCCATCGGACCAAGAACCTTAGGATCTTGACTTAATACATCTGTAATAGAGTCTTTCTCACATCTGGCCAAATATGTAAAGTGTTTTATAAACTATATATTTAGCTATTTGTATATGTAACTATATATTTGTGATACTGCATTTTAAAGAGGGCGATGGCGAATTAAGGATACCTCAAAAATGTAATCGTTTAAATTTATTCTTGCATTTGTGGTATTCGATAAGTGCAAGGAACACTTTGAATTTTACATAGATAATATGTTTACAGCATTGTAAGGATCGGTATCGAGATATATCGAGTTATCGGTAACAGTAACGGATCTGTGGATCTTAAATACTAGTAATTGCTTCGACGGCACGTAAGGGTATTTTTGTTGTTGTAAGGTATATATTTATATATACATAAATATCTATACATACGTAAGTATATACCTGTAGCTATGGGACACTGATAGTAGCAATCATAGCATTATTATCTGTTATAAATAGTCGGTAAATTGTAGCTTTATTTTACAGGAATTTTTTTTGTTATGTTTTTGTTTTGTTTTGTTTTGTTTATAGAACGTGTACAATAATTTGGTCGTAGGTCTAAGACACTTTTTGGTTTTAATCCTTTTCCATTATATAAATAAATACATATACATGTGCATGTATACATTGTTATATACAGAAAGTAGCATTACATTTTATATAGTAATTAGTTGTAGGTATTTTCGTGACTTATGTGCGTAGTTAAGTAAAATCTGAGACTCGCTGTAAAATATATCGTATGTTAACGGTTGTGCTTCGCGACCGGAACAAGGACCAGGATCGGATTGGAGGGTGGGTAAAGAAGGAGGGCAAAGGGCAAACTCTCAAGAACACTTAAAGGCTAAAAGTTTTACGAGCACAACGAATGACGGGACAACGACGAGGAGGAGAGGACTATGCTTACATCTAGGATGCGATTACTTGGCTTTGACTTAGAAGAAAAACTTGCGCACTTCCTCATCCAAGTCGGTGGAGTCGACAAGATCATCAATTACGCCTGGCACAAGGAGCTCAACCACCTCCAAATCTTTTTTATCCTTATCGCTAGCTGCTGCTGCTGCCGCCGCCGCCGCTGTTGTTGCTGTCGCTGCCGCCTGCTGGACATCCGAGCAGTTGCTAATTGGACTGGAGGACGGCAGTGGCATGGGAACTCCGGCTCCCAGCAACGCCTCGTAGGTGTCCTCGAGCAGCACGCCACTCTCGATAGCCGCAACAGCCTCCTCATAGTATCAGTTGAGGTCGCGACGGAAACTATCCTCGATATTGGGATCGGCAATCATAATGGGATTCTGATCCGACAGCATTTGCAATCCAGCGACATCCATTTGCCCCAAATCCAGATCCAATGAATCAAAGATCTCCCTGCTAAAATCCGCATTCGTGGAGTAATCGCTAAATATAATGGAGGGTATATTGGAGGGTGTGGGCGTATGGTTCTGTTGATGGTGCTGTTGCTGGTGATGGTGGTGTTGGTGGTGGTGGTGCTGCTGCTGCTGTTGGTGGTGTGACTGCTGCTGTTGATGGTGCGTCTGCTGCTGTTGATGATGATTCATTACCATGTTTGAGTTGCAGGCATTGCTCACTGGAGAACTGCTCGACAACGGCGAATTCGTGCTGTGGTGCGGCGAATGCATTGGTGAGTGATGCGGCGAGTGGTGCAGAGACAGCGACAGTTGCTGTGGCGAGGCCTGCGCTGACATTGGTATAGGCAGCGGTGAGCTGGGACAACCCAAGGGTGAGGGAGCTGGCGAGGCGACCAGCGACTCAACCACACCCCCACCGCCAGCACCACCGTTGCTATTATTGTTGTGGTGCTCATGTGGACCATTGAGACTTGGACCACCATTGTGCGTTGCTGCTGTGCCTGCCCCATTGCTGTTGTTGTTCAGCAATTGTTGCTGTTGTTGCTGCTGCTGATGTTGCTGCTGCTGCTGTTGTTGCTGGTTGTTGGCGCGCCTCAGATTGTTGTTGTTGCTGTTGGCCTCAGGACTACCGCTTAGCTCATTGTAATCCAAGAGTTTATTTTGATCCTGATTGTGATACGGTCCATTAGTTCCATTTGCTCCTCCCGCCGCTGCGCTAGCCGTGAAATCATCAAAGTCGAGTGCAACAAAATTGTTGGCGAAACTTTGTTGCTCCGGTGAGGAGTTGCTGTCACCCAGCGAGAAGTTCTCAAAGTGATTGTGAAACGAGGGATTCAGACTGTTGTAGGCGGCATCAAAGGCGCTCGACAATTGTTGCTGCTGTTGCACCCTAATGGGACTTGCCGGTGCACTCGTGTGCAGTTCGCTGCCAGAAACGCTGCTTAGCAAACCAGGCGAGGATCGCGGACTAGACGGATTTGCGGGCTGGCGATAATCCGTTAGATTGCCAGCCACAGTTGTGGCGTTGCTGTTGCCGCTGTTGTTGGCGCCCAACGTGGGTAGCGGACTAAACGACAAGTGTGGCGAGCTGCTGGGCGGCTGGGCGTTTGCGGGCGTGTTGCTGCTGGCGACATTGGCGGACGTTGGCGAGTGCTGTTGCTGATGATATGGCGATGGCGGACCCGCCGCCCCGCTGCCCGGACTAAACGGACTGGGAGACTGATCACGTTCATGTCGCTGATTGTGCGGTGACATGACCGGTGATAGCGTCTGATGTTGCAGTTGTTGCTGTGACTGCTGCTGTTGTTGCTGTGACTGTTGCTGCTGTGGTTGTGGTTGTTGTTGTTGTTGTTGAGGTGTTGCATAGTGCTGCAGTGCGGTGAGATTGGGCAGGGAGCCAGTGTTGGCATAGCTGGCCTGATCCTGCAGTGGCCTGAACAGTGAGTTGGAGAATTTGGCGTTGTATGGCGTTTGTTGTTGTTGCTGCTGCTGAAGCTGCTGCTGTTGTTGTTGTTGTTGCTGATGTTGCTGCTGATGCAGCTGCTGTTGCTGTTGTGCTTGCGGCTGTTGTTGCTGATGTAGTTGCAGCTGCTGCTGCATATTGTGCTGATGCTGTTGCAACTGTTGCAGCTGCACCTGATGCGGCAACAACGACGGCTTTCTCCTTTGTGCCTGCGGACTGAAACTGCGTGCAATTTGGTGCGGCGAATGAGATCGTTGACTGTGCTGCTGGTGATGCGACTGTTGCTGTTGTTGTGCATAGTTGGCGTGCAACGTGTTGTCCGTTGTAAAGCCAGCCCCCTCCGCTGCCGTTGCCATGATAAGACTTTGATGCAACGCCGAATCCGAGTTCGAACGTCGCCAGTTCGTGTCCATTGGTGGACTCAAATAGAGGTTCTGTTGTGTGCCATTATTATTATTGTTGCTGCTGGTGTTGGGCAGTCCCATGGCGTTTATTAAACCACCAGCACCACCCACACTGCTGCCGTACGGCGAACGATCCTGTTTTCGTTCCGAGGGTCGTCTCATAGGTCCCACGCCAACACTGCGACCACGCGACTCCCGATAGGCAGTGGGTGAACCTCCACCACCACCCGCAATGCCATCCGGAGATGCACCACCGCTGGCACCACTTCCATTGCCACTGCCACCACCTGTGCCATTGCCAGCATTTCCCGGCGATGCATTGGAGATCGATCCACTTTCTGGCCCACCCAAGCAATCCAGTAACTTTTGGTTAGCCTGTGTCTCATCCATTTTTGTGGCATACACCTCCTTCATGATCCTCTCGAACTCAGCCGTTCCCTCCGCCTGCTTCTGCTTCTGCAGCGCAATCTTCTCGCTGAACTTGCGCGGATTTGCCATTGTTGATGTATCTCTTTTATATATGCCTTTAATATGTCTTTGTCTTTGCTGCGCCTGTGGTCAGTCTGTAAATATAATTAGTTGATCAAATTGACATTTCTAGGGGACAACAGGGTTAACTTCAGTTCGATTTAACCCCTCATTGCGCGAGTTCGTTTTATTTTGCTCTGCTCTGCCATATTATCTTTCAAGCTCTTCCAAAAAGGAATTTTAAATACAAAAGTCGGCGCTTGGATACTCTTTCTATGTGGAAAGTATTAAAAGATTTTTCCGTTTACGAAAACTGGCAATTCATTGGAGAAAAATTAGTTAGAAGTTTAAGCATAAAGGCAAGTAAGACATGATTCTTAGGGTATCATAAAATATTTTTCTGTCAAAATACGGTCAATGAAAAACAAATTAAAATTGAATAATTGATAATACTCAATTAAAACTCTAGTTTGTTTATTTTTTTAGTGCATCGCTTATGATTTATGGCGCTCTTTAAAATTTGTATTGTTATTAAAATAAATTAAAGAAAATCCCTTGGAATATATAACAATTCTCCGGGTTTGTTAGCAAGTCAATTATGCTCCCAGCATGTTAGGGTATTGTTAATGATTCGGGTTGCTCTTGGCTTTATCAATGTGTCAGCGAACGGTCGCTGATAAGGCAGATAGTTGGCCTAACAAATCAGACGTAGCCGTAGCCGTAGCGGTACCGCTCTCTATCTTTCTCTCTCTCTCTCTCTCTCTCTCTCTTGCTCACTCTTTCTCTCTCTCTCTCTAGTAGCTATCTCACTTAAGCTGTAGCTGTGTTGTCTCCCTTTGGTTTCACTGTTGTTTCTCAATGCCATTGCATAACCAGTGCGATATGTAAAAAGGGCGGGAAAAGCGTTGCTCCGACCAAAATAAACAACGCATTTATAGTTCTTGGGAAGTGTCACCAGGTCAGGGAGGGGTACCAGATAGAAAACTAGGGGCTACGACAACCTGCAGCTGCAATATGCAAATGTTTTGCGTAGCAAACGAAATTATTTTGCATTAATTGATTCGATTTGCGGCCGTGCAAAGTATTTATTTTTTGTTGTTGGGCCACAAAACACGTGAAGGGCATTTTGAAGTAACGAATCGCATATTTCAGATCCAGTTTCGCCTTTCGTTTTTGATTATGCTCCCAATAATAATAATAATATCGATCCCTCAAGCATAAACCAGTTCCACAGCTTCATCTAATGCCATTTGGCATCAACCTGATCAACCCGATGAGTTCGCTTGAGACACGAATTGAGTATGGATTTGGTGACAAAGACCTTACCTAAAACAGACGACAAGTTATTGTAGATACACACACACAAATATAGATACAGATACATTCACAAAGTTACTTTATCTTTTGGCAAAAACATGTGAATAATATGAGTGATAGAACAATCAAAGCATGAAGTCATGCGTACTTGGATGTATTCTTATCTACGGATTGGACATAGATCTTAAATCGTACTCGTGACCAAAGAAGTTTGCCAGCTGATAAATCAAAATTAGCTCAAGTGGGTGGCTGTTTCCATAATTAAGATCGAGATTTCGATTGGAAAATTTCTATAGCAACTTTGTTTGTCACGTGTTTTATGATAAGAAATCAATAAATTCAGTCTTAAAGACAAATATAATAAGAGAGATGAAGTGAGCAATTTACTCATGAAAGAGTTGAGATGTTTTTAATTGATTAAAATTAATCAATTTCGTATGGGTACAACCGGATACTGTATATATATTTTCTAAAATGCTCAAGAAGAAACATAGGTTCATTTGGAGAAATAATAAAATTAAAATAATCATTTCATACTCTAAAGATGACAATTTGACACTGTGGAGTTTCTAAAAAGGACATAGAAAATAGAGAATTTGTTTAAAGACTCATTGTTGACTCATGGGTAAATAAAAATAATAATTTTCCCATTTCTGATCACAAACTGATGCTATGGAATGAGAAAAAAACCTAGTAATTGCTAAGACTCTAAGACGCTAATTAAACAAGTAATTACTTTTTAAAAAACAAGTTCAGTTAATTAATGTATGTAGTTGTGAATTTATTCATGGTGACATACATTTTTCTTAAAAACATGAAATTAGTTGAATAATTTCATCATAATCATTTTCACTTATTAAGTTATTTAATCTTACCCTATGAAGTTGCTAAAAATCCCAAGGAACCAAGAAATTATTCTTGAAAACATTAATTCAGTTGGGAAAATACTTATTCGAAGTGATTATTAATAATCATTTCCTCTTAATATAAATTCTATCATAACAATCTAAAGTTTTGCAATTGCTAAAAAGCCCAGTTAAGATCATAGCGAAATTTCAGTACGAATCAACAACAAGCCAAGCTTGAAAGCTTGTTGATCGCCAATTCTAGCTAATTGTCAACAAATTGATGACTAACAATTCGGAAGTGTATGTGAAAACCAATTTTGGCTTAAAGTCAAGCCGTGTCTGGCTCTGAGGGGCTAATTTGGAATGCAGATCACACATTTGTCCAGACACTTATGGGCACGTGGCCATACTAAATGCCTTACCGCCTTTTCCACCCCCTCCAATATTAATTGTCGACGGTTTTTTTGGGAGAGGGGGGCGGACATCTAGTAAATAGAAAGAGAAACCGAACTGAGAGAAAAATATAGCATTCCCACGAATCGATAATGACATTTAATAATAATAATTTAATAACCCGAAACGATAAAAATTTACTTAAGCGCACATGGCCTAGTGTTGCCAGTCGGCGATGAGAGAGTGAGAATGAAACAGGAAGCAGGTTTACTTCTCGTCTGGCACTCTCCTCTGGCCACAGGCCCAATCCCTATGGCTGCGTTTTGGCTGCTCTTATCAGCTGCTTTATCAGCGCGCGCGCCGTGGAATTTTTGAATAAATTTTGCACTGTTTGTTTACGAGGACAGTGCGAAGCGAAGGGGAGGCAACAACAAAAAAAAAAAAAGCGAAAATGACACACACCCGCATGTCCGAAAGTTTTCTTCATTTTCACCTACACTAATGCAAATTGAGCGGCCGGCGGTTGCAAAACAAAACGAACACCGCGTCAAGTATGAGGCTGGGGGCTGTGGTTAGTTGTTGTGGGGGGTGGGGGTGGTGGTTAGTCAAGAGGGCTTTTACTTACTTGTCAAGCGCGCGCTATGACAACAAAATCACTTGCTCTCTCGCACTCCTCTTTGCGTGGCCTCTCTCAATTTCACTCGCACTCTCTCTAGTTGTAGTCACTCTCTCTCTCTCTTGAACGTGTGCTCTTGTGCTATTCGCTCTCAACTCCAATTGCCGATTGGCTCTGTGCTAAAATATTTCGCTTTGGCGTTTGTTGCTTTTGTTGTTTCTTAATTAAAATCGCTATTTATTATATATTATGATGGCTCTGTTATGGCAAAATATTTTGGCGCTTCTTTTTATGTTAGCGCCCAGCTGCTGTTAAGCTTCTTTGTTGTTGTTGTGTTTGTTTGTTTGTTTTAAGCTCTCACTACGACAAAGACAAAACGCGAGCGTAAGTAGCTTTTTTTACTGCGTCTTCTTCTTTGACGTGCGCGCTAAAAACTTGTCAGCCGTTTTTATTTTTTTTAATTTAATTTGGTTGTTGTTGTGCGACTGATAAAACCAGATTTTATATTACGTTCTGCTGTTAGAAATGTGGTTGTTCTTTATTTGATTGTTAAATTTGAAAATTGATTTCTAATTTCAGTTTTGAGCATAGCTGCTCGCTCTTATTGGTATTGGTGTTGTTGTTGTATTTGTTCGCGCCACTAACGAATGGCCGCGCGCAAAGATTTTTGTGCTGCTGCTTCTTATTTATTTTAGTTGTTGTTGTTTGCTCACTTACACGTACACGTACACACACTCACACACACACACGTTTTGCTCTCGCTTATTGTTTTAACGCACAACTACGACGTTTTTTTTTGCGCTCAGCTGCTTGGCACTTGCTTTTTATTTTTCCTTATTTGTTTTTTGTTTTTCGTTACCAACGAAATGAAAAACTTTTGTTGCGCCTTTGACCTCTTTTCACACCGACGTCGACAGCGGCAGCAGCAGTGACTGCGGCAGCGACACTTTAAAAACTGTATTTGTATTCTGTTTGTTGCTTTTCCAATTGGAACCTGGGTTCAGTTGGATTCTTGTTGGTTGCCGTTTTGTGACCGTTTTTGTATTGCATTTCCTTGTTGATACATGTATGTATGTATGTAAATTCAGCTACTGCTCCGATTTGGCTTTTTGTTTTTCGAACAACAACAAGAGCAATAGCAACAACAACAGCACAGGCCAAACCAAACACACACACACGCAATATACACGCTTTTCATATGTATTATTATGTACACACACGTACAAGTATTATGTATGTTATTTTCGTTGCACCGCACTCGCACAAACTTATCATCACGATTCGACGACTGCTGCTGCTGCTGTCGTTTCTTCTTCTTCGTTCATCTTCGTCGTCGTCGTCGTTGTCGTCTTTCTTTTTCAGTTCTTTATTATTGGCACTTCACGTTGAACTTTAACTGGCACGTTTTCAATTGTTGTTAACGCGCCATGCAATTGCGCATTGTTATCGATGCGTTTTTCAACAATATTTATCGCATTTGTTTTGTTATTTTCACTTTTTCTTATTAGATTTCTGGTTTAGCAGCAGTGACTAAGAATACACTAAAATTGGTCAAGCGCGTGGAACGGAACTGGTTTGCCACGGAGCTAACTAAATGAGTCGGCAAATGTTCCCGCTAGGTGGCGTGCGCCGACCTTTAAAAATGAGAAAAACATAAAAAATTAATAAATTTGATGAAAATTTCAAATTCGAAATTAAATAAAATTCAAATAGAAATTTTAATAAAGTTCGCCCACCTTTTGGGGGAAAAAACTTGGAAAATTTAATTCTTCAAGAAAGTATAAAAAGATCGAGAAAAATCTAATAAAAATTAAACAAATTCTAGCTTAAAAATGAAAATTTGGAAAAAAGGTACAAAAATTCAGAATACCTTTTTTCGGAAATGTACTTATTTTATTAAGTAAAAAAATCGAACCAGATCGGAAATTTTTACCGAGTGGCAACCTTCGGCTTAAAGCGCTGCTGTGGCGTTGTTGGCCGTTTGACCGCTAGGTGGCTAAATCAACTTCGGTTGGCATTCTGCAAAATAACGTTAAATTTGTTTTTCCAAAACATCATTGAAATTCTTAATTAATCAATCGTTCTGATTTACAGCAATTATAAAATATATATCAAAATAACTATTTGAAGGGTTCAGCTTAGCCGAGATCATTAACTTAATAGAAAAACAATCATATATAATTTTATAACTTATTTGTTAAATGTGGCTAATGTTAAGCAATTGGGCAATTGAAAATTTGTATTTTAATGGGCAGGGTAACGAACTGAATCGAATATTAGTTTTAGTAAGGGTTACGGTTATGTTTTACCGATTTCAATCGGTAAGGACCGGTTACATGTTAGTGGGAATGAAACTGTAATGAAAAATATGTTTATTTTGTGTGTGGTAGGTATCAAGTTATTTTAAGTAATTCTCTTGTGAAGAGAGGCTGACGTCTTTCTACTCCTAGATTTACTATATATACTTTCTAAATTTAAATTCAAGCTTACGTACAATAAATTCACTGTATGTGTGTGCGTGTGTGTGAAAATGTGTGGGAGCCACTGTTCGTCGGGCTGTTTCCTTTTCCGTTAACATTTTGTGTCTGGTTTCCGGCATTTTTGTACGCCGTTTAAAATTGTTTCCTCAGATACAAATCTGTAGCAGCAACAAATTTCGTTTTGCAGACACTTGAATGCCAATTGCAAGCAAATTGATGCCTCCGAGGCAACATTTAAGTTTTCCCGACTTCACCAAGGAAATAGACAGCAACAACAACAAAAATAAAAACAACAATAACATGAATTTCCAGTTGAACTAACAAATGAAAATGACAGTCAAAATTGAAAATGTGACCACATTTAAACGATTCCTTGTCTATTTAGTATTGACTTTGTTATGGCCTATTTGACAAACTATATTCATTCATTTGCATTAGGTTTAAATGATTAGAGACCGTTATCTATTAACAAAAATGGTGGACTAGCGGATGTCCTGTAGATATTTTAGTTCTTTTACTTTATTATACCACTTTTTCTATATTACAGTGTATACTAAATATGTAATTCGATAAATGGAAATTGGGAAAAATAAGGCAAATGACACGCATTCAATTATTTATTCAAGCTCCTTCATTAACTGTCCAAGTACTTATTAGGTAAATATGTGGTTACGTATGCAAAATGTTCTTGTCCTTAGAAAGTTGACAAGGAATAAAAAAGTCGAAATTACTTTTATTGATTTGGGTAGTGCATAAATTAGTTGCATCAGTAGAGAAAGAGGGAGAGATAGAGAAAGGAAAATACAGACAGAGAATGAGACAGATAAACTTTTATTTATACGCTACTCTATAACATTGTATAATATAGGAGGACATTTGGGAATTTCTGGGACAAAGAGTTTGTATAGAAATGAAGATGAATAAATAAATATAAAAAATATCTAATATTATCCTAAAGCATCCTATGATAATGATAAAGAAGAACCGTAAAGATTGCTTATCTTTTTTTTGTTATTGTTAGACGTTTGGTAGTATAATAAATTATTATATGTAAATAGAATTATTTAATCATTAAAGCTAGAAAATATTTCTACAATGTACAGCAGTTACCATTTAATAAATTACTAACACATTACAAATTTAACGCATATTAATTTTCAACTACCATATCATTTCAAGGCCTGCACACTGTGCATCCCATGCCACTATTTTACTGCCAATGTCGTTGCCAATGGCACGGCACATTGATTTCTTATCAGTGTCGCTTGTTATCATTTGATATCATCAGTGGAAGGTGGGGACAGTGTTTCCAGCAACAAATGATATTACATAGCGAATGCCTCTCACAATATTCCCATTGATTTCTTAAATTTCAATCAATGTTCAGCCTTGCATGGATTCCTTTTATTTTTATTTTATCTTTTTATTATTTTTCATGTCGATTTTTTCTTGGTTATGAACATTTTTTTTTCGTTTTGTTACGCTCAGTCGACCAACGACATTTTTGGCACTAACAATTAAAAGTAACGACTGTTGACGCAACATTAAACGGTATGTACATTCTATTATACATATATATATACCCTATACGAGATGCCGTGTGTGTGGGTTGGATACGTACTTAGTAATATGTGGGTTTTTGGTGAGCTCAGTAATAAAGCGATATTCAGTTCTAAAATTAAATTTGATGTGTTGGAATATGTGAAACAAGAACAACAAAATCTACAAACATAATAGAAAAAGTGAGTTTATTGTAGAAGAGAGTATGCAGCTCGAAGATACCTTATAATCATGTTTACCTGCAAGCAGATGTCGAGAATTGTTTTCTTTTGAAAACTATAATTTAAATAAGAAAATAATAAAGACATGCTAAATGTAAGAAAACCTTATTTTTCCACAGTAAATTATATTTTTTAAAATTTTCTTTTATTTGTATACTTAAGAAGAATATGAAAAGGGATTGTTTTGCTTAAATAGTGATGTAAATCATTTTATCATACCCAGCCAAAATTAAACAGATACAGGGTAGAGAAGTACACACCTGTCCCAAAGCTTAAGTTCATTAATAGCAGGATTGCAGACAACAACAACAGCAACAGAAGCATCGAGCGAAAAAAACAACTACAAAGAGCAATTGAAAATAGACCAAGAGTCGATAGCAATGAGATAATCCGAGAAACGTATTCTCAACATTATCACCTTTGAATTCAAAAGTTTCTGTTATTTACTGCCAAAATCAAAATCACATGAATTGAATTTGTTATAAGGAATCGCAATTGCTAAAGGCTGAAAGTGTGGAGTTTACGTATTCAAGAGTAGTCTTTTCATTTAAAGCGAAATATTTGAATCAAGAAAAACGAAATCATTGCGCTTTTTTTGTCTCTCGGCTCCAAAAATCTGCTCTTACTCTCAATCGTGCCTTTAGCTCGTTATCGTCTTGTCAGAGCACAGCAACAGCAGCAACAATGACAACAGCAGCAGCAACAACAACAGCAACAACGGCAGTAACAACAACATTAACAACAACGACATCTTGTTGCTTGTTTGTTTGCCAGGCCGCAGAGACAGCAAACAGCAGCAAAGGCAGAGAAACAATTGAGCTGAAGGAGGGTCGATGAGGTGGGCGGAAGTGGGCGTGGTGTTAAGTGGAACTGGGAATGGTTACTTGGGGGAGTACAGGAGGATCCTGGAACTGTTTCGCCTGCATTTGTTGTCAACGACAGCCGAGCACTTTAGTTGTGCACATTAAACGTAGCTGTCGTGTGGACTCCCTTACACCTACCACCAACCTACCCCCTCTTGCTACCCCCAATTCGAAGGGGGCGCATTCGTTGCTTTTTTCTTATGAAATTTCGAGTATATTGCTCGTTTATTCATTAAATTACAAACGAGTGCGAGAGAGTGAACAATGCAATTTGCTGAATCTAGAGCGCAGACACTTTCTTCCCACTTTACTGCTCCCTGCACACTCCCCACCACACTGTTCGACATTTGCCAGCAGCAATTGAAAATGCAATTGAAGTTTTACTTTGGTGCTTGCTCTTAAGCCGCTTAATTGCTGCCAAATATTCAGGAGAATCGACAACTGAGCTCAGTGAAATGAGAAATGAGAACTGAGAGATCGTGAAGCACATCCTTCGCTGTGGTTGCCTCATAAATTTCCAAATGGCCCAAGTGGCAACTGTTAAGGATGCCATCTGCCATTGTGCCAGCAAAAATATGACTCCTCCAATTCCCTCACAAAGAGCTGACCAATTGAGGCGTTGATAAGACTTCACAAGTGGCAGGCGAAGTATGCTGTGGGATGCTCTATGTTTGGGGAAGATTTCTTTCTTCATCTTAATTTTATATAATTTTTGTTACCTTACATTCTATAGTTACAAAGCTTTTCTTATTATTTATTACACTAATCACAATGTATAAATGTAGTTAATCTACTTCATATTCAGATTTGTATGCTTTATATATATTTATTTGTTTGTTCCTTAAGCTTTAAATTATTTTATTTATTTTTTATTTATGACGTATGCAAAGCCAAAGTTAAGTTATCTTCTTTAATGTTAATGAAAAAACATTGCAAAGGCACTTAATTAATTAAGAAAACGAGTTAAAATTAAACATTAAGTATACGTAGACATTTAATATGACATTACATAAAAAGGCTACGTCTTATATTAATTCTGGGGACTTTCCAAATAATAGAGAAAATTGCTGCATCCAAAATACATTATATTCCAGGAACCGTAATCATTCTAAGTATTATTTTAAAAATCACGCTTTAATGATTATATAATGATTTGTACGATTTTCTTTACCGATAATGATTATATTTGATAAAAAAAAACTCAAAAATAATGATTATAAGTAAATGATTTTTATTTTTTTCGCTCAAAATTAAACTCAACAATAGTTTATGTTAAACTGTGTTAAACTTTTCGACATGTGATGTATTATATAAAAAGGTATTAAATCATAGATCTTGTTTTTTTTTGATAAAAAATAATAATTATTTTTGATACTCAGCTGCTGGCATGGATACTAATCTACAGAAGCTTTACTGTATGCTGCTCGTTGTTTTTCTACTTGCCACCAGAATGGCAGCAGGCATGCTGGCAGCCTCATTAGCAGCCATAGATGGAGTAGATGCACTGGAGTTGCAACTGCAACAGGAACAGATGCCAGCTGAAGTTGTACTCCACATGGTGCCAGCATCAGGTAAGCAAAAAACTATCAACAGGAAACGACTTGTTGTTGTTGTTGTTGTTCCCTTTCACTTGCGATGTGATGCTACAATTAAGCTTGTTTATCACGCATACGCACTGTAGCACCACTGTGTTTGCCACTTTAAAGCTGTCATCAACACAGCACACAGAGAGGGAGACTGTTAAAACAGAGAGACTGTGATAGAGGGTTTTTTTCTGAGAGTGAGGGAAATGTCAACGAATGCGTAATTGGTATTTCGTTTTCTGCATTTAGTTGCACCAGTTTAGATTTTGTGGAACGCTGAAGCGGCAGCTAAAGCAAAAAAAAAAACCTAAAAACCCAAAAATAACTCAAGTGTCATTCGCGCATTCCATGAGAGCAGCAGCAGCAAGAACTCAGCAAAAACTACAGTACAGACTGCCTGAGAGTGATATTTAAATTGTAGTGGATATTTATGGAAATATGGAAAATAATGTAAAGCATTATGAGCTGGCTTGACAATGTCTCCTTAAATTTTATCAAAGATATAATTTCAAATTTAACATTAATTTTTACATTTTACGTCAAAATATCTCTAATATAGTTATCAAACCCCTTAACTAGACATAGAAAAACCGGCCTTATGAATACAAAACAAAAAACTAAAACTAATTTTTAAATTTGTAGTCTGTAAGATCCAATAATATTTGTTGCTCTTATAATCGTTACTCTTTGATGTTTTTTCAATATTATAGAACGAAATTGATGATTATTGTTCGACTAGCTTTATCACAAGGGTTTTTGTTTTAAGTGTAAGCCTAATTTATGGTTATTTCTTACAATAATATTGTGTGGTATGGATTTTTTAAATTATTAAAACCATGCTACTATGTAATATTAAAATGATTTTATTATGAAAGTTTTTTTTTTAAACATACATAAAATAAAAATATTTAAATTATGCATTTATGTAAATTACACGTATTGTAATTTTTTATGTATATACCTAATATGACAATTCATATTTGTATTAAAATAATAATCATTTCTGTTCTCCTTATATATATTGTATTAGTTCTTATTTGTCTCTTAATAAACAAAAACGAAGTTATTTCAGGCAGTTCTAGTGATATTGTGTTTACAAATCTTGTTTAGGCAGTTATCACCGTTATCCTTGTTGCATCGTGCCACGTTTTCTTGCGCTGTTGCAGCTTCACTGGTTGTGCCACCACTTGACAATTGCTGTATCCGCTTGCCGCTGACAAGAGTCGCTGCTGCAGTTGTTGTCCCCTCTTCCTGTCTCCGCCGCTTTGCCTTCTTATCTTCCTGTTGTCTCACCCGCTTTGTCATTCGTCTTCCGTTGTTGCTTTCATCTTCGTCCGGCTTCCGTTGCAGCAGTTTGATGTCACTGGTGTCATTTGTCACGCGTGGCAGTTGCTTGTTTCTTAACAGAAGTGCAGCTGTTGTTGTTGTTGTTGATATTATTATTACTGTTGTTGTTGCTTTTCTTGCTCTTCTTGTGTCATCTCTTGTCGCCTCGTCAGGCCACAACATATGCTGTTGTTGTTGCTCAAGTGTTAGCCGAGTTTATTCTTGGCATCATTAACCGTCGGTGATAACACTTAACATACTTAGCCACACACACATAGACACACACACACACTTGTTGCCACTCCCACCATAGACCCTTTGCAGCCCTTGTTAAATGATTGCCAGTGCCTGCTATAAAAATGCAAATTTCTAGTGGTCACGTGATGCTGTGCAAATATTTTTGTGCAACATTTCAACAACAGGCATAACAGCGACAACAAACTAACACTACAAAGTGAACAACTTTCGCTTTTGCTTCTGCTTGGCAAGTTGTTGTTTGCTTTTTGTTTTCGCTTTCGCTTTGCCCGGCTGACATTTTAGGTCAGTTGTCTCATTTATTTGGCGCTTTTCAACTTTAAATGTGATTTATTGCCAAGAAGCTGAAAACAAAAACTGACAGAGACAGCACAGTGAGACAGAGAGCAAAGAAAAAAGTTTTTGTGGTGCGTTGAACATGGCGTATGATTAACGTCAACGCGTCGTATGCATAATGAGAGTTTGCAATGTGCTCGCAAAGTTAAAAAACTGATTTCAAAACGAAAAAAAAAACTCGAAGAGTGAAAACACATGGCAAACAGCTGATGTGCAATTATGAATAATTTGAGTGAAAGATTCATGAATCAACTTAAAACTGAGACGACAACAAAATCAAAAGCAAATTGAGGCAACTTTTAAGCTTGGCAGTAATTACGATTAAGATATGAATTTGATATATCTGAGAGCCGATCTGAGTTTCATTTCCGTAACTACTTATCCTTTCGATATTGCAATTGCTTTTCAATCCAACCGTTTGTTTTTTTACTCTGGATACTTTTTTTGATTATCAAACAATTTGATTTCCGCTTCTTTCGTTTTGGGTCTGGAGAGGATTGAAATTCTTTCTTTTGCCTGGCTCATCACAGACACAATTGCTTGAATGTTCCCTTGATTGCCAGCTGGCATCAATGTAATGGCATTGACGTTCCCGTTCCCGTTCCCGTTCCCGTTTCCATTGCCGTTTGCCTTTTGTTTGCCCATCAAAGTCAGCAACTTGTCTAATGACTGCAATTTGATACGCTTATCAATGATTCATGTGCGCATTTGCCAATCACCTGAAAAGCGAACTACAAACTTGGAAAATGAGGACAAAGAAATGAGCAAGTAGTACAGAGAGAGAGAGAAAGAGAGAGAGATTATCTATGGTTACACATTTCATTTTTATAGCAATTGCACTTAACTGACATTAAGTAGCTAGTTAAACGCAATCTGAGCTCTGAAGTGGACTCTTCGTAGTCTCTTTCAAGTGGTTATTTCGAGAGCTGACAGGGCCGCAGACAGGCTTTAGACTTTCGAGTTTTTCAAATTAAATTTCTTGTTTAGCAGACACTTAAAAGCCAAGTTCATTCTCATTTTCTTTTCCATTTTTCATGTATTTTCTTTTGTTTTGCTTTCGTTTGCAGCACGCGGCAGTTTTCTGCTCTACCAATTAGCAAAAGCCATAAATTCTGGCCATCTACTTGAGCTGGAGTTCGAGCAGGAGCAGGAGCAGGAGCAGGAGTTGGTGCTGGAACATGAGCTGATTGTGGAGCAGCAAGTGGATGTGGACTCCAGCTGGCTGGCCGCAATGGCAAATGAATTTCAGGTAGCAACCACTTAAATCCATATCGAGCACAGATAAACTCCCCATCTCCATACCCATTCCTCGCTCTTCCCACCAAAAAAATGGAGGAAGAATACATAAATCACGCGCAGTTTTCCTTGTTGCGTTGTCTCACTTTGGGCATTTTTAACTTTTCGGCTCAGTTGCCTGTCAGTGCAATGGGTTCATGAGCACGTGACCACGTTTCATTGCCCAGGATTCCATTTTCAAACGTCCTGCTCGTTGCGAGGAATTGACCAGCAGAATATCTGTATTATACTTCCGCTAGGATTTTATGCAAGGATTATGTGCAAGACGAGATATTTTCAGCTCACTTTTAAATTAATTGTACCTTAAAATATTCCTCTTTTCTATAGATACTATTTTCATAAGTCTTCAAACTGTTTATTGGGCTGACTTTCATTATTCTTAAATCTATTTTGATTTTTCTATTTTCTTTTTACTAAACTTGTCAATATATCTGTCAAAAAACTGCTTATCTGTCCGACAGTAACTTTCTCAGAATTAAAGAATGACATGACCTAAAATATTTCCAACGAATTGTTAATAATATCATTTCCCCTCAAGCCATTTCATTAATTCTCTAACCAATTAACCTCTTAATATTGTGAATTAACTGCTTGTTCATTTGGCTGAATTTAAGCTTACACAAATTAAATTTCCCAAATTAAATTGTCTTTGGTAACTGGTATTTGATAACTGTGTAACCGCTATCAGTAATCGTTGTTATTGAATATTTATTGCCCCTCGTTCAAGTAATCTCCAAGTCCAATCAGCTGCCACAGTTTCACAGCTGAAGGGCCTTTTCTATTGAGCAGCCTAGAAAGTTTCTAATTATGGCCGTCATAAATGGATGCGAATGGATGAGGCGTTTTTAGCCTCTGGCCCTGATTGCTATTTGGCCAGAATTTTAGGGCAAATTCTAATATCTGCCGTTGGCTGTTGAGAGTTGGCTTTGTTGCTTCCTGTTGCACATTGGCAGCATTGTTGGGTGCTGCTCTATGAGACAGCTGCTTTGAATTTTTAGACTGTCGAAATAATGCAAATTTGTGTGCATAACAATAACAAGAACAACAATGGAACATTAATAGAGAGAGAGGATGGAAAATGAAAAAATAAAATAGAGAGACAGAGAGGTAGGAAAAAACATAGCTCACTGTTTTGGATGGTACCAAAAAGTACGTATTAAGGTTTCTTTAACACAAAGTTTGGTTTGGGAGAAAAATAAATATACAAAATGCTTACTTTATTATATATATATATTATATATTTTACTATATATCCTTAATATAACTAATTTCATTTTAATTGTAAATTCTGTACATATTTAGCTATATTAATTTATTTATGCTTTGTAGTTTTATACTGATATGCTCAATAAATTTTTGGAGTACTCAGTTTGAATTTTGCAGTACCCACTCACATTCACAAAATGTGAATATACCACAAGTTGTACGCAGTCTGATGAATATACAGGTATATGAATATTCATACATTGAGAAAATGGCACAATAATTTTTTAAAAATTTTAATTTTAAAAGTGAATATACATGATATTGAAACAGGTTAAATTATAATTATTAATAAAATAATAAAACAAAATCGTAGGTTTTAACAAAAGTTCAGAATTTTTGAATTAAATGACTTTTAATCTTAAAAAATTTAAAAAATATAGAAAACTATTGATAAAGTTAAAATAATTGCTTTGCATTAAACTAAACCAAGTTGGTATCAAAACCTTAAGCTCAAACTATCAAAAATTGGAGTTTGGCACCTTATACATGTGAATTATTTTCCAACTTGTCTTGTTTAATTTTTTTGTCGCAGATGCTTTTTTGTTGCCTGCTTAAAAGGCAATTGCTTAATTGATAAAAAAAAGTCCTTTAGGAGCATTTAACACGCCACTCGACGGCAAAATGAAACCGGTTGATGCCACTTTGCCACACACATTCGACTATTTACATTTCATTTTCATGTTTGACTCGACACCTCGTTTTGGCTGCAAGTTGAGATCTGAGTGTCATTCGTTCATTTGTAACTTCAACAGCATTGTGTTCTTGTCTTTAATGTGGATTTGCTGTTTTAAGCCAAGTTGCCAAAGCTGACAAGTTCTCGAGTTGCCAAGTTGTTAGTTTGCAGCGGGAACGTCCAAGTTCGGTAGCTTGTCTTGACTCAAAAAAAAAGAAGAAAAAATGAAGAGAATATACACGAGGGATTACTTTGCTTAATTCAACTGCAAATGAAAAGTGTTTGTTCAGTAAATTCAATCTGCTTGGCATCGTCGTTGTTGACGTTGTCATTACGTCTTGGCCCTGGCTTTGCAACTGAATCTGGTTATGGTTATGGCTCCGGTTCTGAGCCCTGTTGAGTTCATCAAAGCGTAATCTGCACAAAATGGCGGCATTTCCTTTGCGTGGCACAACAAGCCCAACAAAAAATGGCAGCAACTTTAAGCTAACTATGCGTCTGCTCTCCCTTCCCCTTCTGCCTGCTGCCTTATCCCTCTTCCTCTGCTTTCTTGCCGTAGGGTCTCGAGCGCCTCAAGCGCCCCGTCTAATGGAGTCATAATTCTTCAGCTCGTTAGCAGCAAATACATGCAACGTCAAAATGTATGCTTGCCCCCTAAAAAAAGAATGCCAGACATTTTTCGTTAACTTCAAATTTTTGTATACTCCGCACTTGGCAATGGTCCAGCTTGAGTTTCTTATTGCAGCTAACAAAGCATGCTCTTCAATTAGCTTACAGGGTATTCAAGCTTCGTGCTTAGTTAGCATTTGTTTTCTTTATTTGTTCATGTGCCTTTTGCTGTCTGTTGTGGCTGTTAGTGTTGTTGTTGTTGTATTAAGCCTTTTTCTGCCTTTGGCCGCCCCATCTGACAAGTTGCTTAATTGAAAAGTGTTTTGTTCGGATTCCAAGCACCTGCCTTCACTTTCTCCCCTAGTGAATTTGCATTCAATAATTTGCCTTTACTTATGGCCAAGAAGCAAGAAACACAAGCATAAAAAAAGGACATCAACAGAAGCCGACAATTTTTCAAGAATCTTCCGGTTCGCCTTCTGCTTTTTCTTTATCTCTGCCTTTATTTTTATCGTTGCCGTTGCCGTTGCCTTTCCGGCTGTGAGCCACTTTATATGGCTTCCTCTCTTTGGCACATCAGTGTTGCCTTGTCCTGCCTTGTCGCCAGTCTGCCATAAATAATTATGTTATTTTAGATACATATACTTGTTGTTGCAATAATTATCACATTTTTCACACCGCCATTTTTCATGCACTCAGCGAAAGTTGAGCGTCGCTTTGCTTGACACTTTTCTCATAATTAAGTTGACAGGAGTACTTACAATGCCACGCCCATACGCCCATCTAAAACTGTCGCATTTATGCTTTATGTGCGACATTAGAGAGATAAGCATTTTTTATGTATTTTTAATTAACTTTGATGTTGTTTGTGTGTGTGTGTTTGATATAATTTTATCAAAAGTGACGCTTCTTTTTCTTCTGGCCGCAACAAATTGGCCAATTCTAAAGCTACACTCGTGGCTTAATCGGGTTTGGGTCTAGTTTAGACCTGCTAGTCCTGGTGCTGTCTGGTCCTTTGTGTGTTCTCTCGTCTCAAGTGTTTGTCTATCTAATTGCCAATTTTAATTAGCCAGTCAGCGGCACTAAGCAAAATGTCCAAGTGTTTGCACTTATCTCCTCCCCCGACACCGCATCGTCCTAGGCGACCACAAATTTTGAGCACAGTTAATAAGATCGCTTAAATTTGGCCAGCAAATTTATAGACTGCAGTTTGTCGACCCGCATCGGAGCTGCTGTGGCAAAGTAAACAAAGCTGCGTTTACCTTGCTCTGATTGTGATGCCAGCGGAAGCGCAACACTCTCAGCGACTTATGCACATATTTGCTGAGAGGGTTGCTTTAAAAATTTCTTATTGTATTTAAATAAAAAAAATGTAAAATATGTTTTATTGTATTGAACAATATTTTTTTTTTTTGTTAAATTGTCTTTTAAAAATCGAAAAATAGCTGAATTTTTAATTTTTTTTAATTGAAAACAAGAGTTATCAAAATTAAAATTTAAACTTAAACATTATTGAACAATAAGAGTCAAAATTTATTTAAAATAAAATAAACTTAAAATACAAATTTATCATATTTTGTTAATTTGTGTATAAGAATTGACAAATAAGTAATAATTTTTATTTTTACAATAAAAGTTACAATTTTAAAATTTAATCATTATTTAAAATTTTTTTTTCGAAGAATGAGAGCTTTAATTTCCTTTTTTACAAAATAAATTAAAATTACAATTTTATCCTATTTCTTCATCGTGATACTACATCTTAAAAAATGAAAACAATATTTTCCTATTTATCTAGCATAGATAATTTTTTTTAGATTCTATTTGGTTAAACTCACATTTGCTTTCCCTACTTTTAAGCAACTTATGAAACACCTCTCGATACATATACATTGTATGTACTTTAGCACCTCTATAAAACATTACTAAAATGCGTTGACGCTGTTTGCTGCAGCATTCAATTAAGTTTCTGTCGTCGCCTTCGTCGCGTTCGTCGCTTTTGTAGCGTTCGTCGCATTCTTGCTCTGCATCGCCTTTTAATTAGCTCAGAAAGCTAAGTATTTTTTATCGCTACCTTGACCTGGCTTTAGCTACCGTTTGCTCTTTTATTAATTTCATTTTACAGTTGTGATTGTTGGTAAATAACACATTGCTCATACGCAGCGTTACACCGGAAATTAATTTTTGTGCGCTTTCAAGAAACAAAATAGTAGAAATGTCACACAATTTCGTTGTCAAACTCGTTAAGAGTATTACATTTACCGAAAATATTTTGTTATTTTTTAATTTTTGCAACATTAATTCCATTGCAGAGTGTTCCCGTTTATGAAGACTTTCCTATGGACTTTCAGAACTGGCTAATTGATAGTTTTGGCCTCAATGCCGTCGATGTCTATCAGGGCTGGCTCAGGGCACGATCTGGCCGTGGTCAAGTGATCTGCAATGCCGTTGGACAATGCTTTGAGGTGGCTCAAATACTTAGTTCGTGTTGTCCCTTTTGAGTTTAATAAATGTATTTAAAATCGTTAAAAGAATATAATAAATTTGTGCACTGTCACGCAGTCAATGGGGAGCAAACATTGATGAACGGAATTGGAAATCCGTGTCCGCAATGTGACCATTAAATGTTATCTGTGGTTTTCCTCCACATGGTCATCGCATTGACGCTGTCACAGCGACAAATAATCGACCTGCCAGCTGCTGTCAAGTGCACCACGCCCGTTGTGGTGGATGTGGCGAACGCTTGATACCCTATAATCAGCTTGTGTAATCATAGTATATCGGCTTATGTGTGTATCTGTAACTTTTACTTTACAAAGAGTTAAGCAAGCATTTATTATTACATACGAGTACAGGGTATTGCATGGTCGCCTACTTTAGAATTCTGTTTTTAGATTTGGGCTCTCAGCTTTTATGCGTGGCGCCAATCAGTGGCATGAATGTTTCAATGCGTGCAGCAAAAAAAAAGGCAACAAAAGCGACAACAAAAAAGCTTTGGCAAAAGTAGAAAAATCAACATGCAACTGCCAAAAAGCAACAACAATGACAGCAACAACAACAACAACAGAAACCATCATCACAGTAGAGATGTTTGCTGTAGTCGGCTTTACACCCAGTAATTGGGTATATACTTTAGTGTATATTGAAATAATATATTGCCAAAGCCATCTTATATTTTCTTAATCTTACAGTAAATTTGCAACAATTTTCAATTGGCAATAAAATAGAGAACTTCAAAGTTGCTATACAAAGTTTTTCCACTCACATTTTCACTTTTGTGAAACTTTTCGATTATTTAGATAGCGCTAACAGTTATAAGTTTGTTTTGAAATTATATTGATTTACTTTTTACATTTATTTGTGAGAGTTAAAAATTGATCGGATAAATAACGTAAAAGTTTGCTTACAAAAATTTGACATTCAGATTTCTACACTAAGGGAAAATTATTAGTCAGTTAATATTTTCAAAAGCCTATGTATCGATTTATTTTCGGCATAGTTGTATGACGATTTTAGTATTGATTAAAAAAAAACAGAAATGATTGCGTTTAAAACAGTTTAAAACTATTTTTGTATCTTAGGAGCAAACTTTCTTATCACTAAAGTCTGTGTAAATACTATAATTTTAGCTTTTATTTACATTCTATTTTTTTGCTAGTTAGTATTTAGTCGTGCACTCCCGATTAATGCAATTACTTGTTTTGCTATGCGATTTTTGCCTTTTGCTTGGTCGATTGTTTTTGGCCTTTTGCCTACGTGGAATTGTTTCGTTGGTAAACAATGTGATTTTCAGCGTGAAATTTTATTCAATCCGCCCCGGCACAGAACAACGCGTTGCCTACTTCATTGGATCATTGGCGGGCAATTTGTGTGGAAAAAAAATGGCAACAGGAAAACAGTTTTCTGCTTTCTTTTCACTCGTTTCTCTTTGTCTTTTTGGCTCGATTTACTTCATTTTTATTTTGGTTGCTTTATTTTATTCAAAGTATTTAATGTTGTTTGTCAAAGTTTTTCACAATTTTGTTTTTGCAAATTGCTTTTAATTGATCAAATTGTTTAAGCATAGCGAACATTGAATGCATATGTATGTTGTTGTCAGCATGTTCGCTTTTTATACACCCACGACGAGAACAACTACGAGTAAGTATTTCATTATTTCCACGCAGTACTTTTTTTTTTTTTATCAAATACCAGTATTTATATTTAATTGCAGTCGTTGATTAATTTGCATATTTGGCCGTGTTTTATGGATATGTTCAATTCAATTGACCTGCGTTTTTAAATTGATCTCTTGTAAATTTAGTGCATAGTACAAATCGACTGTCCTTAAGTCTACTTTAGTGTGTTTAACTTTTTTATTAGAGTTTAATCGATTTTCATTTCTGTTTTTTTTTATCATTCAATTCAATTCTTTTCGAAACGTTTCGATTCATCTACATAATTTGCTTGGCTCAGTGCACAAATTTGTCAATTATCTTTATGTTTGAGTGCAATTTTGTATTCAATTAAGTCAGCCGTGTGCTTGTTTAATTTTTTTCACTGCGCATTAATAAAGGGAAACTGATAAAATAAAATGTACTTGCTTAAAAAACGGATTCAAATATAAGCAATTTTTTTGTTTAACATGGTTACCAATTTGTTTCCCTTTTAAGCAAAAGATACAAAATTAAAAAAACATAATTTTTTTACTATAAACTTGGGGTTGGTATTTAAAAAACGAAGAAGAAATACACTTAAATTATCAATTAATAAAGAAATATAAAAATCTAATTTAAACAAATACTCATCGCAAAAATTGAATAAAATGAATTATTTAAAATAATTGAAGTGATATTAAGAAAAACACTTATGAATTATACAATAAAACAATTAACAAATTGCAAATTTATGGGCTTAGCTCATGAGAACAATTACTATAAATTTATTATAATGTTTTGAATGAAATTTGTAAATATTTTAATTGTTGAATAATGAAATTAGAATGCAAACACATTTCAATTAAATCTTCTTAGTCAAATTCGTTGCTTAAATTTCTTTTCAAATAATTTCATACCATTTTAAATAATATTGATAATACAAATATATTCAAAAAGGGTACCTACAATATGCGTTGTGAACGGTTTATGTGAAACGTCCTTGCAATTTAATTACAGAACCGCCAGTGAAGAAATAAAATAAATAAACGTAGTATAAATAAATAAATAAACAGCGGGAATTCCGACAGGTATGAAAACTGCAGCACATGAATGGAAAGGTTTTTTAAGCGAGGTCCCACATTTGAATTATTATTTCGACCAGGCCAAACAAAAATGATAGAGAGAGGGGTGGTAATAGGTGGCAGCTCAAGTTCAACCTGTAACTAATGGCAATTTGCCTGAGTGCCAGTTCCAACAGTAGCTCTCCTTTATTCCCTCTGTCCTATGTGAATTTGCGAGATATGTAATGCATGTAAACGATATTGCTTCAGTCAACTGTCAGGCGGCATTAAATAATATTTTGCACTCAAAGCGAGTGTGTGTGTGTGTGTGTGTGGGGGGCAAGTAAGTAGATGTGGCAGCATCGTCATGGTCTGTGACATTTTTGACTGCACGCCAGGAGCAAAAAGCCGCAGCTCTGCAGAGAGTCAAGCCCAGCCGGGGCAGACAGACAGAGGGACTAAAGGACAGACATGGATAAACATACATGCCACAACACACACAGATGTCATGTGTAGCTTTATGTAACAAACGGCGTATTTAATTTTTTAAGTAAACTAAAAAATTTCCAGTTGGCATTGAAACGGCACAAAAGTGTAGGCCATGTCTATTGTATAACATGTATGTTAGCCCAGTTAGCTGGCCAAGGTTAAAGTCTATTACCAGATTGAAATAGTTGCAAGGATTTTGTTGGCCAAGTTGCCAATGTTAGCAATGGGACTCAATCGTCCCTTTTGCCATTAGCAATTTACTATTTACTATTTTCTATTTACCTTCTACGTGGCCCGAATATGCGGGCATCAATAATTTTAGCACTGTTTATTATGCAGATAAACAAAATGGCGGACACAGAAAGATGGAGAGCAAGAGGGAGAGACAAAGACAGAGACAGAGGTGGAGTGCGGTCTTGACCTCATCTTGAGTAAACTAAGCTGACACAGCATAAAGTTTTTGCCACACGCAGCTTCATCAGGTACGAAAGAGGAGAAGGCAACAGTTGCCAGCAATCATCTAGGCTGTTACCTTATTACAACAAATATAACAACAAATATAACAACAACAACAATAGAGGTAAACTTTGCCATTACGACAATGGGAGTTATCTGCCTGTAAATACATAATCTGCTGTCCGCTGCAGTTCGATGGCAGTTCCCTTTGGCTCCCTGGACTGACTCCCTAAAGGTTTTTTGGGAGCACCTTGAATAGGGATTTATTTTTATTGCCACAGTGCCATTTTGTTGGTATTAAGGGTTAAGCAGGTGCTTTATAAAACCGGCAGCAATTCGGCCCAAGACTCGCAAACTGTAACTAAACCCGAAGGCCATTCTAACGGTGCGTAGAGCGTCTTGCCTCGGCTTTTGTTTAGCTGTAAAAGTCACACCTCAAAATGTGTCCCCAAAGTGCAATCAAGAGATTTTTTCAGTTTCTTAGCTGGCTGTTGAAAGTTAAAATGACTTAAAGGGGTTCTCGGTCTTATAATTAGTTAAGCGACGCATTAAATTAAGTGTGAACAATTTTAGTGCATTTAATCCACTTGTAACTTTGTTTGTGAATTTCTGTTCAACTGGTTGATCTCGAGTTTTTGGTTCATTAAATATATATTTATGATTTTAGCATTGAATTTATTGTTATATGTATTAAGTTTACAAGTCATCAATACATATTTTCAGTTAAACAGTTAGAAATATTTGCTTATGCGTAAACAGTTTCCTTACATTGTATTAATATTCAATTTGTTTTCACAACACTCTGTGTAAAGAAAGTAGAAAATAATATCAACCTTAACCCCAAAGCGATTGGGCATTTAAATTTAATTCGTTTTCTACACATTAGATATTCCAAAATAATTGATAAATCTCGATAAAAGTATTAATATCCAAGGATTATAACTTTGTTGCACACAATCAATTGTCATGCTATCGCTAGGAGCGCTGACCACAAATCCTGCGGCAAATCCTTAAGTTTTATGTAATCAAATATCAAAATCTCATCAGAAACCGAAACAAATTGTTAACATAAACAAACGTAATTTAATGATTTGATAACTCACAACTGCACAATTCATTATACATATTTATACTGTTGGAAAGTTGTTGTAAAGCCGAGTCGACATATTGAAACTCATAACTACACACAAAAACCAATTACAATATCAATTTAAAAGGGATTAAAAAGCATGTCCAAGGCTTACCAAGAACCTGCTTCCTCTTTACTCTCCTCAAAAACTACACAGTGTAAGGTCTTGACTGAGTGCTTTGCGGTCTCAAAGTGTACACCTCCTCGTTGTATTTATAAGATTTGGGTGTCATACTAATACATAAATGTAAATTATAAATTATGTTTTGGCCATGTTATCTCATCATCCCAAAAATGCTACGGACAGGGGAGAGGTGGAGATGGTTGGGTCGAAAGTTTAAATGAAATTCTAAGCTAGCAGCTTTTCATAATAAATAACGCACATTATAAAGCATAATGCTATTGTGCAATAACAAATAATATATAAGTATATAGATATTGAGTCGACACTAAGAATTATTATTCCAACAACAAGTGGCTCTGAAGAACTTGTAAGTGTGTGTGTAAGTGTATGTATGTGTATATGTATTTTTGCATAATTCATTTTGATTTTGCTAACATGCTGATAACCACAGTTTTGTATACAAACGACCACAAAGTATTTGCCAGAGTCTTGAATACTTGGTCAGCAGGATATACTCTCGCTTTGTGTTCGCCTTTTTTAATGTTTGGCCAATATAAATTAGTTGAGTTAAGTCACAAGATAAGTGTAATCTTTAGACTGCAAATAGACTTCAACGCATCGCTGCGCTTGAATAAATTACAAATTTAAATGCTTGACTAAGCAAATTCATTTGGAAATCAGACAAAGTATATATGCCAACCTTGTCTTGGAAAAGTCGTATCGATATGTATTAGACTTTAACTAACTGATAAGGCAGACAGTTGGAAATAGACTTAAAGCTATTCTCAATTCATTAGAGAAGAATGAGTATCGGAAAAAGTGAAGATAATTGAATAAACAAGCGAACATGTCAACTTAACATTAATTTGCGATTACAATAGCTTTACCTGTCGATCTGCATGACACATGAGCAGCAATCGGAGGCGCAACAAGCCAAATGACAATTGAAAGGATAACGAGACGCACTCTGAGAGAGAAAACCAAACAACAACAACGACAACGACGACGACAACATCAACACTCGTTTGCCTTCTTGTTGATAAAGGAAATTAAACAAAAAAAAAAAATAAGTTAAGCCCCACAGACAATTGACGTTGGTTAACTGGAATGAGAAGGGAGAAAAGGGAGAAAAGGGGGCTGGACTGGTCAGGAAATGGGCATAGAGTTGGGAAGGCAGAGACTACGGCATTTGTCTGATTGTCTCGTTGACATGACGTTGCGCGATTTGTAAAAGGCTTTTGTTTTTGTTCTTGCCACAGTCTGAATGTCCGTCTGTCCTTCTGTCTGTCGGCCTACAAGTGAGCAACACGCGCCAATGATTATGTTGCCGCTGACAACGACAACAGCAACGACAACAGCAACGACAACGACAACAATGATAGCAACAACAATGATAGCACTCCGAAAAGTGGCAAGCAGCATGCTGCAACCGCCTTTGTGTTTATTCGGTATAAAGTTGGCAGAAGCTTTTCATTGAGTAAAAGTGACGCATGCGCGGCATTTACCAATTTTCGAGTTCGTCGTCTTGGCCAAGCGTTAGTTCAGCCATTAGTTCAGTTCGTTGTTGACACTCGTGTGTGCTGGACGTTTCTTGCAGCGGCAACGCGGCGTATGTGTTATTTTTGGCATTGGTTCGCATCGCAAGGCAGAGTCAACAGTTTCGCGCTTATTGGATTTTGGCGCAAGTAGCAAAAAGCCGGTTAAAGTGTTAAGAGCATGTGGTTGTGTGCTTAAGTGTTTTGTCGCTGTGTGTGTGTGTGTATGCGTGTGTGTACTGAAGCTGAAATACTTACCTGCAGCATTCTTAACGACCAAACAAAAACAAAATTCCAAGAAAATTAACTTGGCCCATTCTTTCGCTAGCTCGCAAGTGGGTTAATTGATGTGTGTGGGGGCGTAAGTACACGAAAAAAAAATATATAAAAACCAAATACAATACAAATACTCGAAAGTGGCCCCAGTTTGAGTACAAGCCCTTAATGAACGTGCAACAATAGCCGCGGCACGCGATGAGTGCAACAATAACGCTTACTCCAAGTTGTAGAATCAACCTTACAGAAAACTAAGGTAAATATATTACTTAGCTTATTTTCTTGGTAAAATACAAGTGCTTTTGAACAAAATAAAAACTTGAAGGTATTTATTTTGCAACTATTTTGTAACAGAATTTTTTTGAAATGGTTACAGAATAAAGCAAAGAGCATGAAATGAGCTTAAATTGAATTGATTTAAAACTGATGTTATAGTTTATTTTGCTGTTTAAAAATTGATCAATAACTGTTATTAATACATAGAAAGTCTTCGGCGTGTTTTTTGTTATTGACAATTATCTTCTTGAAATATTTGTATTTTTGTATACAATTTGTTAAATTTGTGGCCTAATCAATTAAGCAATATTTCGAAATATGTTGCTCTAACAGTTCTCTTGTAGTTGGCAATTTTCTTATTAATGTTATATATTTAACTGATGACAAAAATGAGTCAGAAAAGAGGCTTTTAAAATATGTCAAGTTTATTGCTAAATCATTTGATTTATGTTAACAGAGATGAAGCAATCTTATTAAAAATATTTTAGAACGTCGATGATATACGTAATTTACTTGAAATAACTTAAGCAGTTGCTTGTAGCTCTATTGATAGCATACATTTAACTTACAGCAAAAACCTTTCTTTTTTTTCTGCAACAAAAAATTAATCAATTGTTGGTCCAGTGAGTTTCAGAGACTCTCTGATTCATTTGGTGGACTATGCTTTAAATTCTTTTGCATATTAATTTTGCTTTTGGCCCAATTTATCTCTGAGCCTTCAAAACTTGGAGAGTATTCATAGGCGGCGCTGCCTTTTTGGCTGGACGATGCTCTGACAGTTGCCTGTCGTCTGCACGTTGTTGTTGCTCTTTCGGTTGTTGCTTTTTCGGTTGTTGCTTGTCGGTTGTCGGTTGCCTGTTTCTCTGCTTTGTTTTATTATATCGCGGATGTCGAGCGCCAGCATTTATAAAAAGGTTTTTCTTGCTCGCCGGAGTTACGTGAGTCACCAACAACACACCCACACACTCACAACCACACACGCACACACACACACACACACATAGACCACAGTCAACTCCGCCGCCATAGCGCTGCTCTGCATTACCGTTATTTTATGACGGAAGTACATTTAAGCTGATTTTTTTTACTGTTTGCCCCTTGTTGTTGCCGCAAGCCACATGCCGCACCCAAAATAAAGTAAAAGAACAAAGAAATACAGCAAAAAAAAGAGCTATACGATCAACAAAATTTAAATATTTTTTTTATCTTTGCGCTTGCCTTTTCATTTTACTGTCTTGCCAAAATTTATTGCCAGCCAAATTGCAATAGCAACAACAACAATAAAAGAAACGAAGAAATAGCAAAGTTTTACTCGAGCGCAATAAAACAGGGTTAAGCTTGCATTAGGCCAAGTTGTGTGACGCCTTTGAACCCCATTTCTCCATTACTTTCTCCATCAAATTTCAAACTTACAACACGCCTGATTCAAGTCAGCTGTCAACGATTCGCATTTCATAATGTTTGACGCACGTTTATTGAAATTTAATACAATTACCACACACCTAGCGGCAATTGAGTGTATGAGTGTGTGTGTGTGTGTGTGTGTGAGTGTGCGTACGACAAGTGAAAGCCAAGTGAAAGTCATAAGCTCTTAGAAATTGCGCCCAAATTGAGTGTGAGAGCTCTTTCAGTTGGCAAGTAAGTCAATAAATAAATTTACTTCTGACTTTGCTTCAGCCTTGAGAGTTTGCTACTTACACATGGGGTATATTGGCCATGCCAGACAGCTAGCAGCTATGCAGCCTTTACAGGGTATACATTTAAGTACTATCTTTATTTTGTGCATTCTATCATGTCAAGCGCTTTTTGTTGTGCCCAGTTCTCTGTGAATTATTATATGCCATGTGTAATGATATAATCTGCCAGATAAGGACACGAAGACTAAGTAGAGAAAGAGGAGAAAGAAGATAGAGACAGGCAGATAAAAGAAAGTTTAGGCACATTTCTGACTTGCCAACTGTAAGAGCCTTTTAAGTGTCTATTTAAATTTGCATAGCATTAGCTTATATACAGTTAACGATAGGGAATGAGGAAGAGAAAAAGGAAGAGGAAGTTGTAGGGAAAATGGGGGGCAAGTGACATTTATTAAGTGTGTAAGTGAGCTATTCAAAATCAAAGCAGCAGAAAATTCTGCTCTTCAAATGCATCTAAAGAAGCCGTGTCCCAAGAAGCTCTTCTCGAAATAATTTTAAATCCTGCATTCCATTGTGACGCGAACTGAGCTGAGCTGCAATGCAAAAATTTACTTGTACACATTGCAACTGCAACAATGCGCAGACATTTATGGCACGGGTTGCCGTCGGCAGCTGGCAGACAAATGCCTTGAGACTGCCAAGAGTATGTCCCCGTAGTATGGCATACCATGGCAGCCCGAGGCATAGCATTCTAAGGCTGTGTCACCTGCTCACATTTTCAATGTCTGCGCTCACATTAGCTCTTGCCATTTTGCGTAGCATACTTTTCAGCGCATCCTCCATTTAACGAGATTTTTTGCTTCTGCGTTGCGCTTCAGTTGCACATCCAGTTTAAAGGGATTAAGCAAGCATACGACTATTTACAATTTAAGCATGCAAATTCGTTTTTGAAGATATTAAAGAAAGTTCTGGGTTGACATGGAATGTGTCTACTTTACCTATCTTTCAGTTTGTTCGTATCCCAAATTTTGCATTCAATAACCAATTACTTTGTTAAGAACGTAATTTTAGGTAAAAAAAAAAATGTAATTTCGATTTAATTTCAAAAATATTCTGATGGATTTGCTTAAGAGCGCTTTGGTCTTGCCTTAAGTCCATATTAGATGTTATTTAACTGCATTAATATTAAAGTTTTGAAAAGGCTGACTCAAAATAAGTTTGAAATTGGATTGTAAAAATTTATTGTTTTTAATACATATTCAGATAGATTTTAAAACAATTTAATTTTAGTCTTAAAATTGCTCTAGAAATTGAATTTTAAATCAAGTTTATAAAACTTTTTTATATAAATATAGTTTATTAAAAATATGATTTAAATTATAATGATATTGATTATACAAAATGTTACGTCATTTAATTTAAAATCGTTTTCGGAACATTTTTAATTTGAGTTCAAATTCAAAGTACCTGTACTTTGTTTCAAAAATAAATATGTTTCTGAAATCTTAGTTACAGCTTTTAATATTTAGTTAGTAGGTAGTCTCTTGGTATATTTTCTTTTCTCAGTTTCCATTGTTTGGCATTGCATGTCTTACTAGCTGCATTTTCGTATAAATGCAATGAAGTGACGTTGGCAAAACCCGCTTCAACTCGGTTTAATTAAAGCGTTGAAGCTGCTGCAGGTAATCTTCCCCTCCTCCTCTTCTCTTGTGCCTTTTCCGCACCACCCCTCGATTGTTCATTTATTACATGTGCTGCATAAAACATATGTACTCGTATACTCGTATGGAAAAGAACGAGGCACTCTGACACAATCCGAGCTTCTAGTTTCACACGCACACAGAGAAAATTCCTTGGCCCTGACTCAGTGCATAAAAAGTGTGAACAATTTTATTGTGCGGAAAATTTGCTTGCTTAATGTGTGGGTGTGTGTATGTATACCTTTCACATTCAGGTTAAAATACTTTTGCATAATTTAAAAAAAGAAAAAACAATGAACTTTCAGCGCTGCGGCCAAGGTAACAATAAAAGGTCGACGCTTTGTTTTTGTTAACAATTTTAGCAATTTTTTTTGTGATGAATTTTCGGTTTTTCATTGTTTTAAAGCCTTTTCTTACAGTTCATGATTTGTGTATTTCACGCTTGCTTTGCCATATGATACACAGATGACTTGGCTTAAACTCCGCGCTAAAATATGAACAGTCATGGCATAAATTTGTTCTAAATAGACTGTCCGAAAAGCGTTAACTGGTTGGCTTTTGGTGTTGATGGTGATGGTTGGAAATTGCATTTCAAATGGAAATTTGAATTTTCACAGTTCACTTTAAACTCTAAGTTAAAAAATATATATAAAAAAGAATGTCAAAGCGGACGCATTTTACCATAGAAGCATGTTTAAGCCACAGACGGTTTTTGTTTTTTTTTTTGAGCCTAATTCGGCAAAATTCTTTAATTCCCCATTCGTTGGCATTCAAAGCCTTTTCAATTGGTCGCTATTTTCCACATTCAGCGACCTGTCTGACAATTAAAGCCCCAAAAAATACACTCTCAAATGGCAGTTAGCCATGAAAAGCGTTGCATCCACATGCAGTATGCTGCACAGGGGGCAACGAGCAAAACAATTTGCTTTTTTCTTTTCTCTTTTGGAAAAAAAAGTATAAATCTTAAATGTTCTGACATGTGTTCAGCAAAAAGTTGAGCGCAAAATAAATCCGCACAAAATGAAATAGTCGAGTATATAGTAGAATTCTGCTTGCAAAAACAGCCTGGAGCCTTGCAAAAGGCAAAAAATAAACAGAGCCAACACAATTGGCAAAGGTTGCTGCTGTTGCTGATGCTGTGGCAAGGTGAGGGGAGTGCTGGGTGGGTTGCCATTGTTTTTGCGTTGCTGTTGCTTAGTTGCAGCCACCGCAAATTACTTGTCAAGAGCTTTGGCAATTGACGTCGCCTACTCGACAATTTGTGTCAGCGTCGATCACAAATAGTTTCCACATTCCACAATCCACACACCCAAACTCCACACGCTGTTGCGCCTCACGGCAGGCTACATTTTATTCAATAACCATTTTAAACGCGTTGTGCGCAAATATTTGATGAAGATGTTTGACAAAACGACGAATGGCAATTCAAATACAGAGTACAGAGGTAAATGGAAAACAAGCCAACATGTGGCTGCCACACTTTGCAGTTGCATTGATAGAAATCGCAAATTGAATTGCAAATAGCGCAAATAATGCTGATGGAGAAATTTCATTTTAGAGGGAAATACTTTTATTTATTCTAGTTGTACAGTGAATGATATGGGAAATGGCTGAAAGAACCTTACTTATATTAAAGTTATTGCTTAACATAAAGTTAAAGTGGAATACATATAGTCAGCAAAGTAATTGTGTTTTCTAAAAAAAAACACAATTTTCTTTTTTTATGCTTAAACATATTAATAGATTATTATTTCTTTGTCAGCTTTGTTCTTAACACCATAAACAACTAAGTATAATAAATTAAACAAAAAAAAATCGATCAAATATATTTTTTGCTTAAAACAAAATATGAATATACAATTCTTTGACTAACTTGCTTCTTCAGCTTTATTTTAGATACCGATTTAGGCTTCTGATTGAAAGTCAGAAAGACATGCCTCAAACTATGCATATCGCAATAAATTTCAAGTAAAGAGCCAAGCAAAAAATGCGCAGATATTTTTTATGTGTAAAATAAATTGAACTGAAGAGTCAGAGGAACAGGGCGTGGCAAGGGAGGGGATTGGAACTCCATGCAGAGGAGGCAAATCATTTGGAGTAGACGAAAAGCGACGAAGCGCATAAATTGTGGCTCGTCTAAGACATCCCTCACTCACACACACACACACACACTCACACACACAACACATACACATATGCGTCACAAATGCTTGTGTTTTGTTACGCTTTGAGGGATTATTCATATATGTATGTGTGTATACAATACCTGAAAAAAAAAATAAAGATACTACAGCACTGGGGGCAAAAGCGGAAGTAAAAGCAAAATCCGCATCGCAGACAGTGGACGTTGAGAGCTCATCTCTAGAGATTTGCCTAAATTATGATTTATACTTAAATTTATTTTGCCCCAGTTGTTGTTGTTATTTTTGTGTTGTTGCTGCAAAAGGCAATTTTTTTGCTTGTCTACTTTGTAGTTACTGACACCGCAATTTTCCCCCCAAACGTATTGTATTGAAATTTGTGTTCTATGCCTGAAATTGTTAAGCTAATCCCGTCCAGCTTTCTCCTACTGTTGCAGAACATTGGATAAGTCGGCCACGCCTCCTTTTTCTTCGTTTTCGGAGCATTTTAATCGCCCAAGTATATGAGTCCCGCTTGTGTGCTTGATGTCTCCATAATGTGACAGACGCTGCTTTGCTTCGCTCCAATGCGCACATTCATTTTCCTTCAGTCGATCCGTGGGCTTTACTCAATTTCCCTTCCCACTTTGACATGTATGCAAATCGATAATATACATGAAAGTATATGTAATAAATTTAACAACGCAAATCGAAGTGCCAAAGCGAAGAATCGCCTTGGCATCAGGGCTCAATCAGGCTCAAGTTGGTTATCCTCTTTTTTTTTTTTTGGTAACTGGCACGTCGGCAACTAGTTTTTTCTTGAACTCTCTTCTGGTTTTTTCTGCTGCAAGCTTTGAGTTTTTGTTGCAGGCCCAGAAACGAGTTGGACTTGTTGGCCTTGTCTCAGATTCAGGATATTTTTGCCTTTTTACATTTGAGGAAATTGGCCTTTACTTGTGTGTATGCAAATTGATGCCTGATGCTGATAATTGTGGCATGGGTAACGAGGGTTATACATAAATAGATATCTATCTCAAATAGTCGGCATTTGCTCATTTGCCAATTGTATTGTTCTGAGATAGATGAGAACTTGTAGTAATTTAATACTTGATATGGAAATCATATAGAGCTCAAACAAAGCAGAGCTCAAGTGAATTACTTGCTTTTGGTACTGGCACTTTCGGCACAAGCGTAAGCTATCACTAACATTAATAATTTCGTATGAAAGCAACATATCTCTGACTTTAGTTGGCTTGGGGATAGAGCTTAGATTTGCATATATTAAAATAGATTAGTTTCTGTTTTCGAAACAGTATAAGCTATTATCAATTTAAGTACGTGTATTTAAGGAACGTGTATTTCGGCTTTATTGCAATTATTAGTAAGTTTTAGTACGTTTTTCTATGTAAAATGGTTCTAAAATGGTATACAAAATTTCGACAAATATATTTTAGGCTGAGCAGCTTTAAAAGCTTGAGATGACAATTTTTGTAATCTTTCGCATATATTTATTTTTTCAGTGCTCTTTAATTATATTATTCTATGGGTGAGTTAATAATTCGGTATTCTTTAGTCGAACAGTTTCGATTGCCGCTTGATTTAATAGAACATAATTCTATAAGCACTGTCGATAAAAATCGGCGTCTATAGTCGATAAAATGGTGGCTTCCACAAGGCAACAAACGCCACAACCAACATAAACACACACACAATCACAGTGTGGTAGGTTCATTGTGTGTGTATATATATTTGTATGTGTGCACACTTTCATTTTGTTTGTAATGCGTCCAATAATGGCGGCATTACGCTTATTTAACATGCAGACACACACTCAAGCACACACACAGACACACATGCACAACTAACAACTAACGCAGATGGCCAAAGGAAGCACATGCGTGAGAAGGTTTTGGTTGTATGTGTGCAGTGTGTGTGTGTTTGTGTGTGGTTGCATAAAACTGTCCTTAACCCACAAAACACTGACAAGGGATAATATTAGCATAATATGAGAGCGCCAAGTGGATATGCCCATATAAATGTGTGTGGGTGGGTGTGGGTGTGTGTGTGTGTGTTGGCCAACACAAAGCCTAAGCCGCCACATTGGCCCAGACGTTTGGCGTAAGCGCAACCAAGCGACATTGCCACAGCCGCTAAGAACTAAAAGGAGAGAGAGAAAGGGCAAGAAACGTAGAGGAAGGAAGGGAAATGAAGAGAATGGTAGTGAATGGAAGAGAAGTCACATCAACCGTAATCTTGTTGTTGTCTTACACTACGAATATGGCATTACACATTGTCTGTGGTGTTGATAACGTCCGCTAAGGAGCAGCTGAAGCCGTAGAAACTATCAGCAGGACATGAGTTTGAGATACCTTAAAGTGTCAGAAAACAGGAAAAGAAACTAATTTTGAGATTTGTTAAAAAAAATAGAAGCAATGACATTGATATAATGTTCAGAATGTTAAGGTATATTAGAAACATGTTAAAAAACATGAATGCATCATGCCAAACTTCTATCTACGTAGAAACTTTTATTTAATATGACCAAATTCAGTTTAGATATTTGCTTATTATGGACAATTATTAATTAAATTTTTTGATAGATAGAAGAAAAATCATTATTTATGTTATTGTTATGCATTAAATATTTTAGTATTATATTTCGAAAGTTTTCAACATATTAATTGAAACTCTAAGCTAGAAATGAGTTGTATAAAGATCCACAGATAAGGAAAAATAACATTTTATATAAAAAAAAATATGTATAATATTGGATTAGTTAAATCCATTGGCTAAAGATTCTTTGATTTGTTAGAAATATTTAGTAAATCATTTAAAATTCCGAAGTTGGTTTTGAAAGTGTTGCGAAAAAAATCATTTCTTTATTATCTTTATGCACTCTCATCTCTTCTTATATGTATATATAAAACATATAAAGGACTTTGTGGCAAACTCTTTGGTTAGTCCTGAATTCGCCAATATGTTTTCTCCATTCTTTGTCCTCTCTTCTCCGTCTAGCCTTTTTTTGAATGTACATTGAAATTGTTGTTGTTGCTGAAGCACTTTGAAGCCTTACAGAAGCGTTGTCATGTTTTGAGGCCTGACCGTTTCAAGATTAGCCATATAATAGAGCCTGGCCAGAATGTGCTTTCGTTTTTATATATCTAACGATTTTTAATAACATTTTATGCCACTTCGGTATGGCCAAGAGCACAAATTTGAGAGAGCACGTGTTTTATTTCGCAATAAATGAGCCGTTAAACGCTTAAAGTTAGCAAAATCTCAGAAGTGTGGGTGTGTGTGTGTATATATATGTGTGTGAGGCGTTTTATTGCCGCTTTATTGTGGCCGACTGGCGGCTTGGCCAAGTCTTAGCCGAGTTAAGCGTCATAAACGGGTTAATGACTTGGAAGTTGCTTTTAATGCGCCCAGAAATGCTCGACATTTGTTGTTGTTGCACGAGTATGTTGTATGTAGTGTGGCTGTCTGGATGCTTGGCTGCATGTTTGTGTGGTTGTTGCTGGATACCCACTCAAGTTTTGGCTCTTCATGCGGCATGCCTCGACTGAGTTTTTGTGGCCTTTGTCTCATGTCTTTTTATCAATTTTACGTCGCTTTTTTTGGTTCTTTTTGCTGTTTACTCAGGCCACAATATGATTATTTTTTTATGACCAACTTTTAATTTGTTTGCACATGTGTTGTGTACGTGTTGTGGATAAGGGCGACGGGGGCGTATTAATGTTGGTAATAGAAAGGGCTGGAAAGGGGTTAAAGTGGTACTTATACTCTCTCTCTCTCTTTCTCCGTCTCTTCCTGGTCTTTATATCTCCACTTGTCAGCGTACACATTTATTTTCCTCATGAGTTTTAGCCACAACACAAATTGCCAACCAGTTGCGTAGTTTTTCCCCCTTTTCCCGTCATTTTCTCTTTTCTCATTTCGATGTTAGACATTTCCGCTTTCCGCTGTATACAAATGTTGGGTCATTTTTATTTAACAGTATGCATTATTACTGAGCAGTCACCCATTGTTGTTGCTCCGGCTCCCACTTGTCTGTGTGTGTGGCATGTGGCACGTTGTGAGGCATAGAGGTAGGCATAAATATTTTATGAAGCCATATTTTGATTTATGCCTTTGCGAGACCTGCGTTTAGGTGTTAATAGTTCTGGGTGAATGTGTTTTTCATATCCCCATATTTAATGCGTGCTAATCCTTTACGTTCCATTGCCTTTGATGAGGTATATAATCAACCGGACTTAAGCATTTAACGAGAATTGTATATATTTAGAATAAAAAGGAAAATTAATATATTTAATATATTAAATTGTATTCAAGGAAGCGAAATCTAGGCAATTATTAAAACAAACTGTGAATAAATATGGAATTATGTAGAGAAATATAATTTATGAAATAATAAAGGGGTGAGATGGCATTCTGATTTGCAGAAGTATTTAATAAATTTAATTATTAAAATTGAAAGAGAATACGGTTAAAAAAATTATTAAAATTTTTATTTTTAATGGATGGAATGAATACTTCTTGGTAATTAAAAACAGAATTTATAGAAGCAAAATGTAAGGAACATTTAAATTAAAATGAATGAACAACAATAAAATTAAACTGGGGACATTGAAAAACTGTTTAAATGATTTCTTAATTGGTTTTTACATTTACGCGTATATGAAATCTTTTTAAAAAATAGATAAGGTAATATCTTAAGATTCTTCAACAAAATTATGACTTTTTAGGATAAGAGCAATTAAACTCTTTTGAATACATTTAGCAATGTCCCAGAGATTACGTCATTGACCTCTACGCTCATTAAGAATATCAAGCAATTTCAAAAAAGATATCCTGTATCCGGTGTCAAATTAAGAGAAGAATTTTATTTTGTGACTGTTGGCATTCTGTTTTGGTTTTTACGACTGTTCTTTATTCAACAACCGAGCACAAAATACTTGTAGTCGTTCTCATACTTTGTTTTGTAATTACACAGCGCAGCAATGTTAAAAATTTGTCGAGTTAATGACAGAGCGTTAAAATGGAGTACGTATAAAAAAGACACGTCGACTTATAAATTGACTGGTACTCATACAGGAAAAGACTTCCGGTTCGCTTGTGGCACGTAGCAGCGTTTTGTGCGCCCTAAAGTATGCACCAGTTAATTTGAATTCGATGTAAGTTGGTTTCAACCAACATAAAGAGAGACAGAGACAGAGAGAGAGAGAGAGAGAGAGAGAGAGAGAGAGAGAGATTGAGGAAAAAAACTACTTAACTGTCTCTCTGTCTTTCTGTCTGGCTGACTGTTTGACTGTCAGTCGACGCCTGCCAGCGGTCGACAGCGCTGCCAACTCAGGCGAAAAATCAAAATTTCCACACATTGCCTATTTTTCAAAGCATGTGTGTGCCACAATCGCCCCAGGCAAGTTTATTTGGGGGCTGTTTATTCCGACTGTCTGTCTGTCTGTCTGTCTCTCCGTCTGTCTGTCGGTTTACTTGAATTGCTGCCTGGCGGTGTCTGTTACCGTTGATGTGTCTTTGTGTGTGAGCTCATTTCAATCACGTGCTGCACGACGCCGCCATTCAATGTTGTCAAAAATTTATTGCAAGCAGCCGGGGAAGCTGGAGGCGTAGGAGAAACGGCAGCAAGGTAACGTTAACTGGCAGCGTATAAAGAAATAAATAAAAAGGCATAAAAACATGCAAATAAAATTAACCGAAATGAAAAGAGAAAAACGAGAAGTTGCTTCGCTTTTTAGCACACCTGACGGCAGTCAGAATCGCAGGGAAACCGAAGCCCATTGCCAGATTTAAGCCTAAAAAAAACTTTTGATAACGCTAACAGCCTCATATGTGTGTGTGTGTGTTTCCAGTTTCAATTTTGCCTGCTTTTTTTGGTTGGTTTTAACATTTTAAAGTTCTTTCTCCGAGTGCCAATTGCTGCGTTTCCTTTTGACGTCATTTTTATTTAGCTTTTTGCATTTGCTTTTACTTTTTTTTTATTAATAATACTCAAATACTTTGGCATTTCGCATTGATGCTAAAATCACTTGAATTAACAATGTAGAGCTATAAAAATTGCCCGACTGTCGTTTGTTGCAAATTCAATTTTAAGAAATGAATTGAATTATGTCATAAACTCGCAGTCAGACGCGATGACAACGTTAACAAAAGTGCTGAATATGGGGGGTTACTAACTGTCAATAATGCCATTTATGCCAGTAAAATTGTTATTGGTTTATTATTTTGGTAATACAATTTACTCGCGTCGATTTTTGAGCCAAATAGCCGCAAATGACGCAGCAGAGAAACGTGACACGTTAGCCAGTTGGTCAATTGGTCAATTGAGCCATTGTTGGACTGTGCTTTGGCTACAGACAAAAATTGTGAAATTGTACAAATCCATTTGTGTGCAAATTGTTAACATGCAAATAAACCAAACAACCCATAAAAGTCTACTACGCACCTTTTGTTGACCACAAACAAAAAAAGGGAATTAAATCGTGCAGAAAAATTACAGAAACTCAGCCAAGTTGAACAACGTAAAAACCACAAAAACATGTTAAGTATCCCAGAGTAGACCAGACTAACCGATGCCACAAAACCCCAAAACAAATGGAACTCTACTTCAAGCTCCATCTCCATCTCCATCTCTCTCTATCTATGTTGCTGTCTCTCGCTGGCTTTCTGTATAATCATGAGAGCTGATGAACTTGGGCTGTCAGCTCACAGAGGGACTGTCATTTGGTAACGGAATAGTTGACTGACATTACGGCAAGAGAAATGAGAAATGATCTGAGAGTGAAAGTTGTCTGAGTTGGTTAAATGATGTGTGCGCTAATCCTTTTAATATGCTTAACACACACATACATATATATATATATATATATATTTCTAACTCTCGCTCTCTCTTTCTCTCTCAGTCTGAGTCCTCGGTGCACCTGTGACGCATGCCCCAGTTAGAGGATAAAAACAAAAGCCACAATAGCAACAGCAACAAAAACTTGTAAACTACTCGTAGAAGGTCATATATATTTTTGTTCGCTCGTTCGCTTCATCGCAGTTGTCGCTCTCGAGCTCTTGTTGCTTTGCATGCTAATTAAAAATTAAAATATCCACTAAAACAAAAAAGGAACCTGTGATTCATTAGGCTGGCAGGCGGTGCCAGTGAATAATAAATAAACTCGCTGGCTAATTAAGTGAGGAAGCCCCTTCGCACCCCCCTTTGCACAGCCCTTAGCCCTGCACTGACAGGATATTATACTCTTGTAATTTACATGACACACGTGGCTCGCGCGTCCTGTGAGAATGTGTTGCCTCATTGAGGGGCAGTCGGCTGGAAAGGCAATCGATATAAAGCCTGAGCTGGCACACTACCATCTGAATTAAATATGACTATAACAAAGCTAGAACGAGGCGAAGATAGTGTAAGAGAGTGAGAAAGAGAGCAAGAAAGCAAAGGCTGGCCTTCTGCCACAACAACTCCGCTTTGTTGCAATAATGAAAAATAAATGATCATTTATAAAATTACCTAATTTAATGCATACATAAAAACGACTGCAGTTGCGCTTGATAATACATTTAAATGGCTCTCAAATTGGTTTTATGTCAAAGCTTTTTAACATATTTGACAAAATATTAAGTAAACTATACAAATAAATGCAATACTTTCCTAAATAATTAAGTAAACTCATTGGTTTTTGACTAGGAATTGGATTTCTATGTATAACAACTATTTTCATTGATGTTGGCAACTTTTATTTGAATGTGACGCCAAGAATAGCAAATTGTATTTACTGTTTGATTTGATTTTCTTTATTGAGCTCATCATTTTCTATTTGAATTAAGTTGCAGGCAGCTAAATTAATTAGCCAAACAATAAGGCATAAATTCTCATTAGCAATTCGTAGAGATTGTACAATAAATGGGGGTACCACTAGTGAAAGCCATCGTTCAGCTGAAATTTCGCCAACTTCTCTCTTCTAACATGCCACAAAATACAAAAAGAAAGTGCCAACAAGGCTCAGCATGGCCTCAACTCCAAGTAACTAATGCTAGCAGAAGTTTGCCGTTTAGAACTTAAGCAGCAGACCATTCAGTTTGGGTTTTGGTTTGGGTTTGGTTGTTTTTGGGGGAAAACCTCACAATTCACAATTACAATTATTTTTCTAGTTTCGTTCGAGGGCGTTAGCGGCTGCGACGCATAAAAATCGGAGCTGTCAGTTCAAAAAGCCAAAAACTTCAGCACCAGCATCAATTTTCCACACGCCACAGAATTTTGTGCCAGCAACTCACACACAGTTATACACACTCACAGATACTCACACTCACACTGTGAACGCAATTTTCAGGTGCAAACTTTGCAGAGCCAGAAACATACCTGCAAACATTGCTAATAAAACAAGTGTAAATATGCGTAAAATTTAGCGAAACGAATACTAAATGCTCTAGTAATTAAAATTAGAGACTTTTAATATTTAGTATTGTTATAGAAAATTTTGAAAATATTGTATACTATTTTGCCAATTGAATTTTTAGTCTACATAATTATTCTTTTCGGGTTCGTTTAACAAGATCATTGACTAAGCGCATAAGCTCTTCGTCTCATTTGCAGGGCATTACAAAACAAGTGTAGCAACGTGGCGCGGCATAAGTTGCCGCAAATAAAGCGAAGCAAGTTGCACAGTTTTATTTCGTGCGTTGCCAAAAGCACAGCGTGCTGCTGTCAGAAAGAGAGAGAGAGAATAAAGAGTGAGATGGATGTCTCCTGCTACCAGCTAATCTCAACAAACAAAGCGTGAAACTAACAATTCTGCAAATACAGACTTACCGCACTCGCACCCAACAGACATTCACAGGGAAAATGAACTGAGAGAGGGGGCAGAGGGAAGTACAGAAAACTTTGTCGTGAGGAGCGCGAGAAATGTGGAAATAAAACTTTATTTTCAAGTCAGACATCGAATTTATTTTCATGTCATCAGCGCGTTAAGCAAAAGTAGAAATGATAAAACAACAACGAGCAGACATTAAATTGGCTGAGGGAATGCAAAGACTCGTATCTGTCTAAGCAAATAATAAGCTAGCTAATTTGGCTTTGGTTTGCACTAGCTTTGCGCATTTTGCACGCTAAATTGCCGGCAACTAGGCGTATTAGTAATTTGTCTGCTTAAGGAAATTACGCATACGCAGTGTGGCACTTAAAGCAGCGGAAGTGCGACAAAATGAAAGAGAGTGTTGGAAAGAGACGAGTGAAAGGAACAGACAGAGATATAAAATTAAAGAAAGAGAAAGAGGGAAAGAGCAAAGGTTAAGCCGGAAAGCAACAAGCGGCTCAGGATATGCGACAGCAGGCGACCAAAGAAGCTAAGCTCTAATTTTCTCACGTACTTGTAAATTTTGCGGAAAACCGCAACAAATTCACTTATAAAAGTAATCTAGAAATCGCGTACAAAACAGGAAGCACGAAACAGCACGAACAAAAAAAAAAGAAATGAAGAAAATGCTCCAAAGAAACGACTGAAAACTCGGGTGTGTAAAGAATTGCGTTCGCGACACGGCGACAACTTTGCGTTTTATGTCGCCTTAAAATGGGCATGAGAAGTGGTTGAGAATTGCGGAGGAAAGCGGCTAAAAGGGGCAGGCGGCTAGAGTTGAGTTTGCCAAGCGAACTTAAAGCTGCCGACACTTTATCACAGATTTAAAACGAAATGAATGTAAGCACATTAAATGCCCAACGCGTTTGTTTTAAGTGGAGAGTTTAACGTGGAAAAGGCAAACGAAAAAGGGAAAGAAAAGTTCAAAACTTTGAGAGTTACTCGTAGTTTATGGCGACAACAAAGAGTTAATTAATCAACAATTTGTAAAACGCAATATAAACGCAAACTGTGGGCTAACATCATTTTTTAACTACGACGTCAAATGGCTTTCGCTTACTGTGAGAAAAGTGAGAAAAAGGCAAAGAATTGTTACTTTTCGAAGTTCTTTAGAGTAGCCCGAACAATTCACAGATGGCAAAGCTAATCAAAACTCACTTCCAATTCGCAAACAAATCCCAAATCGAAGCACATCTGCATAATTTCACACCATTACCCAGAATTTTGCAGTCGCCTTTTGGGTGCAATTAGGCGCAAAACTTGTCACTTGCCACCCAAATCACTCTTTTTTTTATAGCCAAGTCAGATTAGTATATTTAAAAAAATGCAAAAAGGCCAGAATTGAAATTCAAGTCGCACAAAGCAAAGGAAGTACGAGAATAAGTTAAATTATCAAATTTGTAACATAACAAAAGTTGGTTTCCCTCAAAATGGGAGGACAACAGAGAAAAGGACATACAGCGAGCCCTGCAGCTATGTGTCAGACATTTTTGAAGGACCTTCATCATTATCACTGTGCCATGTTTATGATTGTTATTAGCAAGCGGCAAACTTTCGACGCCGCTTTTAATAAACTTTTGCCTGACATTGCACTGAGTTTATGCAAATTGTATTGAGTATGGGAGGTTGGAGAGCAGGGGAAAAAGGGGAGTAGTCCTCGCCATCGACATGGTTTTGCACAGCAATAACAACAAATTTCAATTATGCCATAAAATCTATTTAGGTGTATAAATATTTGGAAAATTTGTGAGCGCCGCGAAAAGTTGGTCGTTGGAAACGCTTCGGCGTGTAATTTACAGATTTTCTCGTTAAGATTACGCCAAAAGTTCTGGGCCATTGTAGTTTGAGCTTTCTCGACATCGACGCATAATTGGCAGCAACATGAAAAGTCAATAAACGAATCAAAACAACAAGCCTCTTCTCTCCTTCTCCTCCTCTTTTTCTCTCTCCTTCTCCGCACACGCTACGCTTGTTGAACAAGTTGTTAAATAAATTTTGCAGCCTAATAAAATTGTTTTTGTATTGTAAATCGTAATTAGAATTGCGGTTATGTATATTTTCACTAAATTTCGTTTCAATTAGAAAACATAAATGGCCCCTCCAAGTTTTCCAGAGGTCAAAGCAAGATATTCATACCCCAAGTTCATTAACCAAATTAAGCGTGTTCGTGTTCGTTTTCGCCTGGCCAGCTGAAAGTTGCGGCAAACATGAAATAACACTTGAGTAAGGAGAGCCAGACACTTGTCCGTTAAAGCCAAGTTAATTTAATGTTGCCTACGCTGAGGCGCAAATAATCAAGTATACGCATATTACAACGAGTTTGCTCTTGAGCTTTTGTCTTACTTACCAGGTCAATTTACTTAATTAATAAAAATGGCTTAATGAATGAGTGCTCGCATATAACAATACATTGTTAGTCAACTTTGAGTGATTGCTAAGTGGAATGGCACGACGTAAGAAGTATTTGTATGAGATTAAATTTGTGTGTTGGAAAAACTAATTCAAATGCAACTTTGGTTTTACATTTATAAAGTGTCCACAAAAACAACTGATAGTTTAGCTATTGCATTAAATCTCTAGAAATCTTGACGGCATCTTCTATAATATGAGCTTGCTCGCATCAAAATCACGTTTGCCACATGTGGCACACAAGTAGCTAAAGTGCCACGACCATTTATTTTATTGATTACAGCTTTTTCTGCTGCCCATTGATTGAAGCTCAAGTAACTTTTATTCACTGATACAAAAAACAAAAGCGAAAGTAGAAGAAAAGAAAAAACAGGAAAACAAGAAAACAAAACAAAAGATGAGGAAACAATTTGGATGTTTTGATATTAGGCGAATGATGAGCTAGAGTTACTTGGCCTAGTTGTAGTCTGCCTTTAGGCCAAGTGTTGTTGATTAAAGTTCTTGTTAAATGGCAACAAATTGCATAAATATATTTTCAATTCTCGCATGCGTATGTCTGTGTGTGTGTGTGTGTGTGTGTGTAGGTCGTAAATAAGAGCTTTTGTCATAATTTATGTAGTTTATCATTTTGTTGGGTTACGTAGGATGCACGACGTATTTGTGTCAATTTAAATTTATGTAAACATAAAATGGGCAACCAAATGTCCTGCGAGATGTGGTCCTGGGTATCATATATTTCATGAATATATACGTGTATATTATATATTTTTTGCTGCTGCTGCGCCTTTTTTATATGATTTAATGCGCGCGGCACGCCATGACGTTCACTTAGGCATGGACACAATAAAAATGTGGCAACAACAACAGTAACAGTAACAACAACAACAACAACAACAACAACAACAGCATGTGGCAGGCAGCAGGACACGCTTGCCTCTTGCGCACTTTTGACATTTCATTATCCTGTTAAGTATTCAAAAGTCAACCAAGCAGCCAGCCCATATACCAAAACGCACAGACGCACAAATTGAGGACTCTTTCCCTTCGTGCTGTCTCTGGACATATCCTTGTCTGGCCATTGCCATTGCCCCCCTATTGTCATCCAGCTGCGTAGCCAGCTTATCATTTATGCCAAGCGCGTACTTTTTGGCTTTTACCCCACATCCTCTCAGTCCAGTTCAGTTCTGAGTTTTGCCCTGTCTCTTTTATATTGTCGTTGTGCTGTTTGTTTTGTCTGCCCGTAATGTCATGCGGAATTGCCTTTGTGTCCTTGGCGTTTATGACATTATATTTGTGTTTCTGTTTGTGTAGGTGTGGGTGTGGGTGTGGGTGTGTGTATAAATTACATTACACAACAAGCAATATAACAAACGATAACAAACACCTTGCCACCAAAAAGAAAAAATAATAAATACAAGAAAAGAAACCAACATACAAAATAATAAACAAAAGAGGAAATGGAGGCAAAAACAACGAAAACAATTTAATAAAATTGTGTGTTTTCGGCCTACGTTGCGCCTTCGATTTGTGGGTCTGCTTAATGCTATATAATTTGCTTATAACATGGCTAATGACTGTCATTGCCCTGACTGTGCCCCTCTTACCATTCCCTCACTTCCTGCCTGCCTTGAACGAAGTCATTTGGCATTGGAGCTGTCAATTCGAGTGCCTGACATTGCATTCTGACAAAAAATGTCCGAACGTTTCCAATGGGGTTTTTCTGGTTTTCCAGCATTTTCACAGCATTTATACATTTCCACATTTTCACAATTTCACGTTGGAGCTGAGCACGTGCTCAGTCTGCATGTCGAGTGTTGGGTTCATTGGTAATTTTGGTATACTTGCAATCGATTGATTAAAATGCAAAATGCACAACAAAAATGCAAGGCAAATGGCAAAATGTTCTTTACACAATTTCTCTTTTTACTGCTGACTAAAATTCCTGGAACTGTATAAAGTCCCAAGCTCATATTATATTGTGCAAACTTAAAAGATTTACTCGTATTTGAAATTACAATTTATTGAATCGTAGTGTGAGAATCTGTAGATTTGTGTCTATTTAGGAATCTTAATAGCAATCACTGTCACATAGCTGACTAGAATGCAGTATAAATAAAAATATTTTATTTCTGTTACAGACATTGTCCTTACCTGACCATCGAGTGGCCGAGTCATCGAGACAGCCTTGAAGCAGCCAATGCAACCTGCACAGACATCATTAGAAGCGACTACCAACAACACGTGTAAGTATGAAAAACGTACAGACACTGAAAAAAACACTAACTGCTAAAATCAAGAACATTCATTTTAAAGGTTTTTTTCTTGAAATAAGACTTTAAGACTATATAGTAAATATTAATCTAAAGAATACAAATCCTAAGTTGTTAGGAAAGTATAAATATGTCAAATTTTATATGACACCATATTAAAACAATACAAAAATTATAAATTTTAAAATTTTTCTTATATTTTATTGTTTACCTAAATTTTAAGAACATTAAATATTACACTGAAAAAAAAGGCCAACTTCTAAAAACAAGAACATTCATCTTAATCATTTTTTTTCTAAAATAAGACCGTTTTAAGACCATATTACTAATTCTATGAATATCAATCTTAAAAAACACAGTTTAAATAACATAAACTGTTACATTATTAATTTAAAATTCTTTTTTTTTTTTATTTCTTCACTTAAACTTAACAAAAATTTGTTATCATAACAAGAACTTGGTCTTATTTGAAATGTTCTTAAGACCCATATGTGTTTTCCTAATCTTAGAATTTTAGGTTCTCGACGCATTTTTTAAACCAAAATTCTTAGTTTTGAGGCTTAAATCTTAATTTTAGAACATTTTTTCTAGCAGTGTACAGTGAGAACATTTATTCTTCTAATAAGAACTTGGTCTGGTTTGAAATGTTCCCAAAACTTAAAGGTTTTTTGTTACTTTAAGAGTTTTATGTTCTCGACGCATTTTTTTGACCAAAATTCTTAGTTTTGAGGCTTAAATCTTAATTTTAGAACATTTTTTCTAGCAGTGTACAGCGAGGACATTTAATCTTATAAAAAGAACTTGGCCTGGTTTGAAATGTTCTCAAAACTTAAAGGTTTTTTGTTACTTTAAGAGTTTTATGTTCTCAACGCATTTTTTAGACCAAAATTCTTAGTTTTGAGGCTTAAATCTTAATTTTAGAACATTTTTTCTAGCAGTGTACTGTGAGAACATTTATTCTTATAACAAGAGCTTGATCTGGTTTGAAATGTTCTCAAAACTTAAAGGTTTTTTGTTACTTTAAGAGTTTTATGTTCTCGACGCATTTTTTAGACCAAAATTCTTAGTTTTAAGGCTTAAATCTTAATTTTAGAACATTTTTTCTAGCAGTGTACAGCGAGGACATTTAATCTTATAAAAAGAACTTGGCCTGGTTTGAAATGTTCTCAAAACTTTAAGGTTTTTTGTTACTTTAAGAGTTTTATGTTCTCGACGCATTTTTTAGACCAAAACTCTTAGTTTTGAGACCAAAATCCGGTCTTTAAACCATTTTTTTATCAGTGTACATATATAGCCATATGTATGTAATATACGATATACGTATCTTGGACATGTGTTGACCATCAACTTATGCAATCAACGATTCGGCTTTGACCAGGCAACTGACTGCCGTTGGGTGCTATGTAAACTACACAGAGACGACGACGACGACAAATGTTTATTTAAGCATAAAGCCACGTATGCTGCAATCACACACAGACTCCTACACATCTCCTACACACACACATGTGCTGCTGCTGTGTGTGTACTTAGGCACAGCTGTACTTGGAGACTCTAGGACTGGTAATTACATACAGAATACAGCAAGAGAACATTCTCTTTTGCTTTCCCTTTACCATTCTCACATTCTCACATTCTCATTCTCTGAGGACTGCTGCATAAATATTTGTTTTAACCTTTTTTCCTTTTGTGACGATGTTGGCTTTGTATTTACTTTTGGTTTTATGGCAGCGCCAGTGTCACTATTACATTTCGATTTAAACAAACTTTGCAACGCTTTTTACTGATTTGTCTACCTTAATTTATTTATTTGCGATTTTGCTGATATTCAGTAATTGAATTTGCTTTTGGTGAAACTTCATCGATGATGATGAGGGGCTGAACGTGAACTTGGCATGTCCCACAACGTCACAACAAATGTGACTCAGTTGCCCTCCTTAAGAATATTTATGTAGACGTGTGTCGTTGGCTAAAAGGATACTTTGCCTCTTTCCTATATTTGGCATAACATAAAGTTTGAATAAAAGTGTGTGTCCCTGGGGGCAACTCGATGTCGTTGCCAAGTTGCTGCCGAGTTGTCGACTCTCTAGACTTTTTGTCTCAATTTATCGTTATGAATGAATCACTTTGTGCCATTTGTCGTCGTCCTGTTGCCTTTTGTTTTCCGGCACGTAGCCAGTGACAGGATGTGCGTACTTCTGACTTAATTTGATTCGCACAAATGAATTTCAATTAACCTGAAATGAAATTTATGCGCCGCGTTGACAACTCTAAAGTGAAAATTGTGCCAATGAACTGCAATAGAAAATAGGTATTTCGGGTTCTGAATAGGCAAAAAGGTTAAGTGGAAATTATAGGAAAATGGCAAGTTTCCTTTTATTCTCTTCGTTGATTTGAATTGTCATTCATTTCCATTTCACTATTGATTTCATGTCATATTTCTTAAGAGGAACAAACGTTGATTGTTTGACTGCTCATCATTCATAAGCGTATAGAGTTTGTGTGTGTATTTGTGTGTGAGTGAGAGTGTGTGTGTCTTACTGTAAGTATGTTATAATGCAACATCGGCGCTTATTATGCCAAACACAGCGAATGGAAACGGCCTCTGTCAACAATGACAATGAGAATGAGGCTGCGAATGTGAATGTGTATGATAACAAGTTGGTAGATTGCCGATGACAATGCTGACACATCGAAAGATTGTCATTCCATCAATTATTCAACAACACGCAAATCAACAACAAAACGCTCAGACGATAATCGAAGAATCATCGACATCGACATCGACAGCAACCAAACAAGTTGGCCAAGTTAACCAGCCAACATGCACTCCCGCTGGAAGATCACTGAAACGGGAAGAGTGGGAGACGCAAAATCCAAATATTAAGTGATACAATTTGTATTTGGAACGTTTGCCGCAGGCAACCAATGAATAACAGGACAGAACAGGACAGAAGAAGTCAGGACGAGTCAGGGAAGAACAAAATCATCGACATGAATATCTGAGTGTTTTTATTTATGACTGTACGTCATTCAACATTCTCCGGGCGTAGTCAGATTGCGATTGAGACTGTATGTGTGTGTGTGTGTGCTCTATGACACAAACTAAAGCAGAAATCAATCAATTCAACGCCCCGGACGAAAGACGTAAAAACTAAGAGCCGACACAAGATTAGGAAGTGGCAAGTGGCAAGCAAGTAACAAGCGTCACGAGGCGACACACGAGTGGAAAGGGAGCAATAAATTGAAGCTTGACATGGTTAAGTGCTTGTGCTTAACAATGGTTTAGGGCCAAGTGTACTAAGCCTTCTTTGCGGCACAAGTATGCGCCAGTTACATGACTGATAAGGTCAAAGGTCCAAGGCATTCCATGTTTATCATAAATTTGTGGATCATTAGCTAAGGATATGCCACAAATATTTTGTAATTTGCAGTAGAGTTAAATGTAGATCATCTCCTTGTAAATGATTACTACGGGGCTTCGAGCAATCACAGAGCTGGTTACCAATGATACTAAGATGTTAAGTAAGTCTGCAATAAAAATAAATTACATAAAATACATTTTGTGACTGAGAACATCATTGCTGAAAAATGTATAGGTTTTTACAGGAATTAATAAGGGAACTGTTAACAGAAACCAAATGTTTCAATTTATATTACCGGAGCGAATTTTATTTTCTGTATTTATTCATATCATTTTTTTTAATTGGACAAAAATGTTGACTTGTAAAGTTGCTAGATCATTTGACCAAATTCAAAATTTAAAAACTTTATCAAAACTGAACTGATTTTTAGCCGGAATGTAATTTTTATTACAGCTTGGTCTTTTGATTCTTTCTGCGTTTGAATTTATGCAGACGTACCGGATACGATATTTGTCTCAGTTTGATTCCCCGGAATTTTCTTATGATTTATAAATGTAATTGTTTTCAGCATATTAGCTGCTAAGGCTTGAGCTAAATCTATGAAATCATTTTACTACCACTTATTTATTGTCTAATAAAGTTTTCCCTTTAAGTGCCGTTAAAATTGCTTTGTTCGCCAAGCATTAAGTTTCAACAGAAAACCTCAATTAACCTAACTGATAATGGGAATCCTTTTAACATTTGATTTGCATGAAGCTGATTTAAATTGTTAGCAATCCATCTTGTAGTAGACCTTTAAGCCTAATAGGAGTTATTAGTGGGTAATACTTGCCAACAAAGCGAACCTACAGATATTAAATAAGATTAATTGTCTGTTCATTCAAAATGACTCCATCATTAATTTTATTCATCAAAAAATACAAAGACTAAAACATATTCAAGGAGACTTGAGACTTGAAAGCGTCTTAAGCAAGCAGATTGTCAGCAATTGTGTCGTACGAGACATTAATCAAATTATTGAGTTTTATAAGGTCGTCAAGTAAAATCTTTTTAAAATCTTTTTTTTTTTTTGTCATAATCATCTTTGTTTATGTATGGTTGTTCTACAAGGGTGCTGCATAAATTAACTCTTTTTGTAGTTGCTTCTGCTCGTAGATTCTCAATTCTCAATTCCAATGAACTTGCATTCCATATTATTATTCTATCCGTATTCCTTCAAATCCTCCTTTCAGTTCATTTTTTAGTTTCCATTTTTGCAGCTTTTAGCTGCTCATTTCCGAAAGTGACACGGAATTTTTGTCTGGTTCGCCTTGGGCACAGGATTTGATGAATATCCCTCTTCATCATAATTACAGCAGGTTGGGTGTTGCCTTAGTTTTGTCTACAGTGTGCCACAATATGTGGCAAGACTGGTACTCGTATGTGTTGTCCCACTTTGGTTTTCATTAAAAGTTCTTCTCTGTTTTTTGTGTATGTGCAATTAAAAGTGTCAATGACAATGTTGCCACTTTTGCCGTTTCTGTTGTTGTTGTTGATGTTGTTGTTGTTGTTGTTCAGTGTTCGGCTCGTTAGCTTTTATTATTGTTGGCAGTGGCATCGTTATAGCCATTGCCATGCTCATCGCTCATTGTAATTACGATAATTACGACAAGGACTGCAAATGCAGAAAGCTGGAGCTCCTTCAACTGCCACCTTAATGAAGCAGCATTCAATGCAATTCAGCCCACAACGTATAATGCCCTGAGTCCAGTGTGTGGCGCCTTCGTCCTGCCACAGTTCCCGCCCCATCCCCTCGCTCTGTTTATCCACTTAGCGGCACACGACATTGCGTCGTTAATTGAAAACTGACGCATTAAGCGAAAGCAAATCCCCCTCTCTTCTCCATCTTAATTCTCCTTGTTTTTATATTTTCTGCCTTTTAATTTTTCACTTTGCAATACCCCGCGCCGGCGTATTTATTTATTAAAGTTTAATTAAATACCTTTGAAAATTCTTGCGCATGACTGGAATATATTTTTAATGAGTTTTTGCCTTTTGTGTAAAATATATAAAATATACATCATAATAAGCACGGCCATGTGCAACGCGTCGTATGCGTGATTTTAACCGTTTAAAAAACCATTAAGCATGCCATACAAAAAATATTAATAGCCTAACGTTTGACAATTTAATATTAATTTTATTTTTAATTCTTAGCTTAATTTTTATGCTTAGTAATTTTTTTATTTCCGACTGCTTTAAGTGGTGCATAAATAAATAAATAAATAAATAAAAAAAACGTGAAAAGTACACTTTTTATGATATTAATAAATAGCAAATACTATTAAAAATTTACGTATACAGTAATTTCTTTTGCAAGTTTCTTTTATCTGGCAAAATTTATATATTTATGTTTGCTTACCCAATTTTAAACTTGGGCTGTTTTAATCAAGGTCGTTGTCTTTGTATTTCCTTACTTTTTCCACATTTATAGCCTTGCTGGGGGTAAAAACAAAACCAGTTCAGGATTTTTGATCAAAAAATAAAGAAGGCTAACTTTTTAAAAGAACAATAATAATAAATAATAAAAGTGGAAGGCGTGAAAAACTCAAATGGATATGCAAAATACAAAGTACAAACCGGCAGTCAGAGCCTGTTTGGTACTAACCGTAGACCTTGTTATATAGCCGTAACCATTAGCCGTAACCAAAAACCAAGCCAGACATTGAATTGACCTTAATAAAGTCGACGACTACTGCGGCTGTGGTTTTAACTTTGGCTTTGGCGTTGCCATCAACGTAGCCATTGCCGTGTCTGTTGTCGACCTTTTTGAGGCAACATTTTTCATTCAGCCGCCCACTAACCACGCCCACTATTCTGTTTTTCTCATCTGCTTACAGAAAATGCTGATACTGCTGCTGCTGCCGTTGCTGTGTATATTTAGTAATAGTCTCATTGCTGGTGTCGAGGCAAATTTGAGTTTGGGCTTTAAGGTTATCAGAGTGAGTTGACCAATACACACAACAAACACACTTATACAAATTTATACGAGCTCCATTACTAAACTTCCTCTTTCTCGTTTCTATCTCTCTCTCTCTTCCTCTTTAATTATCCATACCAAAGCTGCCAAGGCATTTAAATCCCGGTAAGTCTATTTATTTTTTACCGATTGAGCTGAATGCCTTTAAGTTAGGCAAATCATCATCTACGGCTCAAAATGTACATGAACTCGCAATCAATTTCCAATTTCCAATAAAAATGAAAATGAAAATTGTAAAATTACATTAACTTTGCGCTTCATTAATCAAAGGCACTTCGGCTGCTGCCACTTCAAATGTGCGTCTTCAAATCAATCCAAAAAATAATTTCCAACAAAATTCTAAGAGCAAAGTGCAACAAAAACAAGGACAGACATTTTTCCCATTTAGACGGCCATCAATTTTAAATATTTTTTCACTTTTTGTTAGCCAAATAAGTAAATATTCGAACACATTTTAAGCAAAACGAAAATGAAATATCCCAAAATTATACACAAGGTTTTTGGTAACAGCAAAGCAATTTAGGTCGCTTGAAAGTGCTTCAAGTGATTTAATAAGTTTACAGAGTGCTGAAAGCAAAACGTAATCATGATAAAGAAAACAACCAATTTTCTTGGTGTATATTAAATCTGGACAAAATCATATTCTATCGGATAGAATGAGAAGTTCAATACATTTGATGTTAAAAAGTCAGAGACTCTCTTCTAGTATCAAATGATTTTATCTAGAATTTACATTTTCTTCATGACCGTTATTAAAAGACTGAACTGAGAATTTCAGAATAAATCACATGTATTTTCTGTGCCAATTTTCTGTACTTTTCTGTTAAAAAACTTTTGAAAATGAGTGCTTTTGTTCTCGTCTTGGAGCTGGCTAATCTCGCTAGACATTGGCCAGAAGCAGAAGCAGCTAACTAACAAGTAAAGTGATTTTAATGGATTTCATTTTGACTATTTTTTCGCTTATTTTTTTTTTTAAATTTTTATTGTTGTTGTCGCTTTGTCTGAAATTCATTCGACATGTTTTCCTAGCTTCACATGTTGTCATACAAAGCTTTTCAAAATTAAACAGCAGCACGAACTGTGCCAAAAACTTTTCGATTTGGGCGCTACAACAAATACTTTGCACAACACTACAACAATTTAACTTCTGGCAGTATCGTTGCATATGTTTTATGGCTGTGTAAGCCCTTCTCTCCCTTTTTTCCTATACCAAACCAAAAGCCAAAAGTTTCGAGTCAAATGCCAATACAGTTTGTGCGTCCATGAGCTCAGCGCCTGTTGTGGGCTTTCCCTTTCCCCCCTCTTTCATTGTGGGTCTCAGAGTGTATGTGCGAGTGTGTGTGTGAATGTGCCTTCGGCGCATATCAATGCTCCACACGTTTTGTTGCTTGTAGCGCTCCCCCGCCCCCTGCCCCCCGCTGCTCTGATGCATTGTCCAGGCAAAGCGGAACAAGTTTATTTAAACTGTAAAACTTGTTCTTTTTCGGTTCAGGAATGGATCAGGGGTGGGATCGGGAGTTGGGGCCTTGTTGGGGCCGTGTAACTTCTGCAAAAGTTATCGAAACACGAAAAATGTGGGGCATGATGTATGTGAGTGTATGTGCACTGACGGAATTAACTCGGCAAAAAAAGAAATATATTTTTTTTGATAAACTGAGGTATGGGGACTTAAAAAGCATACAAACAAACGGATTTACTTTAACTGAAATTAAAAGAATTAAAAAAATTAAACCAGAGTAAATTGTTATAATAATTCGCAAGTTAATCGATTTAATCAAAAAACCAAAGTTTCTTCTATATAAATTGACTAATTAATAACACAGAAATGGACTTTTTTAAAACACAGAATCCTTTTTTATATCATTGCGTTTATATCGTGTCAGACAGACTAGAACACACAATGTGTAATAAAATTGCGCATACGCAGCGCTGTCAAAAGAATTTTGAACTTTCGCTTTATGGAACGTACTCTGTGTGTGAATATGTTGCAGAGCACTGGCCCCTGGACACTGGGCACTCAAAACTTGTCGCACACGCTCAAGTGTTGTAAATCTTTGCACAAAATGAAACTTTATTTGGTCATGGTCATCAACGACTTAAGTAAATCTAAAACTCTAAGTAAAACAAACACTACAGCCCGGCATAAAACAAATAAACTGTGCACACGTGACCCCAAACCAGGGAGAGAAATCGCCTTAGTCGTAGAAAGAGACAAAGACGGAGATAGCGACAAGTGATGACACAACAGTGGACAGTGGACAGCGCACAGAAATATGCAACGATTTTTTCTCTGACTCAACTAAAAAACACAAAAGAGGTGGGCAGAAAAGTGGAATAGAGGAAAAACAACAACAGAGCAAGAGTACATTTCCAAATAAAAAAGTATAATGCATGGCATGAAGTTATAGCAAGGATAAAACGGCGCACTCAGTTCATAGGTCCGCGGTTTGCCATACGAAAACCTGGCACGGAATGAAAGGACGCAGGGACACAAGGACGACAGACATAACTGCTTAAGTACACTCGAGAAAAGCGTAGACATCCTTAAATGTTGACAGCGGGCGCAGATAAAAGTGCTCACATTGCAATTCCTGCGTTCACTTCCGCCATAAGGACGAGCAACGGTCATACCCTGGGAGTAAACGAAAATATTGCAAGGGTATTATGATGATTATAAGCAACTTGTAGCCTTTAACAACTAACGTTGAACTATGAGTAATTTTTCTTTATAAACGAGACTAATTTATAATGATTGCAGGAATTGATTTGATGTATTTATGTTCTTGTTTGTTTATTAATTTATTTATATAGCTTCCACTAATTAAAAAAAAGTAAAACGATAATATTTAAGATGAAATTTAATACAGAATCTTTTTATCTATTTAAGTTAAAATATAATTTTTGAATTCAGTTTAAAATTTAAAAAATAGGGTATCACAACTTAGTCATACATTTCTCCATTTTTTAAGGGTATACAGCAATTGCTTGTAACGAGCTATGACACACCCACACATACACTCCATTCATGATACGTGTATGTAAAGCAATGTCACTGATTGTGTGTGTGTCCGTGTGTAAGTGTGTGTGCGACAAGCTTTTTGCCAAACTAAGTGTGTGTAAGTGTTCAATGTAGGCAGCTTTTGCCTGTGTGTGTGTCTTATGTCAAAGTACATTAAGAAGATTGCACTTTCGAATATGACACAATTTGCCACAAAGTAAAAAAGGTGTAAGGTTTTCAATGTGGCTTGACAAGGCTGTTGCTTGTAGCATGCCCCTAAGCATGCAACACAGCTTTGTTGCCGATGGATGTGACTGGCAGCAATGATACTTCCGGCATTGTCAGGTATATATGAATATTGAATAATCAAAACTAATTGCTAATGACATAAACATGCGACCACGTGACCAAATTCATTACAAACAACAACAACAATGAAACCAAAGAAATGTTGCAATGCCAATTTTCACATTAACCATTGATGCCAAATGAATGATGATGCCTGCAAGGAATATCATACTCCTATCGTATTACTCTAACAGAGTCACGTAGCCGCCGAAATCAATTCAAGAATATTTCCCATTCCCTCTAAAAATACAAAAAAAAATCGAAAAAGTCTGAAATTGCCACAGAGCACGTAGCTATAAGTAGAGGTAGGAGTATGTACTTGTATTTGTCTGTATAGGGAGAGAGTCTTTGTATCTAGGTAACTGCGAAATTGCAAAAATTCAAGCGAAAGGCTCGTAATTGTGATTGGCAGCAACACATATTTGTGGGAGCACCAAAAGCAAACTTTTGCGGCCTAATGGCAACCCATAAGGCTCAAACAACATTTGTCAGTCAGTATCATTTGTGATGAGCGCAAGTCTATTGTTTGCCTGTACTTATTATTGTATGTTTTGGCATGCGAGGAAAATTTATAACAAGCGTTGCCAAATATTAATTGGTTTTCCAATGAAATGAGGAAACTGCCAAACAAAGCGAATGAGCCAGGTTAATAACAGCATGCAAAGACTAATGGAAGTGCTCAGAAAATGCAAGGAGTAACAGAAGGCCAAAAAGTTAGTTAGTTTATGCTTCTGGCCATTAACTGTAAAACACAATGTGCCACATAAGCTGTCATGTCCATTAAAGTATCTAAGCCTGAAAGTACTCGAAGCGAGGCGTTCAATTCAATTTCTATCTCTATTTTGGAGCTCAACTCGCATTTGACACACCTCGGCCATGTGCGAATTGAGCTGATTTCATTTCTCTCTTTCTCATTCTGATTCTCTACATGAAATTTCTGTTTTTTTCGGTTTCTTTCTTTGATGCTGGACGACAACAATGGCACTACCACTACTACGGATGGCCTTCTCGTTTTGGCCACGTCTGCCTGTCATTTTGGGCCCTTTTGTCCGCCTGCAGCCAATTGCAGTGTTGGCAACACAACATTCGCACATGGAGCCACATTTAAATTGGATTGTAAAACTCAATGCGTCTGCGAGGTAAGTTTGAACTGAGGACAAAGAGGGAATAGAGGGGCATGGCGTTTAGTTGCCACTAACCATAGACACAGACACAGTCATATACACAGATTTAGATACAGATAGGGTCAAAGTCAAATGCAGTGCCACTAAACGGCTCTTTTGCTTTTGTGTTTGTTATTTAACCAGTGATTGCCCCGCTTTTTTTTTTACTCTTTCTTATCTTTTATAGGGGTTAACGTTAACACTTGTGTAATTTATTTGTCGTAGAAATCCCTGTGCAGCAGTTTCATTTGAATTTAGTCAGCGTCAAAATGAAAGAGGATTATGTGATTTTAAAATGATGCGATTTTGTTTAAAAAAATAGGTTTTATAATTATCTAAAAATCATTTCAATAAAAGCTTATAGCTTTTTCTCCATCTATACACATTTTTGTCGTTTGTTTAGATTGTTTATTTGTTGGGAATGGTATAAACCAAAATTATTAATTTTTTAATAATGACAAAAAGCTGTTAAAACTTATAAAAATGTACACAAACTTAGTAGCGAAAAAAGAAACAGCTTTCTTTATTTGAATTTATTTTAAATATATTATTTTCTTACCCCTAGCAACATTAGATTAGCGACTAGACTAGCTAAAAAAAAAAATTATATAAAAACAGCCTGAAGGCTATATCATTGTTTATTTTTAGAAAAAATTCGTCTCTACAATTAAATAAATAAATAAAATTAATTTTCAAGGTATTTACGGGATATTTATTTAGCTCAAGTTGTGGTAACAATGCTAACAAGAAAATCTAAATTGTGAATGAGATTTACGCGCAATTACAAGGAAGGTAAGCCAAAGGCCAAGAGGGAGGCTGGCCAAATCTCAGCTAAAGGCGTGTTGGCCAAAAACTAAATCCTTGGCATTGCTTTATGGCCAAACATTTGTCTTCAAGCGGGTGTGCGTGTGTGTGTGTGTGTTGGAATTCACACCTCTAGCTCAACAATTGCGGCAGTTTATCATTGCTGCCAGACATGTTCATACCAAAAGGTAACACACACACACACACATACATATTTAGAGAGCCAAAAGCAGGGCCACAATTTATGCAATGTAATTCTAAGAGTGAGAGAGAGGGAAAACTAACCAAGTTTTGGCCACTAACTAAACTTGGCAAGGGCAACAAGCGAAACTGATTATAAATAAAATAGTGTGTTTGGGCAAAAAAAAAAAAGAAATGTTAATTTGGCAGCATACTTAAGGCATTAGGCCTTAGTCGGTTACAAGTATTTTCGGCCACTTTCGAGAGAGTGCGAGAGCGCGTGCGAGTACTTTTCGTGCAGACTGTTTGTGGCAAATATTTTGCTTACATTATGACTTTATTTCGAGCTAAATAAACAGCAGCAACAACAATAAAATGGTGGGAGCGAAAGGGGGCGATTGTTTGGCTCGCATTTAATGTATTTTAATGCCTTTTGCTTTTGCAGAACGGTCGCCATGCCTGCTCGACACTCTGTCCAAATGAGCAGCTGCCGGCGCCGGAGGACACGATTTCGTGCAGATCACCGCGTCTTGTCGAGGTGCCCGGACACTGTTGCAAAATGTGGCTCTGTGAGAATCCAACAGCTGATGGTAAGTTGTGTTCTGTTTGTTTTGTGTGTGTGTGTGTTTGTGTTTGGGTCATGGCCTTGTTATTGTTTTATAAGTGTGTTTATGGTCGCAGCTGGCTCGTGGACTCCATAGTAGTCCACGGTCCTTGGTCCTTGGTCCTTGGTCCTTGGTTAATGGCGCCCAGGGGCATGCCGTCATCGTCATCGCAGTCGCAGTCGCCGTCGCAGTCGTCCGGCGCACAACTTAATGCTTTTTAAGCGCCCGACCAAAAGCGCAACGCATATTTATGAAGATGAATTATTCCATGACAAGGCAACAGTCCTGTTTCAAACTATGGCAGACAGCAGTTGCAGGAGCAGCAAGTACAGAAGCTGCTGCCTCAGGCTATGGACAGCAGCAGCATAATTACTTACACAAGGATTAAGTGTTAATTAAACGCGCAAAATGCAATAAATAAACAAGATTATTAAGTGCTCTTAAGAGCCCTTACTTCAATTGGGCTTTACGCCTTTGTCGTCCACAATGTTGTCCATTGACGCAATTATCTTGCAACATTAAACGAAAAGGGCCAGAGACTGAACATTAGAATGGTAACAAAACTGAGAACAGACTGAAAATAAAGTATACCAAGCACATTTTTAAACATGGAAAATGTATATACATTCTTAGATATTTTCTAGGTACTTGAGTTTTTAATACGATTAGAGTTCTACAAAGTTAAATAAAAGAATAAATCAAGAAAAGATTATTACCTTTCTATGTCCTTTAAATAAATACATTTTATTACTTTCGTTATTATTAACTTTTCAATATTCGATTAATTCCTTAGTACCTAAGTCAAATTTTTAATCGTCAAAAATAAAAATAAACACTGATAATAAAAATGCTCTAAAACCAAGATTTTGGTCTCAGAACTAAGATTTTTGGTCTAAAAAATGCGTCTAGACACAAAATTAATTAGTTTAGAGAGCACATCTTGGTTTTAAGAGCATTTCAAATAAGACCAAGTTCTTATTTTAAGAACAAATGTTCTTAAAATAAAAATAAAAAACAAAAATAAATATTGAAACTAGAATAAACTGTGCTATGAATTTAAAATAGGATTTAAAACTGATAACATTATTTTCTGTTATTATAAATTACTTTATTAGATTGGAACAGCATCGAGACTCAAAATAAAATGTACTGAAAGATAGATAAAACTGAGCAGACTCTTTATAACTTTTTATTCACTTAATTAGCAAGGATTCAAAGTTAAAAAAGTCCTAAAATAGAGTATAGCTACTTATTACCACATAATCCAATTAAAGTATTTAAAACCGAGCAGAATTTTTTCAGCTTTTTATTCCCTTAATCAGCTTATAATAGATGAAGAAATATAATAGCTTTCACTATGTTTATATAATAAGATGTTTAAGCTGCTCTAGCGACTTTCTCATTAGTTGGCCAATCATAATCATAAGCAACACTTTTCTTGTTCTTTCCTTTCGTTTGTTGCAGTCTATGCCACATGCCACAATAGCAGCATCAGCGGCAAATGGAGCTCTTGCAGCAGCTCCTGTGGTCTGGGCATGGCCACGAGGCAGACAACGACTCACACTGGCTGCCATCAATTGAGCAATTTACGGTTATGCGAGAATCGCAGATGTGGCCAAGACAATAAGAAGAGCAACACTAAAAGCCGCAGTCACAACAGGCCATTAACCAAGCACAACTTGGCATCCAGCCAGCTCCATCAGCTGCATCATCACAAGCGGGAACGGCAACGCCAAAGGGAGTGGGAATGGCAGCGGGAACCAAAACCGAATCCGATACAGGAGCAAGAGCGGGAGCATCAAATGCAACAGGAGCCAGCGCATAGAATAAGAGTAAGTTGTGAATGTGGCAAGTGTTGCAAGTTGCGGTCGTCTGATGAGAATTTCTTTGCCAACCGCAGAAGGGACACGAATGCCGAAGCTTACAGCGTCTGGGACCGGCGAGGATTCGACTTGGCCAATGCGTTTCCCGCAAACTGTATCGACCTAAGCTCTGTGGCAGCTGCCACCGCGGCAGCAAGTGCTGTGCCCCAGCGGTGTCCACAACAATACAAGTGAGTATTCCAGTTCTTCATCAGCACTTAACAGCTCAGCAGGAATTAATAGGCTAATTATTTTATTTTAAAATTTTGCATCTTTGATGCTAAATACTAAATACTTTTCAATACTTAATTAATTAAAGTCAGTTCATTTTAATTCAAGCCATCTTTGACGACTCAAATGAATAAGAAATTAAAAAATAAGCACAAGCAAAGCAATCTTATTGCTATTTATCTGATTGCCTTCAGCATTTCGCCGTCTTTTGGCATTAATTAAAAGACGAATTGCATTAAAACGTCAATGTCAATTGGCAGCTGGAAATTGGCTAAATGGGAAATCAAATGCTCAGGTGCCTGTCAAAATCAATTTAGCACCTGAGCCCGATTGCACTTTTCCAATTTATTAAACGTTAGTCCAATCATCAACAGCATGAAAGTTCAGAGCAGGAAATAGGAGTACAAATCTGGCAGAGATTTCAACTTGTAGAATGGAATTTGTAGTTCCATTGCTCAACCCAATTTTTTCGCTCTCTTTCTGCACAGGTCGAGCTGTTGTGTCCTTTAAATGCCGTTGATCCAATTAACTACGTTCAAAAGCGAACACAACAGCACAGCAAGCAACAGGATGACGAAGATGACTCAACTGAAGGTGGAGGTGGTCAACAGCAACAGGGTCAGTTATGGGACACCATTGCCTTGGAGCCCATCGATCAGGAATTTCTGCAATCACATCAGACACAAATTGAGAATAAATTCATTGCTGTCGAATGGATACTGAAATGTGAATGCAGCAAAAATGTGAGTACAAGTGCTAAAGGAATGGGGAATTGGAGGGGAGTGGACAGTAACTGGATAGCAATATTTGTATGCCGTTATATAGGAACTGCCTTCGGCTTGGCCATAAACAGAGTCATATTTTCTGTAGCTCATATTGCCATTCCATGCCAAACAGCAGTCATTCAACAGCAGTCCGTCTGCAATACTTACCACCCCCACAGCCCACCTCTCTATCCCTCTCTATGTCCATCTTTATCCTCTGCCCCATTATCCACAGCAGCTGCACGAAAATTGCTTTCACTTGTCATTTTAATCGCATTTTTGTTGCTGTTCTTGCTTGTAAACGTTTTATTTTCTTTTCTCCCTTTCTCTCTCTATCTCTCTCTGTCTCCAATTTCTCTTATTTTGCTGTTTTTCTTGTCTATGCACAATTGTTTTGTTTTGCAAAACACAAATATAACTGCAGTTTTTTTGTTGACTTCTTTGTGAGACCTTAGGACTAAGAGAGAGAGAGAGAGAGACGGATAGAGGGAAAGGGAGAGAGGAATGGGTTCTTTGCCAGTTCACTCGTTCACTCGCGCCCAGCTGTCTGTTATGTTTTTCCCATTATTTTGGCGTATTCATCTTGAATGCCTTTTCTCTTGTTATTATTGTTGTTATTTTGTTGTTTTCTATTTGGTGAGTATGCTGCAATTGCAATGATTGGATTTTTATGAATACATTCATCAAAGCCCTTTGCCGCCTGTACCACCCACTTACCCAGTGGCAACCAGTGGTAAATTTCAACTGAATAAAAAATATGCGAATGTGGTTTTCTGTTTATGTTTGTCTTTATCAAAACTTTGCATTGAAGCATTTTAAACGGTTTTATGATAAAAAGTTAAGTTTTCAAGCTCTACATTGCTTAAAAATGGAGAAAGTTGAAATTGTTACAATTAAAACCTTACATATGGTGATTGTGATTCGCATTCTTGTTAAATAATTTATTTACACTCGATAAATTTCTGTAAACATTTGATAATTGGTATAAATTGTAGAGTCCACATGTAATTTACTTATCAACTATTTATAATAGAAATGTAAACTGTGATCAGTCACAAGTTACATTGAACAATATTCCTACCCTTACATGTTTAAATTATTATATTGTTTGTAACGAATATTAGACAACATTTACGATTATTGTTGAGATTTCGATGGAATTCTTAAAATTGTTTCCTTTACAAGTTTAACTGATTATATCGTATGTCTTAGACAACATTTACGATTATTGTTGCAATTTTTATGGAATTGTATGATTCCATTTTCTAGAGAAAAATATATAACAATATGTCATTTGATATTTGCAACAAGCAATAAGAACTGTTCCTTTTTTTATAATTCTTAAGAAGAATGTTTATCATCACAACATTTCTTTCTTTTATACTAGAACATCACATCCATATAAAGAGAATGGTAGATAGAACAATGAATAAACAGACGTATATGTATGAGTTCAGGCACTCCTCTATAGTTTCTATATATGCATCAACATAAAAATTATACTTTGTATAAAATAAAATGGTCCATTTATCTGATAAGGTATCAGATAATTCGCTGTCAAGCCATTTGTTCCACAATCCTCATCTCATTAATGATTATTTCCATATTAAATTTATAATCTTTGCTAAATAACAATATCTTAACGCGCGTGTATCTTATCTAACCACATTAAAACTATATAAGAGAGAAAGAGAGAGCATTTGTGCGGGAGTGGTGAAATTTGACAACGTGAGCGATTAGTCTTCATTATGCGCTCTTCACAGCTCATTAGAGCGGTGGTTTGACGGCTGAGAGAGGCGAAACTCTTGAGGTGAATTTCAGTCGCATGCCGAACGCAGAGCGTGGCAGACGTTTTGGGTGTAAGGTGGATCTGTATTACCCGTCAGCATTATGAGTACTTTTGCGTCCATTCGCTCTCTGAGCAAAACGAAGCAAACCGCACGCATTGTCATCATCGGAGCTGGAACGGCAGGAATCGCTGCAGCCACTCGACTTCTTGAGCAGGGATTTAAGAATGTGTTGTTGTTGGAGGCGGAAGATCGCATTGGTGGTCGTATCAACACCATTCCATTTGCGGATAATGTCGTCGATTTGGGAGCTCAGTGGTGTCATGGCGAAGAGAACAATGTTGTCTACGAGCGTGTCAAGAATTTGGATCTATTGGAGGCGACCGAGGACCACTACGAGACCTTCAGATGTGTGCGGTCGAACAAGGAGGTGCTAGCTGATTCAATTGCAGACAATCTGAAATCGATTGCATTTAACTCTATTCCGGAGCGACAAACGGAGCTAGGCGATTATAAAGGATCCCTAGGGGACTATTTGACTCAGAAATACTGGAAAGAGATGACCAAATATCCAGAAGTAAGTCAAAAAATAGCAGAGGAGTTTCTTGAGAATTTTCATAAGTTCGAGAGCTCGGTGGAAGCAGCAGATCATTTGTATGAGGTCTCGGGACGAGGACATTTGGAGTACTGGCTATGCGAGGGAGAACTTTTGCTCAACTGGCGGGACAAGGGATACAAGACTTTCCTGAGATTAATGATGAATTTCAAGAAGGACGAGCCCGAAGATCTTGGAATGCTGAGTGGTCGTGTGCTATTAAATAAGCGAATAGCCGAGATAAACTGGACAGGTGCTGATGAAGTGGTTATCCGTTGCTGGAATGGAGAAGTCCTGACTGCAGATCATGTGATCTGCACTGTGTCCTTGGGAGTATTGAAGGAGCAGCATAATAAACTATTCGTTCCCGCTCTCCCTGAGGCCAAGTTGCGAGCTATCAAAGGATTAAAGCTGGGCACCGTTGATAAATTCTTCCTGGAGTACGCTGCTCCACCCTTACCCAAAGACTGGCCTGGCTTCTGTTGCCTGTGGCTTGAGGAAGATCTGCAGGAGCTTCGCAGCACCGAGCGGTTTTGGTTGGAGAGTGTCTTTGGCTTCTATCCAGTGTCCTATCAGCCTCGCTTGCTACAAGGTTGGATTATTGGAGAACATGCTCGCCACATGGAGACACTCACCGAAGAGGAAGTGCTTGAGGGATTGCTCTGGCTGTTCCGCAAGTTCCTGCCCTTCGATGTGCCCCATCCAGTGCGTTGTCTTCGCACCCAGTGGCATGCAAATCCCAACTTCAGGGGCAGCTACACTTTCCGCACAACCATGGCAGATGAGCTACGAACTGGTGCCTGGGATCTGGAGGCGCCACTGCTTGACGTGGGCGGAAGACCTCGGTTGCAATTTGCCGGAGAGGCTTCCCACAAACATTACTACTCGACGGTGCACGGTGCTGCGGAGACGGGTTGGCGGGAAGCGGAACGTTTGAATACCTATTATCGGTCAAAAACTGCACAGTTGTAATGGGATGATAAGCTATCTTTGAGCTGATGGAAAGTGTTAATAAATGTATAAAATGTATTTAAAAAAAGCGTCTTCTTCATTTGATTTGATTAGATTGAAGAATTTAGATAATTGACTGATAATAAGTGGAGTACATGATTAAGTTTGGGAGTAGTTCAGGTTTCTGATCTGGAATACACGTTGTGTATAATCTATATTGAAGTTTTTTTTTCTTTCTTAAATACACTGAAAAAAAAACCAACTTCTGAAATGAAAAACATTCAGTAGTGAAGCAGTAGGCGGCGGCTCGAATCCCACTAAAACAGAACACAATGCAAATAAATCAAAATTTAAAAATAAAAGTAATTATATATATAAGAAATAATTTTTTGATTTTAATTTTAAAAACATTTATTCTTAAAATAAGAACTTGGTCTTATTTAAAATGTTCTTAAAACCAAGATGTGTTTTCTTAATTTAAGAATTTTACGCATTTTTTTGACCAAAAATCTTAGATTTGAGACCAAAATCTTGATTTAAAATCATTTTTTTTTATCAGTGTAGAAGTTATATATATTGAATTCAAATTTTTAAATTGTATAACTAATATTATAGTATTCTAGTTTAGTTTAGCAGCAGATAAATATTACATTTGATATTAATTGTGCATATAAGTAAGTGGAAAATTTCCTCTTTGTAATTAATATACTTTTCCCATTGTTGATTTTCTGGATTTCAACCTTTAAAGCGAACATTTTGCTATGAGTGTTGAGTCCCTTATATGTACACATAAAAGCACACTCATTTGAGCATGGGCAATTTCCAGTGTTAGCCCATTTTAACGTATGACCAAAACATGTTGACCAACTCATTTGCAACGAGCAACCGCGGACAACATTGTAATTGCACTGTTATTGTGAGGGGATGGAGAAACACACTTTAAGCCACCCATTCACATGGCTAAGAGAGATTGTGTTTGGGGGCGTGGCTCAATGCACTTTACACATGCAAAGCCAAAAAAGAACAAAAATGCAGCTGTAAAAATCAGTTTGGCACTTTACAGCCAGAGCGAGAGAGAAAGAGAGAGAGAGAGAGAGGGAATGAGAAGACTGTCCAAACAGCAGGAATGCCAACAATGCCACAACAGAACACAGCACAAAACCTAAAACTCGAAGTGCTTATTTGAGTGGAGTGGGCTGTGCTGCAAAATGTTTTAGCCATGGCCAACACACACACACACACACACACACACACACACACACACATGTTGTAAATTCAAATTTATGCCACGCAGAGGCCAAAAGCATCGCCGTGTGTTTGTTTGCACGTCTCCTGGCCATATCTTCTCGCAGATTACCCACATTGCCCGATTACATAGGCGACTTTGTCACCGTACAGGGTCAAAAGAAGGCTGTCCCCACACAATTTTGGCCACATTTGCTGCAACTTTGGTAACAGTTGTTGCCCAAGTTGAAAACATGTTTGGACTTCAGTTGGGTATCCAAATTGAGCTGTTACATAGATGTCTTTGTGCCTGTTGACTACTGCAAGGAAGGGACTCAGAGGAGAGAAATTCTTGTGGTCAGAACTCCTTTTAATATACGTTTTTTTGATGTTCGTTTAATCTTAGCTCTGATTTTTTAAATCTCAAATTTGGTTAGGCTTAAATTCAATTCAATGAATAAATGGTTAACATATTATATTTACTCAGTAATCCAGATATCAAAAATAATAATATGCTTCGTTTTCAAAAATTTCAGTTGTTTGTAAGGTGTCTTAAGACAATAGCTTAGTATTTTAAAGTATTATACATTTCATTACTTAAAGCCAAATTTCATTACAAATAAAATTTTTAATATTAAACTTGAAATTTTAATCTCAGATTTGTTGCATTTGTCAAGGTTATCAATCGATTAGATAGAAACCTAGTGAATGGGTTTTCCATTCAATATTCTTTACCATGTGCACTTTAGATATGCAAGGAAGAAGCTTTTAATAATTCCGATTTCTGTTAATCGCTTTATTTTCTACTTGAAATTTTAATCACAGTTTTGCCAATAATTTACAAATTTGTAAGGGATCTAGTAAGTGTAAGCGGGTTTGCTTTTCATTCACAATTCAAATTTGCGAAGATTTCGTGCTTCTGCTGTAGTATTCGTTGAGGCGATCCGCTTCACGCCAGCCAGTTTCCGTTGCCCCGTGGACAGTCGAGAAGTGCGTCTTGCTGGAAGCTTCGCCAGCGAACATTAATCTTGGCTTGCCACAGACATCAACAAGAGGCGCCTCCAAGTCCCAGGGTCCAGTGCGTAGCTCATCTGCCAGCGGGGTGCGGAAGCTGTAGCTGCCACGGAAGTTCGGATTTGAATGCCATTGCGTGCGAAGGAAACGCTGAGGATGTGGCACATCGAAGGGCAGGAACTTCCGGAAAAGCCACTCCAAGCCCTCGAGAACTTCCTCTTCTGTTAGAGTTTCCATGTAGCGAGCATGTTCTCCATTGATCCAACCCTCCAAGAGACGAGGCTGACTCATGACAATATGAAATCCCGTAACACTTTCTAACCAAAAGCGCTTGGAACCGCGTAATTCTAACAGATCTTTCTCTAACCAGAGAAAATTAAAGTAAGGCCAATCCTTGGGCATGGGAGGAGCTGTGTACTCCAAGAAGAACTTGTTGACGGTGCCCAGCTTGAGTCCATTGATAGCTCGTAACTTGGCCGCAGGAAGAGGAGGTACAAAGAGACTTGCATGCTGCTCCTTCAATACTCCCAAGGACACAGTGCAGATGACATGATCCGCAGTGAGGAGCTCTCCATTCCAACAACGCAGCCTCAGCTCTCCGGCTCCCTCCCAGTTAATCTGAGATATGCGCTTGTTGAGCTCCACATGCCCATTGAGAACTCCCAGATCCTCGGGCTGATCCTGTTTGGAATTCATCAGCAATCGCAGAAAAGTTTTGTATCCGTTGTCTCGCCAATGAACCAACATGTCGCCTTTGCAATCCTCATAGTCACCTTTTCCCGACACTTCGAACAGAGTATCTGATCCTTCGTAGCTGCATTCACTCTTCTTGAACTGATCAAACAGTTCCGTGGCAATCTTGCGATCGACATTTGGTAACTTGCCTACCGCCTGCCAGAACTTGTTGGTCACATAGTCGCCCAGGGAACCCTCAAATTCCTCGGATTCATCCGGCATCGAGTCTTCGGCAAGCGGCATTAAAGTTTTAGTCAATTCTTCGGAAAGCAGTTGCTTATTGGATCTAATGAATTTCACGGAGCTGTCAATATCGCCCGTCCTCTCTACAACATTCAAATCCTTAACCTTCTCGTAGACAACATTCCCAGTCTCACCATGACACCACTGTGCACCCAGATCGACGACATTATCCCCAAAGGGAATGGTATTAATGCGTCCTCCAATGCGATTCTCCGCCTCCAAAATGCGCACATTCTGAAATCCCTGCTCGAGGAGTCGAGTGGCAGCAGCAACGCCCGCAGGACCCGATCCAATGATAACAATCCGAGCAGTATGCCTCGTTTTGAGAATGGGTAAGGATAAGTCACAAGTACTCATTGTTCTATAAGTCGTACTCAAAGCGATGATAGCAACTGTTTTTTGAACACTGAAATTACTGCTATAAATACCACTTGAAGAAGCTTTTAACGCTGTTGTTTTGCTTGTGGTTTCTGTTATCAACAAATGAATTTATGTATGTCACATTATTGTGAAATTAATAGTGGCATTCATAGTAATTGCTGGGATAGATATGTATAAAGTTAATTTTACATGAAAAAATATTGGAAATAATGCTAGCCCTACATTTATTCAATAGAGAGTATTATATTATTAGCCTTATTTTGACATTGATCTTATTTCACTTTATTGTCACAATTTCATACTTGTCTAAGCATCTATAGTTACAAAACTTTTGTAGCAAATCAAAAAATATAATTGGAGTCCATAGCGGTTTCAAATAGCAATACAGTAGACACTCACAATATAGAATAACTTGTTTTATCGGTTAATCAGCTGGACACGCCCAGGTTGCCACTATTTGCGACAGCTGTAATATTCATTGAGTCTGTCTGCCTCACGCCAACCGGTTTCCACAGCACCATGAACTGAGGAGAAGTGGGTTTTGCTCGAAGCCTCTCCAGCAAATTGTACTTTGGGTCTGCCACCAAGGTCGAGGAGAGGTGTCGCCAGATCCCAGGGACCTGTGCGGAGTTCATCGGTGTAGTTGGTCCTTGAGCTATAGCTGCCACGGAAGTTGGGATTTGAGTGCCATTGTGTGCGAAGGAAGCGCTGAGGTTGTGGCATGTCAAAGGGCAGGAACTTGTGGAAAAGCCACTGCAATCCGTCGACCACTTCCTGCTCGGTGAGTGTTTCCATGTGGCGAGCATGTTCACCAATGATCCAACCCTGCAGCAGACGTGGCTGATGGAGAACACGATGGAATCCAAAGACGCCCTCTAGCCAGAAGCGTTCGCTGCCACGCAGCTCATCGAGATCTTCCTCTATCCACAGGAAGTTCGTGCTAACCCAATCCACCGGAAAAGGTTGAGAAGCGTACTCCAAATAGAATTTATTCACCGTACCCAGTTTGAGTCCCTTGATAGCTCGCACTTTGGAGGCGGGAAGAGCAGGCACAAAGAGCTTCTCGTGCTGTTCCTTCAAGACTCCCAATGACACCGTGCAAATGACATGATCCGCAGTGAAGACTTCTCCATCCCAACAACGTAGACGCACCTGGTCGGCATCTGCCCAATTGATCTCAGCCAGACGCTTGCTCAGCTTAACGCGTCCATTGAGCACGCCAAGATCTTCAGCTTGATCGGGTTTCGCGTTCATCAGCACTTTGAGGAAACTCTTGTATCCTTTGTTGCGCCAGTTTAGCAGGAATTCTCCATCGCTTTTGGCAAACTCCAAGTGAGCACGTGGAGAGACCTCAAATAAATGATCCGAGGCTGTGAAGGAGCACCTGAACTTCTTGATAGTTTCCAACAATTCCTGGGCGATTGTCTTATCTACTGGAGCAGACATGCTGAGAGCACGCCAATAGTTATCCGTCAAATGATCTCCAAGTGAACCATTTGCCTCATTGGGAGGAGCTGGTAGAGAACTCTCGACAACAGTTCCAAGCAGATATGCGGTTTCATTGGGCAACACTTCCTTGTTGGAACGCACAAAGGACACAGCGTTCAAAACATCCCCTGTTCTGTCCAGCATATCCAAATCCTTCACACGTTGATAGACAACATTGCCATTCTCGCCATGGCACCACTGTGCTCCCTTATCAACCACACTATCGCCAAATGGAACCGTATTAATGCGTCCTCCAATGCGATTTTCCGCCTCCAAAATGCTGACATTCTTAAATCCCTGCTCAAGGAGTCGAGTGGCAGCTGCAATTCCTGATGCACCTGCTCCAATGATAACAATGCGAGCTGTTTGCTTGGTTGAGTTACTCATGATTCTAGATTTAAGAAATAACCGCTTGGCGACTTTATTTCGATTCAACGATTTATTCGCTACTGATGCAAACTGCGAGAACATTCAGTTTTATAATCTATTGAAAGCTTAGCTCAATCTAGTTTTACTGAACAAACATTTTTCTCTCTCAGCATCATTTATGTTACTTAAATTGCTTTGCGATAATTGCACATTGATGGCCATAAAGTAACAAGATCGCAACATTATGCAATTAAAGGTCAATGAATTGGCAGTTAATAAAAATGTTGATTTAAATATACATTTCATTAAAATCGATTTGAAAATTATATACTATATTGTTGATAAAAATTGTTAGCATATATTCTATTCTAAATTGAGCGGCATTTCCGACTTATTATCAATTATAATTTTAAATGTACATATATTTGTGTTATAAATCAAATGTGAAAAAAACGAGTAATTATAATAAATTAAAGTGACATATATTTTAGTTAGAATCAACTATTTTGCTTCATTAACCTTGACTACATTTAATAATACTATACTCGAATGCTGATAAAGGGTCGCTTTGTTATTGTTAGCCTAGTAGAATTTTTTCATTTGTATTATACACTTGAAGTGGGTATTATAAATATATTATAAGTTATGTTACGTTTGCTAAAATGCTTAAATCATATATTTATTTTATTATTTTTTATCTAATTAATGTCAAAGGAGTGCGTATTTAATTCTCGATATACCAAGAAGTTATAAATATTTTTGTTATTATTAATATATACATTTATAATCATTAATATAATATACATTATAATATATATGTACATTAGTTATAAATATTTTTGATATTATTAATATATACATTAATTAATTTGTATGGAGTAAAAACAAGTAGGCGTTTACAGTCTAGCACGCTCGACAGTAGGATACCCTGAGCCCAAATACTATACTGAGATTGATTTTCGACCAATTGTTCCTATGGCAGCTTTATGATATAAAAGACCGATCTGATCCAAATTTGGCCAGGTTGTACAAAACCAAGCTTAATGCATATTCTATCAGTTTGTTTAAGATATCTCAAAAAAACAAAAAAGTTTTTCATACATACTTAGACTTCATTTTCGATTGAGCGTCTCTATTGCAGATATATTATATGGGGAACCGATTTGAACCAAATTTGGTCAGGATGTATAACACCAGCCCAGATGAATATTCTATCAGTTTGGTTAAGATATCTTAACAAACAAAAAAATTTTTAATACTAAAACTTCATTTTCGATGTATCGTTTCTATGGCAGCTATATGATATAGCGGTCCGATTCAAAAATAAAAACAAACTTGATCTGCATATGGTATCCTGGAGCCTACATACCAAGTTTGAAGTCCCTAGCTCTTATGGTCGGAAATCGACGCGTTCAAACAGACGGACATAGCTCAATCGACTCGGCTGTTGATCCTGATCAAAAATATATATACTTTGGGGGGTCTGCCACGCCCCCTTCTGCCTGTTACATACATTCTGCCAAACACATTGTATACTTTTTTGCTCATTTTCAATGGGCTCAGGGTATAAAAAAAAATTACAAAGCAAAAAAAAAAATAAATAAATAAAACAAATTATATTTGATATTTTTCATCTACTTAAATACAAATTTAAAAAAATTAATTAGAAATTGATAAATTGGTAAATCGCAAGTCGTAATCGATGTAGCGTGTGTCAAGAGTAGCCACAAACTACAACTTTGCTCAGCCTGCAATCTGGCAGCACCCATTTTCCTCTCTCACTCTCTCCCTCTTACGCAACAAATTCAAGCCTGCCAAAGGCTGCTGCAGTGCGCGCGAAATTTGAAATAAAAGGCAATGTCTAATTTTATGAGATTCTTAAAGCGGAAAATGCTAAGTTTTTTTTTACAACGATAATAAGCAGATTCTTATTATATATATGTGTAAGGAATCGAAAATATTAATAATTAAAATTATTATTTTGCAGCTTTCAGTGCTCGGCAAAGATGCAAGAGTAGTGCTGCAAAATGATCGCTATTTCTCTCATGCAATTTCATACATAGCTATCTGCTTCTGCTGATTTTTGCCATGCAAAAATACATATTTATATATTAACACAATTATATTTTAATCAAATTGTATATTTGTATATACATAAATTATACATTAACATTTTCATTACATGATATCGATAATATTTTTGCTTATCGCTTAATTCTTATTTGGTACCAAAAAAAAATTGGTACTAATTCGTTCTGTCTTTGTGCGCGCCTTGCATACAAACGTGAACATGCTGTCTCGCTCGCACGTTTGATTTGCCATGCAAATGTAATTATTGAATTAAATGTAAACTCCGAAATAACTTCTTTATTTTTGGGTCAATCGCTTTGAAATTTTCAGGGTCGTTTAATACGCATACTTCTCAACTGATTGTTCAGTTAGGGAGTGCTATGTCAAAAATTGCGCCTGTAAATCGTTTTGTGCAATTTGTGGGCGAAGGGGGCGTGGCACCTAAAATTGGAAACAAACTTGACCTGCGTATGGTATCCAGGAACCTACATAACAAATTTGAAGTCTCTAGGTCATATAGTACTTAAAATCGAAGCCCAAAAGAAAATTGGTACTATTTCTTACTGTGTTTGTGCGCGCCTTGCATACAAACGTGAACATGCTGTCTCGCTCGCACGTTTGATTTGCCATCCAAATGTAATTATTCAACTAAATCTAAATTCCGAAATAACTTCTTTATTTATGGGTCAATCGCTTTGAAATTTTCAGGGTCGTTTAATACGCATACTTCTCAACTGATTGTTCAGTTAGGGAGTGCTATGTCAAAAATTGCGCCTGTAAATCGTTTTTTTTCAATTTGTGGGCGAAGGGGGCGTGGCATCAAAAATTGGAAACAAACTTGACCTGCGTATGGTATTCACAAACCTGCATTCCAAATTTGAAGTCTCTAGCACTTACAGTCTCTGAGAATGACGCGTTCAAACAGACGGACAGACGGACAGACGGACAGACAGACGGACAGGGCTAGATCGACTCGGCTGTTGATCCTGATCAAGAATATATATACTTTATGGGGTCTGCCACCCCTCCTTCTGCCTGTTACATACATTCTGCCAAACACATTATACCCTTTTATGCCCATTTTCAATGGGCTCAGGGTATAAAAATTGCACAAAGCGGTTATGAAAATGGTAATCTACGATGAATTCTAAGAAGAATTGATTTAGAAACCATGTGGTAGTATCGATATCGAGGATCCACTTCTTACGGAGAAGTAATACATATTTGTCTGTTACGTGCAACTTACCTCTAAAAACAAATAAATAAATAAAAACCCAAATAGCAAAAGATTTATGATGAATTTAGAGATAAGAATAAGTTTACGGTCTCTCTTCAATTGAATTTTAAATTAATGCATTAATGCAAACTTGGTTTCTTGGGCCATTCTTCATAGATTTCATTGTAGATTACGATTTTCCTAACCGCTTTGTCGCGATAAAATTGACTCATTCTAATATACTTAGTAATTGTTGCTATGTGAACAAGACAATAGTTTGTAGGTTGTATTTATAGCTTATAAACAAAGTTCAAAACAATGCTTGATTTGCCTATTTAAGTCAAACGTTATATTAATAATTTTTCATACAATATTCACTTGAATTTCAATGTCGTCTTGATTGATTGATTCCAAACCATAATTAAATTTAAATGATATCTTACTTTCATAAAACACCTTGTTTTTGCTGTTTGGTTAAGTTCTCTGTTCTACAAGTATTAATTATAATTTAATAACAATTTTCTTTTCCATAAGCGCTCTAATGTTTATTAGAAAAGTTTTCACTTGAAATCAATTTAATCAATTAAATTCGCTGAACATAACCTTGACTTAGCTGGCAACGCTTCACGCTTATCGGACTTTAGTTCTATTGTTTTATAGTTCTTATCCCGTTTCGCTTATCGCTTATCTTAGCCAAGTTAAGTACTCAAAACATTAATTTAAGACAAATGGCAACAAAAAGTAGTGAACCATATTTTGTAATTTTGTCTTTTGTCGTTGATGTTGCTGTGGTTTTAAGCCTTATCATTCCCCGCCCCTCCGCCAGCCCCTTTTGACGTATGGGGAATCTGTGGTTTCAATCTTATCAGCGACGTTTTTATTTGTGTGCATTTAAGCAATATTTTGCAATGCATTTATAGCAATTAATTGAGGCATATAACCACAATAAATTGTATAAGTTATATAAGGCTCTTATCTGTTGTAATTGTTTATCAGAGGATGCCCACACATAATGCATAAAATTAACTAAAACCAATTCATAGTTCTCGACAAAAATGCTATTTTAATTGAATTAATTTCAAAATTTAATTAAATGCAGTAAAATTTGCGAATTTATTATGCATGCATTTTCATATGGCTTTCCCCTTCTTCTCTTTTTGACACACAGTATTGCAATTCTGACAGCGGCAACAACCACAACAACAGAAACAACAACAAGCATAATTTGCAGCATGCACAACAGCAACAAAAGACACATTATATTGAGAAGGAACTAAGGTTAACTCATGATGCTGTTGACTATAGACTAGAAGTGGAGAATGGGCAGAGGACTATGAATAGCGAGGAGCATGGGGATGTTCAGGATGTCAGGAATGAAGATATAGTTAATGCCATTAATAACAGCAACGATGACAACTCGTCTTCAGAGCAACAGCCTGATATTATACCCTATCCTCTCAGTGTGGGGGAGACCAGCTGGAAAGCCGAAAAACTGCAAAGACAAAGGAAACAGAAACAGCAACAACAACAACAACAAGAGCGATGGAAGCGAACATAGCGTAAACTGAGACTTAAACTTTTCTCTCGCATGCGATAAAAATGGATTAGTATTGAGATAATTGAGTAGAAATTAAGATTTGTACAGCATAGCGATATATAAATGTATTGTGAATGATGAAAAGATAACTGGTATCAACTGGAGAGTTGATTAATTAAGTAAGCTTGTAAAAATAATAACTAAATTATATTAAAGAGGCATTGGAAATGGTTAAGGTAAGTAATTAAAAAACAAGTAGGCGTTTACAGTCTAGCACGCTCGACAGTAGGATACCCTGAGCCCAAATACTATACTGAGATTGATTTTCGACCAATTGTTCCTATGGCAGCTTTATGATATAAAAGACCGATCTGATCCAAATTTGGCCAGGTTGTACAAAACCAAGCTTAATGCATATTCTATCAGTTTGTTTAAGATATCTCAAAAAAACAAAAAAGTTTTTCATACATACTTAGACTTCATTTTCGATTGAGCGTCTCTATTGCAGATATATTATATGGGAACCGATTTGAACCAAATTTGGTCGGGATGTATAACACCAGCCCAGATGAATATTCTATCAGTTTGGTTAAGATATCTTAACAAACAAAAAAATTTTTAATACTAAAACTTCATTTTCGATGTATCGTTTCTATGGCAGCTATATGATATAGCGGTCCGATTCAAAAATAAAAACAAACTTGATCTGCATATGGTATCCTGGAGCCTACATACCAAGTTTGAAGTCCCTAGCTCTTATGGTCGGAAATCGACGCGTTCAAACAGACGGACATAGCTCAATCGACTCGGCTGTTGATCCTGATCAAAAATATATATACTTTGGGGGGTCTGCCACGCCCCCTTCTGCCTGTTACATACATTCTGCCAAACACATTGTATACTTTTTTGCTCATTTTCAATGGGCTCAGGGTATAAAAAAAAATTACAAAGCAAAAAAAAAAATAAATAAATAAAACAAATTATATTTGATATTTTTCATCTACTTAAATACAAATTTAAAAAAATTAATTAGAAATTGATAAATTGGTAAATCGCAAGTCGTAATCGATGTAGCGTGTGTCAAGAGTAGCCACAAACTACAACTTTGCTCAGCCTGCAATCTGGCAGCACCCATTTTCCTCTCTCACTCTCTCCCTCTTACGCAACAAATTCAAGCCTGCCAAAGGCTGCTGCAGTGCGCGAAATTTGAAATAAAGGCAATGTCTAATTTTATGAGATTCTTAAAGCGGAAAATGCTAAGTTTTTTTTTACAACGATAATAAGCAGATTCTTATTATATATATGTGTAAGGAATCGAAAATATTAATAATTAAAATTATTATTTTGCAGCTTTCAGTGCTCGGCAAAGATGCAAGAGTAGTGCTGCAAAATGATCGCTATTTCTCTCATGCAATTTCATACATAGCTATCTGCTTCTGCTGATTTTTGCCATGCAAAAATACATATTTATATATTAACACAATTATATTTTAATCAAATTGTATATTTGTATATACATAAATTATACATTAACATTTTCATTACATGATATCGATAATATTTTTGCTTATCGCTTAATTCTTATTTGGTACCAAAAAAAAATTGGTACTAATTCGTTCTGTCTTTGTGCGCGCCTTGCATACAAACGTGAACATGCTGTCTCGCTCGCACGTTTGATTTGCCATCCAAATGTAATTATTCAACTAAATCTAAATTCCGAAATAACTTCTTTATTTATGGGTCAATCGCTTTGAAATTTTCAGGGTCGTTTAATACGCATACTTCTCAACTGATTGTTCAGTTAGGGAGTGCTATGTCAAAAATTGCGCCTGTAAATCGTTTTTTTTCAATTTGTGGGCGAAGGGGGCGTGGCATCAAAAATTGGAAACAAACTTGACCTGCGTATGGTATTCACAAACCTGCATTCCAAATTTGAAGTCTCTAGCACTTACAGTCTCTGAGAATGACGCGTTCAAACAGACGGACAGACGGACAGACGGACAGACGGACAGACAGACGGACAGGGCTAGATCGACTCGGCTGTTGATCCTGATCAAGAATATATATACTTTATGGGGTCTGCCACCCCTCCTTCTGCCTGTTACATACATTCTGCCAAACACATTATACCCTTTTATGCCCATTTTCAATGGGCTCAGGGTATAAAAAGCCAATCAGTTCGGATACACATAAAAAAAGAATCTAAAATACCAAATGACAAAAGATGGTAATTACTGGGCAATGTATTTTGTAACTCTTCTTGCAAATAAACACAAAATATGGTATTAATATTTTTGCGAGCACATATACAGAAAGAATGCTTAAAATAAAAATAAAATACATCACAAAATTTCAATTAATAGACGTTGGCAAAATAAATAAAAGAAGAAAGAAATAATTAATATTTAGATGTACAATAAATGGCTTACGCAATAATGCTTTGTGGGAGAAGATAAAGCGTAACTTGATCTAAAAACACAATCTTATTCAAAGAGTTCTCAATTGTATGTATGTTCGATAAATATATTTGTAATTGTGCTATATACTCGCTTATATTCACATGCTTAAATGTATTCCAGACTCTCTGCTTGGATAAACAAATAAGTTACATGTAACCGTTGACAAACGAAATAAAAAAACAGTCCAATTATGAACTGGATTTTGATTAAAGCATATCTTAAAGGAAGAACAATTACATAGGCCAACTGTGAATAAGAAAAAGCTTGATTGCTCTCCAAACATATCCCAAGAAATATCTTAAACTTGAATGAATATAATTTAATGAATATTCGAAAAAAGAAACACCAAGCTTGTGCATACTCATAACCCATATCAATTGTATCTATGTAAGTTACTTACAAGTACATGTACTAAAATCTTAGCTGAGGGAATTGCGTGCAGTAATAAATAAATAATAATAAATAATAAACTGTAATTATTTGTTTATTTCCTGTGGCTTAACGGACCACATTCTCGATCCAGTTGTCCAAGAGTTGTTGCCATTTCTCGAAAGCCTTCGACTTCTCTGGATCTGTCAGTCCGCTATAACGAATTGAATTCATAGCTAATTGCTTGAGAAATTTCAGGTCGGCATTAAATGGCGCAATGCCCAAAAAGACAAAGTAAAAATCATGGGTCAAGGGAGCTGCCCACCAGAACGAAGGATCATCTGATGAAATGACAATGGGAACATCATTGGCAATTAACATGGCAGCAGGATGATTGCGATAATCCTGACCAAGTTGCAGCACCTGATTGGATACTGGACATACCTCCACAGCAATGTCCAGATGCTTGACCAGTTTCATGGCAAAGGGATGCTTGACTAGTGCGTAACCATGGCCAATACGCTTTGTGCCCAACAAAATGGCATCAATGAGGTTCTCATCAATGGAAGTGCCATACCAGTTTGTCTCGCCAGCATGAAAGTAGAAGTTAATATCCTGTGGTAGCTTAAGCAGCGGTTCCACAAAGTCAATCAACGGACGACCAAGTTCCTCTTGGCCAACTAAATCGAAGCCTGCCAAAAATGTGGGAAATTCTTGCTGTAAAATGGGACGATATGATAAACGAGATCATGTATATCAGGGACTGCAAATAATAGTTATGAATTTAAAAAAATTGAGTACAAAAAAATGTTGATAAAAGAAATTGAATAGTGAAAATAATTTGTAATTTGTATGATAAAAAATTAAAATAAAAAATAATTCAAAATTTCAATTTTTATTAAAAAAAAGAAAATTTTAATTTTTTATAATTATTATGTCAATTTCTATTATAAAAATTGAAGAAACAAATGCAGTTAAATATCAATGCCTTAAATATCCTTAATATACGTCCTTTAAGGCTGTGTAATGTATCATACGAAAAGTATTGAGTCACACATCATAAATATTTTAAGATTTTGGAAATACGTAACTTGGATCAAAGGATATTTACATTCAATTTTTATCTCTCAATTTTTATAATAGAAATTTACAAATAATTTATATTTTTGATTTTTTTGTAACAAAAATTGTAGTTATTAATAATTTTTAATTTTTAAATTAATAATTGAAATTAATAATTATTTTTCAACTTTTTATAAAAATCAGCAAATAATTTTTAGTTTATCATTTTTATTTAAAAAATCATAACTGTTTCGGTCCCTGATATATATTTATATATACCTTTAATGCTATGCACTTCTGTACATATTCTTCGCAAACTTTTGGCTCCACACTTCGTAGCGGAGCATAGATTAATTTGGCTCCAATAAAATCAGGATTATTTGACATGAAACGTTCCGTTTCCGATTTGTAGATCGCCAGTGTTTCATTTATTTCCAACTGCGAGCCGTCAATGCAATATAGATTTGGCAATAAGGATCTCAGTTCTAAATACTGTACACCATCTGCATGCAGTTCCTCCAGGGCATTGTAGTAGTAATCCCGCCAGACGGGAGCATAGAGCAACAGTCCGTCGAGCAGGATGAAAATGCTCATGAAGTCGTTCCAAGCTGCATTGTTCGATTGGTAAGTGGCTACAGGATACATGCTGAAGCGTCGCAACAGATACTTTCTCACAATCTCTTCTCCACGACGTTCGCGAAACTCTTCCATGGGTTCCCAGTTGCAATCATCTATGGCTTTCATAGTAGGTTTCTCCTTAGAGAAGCGAAATGCAATTGCTTTGCATCCCTGGTCCGTCGTACAAATCCACAGATTCTCACGGTAAGTGAGTTTAACCAGATACTCGGAGCTACACAAAGCCGTATCATGAGCATGTAGAATTCCTCCCTTTGGCATCTTCTGCAGAATGCCAAATAATCGAGAGGCCTTGATCTTTTTAAGCACGAACTTCCCAGGATCAAGCAGTCCCTTGTTAAACTCCACGTTCTTCTCTTTCATGATTACATCATTGGCTGCCTGTTCATTCTCCGTCAACTGGACTCGACTGCCCAGCATGTATTGTCGCTCTAATTTAATCATCGCTTCCCGCATTATTGCATAGGCATCCGGCGTATTATCTCTCAGACTTTTGCTTATCGATATGGGCTCGTATTTCTTCCTCGCACACTTGGACATTGAGCGCAACATTCCCCAGCTCTGTTGCACTTTCAGCATCATTTTTAGGAGAACAATTTGAAATTTTACTTCTATTAGACATTTGAATTATACTGTAATGTTCGCATTTGTTTAACATTTGTTCATTTGTCAATGAGCTTAAACACGAATTCGAGAACATGTTTCACGCACCACATTCGGCGGCAACTATGCTTGTTTGTGGCCTTTATTAGTTATTTATGTGGACGGCTCTGTTTTTTTTTATGCCCAACATCAAATTGATGAGGCTGCCACTGAATGTGCCGCCATTTTGCGCCCTTTACACACACACACACCACGCATTCATGCGATTACTGCCATCAATTTTATGGGCTCATACATATTCGCACAGGCGTAAATCTCTCTTCGCCCTGATATCGGCCCAGAATGCATTTTACGCTGGCCCATAAAACTCTGCTCATTACGGGCGCCAAATCAAAATCGAACGATGGCCACAGATCCGCAGATACCACTAAGCAACAGCACGTAAAATTGATACATGTGCAGCACTTCTCAAAAGGCAGACATTCGAGTAGGTGGTGAAGGTGGCAGGGGAGAGAAGTAGGCGGGTATTTGCAAGCAGGCATTACTCATTCATTAAACATCGACCACTTTTCTGTGCACTCAGCATCATCATAGAGGCTAAGAGATTTATGACCAGGTCGTATGTCAGTCTCACTGACAAAACCAAATGCATGTGCTTTCAATAAGAGATGCAAATGTGACGGTCACATTGGCAAAAGGAAGACTTTTAGACAAAGAGACAGCAGAACAGCCATCTTTGCAGTGCCAAACAGATATTTGAAATAGTTTCATCTTCTTTAATTTTTCCCAAATCTTTAGATTTTTTGTAATTTGTGCATTTGATTTAGGAAACTCAAAAACGAAAGACATTCAAATTATTAAGCGAATTATTATTTGCTGGGACAGTAAATTATGATTATTTTGTTTTTTTTTTCAAATGAAAAAATCATTCACTTCTAGTAACTGTAAATAAACATGAAATATACCAAAAATTTTCTTCAAGGGTAATCTATGCAATTTCATCATGATCTTAAGATTTTTATTATTTTACTCATGAAATATACACCATTTTTGAGCAAAAAATTAAAACTCATGAATAATCATTATTTCGTAAAGCATAATGATTATATCTTGAGTTTTAGTTTATTGAATTAAAAATAAAACTTAAGTTGGTTGGTCAAAACAACACATGAGTTTTATTTTTTTAATCAAAAGTAATCATAAGTAATATAATAAAACTCTTAGAATAATGATTATTTCTTGAGTTTTATAATAAAACTTTTAATGTTTACAGTCCCTGATTTTTTCCATGTTTACTATCAAATGTTGCAATCGAAGTAGAATTCAATCCCACAAAAAAAACCTCTAAAAGAGGTAAAAGTCTAGTGACGAAAGCAATTTCTAGACCCAAAATTTCTGATATCCAATTTTGTGACGAACAAAATTCAGTTTAATCTAAAAATTTTAAATAAAAATATAAATTAATAAAAAAAAAGCGAAAATTGGCATTGTGCACTGTGAGTAAAAAGGGTGATCTTCTTTGTACATAAAAATAGCTTTTTGCGCAGTGCCGAATGCCAATTTTCGCTTTATTTTATTAATTTATATTTTTATTTAAAGATTTTAGATTAAACTGAATTTTGTTCGTCAAAATGATATCAGAAATCTAAACTATTTACCTCTTTAAGTTTTAATGGATATCAAAATTTTGCAATTGCTTTTGCTTTGCCCCGCCCCCTGCTCACTTTGCTCGCGTTGCTACAGCCGAGCATACTCTACTGTCGGAGACCTCGTACTTACTATGAAAAAAAATGTTTTTCATACTAAGACTTGGATTTCACCCGATCGGTCCTATGACAGCTATATGATATAGTGGTTCCGATTAGAACCAACTTTGTTCAGGATATATAAGTCTTAAATAAATGCATATTCTATTAGTTTGGTTACGATATCTAGTAAAACAAAAAAGTTTTTCATACTAAGACTTAATATTGGACCGATCGGTCCTATGACAGCTATATGATATAGTGGTCCGATTTGAACCAACTTTGGGCAGGATATATAAAACCAAGTTAAATGCATATTGTATTAGATTGGTTAAGATTTCTCATTAAACAAAAAAGTTTTTCATACTTAAACCTAATTTTGACCTGATCGGTCCTATGACAGCTATATGATATAGTGGTCCGATTTGAACCAACTTTGGTCAGAATATATAAAACCAAGTTAAATGCATATTGTATTAGTTTGGTTGAGATATCTTATAAAACCAAAAAGTTTTTTGTACTAAAACGTGATTTTCGACCGATAGAAAAATGTATTTATTCACTTAACAGGTAATATCTTCCGAACCCCTCAACCAAAATTTATGTTTCATATACCAAAAAACGCGAAATTGTACGTATTACAACATATTAAAATTTAACAGAAATCGTTAAAGCCGTTTTATCAGAAACCGCCAAAATGTAAGCAAAAAAACTTTATTTCACCTGTAAAATGTTACCTGAGTACTTTAGAAAAAAAGTTTAAAGGTACGCCTAAAAGCCATTAAACACACCTTTCTAATGTTATATAGAACATATCTGTAGCTTCTATGGTTTGGAAACTGCTGAGGTTTCAATTTTAGCGGGATTTGGCGTTTTCCCGCTAAACTAGCGGGAAATTGAAAAAGTCGTAGAACAAACATTTCTAGATTTTCGAAAAGGAATCAATCCCCATCATTACATTTAAGCTTCTTTAGCGCTTTGATGCAAACAGACAAACAGACAAACAAACTGACTTTTCATTTCATTTTGAGAAGTCCACTAAAATTTTCAAATTTATTTATCTTTTGAACCAGTTATCGGATTTGGGTGATTGAGGTATCAATCGACGCGTATTTTTAAGTAGAAAAAAAATAAAAAATTTTACCTAAAAGCCCAAACAGCCCCATTAGCTGCAATCATTTAAATTTTTCCCCTCCCACTTACACCCCCGTATCTCATGACCCAGGTTGGTTAGAAAAAGTTTTAGTATGCCATTTTGTAAGTTAGGACTAAACCTTTCGATCGGTATATAACTCGATCTGATCGGACAGTCGGCGCAAATTTTCCAACTTAGCTGTATATATAGTTAGTCGCCTTTCGCACCCTTCGTGCTGCTTTCGTCACTAACGCGAACTGCCGTCCGCAGTGATATCATATTTTAGTCAACGTTATCATTTCAATCACATGGAACTTGAATGACTTACTATTCATACATGAATAGTGGCTAGAAATAAGAGGCAATTAAAAGCGAGGAGTAAGGAGTAAGCCGAGCTCTTTATTCAATTAGATTTTAGTACAAATGCTGTTCATTTCTCATCATACAAATATCGATTAACTATTTAAATTGTAAAATCTCTTATGTACATAGAATGGGATAATCGTGAAACAGAGTGTGTGTGTGTGTGTGAGTGTGTCGAGTATGAAATTGAACCTAATGCAATAGATAAACGATAAAAACTAATCAGTTATTAATTAGCCTACAACAATATGGATACGGATGAAAATGCAGACGAACAGAGGGATCTGCTTTGATGTTAGAGCATAATACACAGATATTAGCTAGGTAGGATTAATGATGAAAGAGGCGGACCGACTAGCACTACAGGGAGGCGTTGAGGAGGGAGAACGCGACCAGGAGAGCTGCCACCACCCGTGCTAGTCAATCGAGGTTATGACTGGATGCCGCTCCATTTGGCGGCACTTTGTTCACATAATCCAGGAACTCATCCCACTTGACCTGCCATTTGGCGAGTGCCTCGTTCTTTTGGTCGGCGCTGAGTGAACTGTAGTTAATTGAATTAAGTGCAAGTTTCTTCAATAGTCGCAGATCCGAATGTTGCGATGCGATGCCCAGGAAAGCAATGTAAAAGTCGTGGGACAGAGGCGTGGCTTTCCAGAATGATGGATCATCGGATGAGATGACAACCGGATAACCATCGGCAAAGAACTGAGAGCAGGGATGATTCCGGAAATCGCTGACCAATTTCAGCACCTGATTGGACACTGGACTGACTTCAATGGCCACATTCAGCTTCTTAACCATGTCGAGCACCACAGGATGCTTAACCAGGCCAAAACCATGGCCAATACGCTTGGTGCCCAGCAACAAAGCATCAACGAGATTCTCATCGACTGTGGCACCAAACCAGTTTGTCTCTCCCGCATGAAAATAAAAATCGATGTCGTCTGGTACCTCAAGCAGTTGATCAATAAAGTCGCTAAGCGGTTTGCCCAGATCCTCCTGACCCACCAAATCGAAGCCAGCCAAGAAATCCGGATACTTCGCCTGTAAAAAAAATGTTCGTTAATTTTCATCAAAGTGTTACCACTCGCAATGAAAATCCTTACCTTAATCTGCTTAAGTGTTTCAATGTAACCCAAGACGCCTTCGGGACTTGTGTTGCGCAGTGGAGCATAGATCATGCGCGATCCAATAAAATCCTTGTGTTCAGGCTGATCCTTGAATCTTTGCAGTGTCTCCACATAGATGCGAACAGTGTCCAACGGAGTGTAGACAGTGCCGTCCAAATCATATAGCTGTGTGAAGATCGAAATATTAAGACCATGATAACTATATATACCCGTTACTTAAAAAATAAGTAAAAGGGTATATTGTGTTCGTTGAAATGTAAGTAACAGGGAGAAGGAGGCTTTCCGACCCCATAAAGTATATATTATTGATCAGCATCAACAGCCGAGTCGATATAGCCATGTGTGTCTGTCCGTCCGTACGTCCGTCTGTGTGATCTCAGAGACTATAAGAGATAGAGATAACAAACTTTCACCCATAGACTCCAAACTCTCCAGACTCCAGACTCTTCCGCCCCCACATATCGCGAAAAACCGTCTGTTCGTCTGTATAAACAAAAGGATCTCAGAGACTAAAAGAGATAGAGTAACCAAATTTGGCACACATATTTCTTTAAACCCCACGCAGACCAAGTTTGTTTCAAATTTAAGTCACGCCTCTTTCCGCCCCCACAAATCGCGAAAACCACCACACCCACAGTTTATTAGATAATACCGCTGTCTATTAATATTATCAATAATCTCACTTAACCGCAGCAAGATCGGACAAGTAGAACGGGAGTAATAGCTAACCAAAGTTATTAAAAATAAAGGCAATACAAGCACCCAAACGTATGCAGTAGTTTTTATTAGGTAGTAATTTTTTAAGTACTTTATATATATTGAAATAAGTAACGGGTATCCTATGGTCAGGATCTCGACTATAGCCTTTCCCACTTATTTTCTTATCTGTTTATGATGAAAAATATACTTTCTTTACTCACCGTGGGCAGCAGGCTGCGGAATTCCAGATATTGTACACCATCGGCTAGAAATTCTTGCAGCGCTTTGTAGTAGTATTCTCCCCAAACTGGCGCATACATCAGCAATCCATCGAGGAGTCCAAAAATTTCCATAAATGTCGACCAGGCATCGTTGATATCTTGAAAGTCCGTCGTGGGATAGAGGGTCAGGCGTTCGGATAGATATTTATCCACCTTGTCAACACCATATTTCTGACGCACATCGGAGAGCAAACTCCAATCGCAGTTTGGCTCCGTCAAAGCAGCTGGCTTCTCCTTGGAGAAACGCAGAGCTGAGGCACTGAGGTCTCCAGGTTGCTGGCAAACCCAGAGATGATCATGATATGTCAGCTCGATGATGGCTTCGGTACTGCAGAGAGCCGTGTCATGGGCATGTAGGACTGCTCCCTTGGGCATACGCTTCACTATCTGGAAGAGCTCCGTTTTATTGATGGCATCCAGCACATTAAATATATGCTGGGACGGCTTGAAGAGATGCGGCGTGATTTCTCCCTCCGAGATTTCGGTTAATTTGGCCTTCATGATGGTCTCATTGGCCTGCAGCTCTCGTGAGGTCAACTCCAGATCGCTGCCCAATGCTCTGGATCCCTCATAGTTCATGAAGGCATTTCTGACCGTCTTATAGGTGTCTGAGCTGGGTCGGGTAGTCCCCAGCAATCCCTCAACGTGCGATGTGCTGCCTTGAAGCGACACAAATTTGGTAACAGACAGGCCATTAAGGCTCGTGCGTGACTCAACCAGGCCAAGACACAGGCAGAGACTCAGCAGAGCGATTAGATTGCAACGTCTTTCCATATTCCAGATCAGCATGTATGTTTTATTGGATGTTCCGTTCACGTCAATGTCCGTAAAACAACTGACGCCGTGGCACTGCCCAATGTCTAATTTTGTTGTCCAGTTTCGCGTGCCGTGCACTCTTATCTATAAGAGTAGAAAATATAGACTTGTTAAGTGGATTGGCATTATCTCTGATTTAACACGTGCTTCTTCAAACATTTGTCGATAGTCGCAGCTAAAAAATCTGATTGAACAAAATATTTCGTGGGACCATTCAGATCTCTTACATGCCGACTGGTTCTAATCATGAAAGAGATCTTGATTTATGACGGTCAGAGATTAGATAACAAATAATCCTACTATAGTTTAACTTTGTTTATTGCCTAGTGATGACGATTTATTAACATTTATGTATGTACATTATCCGCATCTCAACAATTTATCAAAATTATCGAAAAACATAATCAATTTCACAAAATCATCAAATTACTTATCAATTTTGAGATTAAGAAAATTTAGATTATATTTATAGTAGTAAATCCATGTTAATCATATTTTAACAGGCTGTAAAAATAAAAAATTAAATTGAGTTAGGATTACTTCAGGTCAAGAAACGATAAAGTACGGAGATGGCATAAGATGGGGGTAAACTGTAAATAAAATTCATCCTACAATAATCTATCCGAAGTAGCGCGGCACAACAATGATCAAAACAAAGTCGAGTTATGTAGGATTAGATGATACTGCAGGTATATAGATTCCATAAATATTTTAAGAAACAAAAGTTGTTTTGTCATATTAAATTCTCAGCACAGACTTCCAAATAAATGTATGAAACCATTTTAACTTTGTCCCATAAAGGTTTCCACCCAATGGTTCCAGCTACATTGCCATTGATGGAGGGCTTTTTGTTTCTCATCCTCGTTCATTGCACTGAACTGAAAGGAGTTCATGGCCAGCTGCTTGAGCAGGCGCAGATTGGCCTGGCCATTTGCAATGCCCACAAAGGTTATGTAGAAATCATCGGTGAGAGGAGCTGCATTCCAAAAGCTGGGATAATCCGAGCCCACAACAATGGGATGTCCAGCGGCAATTAAAGACGCCGCAGGATGTTGCCCGAAATCATTGACAGATTGAAGATAATAGTTGGACAGTGGACACACTTCCGCTGCAATCTTTAGTATCTTGGTGGCCCTGATGACTTCCGGATGTTGCGGCAAATTGATTGGATTGCCAATGCGCTTACTGCCCAGAAGCAGTGCATCAATGAGATTTGCATGTGGCGTATTTCCCCGACAGCGTGATTCTCCCGCATGAAAGTAAAAGTCCAGTTCCTTGCTGACATGCAGTAAATGTACGGCGGTTCCCAGAGGCAACTGTTGACACTCATCGCCAAAATTAACCAGGTCAAAGCCAACGACAAAATTGGGAAATTGGGACTATGGGCAAACATTAATCAATCACTGTCATAAAAACAAAACAAACCCCAGAATACCTTAAGAAATCGTGCATTGGATATATAAGATCTTAACTTGCTATCATTATTATCATGCTCGGGTGCATAGATCAACTTAAGACCGATGAAGTCTTCGTGGGAGGTACGAAACATGTCAGTGGTGACAAGGAATGCATATGCCGTATCCCAGATGGTATAGTTCGAATCATCCAAATCGTACAGCTAAAGCGAATAGTATTATATTTGTAGCTATTTTCCAACACATTTGCTACTCACAATTGGAAGAGAAGAGCGAAGCTCCACATAATTCACACCATCTGTATAGAAATCCTCCAACATGGTCATGAGGAATGATGGAAAGAATGGACGATAACTGACCAATCCTTCGATGAGACGATTTGCACGTTTCAAGTGATTGGCCAAGTGAGTGGAGTTCTTAAAGCTATGGGCATCGACTGTGAGGCTTTTGCGTAGCTTGTGCTCAAAGGCAGATTTCTCTAGAGTTCGCAACTCATTCAACAATACCCATTGGCATTTGTAATCGCCTTTGGGCTCAACGGTCGGTCGACTCCGAGAGAAGCGAAAGTCTTCAAGGACACCATTGACAGCGACGCAAGTCCACAGATCAGGCTGATAAGTATGATTAATAAGCAGATCAGTCCTATACATGCCCAAGTCGTGGACATGCAGAAGACCCCCTTTGGGCATATTTCGTAGTACACTATAAAGATCAGTCTCATTGATATTGTAGTTTGTAAGGTAATGAGGACGTGGCTGATACTCATCCCATATGTGATGCATGTCCTCGTCGATCTTCTGAATTGCCAGCAGACGATCATTTGCCAACTCCTCAAGAGGACTTAATTTCAATTTACCACCTAGACGACGTCGTCGCTCCTTAACCTGAAAGTCCTTGCGCATATTGGCAAATCTCTGTTCAGGAGTGCAATTATAATAATCGAAGCTCAGATATACCGTCCACATCAGTGCAATGACAATTGTTGTCACCAACATGACGAGACTGAGATGCCAGCAGACCGTGCTATATTTGGAGGCACGATCGCGATCACGATACCGTTCCCTTTCCCTATCCCTATCCTCCTCCTCGTTGTTTGCATTGCGCGGGGACAAGTTTCCCGCACCCTGGGACATATCGCGCAGCGGATATTTGAAGACATCTTTGCTATTCTGCAACTGCTCACTGCGGGTTGCCATCGCCAAAAATTTTGATCAACCGAAATTATCGAATGTATTTTTTGAAAATTTCTTATAACATTTTTGTGCTAAACACAATACCTGACTGACTAAAGCCGAAGCTGATCCGACAGATGAAAAGCAACATACTTTGGGAATGGGATCTGTGATTTTTTTGGAATTAGTCTGAAGTCTTCTTTTGACTCATGCACCTACTGCTAAGAGTTCGTCTTCAAACCATAGAATTTCTCATTGTTGCCATATGTACTTATCATTTTCTTTTGGTTCTGCTGCCGGCTTTATAAATAGAACACAGAACTCTGCACTTTACCAGCGATAAAAGACAGTCGCAGTGCCAGCGATAGCCTGACATATGAAGCACGATTAAAGAGAGCGAAAGGGAAGAAGAGCGGAGGCGGAGGAACGACCCATATCCCGCTCGGAGTACCGCACTTTGAGCGGGCGTTTGCCCGACCAGGGCCCTGCAGGGGTTGCATTTATTTTCGTTACGCAGCCACGCACCACTGTGGCTACCACCAACAGCGGCACAGTGGAACGCGTGTAATGATTTTATGTTGAAAATTTTTTGAAAATATCCAATAATACACAACCCTATTGTGAAATTATAACTAGAGTAGCAAAATATATCTGAATTACTTTATTAATATTTTATCAATTTTATTTTCCTGATATTCATTATTTTCTTGCTTTTCTGTAATTATTTTTTTATAAACTCCCATTGAATATATATATTGGAGGGTATGAAATATATAGTGAAGCACATTCTGAGCTAATTAATAATATTGCTACAATTTTGAGCAAAGCTGTAAACCATATCTAAGCCGAACCTCGTAGAACCGGTTCGGTTCGAGATTTAAAGCAGCCTGAACCGGATCATGAACCGAACCCTTGAAATTATTTACTTCGCGGACCCGAACCTAAGCCGAACCGCTTTCTAAAATAAAAGGTTCGGTTCGAAAAAAAAAATAATTACATAAATATTTGGTTTTCTAATATTACGCAATTATTTAAGACTTCGAATAAAATAAGTTATATTTAAATCTTCAAATAAATTTAAATTACCATCAAAATTTTGATTTTTTTTTAATTTTATTAGTTTAAAATGTAGAGAAAAATGTATAACAAAATAAATATTTTTTTGTTTGAAATTAAACCATGGTTCGAACCCAAACCTTGGGTTCAGGGGGTATATAAAACAATTCGCAAACCAAACCGATGTCTTGCTCTATGGTTCGAACCGCTTAACCAAACCTTTAACAAAATTTTGGAGGTTTGCAGCCTTGATTTTGAGAATAATAGTTATATAGTTATAGAATATTACCCCTCAATTTCCTTATCTGATCTTTATGTAAATTGATGGAACATTAATAAAATATTTTGAACATGTTTTATTAATTATAGTAAAATAAATCTTTTGAAAATACATTTAATTTATATAAGAGACAACTGTCTCTATATTTAATTTTTTCATTTTAAATTTAATCAAAGTGACGTGAAACACATGCCACTGTGCAACATTTGTTGGTGGTGTCGATGTCGATGTCGTTGTCGAACTCATCGTACGCTTTACTCACATCTGGAGCGACAACTGCTTTGAGTTGTTATTGTGGTTGTTGGGCGAGAGACTGCAGCTGACTGGGACAGTGATTCAAAACAAGGGTGCGAACTGTGCCTGCCAAGTCAGTTGACTACGCTGACTTAACGAGAGAGCACACGCACACAGAATGCAGCCAAGGCGGCAAGGTAAGTCACACAGATAACCCAAAGCAAACAATGATAATTGCATTCTAATGCTTGCTTCTGCAGCTCCCGTTACACTCACAACGCTCAATGATGACTGTTTGTTGCTGATCTGTGGGCAAATTCCAATTAGAGACCAATTCATGCTGCTGCAATTGGGAGGCCGCCTTCGACAGCTCGTGTTGCATGTTTGGCGTCGCAAATATGCCGACGAGTTCGATTGGCAACTGGCGCCACAATTAAAGTTTCTAAACGCCAACGAGCAGTGCCAACTGCTAGGACACATGGCCAGGATGACGAGGGCGCTGCTTAATCTGGATGCCAGCGAGGAGGCACTGTTGACCTGGCTAACAGAGGAAGCGAAATGGCAACGCTTGACCGACATGCAAAGAATAAGCTTTACGAAATGTAACTCGAGGTTGCTGCAACAATTGTCTGGAGTCTGCCACAGCATTGTTCACCTGCAACTTGGCGCATGCCAGGATGTAACACCCGCGGATCTTGTCACGCTTTTTGGCCAACTGACGCACTTGAGGGTGTTTGAGCTGCTGCCAGGCGGCAGGAACAGTGGCTGCATCTGCAACAGGGATGTCTCAGTCTTGGCCAAGATTGAATATTGCCAGACATTGCACTCTCTGAAATTGCCGTCGTGTGCGTTGCGAGCAGCGGCCGTGCAAATTGCTCGACTGCCACAGCTGCGGCAATTGACAGGCTTCCTTTGTTGCAGCCGCGACATGGACGATGACAAAGGGAAGGAGGCAAATGCTGGCGCTGTGGCCACCGCGACCATTTCCGCTTGCCTCACGGCGTTGATCGCCTGTCAAATTGTGGCATTGAATTTGCAATGCCAACTGGATGGCAGCCTGCTTCGGATGTTGCAAGGCCACGTGGGAGTGCTGCAGCTGCATCGCTTTGCGTGGCACTCACAGTTGATGGTGCACTATGACGCGACGGATGGTAGCATCAAGTGGCTGCCACAGCAGCCGCAAGTGGCGCGTGATATTCTCCACTTCATTGTCAGTCAGGCGGCGAGTTTGCATGAATTGGATTTTACGCGTAATGTGCATGCCACGCCCACATTTCTAGCCCAACTCGATGAGTATTTCTTGTTCAGCGGAAGTGGCAAGTTGGGGCAAGCTAGTCAGGTGGCTGTGTGGCATGATGGTTGCCCCAGGCCACGAGTGTCAAAGGAGAACCAGCATACAAATGTCAACAGCAATGATTTGGCCTTTGTGGACTTTGAATTGAAACATTTGGCTAATGAAAAGACACAATGATAATAAACTAAGAGAATTGCGACTGCAGGATATCAATTTTATCAAGGACTGCAGACGGGTTTAAATAAAAATAAACATACGAGTGTTTATTTTAAAATATAAAATGGATTAAGAATCTTATGGATATCATAAGACACATTTTTATGTCAGCCAATAAATTAAATTATTATAATACAAATATAATCAAAGGCTTTTTAGTTAATGACTTTTATTAGACTTTCGGCTATCATAACAATTTTAAAACTTAACTAACTCCCTTGAGTCTTATAATTTTGATCATGATATTATCCATTTGATTTATTTTTTTAATATATTATATTTACATTTAATCTTTGTTTTAGTTGACGACTTCTCATAAAACTAGGAGATGGAACTAATTTAAACATGATTCCGACCTTTATTTTGTAAAAATTCCCACAAAAATCAAATAAAATAAAACAGATTATAAGCTTCGATCTACTTGAACAATCAACTAAACATCTTGTCTACTTCATCCTAATATCATATTTGCTTTGAAATACAAAATGTAAGACAATCAATTTTGTTTCAACGTTATTAGACAGCTACGCTTATTGTGTCTTTATATTTATAAAAACTTTAAATATCAAAATCCATAAATTGTGTGCTTTTCTATTTTTTTATTTTGATAAAAATGTGGATTAGCGTTTGCAAGGGTTAAGCAAACCACATTTTGCATTTAACCTTGAAAGTGAATTAGTTAGTTTTGAATTTAGTTATTTTGCTACTTTTATACATTTGGATATTTTTTGCTAGCCATAAAATAAATTAAAATAGAGTGCATGTAAGTACTGAGAAATAAAGTATTTTCAAATTCCTCTCTAATGGTATTCTCTTAGAAATTCAGTTGTGGTGCCCGATGCACTGCTCATCGCGCTAAATCGTTACCTGGACGCTCAGCAGGATCAGAGCGCAACTGCCACACGCCAAATTCGAGCTGAAGCTGACTCGGATGAAGTTCTATGCAACTGCGAGGCTACGATGCGTTCAAACCCCATCAAAGGAACAGCAGCTGAGTCAACATTGGGTGCCATACCAAAGTCGCCATTGACGGCACAACAATTGATGCCACAGGGTAACTCACAGGATGGCAGGGTGAGCATTAACTATATTTATTGACCAACAAGTTAATAAAGTATCTATGCAGCAACAATTTACTTCTCAACCAGTATGGAATTCAATGCAGTTACATTCCAAACCCTACGATCCTGTGCTACAGACACGGGATCATCAGCACTCTCGGAATCCCGCACGTCGTCGATCTCTGAGCGCCCCAGCAGAAAGCTCCCGTGATTGTCAAAGAGGTGCCGATAAATTTGTATGTATATTTAAATTTAAATTTTAGGCAATTGATGGCAATTTTTAGGCAAATCATGTCATCTCCTCTATTACAGTGTCATACTCCTCAAGAACGTTCACATAATATCTTGGGTTTGCAGCCTTCAAAATTGAATGTACGCTTTATTATACTAAAGAAATAAATATATAAAAAAATCCTCATACTAATCTAATACTTTGCAGAAACTACAGCATAATCAAACGACAGTTTCAAGCCAACGGACACAGCCAAAACTTCTGCATTGCTCAACTGTAAGTACTTTCAAGAGGTACAATATTCTACTATTGTCTTAAGTTTAAGTTGATTCGCTTTATAATGCTTTTAATAATGGTTTAAGCAGTTGAAGAAACTTTCATTTTTTATGCTTTCAGTGCTGTGGTACAGATGCAGGCAATAGCTCCTATAATGTGGGCAACATGAGTTTTGAGACTCAACGGCAAGAGCCTACTAGACACATGGATGACAGCAGTTGCGTTGGCATGAACTATGACCAATGGTACCAACAACAGCAATACCAACAACAGCAATACCAACAACAACAACATCAGCAGCAGCAACAATACCAACAACAGCCGCAACAGCAACAGCAACAATGGGAACAGAGTTCGAGATGCCTCAAAAACGAAGTTTCATTTGATGATTTTGTGAGCTACCTTACAAAAGAAGCCCTCATTAATTTAATGCATTTTCTGATTAGGAACCTGCTTTGAATAGCACGATGATTGATCAGGATTATCAAGGCAATGCGGGTCGTTCTATGCAGTGCACCGCACAACAACAGCAGCAACAGCAACAGCAGCAGCAACAGCAACAATTACAGGCATCATACAGATCACAACATGGACAGCATCAGAGTCAAGCATATGGAGCACGTTGCATGCCACAACAGGTAAGCAATGTCAGCTTTTATGGCAAAAGAAATCATTTATGTTGAGCCTTCAGCCGACGTCAGCGACTAGCCAAGGACAATATTCATCCCAGCAAAGGGTGCAATATCCGGATTTACAGTGTCAAGGACAGGTAAATAAACTTTACCTTTATTTTTCGGGGAAATTAATATCCAATTCAAAACTAGCATGACTTTGATCATTCGTACAATGAGACGAGCTACTTGGTGCTTCCTCAGCGAACTCAGGGGACTCAGGGAATGCAGAAGTCAGCAAGTGTGAGTAAATCATCAAGAATTGTCGGGAGTAGAAATATCTATATACATACCACAGCCACAGGTTTCATTTCGGGATGAGCAGAATTTGTCAACACACCAGACAACTCGCAATACAATTGATTATCCTGCTGGCACGGGATATCAGTCAAATTTGAGCATGAATCAAGGATCTCGTTATCAGGCACCTACTGGAATCGATTCTGGTTTGAACCAGAGCAACGTCAAACAAGGTGGCGTACCAATTACCATTAATTTGGCCAAGTCAAATACAAGTTGTCAAGATAGCACAAATCAAGACAAACTAAATAGACCTACGACTCCTATTAATTATATGACACGTGAGTTATTGATGTCAAAGTGAAATATTCAATCCAAACCACCCATCTATCCAATTTGCAGGTGAAGAACTCTATGTTCAACACGCCCAAACAGTGTTCTTGGAATCCTTAGTCCTGGATCGCACTTGTCCGGGCATCATTCAAGAATCTCTCGATGGACGCGAAAATTTTAATGAGTATGCCTTTCAAATTGCCTTTGGAGATAAGATACCAAGCGAACCACATCCCATCGATCCCATCACAATGCTGGAAGCTATAAAAATGCGCATCGATTACGAACGAGAGGAAATACACAAAAAATGTCCCACAGTTCGGGATGAAAGTGAGCATAGTTCAAGACGTCATAAAAACAGAAATACTCGACATGATAATAGCAGAGATCGCACAAAAAGATCTAGCGAAAGAGACAAAGACTCTTATTACTTTAAACACAAGGATGTTAAGAAGGGAAGGCGATCGACATCAGAATTGACAGCTCAGGAATTGATGAGTGAGGACATCGATCGGCACTTTAGTACTAAAAACAAGACCGAAGTGAACGACAGCATCTTTGCTTTTCTAAAAGCCGAAAATGATTACAGCTCCTCACCCGGACATTCGGTTAGCTTGTCCTTCACAATTTATTTTCTCACTTATTTTTTTTATAAATCCCTTTGTAGTCCAAGAACTTTTCGGCAAATGTCAACTCGCACGAATCCAATTTCTTGGGGTTGCCTATCAAAATGAGGGTCTACAATGCAACGACTTGGCCCACAGACTGATGTCATTATATAACTATCGTTTTATTGTTTCATGAAACATAAATTATGTCAATTTATTATTATAAAAAAAATGTAAATAAAGTACAAAGCTCAAACATTTTTTTTATAATCTATTAATCATCTAATTCATTTCTGTAATTGAGTTCATCTGTCATTACCTCACAAAAATTGCATCATTTGCTCCCTGCCATCAGAATAATTTATTTCTTTGTGTGTGTTTTATTGTTTTCCCAGTAAAATCATTTTAAAATATTGATTATTGTTTTGTTTTAATTATTGTACGATTGCACTGAGTGACAACTTGCTTATTGTTTCAGTAAACATGAGATTTTAATAATAGAATTCCTAATATGTGTTTTCAGCTTGTAAAAATAACTGTCGTTTTATCATAACTCAAAATGTAAAAATATATTCTTTCTTTTAATACAACACATCGAACGATTAGATTGTGCACATTAAAAGCAATATAAAGTGGGAAGTTTGCAATCAGCCTGAGGTCAGCAATAGTAAAAGAACAATCAAAAGCTATTAAAATAAAATGCATTAAAATTGCGTAACATTATTCTACACATGTTTAGTATAATTGTTTATACATATATAATATGCAATAACTAATACGCACGGTAAAGTGCACGGTGAAATGTGCCAAGAGCTATCTAAATATATACAATATACATTATAGAAAGAACGCAATATTATTAATTGCTTTTTATCGCTTATCGATGTTTATTTTAAATTAATTTCTGATAAAAAGCCGAATCAAAACTTGAATTAATTTTAATATTAAATTAAAATTTTCGATTGAGTTGCCAAAAAAAGCTGACGCGTCGAAAAAGAGTGAAAAATGAGGCAATAAAACCAAAACACAATAAACTGAATAACAACTCATATACTCATGCTTGTTATGTACAGATATTCATGAATATGTATGACATGTTTTTGTGTATTTATGCAAAAGAGAGAAAAGTATAAGAGCATCAAATCGAGCATCGTCTCTGGGCTAATGAACTCTGCGGCGACAGAAACTTATGAAATTGAAAGCAAATACAAATATAAATAAAAATCAGCTGATCTGATTCTCAAACACGTTTTACGCCTCGCCTCATTTGAAATCTTTTTTACACCAATTCGCACCACAATGAACAACACAAACAAAGTCACAATGCACTATTAAATTTAAATTGGCTTTTAATTTGCATGCGAAATTCTCTTTTTTTAATTATATAAAATTTAAATGCTTTAATATGCGAACTCATAATTTTAGCTGAACTATCAGAAAATTAATTTCATCATAGGATTAAATGTCAACAAAAATAACCGCATTAATTATATTACTTTATGCAAAAATCATAAACTGATTAAGTGGAATTATGCTGTTTTTTTTTTTTTAGCAATTATACTTTTTAAGCCTTTAAATGGACACTTTAGAAAGGAATGTTTACATTTGTTGTTTCATTGTTATTTTACCGTTGAAATCTGTGCGTCAGTTTCAGTTTCTGGAATTCTTTCCGAAGTTCTCGACCCGCGATCTGAACGCTGAACGCGCGTCCCAAAGACTGATCGGTCGGTGCCGACATTTGAACGAGCAAAGCCAAAACAAAACTCGAAGCCGATTCACAGTCCGATCACAATTCTGATGCCTTGCACTCATGAGTGTTACGCTTAATGTTCTTCCATTTATCTGTGGGTATCAGAGGGAGACGCAGTGCAAAGGGAAACGATTCAGCGATAACAAAGTCAACAAAATATATTTTCGTTTTTATCAAACATGATATGAAATAGAACACTTATTGTATAAGTAATGTCGCTCTTTATAAGCAGACCACGTAGCAGTTGCAACCAGAGAGAGAGGTAGAGTTCTAGAGAGTGAGAGTAGAAGAGCAACGGAGCAAGAGTGTTTGAGAGAGAGAGAGAGAGAGAGCGTGTGATGACTTTCCCTTTTCATATTCAATGATATCTCTTCAAGCAAATGGCACTTAGTGCCCTCTGCTCAATTTGCTGCATCATTCACTCGTCAAAGCACTCATTAGATTATGAATAGCTATGAGTGTATGTTAAACTTCAAACGATAAGAAATACTGATGAAACATTTAAAAAACGTGGATTAAATTAGACTTTTATGATTGCCTTTGATATCTGACCATTATAATGATTATAAACACTTCAAGTCAGGTAATTATTTTTTATATTTTTATTAACGATCTTGCACTTGAAATACTTGGGGGATTTTTCCCTACTTTCCATCATTGAAATGTTTAGTTATTTTTGCATTGTTTTTGTTTGCCTTTAATTCACGCCCAAAAATAGCAGCCATTCAAATCCGGAATATTTATCTCTCGCTGCTTTGCAAGTTCTGTAAACACATGCGAATTTAGAAATTTAAGTGCTGAAAGTATCTTAAATATGAAAGTGCGTCACTCCATGCCACACGCGTAGCAACGACATCTGGTAAGATAAACTTATTAACAATGCTTCTCAAAACAATCAAATTTTTATTGATTATTTGTTGATTTAAAAATTCACATTTTGTGTTTAATTTCATTTTCAGAAAATTCTTCATTAAATTCGTTTTCATTCATTTCATTTTTCCCCCTTTCAATATAGGTTTGAGCATTCAATGGGAATCTCAGTTTGCTGTGGGATTTCAAATAACAAAGTTAAGGGTGTAGATTTAAATACGCATAAGAAAGATATCATATTACCCAAAGACAATGCAAATACTTTGTACGAAATTCAGAATTCCAGACACACTGCAAAATGTTCCATGTGCAATGCAAAAGTCATAAATAAATTTGCAAGAGCATTGCATGCAAATTTTTAAAGCAAATACACTTTCCTCTTGCCGCTCGCCTCTCTTCAGCATATTCAAGGTGCTTGGTTCGGGATTCCATGGTCCTGGGCAATTCTCAAACTAATATTAGAATGTATGTGTGGAGTGTGTGAGAGCCAGGATTAGGCAGACTTAAATGAATTTATGGTATGTGCTAATTCAAAGGGGTTTTTCACAGAAATGACAAAAATGCAAAGCATGTGATGCTTGAAAAAGTCACAAAGGCAACACATTTCGAGTGTAGAAGCAAAAACTGTAAGAAATCGACAATTGTATTAACAATGCAAATCAAAAACAATACAAAATCCCTTTGACAGTTAAAAGATAGACAGTTAAAAGATAATTTTTATTAAAAGACACTTAAAACTATAACTAAAAGAAGCTTCTGCCAATGATGAGAATTATAGAATAAAGTGCATTAAAGTCACTAGATACGTGTATAAATAACAAAGCTATCATAAATATAATATTTTTAATTATTACATTACATACCCAAGAAAAACTATCAACAAAGAGTAACTCTGATAAAGTAATAAATTGTGGCATTTAAAATAAATTAATATTATTTAATATGTTAATTTTCTTAAATTTTTTTTGCGAACAAGCTCATACTGCAACTACTATGCTCGACTTGGAGAGCATATTCCGTTGTAAAATTAGTTGTATATTAGAATTAGTTGAATATATTCCAAATTTCATCGGTTCTTTAATAACATCCGCATCACTTTAAATTTATTTGTATTCGTATCTTAAAGTATTCACAGGTCGCCCTGCTGCACTCTGTGTGTGTATAAAGATTGCAAATAATTCACCAAGCACATTTGTTTATATATTTGCCAACCTGCTGTGTTGTTCACAGTTTATATTGCAAATAAATCTAGAATACAGTCAGACTAGACAACCACCATAAAACCATCACATTGGTGACTAACATCATCATTATGATCATCATCGCATATAGAGCGCGTGTCAAAATTTACAGTGTCAGCATTAACTGACAATGCTGAATCAAACTCGTTGTCTGATTTTAGCCCATTCCATAGTTGAACATAAATCAATAGCTCCTACACAATTCGAGATGACGGATGCCTGAAATGCCGAGAGATATTGAGATGCAAATGCAATGCTTGTTGTTTATGCAACAAATTTGTTTAATTTTCCACAGAATTCTCTAACAAATTCTTCCTCCATTTTAAGCAGCTTTCTGCAGTTCGCTAAGTCAAATAAACAAGCGCGGCAAATGCAAAATGTTGGCTATACAATTAGCGCACGCAGCGGGAAACCAATCAAAGGCAACAAAATTCGATATTTACCTCATTCACGACTCTCCTTTCCGTAGCTAACTTGCCACCCTTTATTTCACGCATCTGCCTAATAGTAGCGATTAGTGGAACAGAAGCTGCGAATAAATGCCACGCCCCCCGCTGCGCAAAGTGTCAAAAACAGGGGCGAGCACTAGTTGATTATGCGTTGTTTTGCCACTTAATGTAATGAAATATGCATAATGCCATTAGCCAGCAATAGGCGGCAGGTGGCAGCTGGGCGTGGTCGTAATGCCAGATCAGCATGATTACAATACGCATACGCCGTGTGTGCACGCAATTTTGTCGAACTTTACGACAAAACAAATTTTTAATAAGAGTTGATAAAATTGTTAAACAAATGTGAATTGCATTCATTCTACAAAAATTTAACTTGCTCTGCTCAAAGCTAGAACAGTTCATTGAAGTGAAAACTTTCTGTTGGCTTGCAAGTTTGGCTATGGATTATATAATACAACGAATAGCAGTTTAATTTGGGTTTAGACTTTGTTCTGAAAATAATCAATAATTTGCAATAAGCAAATAGAAAAGCACTCACATCGATAGTGTACTAGAATAACATTGAATTTAGTTGAAGTGTTATAGTTATTATGCAATGAAAAAGACGTACAAATTAATACAAAAGTTTCATTATAAAATCCATAATATCATATAATTTATTTTAAAGTATTTGTGTATAATATTGTATATTTAACTATTTTTTGTGAACTTCAGTATGAACAATGAATAATTTCCTAAAAGTGAATTCTTCTGTTAAATCACAGCCGTTTACCTAAGAGATGAGGATCTCTATAAATACACCTGTTAAGTAATGAATTTCACTCATCATTTGCCTTTGCAGTGGACCATTTGATAAATTATTTTTGTGTATTATTTTTATACCCGTTACTTAAAAAATAAGTAATAATTAAAGTATGCAATAGTTTTTATTCGATAATAATTTCTTTAAAGTACTTTTATATATATTGAAATAAGTAACGGGTATCCTATGGTCGGGATCTCGACTATAGCCTTTCCCACTTGTTTTCGTTTATGAATGTTTAATATTTCCAGCTATGATTTGAAATAAAATTTTTATTTGTATCTACCCAGATTGATGAGTGTAATGATTGATGAAGAAGAAAAATAAAAATCACAGACATGTGAAAAGACTCGAATAAAGAAATAAAAATAATCGAATAAACTTTTCATTTATAGTTGTTTGATTTTTTTAATGTATTCAAAATATAAGCATGGAAATTTCCATTAGCACTTTAATATTATAGACAAAGTAAATTAAAATTTGTTTATTATTTTGGATGTGATTTGGCGGCAAATGCAACACTTAATAAAATGTAACACATTAAATTGTGCCAATGAATAGATGCATATTTTTGCATTTAATGAAGTGTATGCGGCAAATTGAAGGCGGCAACCCACAACCAGCACACACACACACACACACACACTCACTTACGGATACAATCAGGCCAAAGGGGCAATGTATATATTGTAGAAAAGGCAATTAGCATGCAAAACAAGTCGAAGCTATAAATGCACAGCTTACACACACAAGCACACACATTGCATTTATGCATGTATATGTGAAAATGCATAAATATTGCCACTCGTACACACACACTGTTTGCATATTTGCGCTTCTTATTTAGAGACAAACGCGAGCAACAACAACAACAACAAGTACAACAGTAAGTGCAACAGAGCTACAACAGTCGCATCGCTCGCGGCAGCTGCAATACTCGCGGCTGCAAATGTATGCAACATTATGCGGCATGTGTGCTAAACAGTCATGAATTTCAAACAGGACCCCACAAACAAACCAGCAAACCCGCAAACCCGCAAGCCGGCCAAACAGTGACTCATTCTGTCTCTCTTTCACATACTTATTGCCTTCTCAGTCGAACATTCTTTGCATGCGTAATAAATGTGCGACGAGAACGAAATTGCAGTCGCCTCAGAGACTTCCATTTTGACTTTTGGCATAAAAACGACCGCGAAAATTGTGAAAAGCAGCGAATGCTGTTCAATTCCGCAGTATATCCGCATGTACTTCCGCTTTTCATTTGCATGCATATACCCACTGTCTCTCACAAATACACAGAGAGAGACACCCATACACACATAGATCATGCACTGGTAATTTGCATGACATTCGTAAATGCAAATTTCATGCAACCCCAACAGCTGCAACTGCAGCTTGCATCTTGCCCCCAAAATGTGCCAATAAGCATGCTAAACAATCACACGTGACCCCATGTAGCTTTGCACTGTCGGAGACGGGCAAACATTCATCAATTCCACATTGATTTGTCATCAACATCGCCACCTGACAAACAGACAAACTGGCAAACAGACAAGCTAACAAAGAGAAGGATTATACCCCTATTTGTCAGTTACTTTGATGTCCGTTGAGCAGGTAAACATTAAATCATTACTTGTCCCCCCTACTGATACATTGTGTACTCCATTATCAATGGCATCAATTATAATAATAATTATGACCACATTCTTGTCAAGCCAATTAAAATTTTAAAGCTCAATTAACCAATAATTAATAGTCATTTAAGTGCTCAGGAGTTGGCCAATCAAAGATACAACATATATTGATTGATGTATTGCATTTTATTCATCTAACCTCAACTGCAATATGGAAAATTCCTTCCAAAGGAGTACACGTCTTTTGAAAGTTGAGGTAAGAAACCGTGTCACTTTGTTTCATGAATTAATTCTTTTTTATTGCTTCGATCCTTCCTTAAAACCGACCCCTTCTATACTATCTACTCTCTCACATTATGTGCCTTTTAATTTGTCGGGATTTTTTGGGGATTTTACCAGGAAGGGAATATTCCTACGAATTTTGATTAAATTTTCAAAGTACGAAAATTCTTTCTTCTCTTCATTTTTAATATTAACAAGTAACATTTTGTAGGAAAATAAAATTTTAGGCGATTTAATTTCCCACAAAGTGGATTTATTTTATTTTAATTTGCTTTTAATAATAGATTAGATAAGCGGAACAAGCGCAGGAAGCAACAAGGAATTGAAATTAAAGAAGAACATACTTAAGCATTAGCCGGAAACTGAAATTGGAAATAACGATGAAGGTCTAATTGCAGGGCGCGATGCCACGCCCAAAGATCCCCTACAGAAGAGTGCATATAGTTTAATATACTGTACTGTGTGTGGAGCAGGCAACCGTGAGTGCAGCACGCTTCTGCTTCGCTGCATTCACTGGCACACACACAGCAACATACTCATACACATGTATTTGAGCCGGGAAACATTCACGTATGAGTTCATGCATAAGGCCAGACAGCGTGTATTTAGTTTAACAGCTTGCAAGCGACGACATGCGACACTGACACGACAAGTGTTAATGCGCCACACCCATGTACGCCCCCTCGCCCACAATTCCACACACACACACACACACACACACATAAACATAGACATGCTAACATGCATATGTATATATAAATAACATCCGCAAGCTGCAAGTGCCGAGCGGTTTTGCTTTTTGCAAATAAAATAATGTTAAAACATTTGTGCAGCCAAACTAACTAAAACTTTGCTAGCCAACACAGCTCCCTAACTAACACTTTACACACACAAAGTCACACACAAACACACTCACACTCACACTCAGTTGCACTTGAAAATCTCATTTCTTGCCATTTCGTAACAGCAGAAAAAGTTTTTAATCAAATTTTTCAATTTAGTTCTGTGAGCCGTTAATTAAAAACGACGAATTTCTGTTAGTATATATATATATATATATGTGTGTGTGTGGGTGTGTAAGTGTTAACTTGAGTTTGGGCTGTTTATATTAGTTTGTTAGTTTGACATTTTAATCCGCCTGTCTGCAGCTCAAAGCGATTAATTTAATTTGCAGTTATGCAGTTAAAATGTTGCGCATACGCCGCATGGCCCTGTACAAATACAGATTTTCATTGGCAACAACTTGTGCCTCTTTTTAATTGGCTGTTAATTTTTTGATATTACCCATAAAAGTCGACCATGTGCTTGAGATTTGTGATAAGGACAAAAGTCAGAATAAGCAACAGACTGAGGCCTGTGGGTCAATAAGGGTGTGTTCTTATGCAGGCACATACTGAGGATAGCACATTTATCACTGCTTATATTATTTAATATAAGGGAATGTAGGAACTGACATATTCCCTGGTGTAAAGCTTCTTAGGACCATATCACTCATCATTGCTGCTCCCCCGAGACTATAGGCGAAAGGTCAACGCCGGCAGTCCAAAGGCAATCTAGCTGCCACACTAATGGAGTTCCCAAATTAGGTGGGACACACTGTCCTGGGGCATTGGCATGTAAATAAAAGTAATTTAATGCTAATTAAAAGCTCATAGTTAGCCAAACGTGGCTAACGCGAAGCGACAGACTGTCCGAGAGAGAATAACTTGCTTTAATTCGTAATCAAATGAAATTGTGTGTGTATGTGTATACATATTTATACAGTTTTCACTAATGGCTTTTAATTGGCCTACCTACCACTCGCGTTACTTATTTATAATAATAGTAATAGTATACACAACTGGACTCCATTCCCACTTCATATACCAATTAAGCGAGTTGAAAGCAAAGCCAGCAACAGTACCAGAGTAAAAACAACATCAACAACAACAACAACAATAGCAATAATAATAACAATAATAACAGAAATAGCTGAACAAAAGTCAAGGCAGGCCACACCTAAAAGCATTCTACAGTTTCTCGACACAAACTGCAAATTAAGTTGTAAAAACACTCGACTCGACCATTTTCTCTCTCTCTGTCTCTTCATCTTTTTTTAAGTCGGAGGTGGATGTAGAGGCGTGGTCGCGTCTGGGGTAATAAAAGTGTTGCGAATATAAGTCATAAAAAGAGAAGACAATTGACAATGAAGCAAATGACAGCCCAAAGGACAATCAAAGGCACAAGAGGAATAACAACAATGCAAATGCAAAGATTGAGTTTTCTTTAAGGACTGTTGAGTTCAATAAACAAACCAGTTAAGAACACTTGACATCTATCAATTAGCTTAATTTATAGCTATACAAAATTTAACTATTTCTTTAGAATAAATTACAATAAAATAAATATATAATTTTCAATAGAAAAATTTTAAGTAAATAAATCTAAAGTTAGTCATTTTTATAATAAATGAAAAAAATAAATAATTTAAGACAATACTAAAAAGAACTTGATCTTGAGCATATAATACACTATACAAATTGATTCTAGAAATAAATAATATGCATGTTAATTACAAAAATAAGTTATAGGAATATATAAAATTGGATATTAGAACACATTATACAATTGGTTGAACAAAGTTAGTACATAACTAATAATAGTAACTTCTGATAGGTAAAATACCCTTCTGGTTTATTATGAAACAAAATGGGAAGGTAATAAAATAATTTGATATTCTCTAACGCGAACAAATGACAAGCGCTAAGAACATGAAGATGACAACACAAAAGTAGTTTTTCTACCCAGGAAAAGTTTCTTATCACAATGTGCTGCTAGACAAATAAGAAAGTCGTTGATGGGAGGAGGGGAACGGGTCGTTACATGGCGTTATAAGCAGTTGAAATATGCAAAGCCCGAGCGGAGGGAAAGAGAAGAAGGAGAATAAGTACAAGGCCCAGGGAACATTTACAATGCATATATTTAATAAAAGTGCTCGTACATAGAGGGAAAACTAAGAAACCGAAATGAAATAAGAATAGAAAAGACATGCTAAGGCGTGGCAGGGAGGGGCGTGTTGCAAGTGGAAAGTGTTGCATACTTTTAGGACGGGACATGAAAACGGACATTGCTTGCAGCTGCGATGTTTATTTAAGCTGCCGAAGCAGCTAGTACAACTTTTGAGCTGTAGTTGTACTTGTTTCTTTATGCTTCTAAGATTGCCGAAAAACATTTGGGCAACAACATCAGAACAACAACAACGAGTTGCAACAAAAAACACTAGAAGAATGCCCGTCGCAGTCGTTTTATGAAGTTGTTCATCGCCTTTTCTCCCAGAAGTTTTTTATGCGCTTTCCAGGGCTCTGTGCCTGGTGTTTAGTTGGGTTTCGTCAAATGAATTTATAAGTCTTATTTAACAAGTTTCTTAGCCGCTCTTTTTAGCCTTTTTATCGACAGCTGGCCAAAGTGAAAGTTGCACAATGTTTGTCCACTTGTTGTGGCATGTTCTGACGTTTTATCGGAAAACTTGGCCAAAGCACTTGAAAATTTGTGAGCATAATAAGTCGACTTTCGACCAGGCCAACAACATTGTTATTCTTATTGTTATTGTTATTGTTTTGGCTTTTGGTGGTTTTGTTAAACTTAGATTAGTCAGAAGTGAATGCACATTTAACTAATCTGATTTATAATTAACTTGCCTAACTTACCATTTACTTTATCGATTGTTAGATCTTGTTTTTCATTTCAAGCATGCTTCTGTGGAAAGTTTCTGAAGCATTCTACTCATAATTAACAATTGGCTATTTTTTAAAGTACGCAAAATGTGTTCGCAACGCGGAAACATGCAACATTTGCATGGCAAAGCCTAGACCACAGTACAAAAGTAAAACAAAAATAAAAATAACAAAAAAATATCCATAAATTTGTGTTTTTTTCTGCTATGTTCCTAATTAAAACAAGTCACGTACATTTTAAATTAAAAGAGGCAGGCACAAAAGCCAGGCCAACATTTCGGTGACCACAAAACTACGAAGGAGAGGCAACTTGACTAAGATATAGAGCAGGGGAGGAAGAGGCACAGTCAGGCAGTCTATTTAAAAAATCGGCAGCCATGTTATACGCAACTTTAATTATAAATGCCACAATAGTTGAACGGTAAAACGTGGCCAAGTTTTAGACACTTGTAGCCTTGTTCCTTTTGAGCCAAAATTAAATTTATAATCTAATACGCCTAAACGGCGATGTTGGGCTTTAATTTGATCCATTCACTTTGGAAATAATGAGCTGTCTCTGCGGTTGGCCATTGATTTGATTTGACTGAAGGTGCTTGGACATCGATAGATCTCCTGGCACCCAGAGAATGGCATGTAAATTTGTCAACCACAAAATGCAAGTTTGCCAAGTCAACCACACACACACACACAGGAACACATGCCCCACATTGTCAAACAACCACGTGCTCCATGTGCAGCCACAGATATTCGCCAAAGATGTGCGTGTTTCCTATGCTTCCTATGCAGCAAGTTGTACAGCTGTTTTCCAGTTAATTATACCCTGTCATGTTTAGAAGAAGGATACCATTAAATTGTGAATAAAGTCTACTGGGAATATATTCCAAATTTATATGGACTTGCTTAAATTATTTGTTAAAGAAGTCATCTATTGATTGATTTTTCAAAGTTGCTCCAACACGATTCTATTTATTTTTTTGCCAAATCAATAAAAAATAAAATTGAGTTTAATATTTAATCTATAAGGAAATAATATGTTAAGAATATAAATTGAAATTTAAAGCATATAAAAATATTAGAAAAATGTAACTTAAAATTTGTTACTGATTCAGGTGTGTTCCAGAAATGTAAAACAACCATTGTATGAATTTTGGTTGGGTTTCGGTTGCTTTGTAGTTCTGAAACACCGCTGATATATACAATATAGAAGCACATTTAGTATAGGCAATATGTAAATTATTGTTTGCTTTAGAATATTTTTTTAAGGTAAAAAAAAAGTTTCACAATTCATGATCATTATTGTCGACAAAACCAATATGCAACCGAAATCTGAACAAATGTTTAATGAAGCTCTAGCAATTAACTCTTAAATTACCAAGAACTAATAATATTTTTTAATACAATTATGAAAATATTTCATGTGAATATTAGTTTCATCAATATATTTGCAAAATGTATCGCAACTTTGTTATTTAATCAATTTCAAGGCAATTACAAACAATAGAAATTTTTTCATATTTTCCATACTCAAAAATGCCTCAAAGTTGATGAAGTCAATTAGAAAATGTAATTTCCCGGACTGTGAGCTTTTCGCACACAAAACAACAACTTGTGCTCTTTGACCCAACTACTCGTATCTCTTATTTATTCATTGAATTTTGTGCTTTAATTAAAAAGCCATTAGAACAAGGAACAAACACACGGAGAACGTTAGTCAGGATAGGAGACAAAGGCCAGGTTTCAATGTCGTTGCCCCGGCAACTTGACCGACAAACAAACAAACGGTAAACAGAACACAGCTAGGACTACAACAACAACAACGACAACAACACATACATTGGCCCTGTTCACCTCTCTCTAGCAATCAATATTATTATCCTTTCGGCAGTCAAAAGCACAACAACAAGAAAAGCAGCACACGAATAACAAAAGGCATTTGCATGCAAGGCTTTGTACTTGAATTTCCTTTACCTTATTGTTGCTCAGCCCTTGCCTTTGACCTTTAACCCAACTCCTCCTTCCGCCCACCTCACCTTAATTTATATTTAATACCAGCAGAAAAGGAAAGCAAAGTTTTCTTCGAGAAGCTGCAAAGATTTGGATTGGCCAAAGTCTTTGTTTATTTTCAAGGTGCCAGACGGGTCAGCATATTGTTATTTATATTTAATTCCCCAAAGCTAATTGCCAGCAGAATTCCAAGACAATAAAGTTAATCCTATACCCAAGAACACAATTTAAAATTTAAACAAAGTTTAAACAACAAATCATATTAAAACATGTAACTTGCTTAGACTGGCATTACATTCATTTAATAAAATTACTCAAATGCCTTCCATTTGATCTTTTGCTTCATCTCATTTTTCCTCCTCATTGGAAATATTCCGTTGCATCACGTATAAATAATTAGGAAAACAATCAAAATGCCATAAATTTTGAGCTGCTTATAAATTATTTCAATATGGTTGCACACAGTATGCAACGTAATGACGCAGCCAACATAACAACAACAACAGCAGTACTAACAAACAATAACAATAATACCAAGAACCACAACAACTGTCCTTGAATATTCTATCCTGTTGTGTGCATTTGAAGCGACCCGTCTAAAATGAAACACAAAATTATTTTTGGCACAAACTGTCTGCCTCTTTTCTGTCTGTCTGTGTCTCTCTCTCTATCTCCCTCTCCCTTTTGTCTATCTGTCTATATAATTTTGCTTGCGTCTCATAAATATGCACATTTGTAGCAATGCAAATTTGCCAAATGAAATGCTTCCATCAATTGCACCAACAAGTGGCAAATGAGAACTTTTAATTTTCCCAATGACTGACAATCGGCCTTATATCATTCAAGACTATAAATTATTTCCATTTAAATTTAAAAGCTGCAAAATAATGCAACCAGCTGTTATGCATATTTCATAATATTAAAATTCCCCACATAAATAAACAAGGCCAACACATAACCAGTCTTGAAAGTCAGCAGAAATACATTTGAAATTGTAATGATATTAACTAATTTTTTTATAAAAAGTTGTATGAAGCCATAATTATACATAACTTAAATGATGCAGTTCAATTCCTAGTCCCTAAAATAATTTGTTGAAAAAATATTCTATAACATTGACTCGGTCAATAGTTGTTGGTGATTTTCTTTTTAAATGCAATAGCTTACATTTTAATTGACAAATACTGCAATAGAATGTTAACTTTTTTCAGAATCAGTAAATTGCATTTAAATGGTCTGAAAATTTCCGAAAATCATTATGTAAAAGTCAGCAACTACTTTGGGATAACAGTTACATTTCATATTAGACGACAAGTGAAATAAAAAACTAATTTTCCTTTGCCCAAAGCTAATAAAAGTCTTGCCATTTGCTTATTATTAATTAAGCAAATTGCGTCAAGGAGATATGAGAAAATAGTCGTATATTGTAAATATATGTGGTAGTCAACTGAAGCCAATTGAGTACCCCGCTCACTTATAAAAAGAAAACCTGCTGTTTACTTTAACGAGCAGCGCAGGACACTTCCTGTGGGTGGGATTGGGCGTTTGTAAGGGCCATGTGCGCCTTAAAGAAGTGAGTGGGTGTGAGAGAGAGAAAAAGTTTGTGTGTCGAGCTGTGCCTTGTTTATGTCCATTCATTATGCAAAAAGCCAAATAGAAGAGCAGCAACGAGGCGCATAGTTATAGCGCCCATGAAGTAAAGCACACACAACTTTATTTTTTTCCCGCTTTTGCACTATTCTCTCCACTCGAATATTATTCGTGCTTATTTCATGCGATACTCCGAGGTCCAGGGGCCTGTGGCTGCTTCATTACCCTAATGAACTTGAAAAAGTATCGGGTGCACAAAGACAAAGTGAGTCCAAACAGCCGCACACAACTTGAAGACAATCACCAGGTGGCAGCTATCTGCCTACTTTTCCTCCCCCCCCTTTCTACAGTGCCTGGCTCTTGGTAACTTTAGCGCTAGTAACCTGCCAGCAGATTTGCGTGTAATGAGGTCATAGTAACAAGTGTTGACTTTAATTAGTGCAACGGTCTCCGGACTCTCTTTCCCACTTCATTCAGCTCTTTTGAATATGAACCAAATGAGGCTGGCGAGCCATGTGATAATAATGAAGACTTGGCTACAAATTATCTGTTAATTGCGGCTGTCAAAATACGAAATGTTTCCACGATGATTTTAGAGTCATGTTCGTGAAATCATCCCCAATTAATCTCGCAAATAACACGAAATAATAACTTTTAATAACTTAATAATGTTTTTCAATTGTAATTCTATTTTATTACCAAATTGCGTTGAAATTGGATTTCAGAAAACAGGCGAACTAATCGGATTACATTTCATTAGCATCAAATTTGATTAAATTCTCTGAGATTGCTAAATAAATGGACAGAGAAATCAGTAAATCATTAAAAATATTACAAGTAGCTGGAAGATTAAAATGTTGTCAGGTTAATAATCGTATTATTTGGCGATTTGTAGTATTTTTTTTCTTTCCATTAACATGGCGTATGATTAATAAGTGAGCTCTTCAGTTATTTGAGCCTTACAATTTGTGTGTACATTGCCAAAGCAAGCAAATAAAATAAAAAATAAATTAGGACGAAAAAAGGAAAGGAAAGTAGGTTATATAAGAAGTAACCACAACTAGCACGCACAGGGCAATAACAATGAATCGGCATTGAAGTCAGTGGGAAATGCTTATTTACATGCGTGGAAAAAGGGCAAAGGGTAAGAGGGTAGAGAGAAGTACAAGTAAGTACAAGCACGAGTACCAGCGGCATTTGTTGATTTTATTGACATGTTTCTAGTCCTTCTTTCTCTTACTCTATAAAGACGTGCGCCTGGCAGTCAAATTTCCTTTGCATGTCCTTTTTTCCAGGACCCCTAAGGCTCTTCCACAAAGTGTCTCTATGCAGAGTAGAGTAGTGAGTGAGCGCGGTCTTAAAATGCGCCATAAAATTGATAAAATCAGTTGATTGTAAAAATTGATAAATTGAAATTGATTGAGGCAGCGACACACACACACACACACACAAACAAACACAGGAGCATCAGCAAGGACGACTTGAAGGCAAACGGAACGGAATGGCTTTGATGCCCACACTTTGCACATTGCATAGGAAACGAAGAGAGACACCGTTATTTGCAAATGAGTTTGGTGGCATCCACAAATGGCATTAGACCGAACATCGAACGCAACCCAATAAATGAAGTTTTCTGTTCTTGCTTGATGGCTTGAGGGCACGGAATCGCGTCAGGCAGCCATTTAATTGACAATCTGTGAATGGTTTGATAAACGATAGCTCCATATGGAGACTTCACTTTAATGTGCATGGAAATTGCTCCACAAACTTATCATTTTTTTTGGCAAAGCTTTACATTATTTTCTGACCATACTATGTATTTTGTGTTTGCTTTTAAAGGGTTTCCTCATATTTGTTTTTACTGTAACAGTTATTGTAAATTTAAGATATATATTTTATTATCGACTTGATTATGCTTTCATACAGTAAAATAGCTAAATTCTTACTAATTTTGAGTTGCTTGCATTGGTTAACTATGTTGTTACTTTGGTTCGTATATTTATTGTATTTTAGCTATTTTTATTAAGAACTTAAAGAAGCAATTTGAAGCATGTGAATCCTTTCAATTTCAGGGTATTCTCGTTTCTTGTTATTGTATATTGCCAGAGGTTGGAGGTCACATGACTTTGTTGTCCTGCACAGGATATGACCCCGGTTGTTTCCGGCGCACGTAAATAGGAAAGCCTCGAATGCTGTTGACCAATTGTGTGGCATATTTGATTGTCATTCATCGTCATTGACATTCGATGTTGACAATTTGCAGCAATCATTTCGACAATTGGCAACAGCTGACGGAAATTTGCATGCATTTAACTAATTCAAATTGCAATGCAAAATAGTCAGCTAACTGAAATTGTTGCGTCGAATTTAAACATTTGCCAATTTTGCAACATTTACAACAGCCAACAACATGCAATATGGCACAATGTTCATTTTGTGCCTTCAATTTTTGGTTTTTAATGAAATTGCATTTCATTGGCGACAGGAAAACATGATTGACATGCACTTACATGGCCATTTAAACGGCCACTCGGCCACTTTGCCGCACATATTTACCAATTTACATATACTGTGTACATATTTGTGGAAAATGATATGCGTATAAAAGCAGTCTTTCGAGTGTGTTCTGAAAAACAAGCTTTAAGCTGAATTTGTGTATATTTTTAAGAGTTAAAGTTTTTTGCAACGAAATGAAGGAATATTAATATTTTTAATGATCAAAAATATATTAAAATAAAGTCAATTTATTTATCTGTTTCCTTTTACGTTTTTCGGAACGCCGTTGACTGTAAAAATGGGCGGACTATCGACATTTAAGCGACATCAAAGAGTTGCCAACGATTATCGTTGGCAGTTAACAAGTTAAGCGTGATACGGTAGACACACAGTAAGTAAGTATATATATTCCGAGGTAATCAATATATATACCATACCGACCGAAATGTAGATCCCTACGTCAGAGTTTATCTTAAATGTTCATTAAAGCGCTTTCACATTAAATTGTTCAATTAATTGCAGCAATCGAGAACTCTGCTGTGATCTGGACCGTGGCAAAGTTTTTTAATTACCAAAGTTTGCAGTCTGTTGCAGCTGCAAATTAAATATTTACTTAATATTACTCTTGTACTGCTGCAATTTGTTGTTCAATTTCATTTTGCGCTGCTTGGGTTTAGCATCACTAGCATCTAATAGTCCCCTTCCCACCCCTAAGTCCCTTGCCTAAATTGTCTACAAAAGCGGCAAACGAGTCGCTTTTACCGGCACTTGTCAAGTTGACTTATGGCCATGTTGAAGCTTCCCTGGCACCTGTAATGTCACCCCTCTCCCTCCCTTCTTGTCTCTCTTTAGCAGCATTTTAGGGCGCATTGCACAAATGAGCAAAAGTTAACAAGCAGCCAAGGACAGACAGAGAGACAGAGAGACATAGAGACACATAGACAGACTGACAGACAGACAGTGAGAGGCAGGCAAACGAGCTGTCTTATTACAGATGCTGCTGCTTCTTCTTACTGATGCGGCAGCGGTTTTCAGCGTCACGCCTTGAGCCTTAAGCGTTAAGCATGTGGCAGAGTCTGAAGCTGCCACTGCTGCCGATGCAACCGCTGCTGATCCTTATGTGCGCTCTTAAGTGCCTCCTTAAACCGCATATTCCCTACAAGTATAAGCTGAAGCGAGTGTGTGTGCCTAGAACTATTTCTGTCTGCGAAGCCGCAAGTCAAATGATTACTTTAAATAAATGAGCTAACAAAAGTTTTAATAAAAACTTAATAACATTAAACAAAATGCATATAAGCTATAATCCAAGTTTGCTTAATAATTTATATGATTACAAGCATTTTCCCTATGGGAACCTTTCTAGGACTCTCTCTGTCTGTCTTGGTATGTCAAACTCATACTTAGTCTGAAAGACAACAAAGATCGTTAGAAAAAAAAAAAAAAACGAACTCTTATATATTAGACAAAAGCAGTCACAGAATGCTTATGATCTTAAAAGACAAAATTAAATACATACGTGTACTTAAGCATCAGTGTTATCATACATGCAGCACGAACATATAAATTAACAACTAATTTATTAAAATTTACAGCTTGCGACATATAAATAAGCAACTAATTTATTAAAATTTACAGCTTGCGATACAAAATCATCTTTAAAATAAAAGAAAATAAAGTTTTTTGGCAACATGTCAAAGTACGAACCCTCTGTTCCGTACAAAGTCTCTAAAACCCAAACGAATTGCAATAAAAAAGCAAAGTTTATGCGTATACCGCTTGACTTTAAGCTGTCAAATGCATTTGTCTGTCGTTTTTACATGGAACTAAGACACATAAGGAGAAACACGCATATTATTTGCACATAACTTTTGGTTTCGGTTTGACATTTTGTGGCTAGATTTTAATATGTGGGCAAAGCGGGTAAAAGTTACGACAGCAAACGGATCACAGACAACAACGAAGGAGTATAAGGTGATGGGAAGTGCATTTGGCAAGGAGTATAGTTTAACAGTCAGTTGTTATTGTTATTGTTATTGTTAGGGGGATGCGCTGGAAACTTTTGGCCAGCTTTCCAGCTTTCGAGTTATTCGTTTCGATAATCAAAAGCAACTGCTGTTCCTGCTGTTGGTGTCTGTCTGTCTGGCAAATTAGCATTTCTGGCAGTGCAATGTTGCAAGCTGGGACGCAATCATTGGCTTGTGGCACTGAGCTGCCTGCTATTGTTTGGTGTTTGCCTTTGTTGCCACGGCTTAGTCCGTCAACGAGTTCGCTTTAAGCCTTAAATGCAGCGAGAAACGTGTCGTATATGTGACATGGCATATTTCACTTTGTCCCTGCCACATATTTGTGTGCGTGAAATTACAAACAACGTTAACTTGGCTTCAACCTCAACTCCATTTTCAGCTCCAGCTGCAGTGCCAACCTAACGCTGCCTGGGGCTTTCAAACTTTGTCTTGAGCTCGAAACGGAGCAACAGCAGCAACGAGCAAATGCATTGCAACTTTATTAAAAAGTCGTAAAAGTTATAAAAACTACTAAAAGCAATGGTAATAAGTTGTTGTTTTTTATTGTGCTGTTGACGCTGGCAAAGGTAAAAACTTTACCACTCGCTCTTGATAGAACAGAGCCAAAAGAAAACGGAGGGCAACAAAACTGCGAAAGCAAAAACATAGCCATGTAATTTGATAAGTGTGGGACGTAACTCGTAAAGCAAAAACCCAAAAATCGAAAAAGTATCTCTAACCATCTTTCCATTTGACAATTGTCATTTTCTGGCTGCGCTCAAAAGTATGCAATGAATTTTTGTAATGCGTCAACAATGTAGAAAAAAACATGGCGTCAATGAGGCAGTTGGGATCGGTGTCGTTATCGTTATCGTTGTTGTGGTCGTGGTGGGTGTCGATACCGCTAGCGTTACCAGATCGTTTGAAATGTGAATTACATTGTTGTCATTGTTGTTCGGACTGCTGGGAAACCGTTGTGATTGCAGTTGCATTGTTTGCTGCTGCGGAAACGGATGTTGCCAGTTCTTTTGTGATTTACTCGGCTTGTGTGCCTGCCGTCTTTTGTCGTTTGGGTGCGGGGCCAGCTAATGTTTGTTGTTGCTAAGCTTCGTTATTTGCAGGGTCAAGTTATAGTTGGTCCATGTCGGTCGGTTTCATTGTTTGTAATGCGCTTTGATTCCCATAGTTGAACTTCTGCTGCCTAATCATCATTGTTTACTTAAGCAGCTTATTATAGCAACATACATGTACATATATAATATGTATGAGTTTTCCCTGCTCGTATTTATGGCTTATGTTTGAGTCCAAAGTCATCAAAAGTGTTGGAATTACATTACTAGGATTTCCACTATCAAATTGTGCAACAATTTGTATACAAACAAGTTAATCATGTCAGGCTCTTCAAACCGGAAACTAATTAGTATACAATGTTAAATTGGCAGAAATTAACCAATTGCTGTGCACTCAATTAACAATAATGGCACCGCTTCAGCTTTGCCTCATGCTAATTTGAAATTTCATTTGCAGATTTAATACAATTTAGTTTGCATAACTAAACAGCTACCGAATCTGGCCACTCCCTAATCAATAGGCTTGAATCAACTAACACAGCAGTCAATTTTAATTGAATGGTCAGTTTAATTGAGATTACATTTAATAAAAAAATAGCATATGAATAGAAAATCGAATAGCAAATCGAAACTCAAATGCATATTATGCAACTTTAATTGCCGTCTTTGTTGTTGTTTTAGTTGCGTAAATAGAATTGCGTTTATTGTGTACATTTAAGGCACTAATTAGCATTGAATTAATTTTCAAAGAGCAAGCCAATTAGTTGAACACCTCACAAGCCTCACGAAAACTGGCGACACCTCTGTTTCTCCCATCCATTGCACTTATCATCAAAACTCTTGATGAAACACACTTCAGTTGTGTAATCATCATGGACAACATCATCATCATCATCTTCTGTAGTGGACAGCAACATAATTCAATTTGCATTTGGATGCGATCAATTCCTTCAATCAAACACTTGGCATGCTTGTCGTAATTACGCAATTTAAGCCACGAATTGGAACTCGAGTGCTTTGCCCCGTTTGGGGTATTCCTGAAAGATTATGCCCTTTCGATTTGATTGCGTGCCGAACATGGCGAAATTGCGAGAGTTTACAATAATGGGAACTCGCTGGGGAGTTGCATAATATTCGGGTAATGTGTATTTCGATAAGGAGTCGAGATTTACGAGCGGATGCCAGCCCGGTCAATGTCCTGGCCTGCTCAGCAGTTTCACAAGGATTGCATTTGAAAGGCATTTAAAAATTGCTGCAAAGTGCAAGCGCAGCGCCACAGGCGAAGCATTTTTCATGCCACACGCGCCACACTCGCATTTTGGCCGCAAAACAACAGACTGGACATAAACCAATACACATAACACACACACATACACACACACTTACGCATAGTGACGCACTGGGAGCACAAAGCTTGCTTGCATTCGTAATACATGAAAGTAGACGATGTGCTCAGATAAATTTCAGTGGCAAGACGAAGTTGCATGAACACGTTGCAGCCAGACAACGACGACGACGTTGTGCTTTGGTCCTGGCTGACTTTGAAACTTATGCCCCACGAGTTAAACTCAACTCAGTAGTCCATATGTGTCTCCATCCCCCCCTGCATTTTCTTGTATCCCTCTCTTTCTATTTTCCTCTAAGGGAAAAGCAGCTTAAGCTTGTGCATTCGCATTCGCATAAGGAAGCGGATAAAGAAGTAAATTATACAAAATAAAACACATAAATATTTTTTGGCAAGGAAACAAATAACTTTGCAATAAAAGCAAAAAACCAAAAGGTGTAATGTTAAGACATTATTTAAATGCAACAATTGTTGCCTTTTCTGAAGGCATTATTACGATTTAGTAAAATCTAAGACGATCTCCTTTAAGAGTTGCATTAGATAATTTTAAAACCATTGGAAAACTAAAAGCTATTTAATTAACCAAAATGAGTAAAAAGTTTCCATATATTTCTTATATTGAATTAAAACAAATGTATTACTTTTTATCTATAAAAACCTTAAGTATGACAAAAGTTGCGATGTCTTATTATTTAATGGTTGAATCTAATTGTTCACAGAATGAAAATAGTATATTCTAATTCTTAAAGAATATATTTTGGGTAAGGAAATGCTGAACTAAGCCTTGTGTAATACTTTCTGTTTATTACCAATTATTAGCCACAAATATAAGCAATTAAAATATACTCAGTAGCGATTTCTATTGCACATTAAGGTCAAATGAAGAATGAAAGACAGAGACTAGAGAATAGAGAATCCCTGTGATGGCAGCGCCAATGAGGCAAACATTTTTATAACTTAATTAAACACTGATTTTCCTTTCACACTTTATGGACATTTTTATGGGAAAACAACGTCGCCGAGTGCTACAGAAAATGAAGTGACTTCTATGCGATTTGTTTTATTGTCCATTGGTGGGTCGTGGGTCGGCTCTTTGGTGGTGCTGTTGGTTTTGTGGTCAGCTCACTGCCAACTGGGTATTGAGAATTACTTAAATATATATACATACATATATATGCTGTGTCGGCTATTTTGGCCACAGGCAACGTTCAAGCGCTCAACTTATTTTGCGAAACTGCCAATTGTTCGGTTTACTTGTATTTTTTGTATTTTTGTTACTTTTTGTTCATGCCATCAAACCGAGAGTGACTCACAACTGCCAATGTGCCAGTTTTTCCAATAGAGCATGCCATATGAAAGCAGTACACATTGCAATAAAGGACTTTAGAGAGAGATAGAAGGTAGAGAAAGAGAGAGAGAGAGAGAAGTCAATCCCCAAGCTAGTCGTTCTACTTGTGTCAAGCCCTAAGGTGTCAATGGCTGTGTAACAACTAATCAGTTTAATGGCTTTGTGTAGCAATATTCGACAAAATAAAGTCATTAAAATGCAATTAATATTTGTGCCACAACCTTGTTGTTGTTAATGCTTTCGACGTTTTCTTAGCTTAATTAAATTTATTACACAAATTTAAGGGGGAATGGCTGTTGGAAATTTGTTAACTTGAACAGAAACAGAGGTCTTGATGGCAGCTGACAAATTGCCAATTGTTTAAACTAATAGTTGGCAGTTGGCAAATGAAGTAAAACGATCAAAGTCACAGGAAAATATATTAAACAATACAACCGTCAATATTTTCAAATGGAGTTCATTTAAGTTGCAAGATTAAATGCAAGTTGAATTTCCATTTATTTATTTTAGCTGTTTGCAACGCCATCAAATCGACTCGACTCGAGTAAGCAATAAAACCAGAACGTAATAAAGATGCTGTGTTGCACCTGCAACGGCAACTGCAACTGCTCGTTGCATCCACAAGCTAACCGAACCGTTGCCGAAGCCAAGACAAATGTGTTGTAAATAACGCGTATCAAAGTGTTGTGACAACGCCAATGGCAGCCCAGATGTGAAAGAGGAGAAGGAATGAACTAGGAGCGGATCTGGAGAGACAACTCAACAAACGGAAACACAAATAAAATATGTTGCACACTTTGCCACGCACAGTTGCATCCTGAAATAGAATGCTGCACGCTGAGGACGAAGTATTATAAAAGGAATGACTCCAATAAGTAGATTGGACCAACAACAGCAAACATTGTGTGCTCATGTTATGCAATTTATGTGGACTTCGTTTTGCACTTGTAGTGGGCTACAGCTACCAATAGTTATAATAAATCCTTTACAGACAGTTTGCAGAAATGCTTCCTTTAATACAGAACCAAAGAGTTTGTCATATTTCCATTGAGTTTGATCTGCGGACATGAGCAGGAAATGCAGGAAACTTAACCAGAAAGTGCAATGGTCAGACTCGATGACCATTGACCGTGCAACCAACTGACCTGCCACAGTATCCACTTTCAATGCAACAACAACAACAACATCAAATGGACATGGAGAGCCATTTAAAGAAGGAGTATAGTCAGGACAATGCCACTTTGGCAGGACAACAACTTGCTTTATGATATGGCCACTGACAGCAATTGCTGACTGAAAATTGATATGCCTTGTAATGAGAAAATTAAATTAAGGAAACATAAAAAAATACACACAACTGTTAAGTTTATAAATAAGCGTATACAACTGGCAATTTAAAAAAAAAAACTATGGAAGTTCATAAATATACGCAAAACTCGGGCAATACGAGTACGAGTGTATACACTCATGGTCAGTAAATTAAGAACACCAACATCACTTGATTTTTAACTGAATTATGTAGAATTAAACTGACAATTTTGATTTAAATTTAGTAGTATGCTTAAGCCTTTATCTCAAAAAATATATTGTTGAAACTTATAAAAGGAATTTGATTTCTTATTTTTTAAAAAACTTAGTATAAATGTTTGGCTAAAATAAGAGTTGTATTAATTATAGCAAATTAAATTATTAGATTTTGCAGTGTATAAACTTACATTTTTCACGTCCACCACAATATTTGCACATACTCTATTTGAGTTATTTTTTTAATTTGATTGTCTTCTTTTTTGGGCAAGTCCCCGGAATTATGACCCCGCATCAATAGACCACGCCGTGAACTGAGCTGTGTGACAGGAGGCGCGAGAGTTGACCAAACTGAAACTCAATTTCATGAATCGCTCATGCATGCTGTGGTATGGCGAGTATTGTTTGAATGGGAATGGAAATACTAATGTGAGTGTGTGAGTGTATGAGTGTATGAGTATGGGTACTCAACAAACTGCTGGACATGTTCGGTGACACATTGTGCATATGCAAAGCCCCCGAACACAAAACTGTAATCTATTTAATAACTCACAGGGAGCACACGGGGCGACAATGTCAGCGCGATAAACTCAAACTGCCGACAGTACGATGTCCTGGACACACCTCTGGACACCTAGACTATCTCCCTCTCTTTTCCCCTAACCACAACAGAGCTAACGTAGCGGAATGAGCTTTACCAGGACTCCTTTCATAAACATGTCAGTGAGAGAGGACATGCCAAGGAAGGAGCAGCTGCAGCATGACATCATCGAGCACATCGAGCAAATCTATCAAAAATATTGTCATGGCCACAATAATTTATTCAAAAGTGCCAGGGTATGAGTGTCCATGTCCTTGAAAAACGCAGAGCATAAAGATATATATAATTTATATGTGTAAAGCTAACTTTACTTGTGCAGGAAAAATATTCAAAATTCGAGCTAACGTTGAATTTGTGAACTAGACTGAGAAACAACTCAGTTTCCAGTTTAAATTTGAGTGTGCTTATTACAACAATCACACTAACTTAATTATACGCATACATAGGCACACACACAGGGACAAGTTACGCCGCAGGACATGAAGGCATATGTGGTACACTCTCTTCCTGCTGATAAGCAAAAGCAAACCGGTTAACCGCAAAATATACATATGTGTGTGTGTGTGTGTGTGTGTGTGTGTGTGTGTGTGTGGGGGCAATGGGCAAGGATTGCTGAAATGCTATTTTGAGGCTCTGACAACTGTGACATTATTTTAATGAAAATTGACTCTTGCTTTCTGGCACATTTCTCATTCAGATAAAACACACTCCGAGCTGCAGTTGTATCACACTTTTAGCCAGACTCCGACAGATTCTAACCCTTTGACTAACAGCTTTTGGACACAGCTGCTCCAGTGGCCGCCAAATGTTGAGAGTGTACTTTGGATGCTCCAGCTCGTGTTCTGCTGCCAAAGAAGGGGGAAGCACACAAAGTGCCCTAGGTGCAGACACGTACAGCAATACAAATAAAGAAAACAATAATAGAAAATGGAAGCAAAAGTCAGTACAAGCAACTGGGAAAATGGCCAAAGAGACGGAAAAAGTACAACAGCTGGCAGAGCGACAGCTCACATCGCATTAGGATTTGGCAGCAGCAACGGCAGGTCAAATACCACGAATACAAAAGTCTCTACATAAATTCCAGCTCAATGTTGATCATTGCCACAAACCGTGGCAACAACGGAATGCCTCTGAAAATATAAATAGCCTGCTTAGTGTAGCGCATTTTGGCAATGCAATTCCCATTGTATTTCTTAGACCAATGTTTATTTACCATTTTGGCTTTTAATTTTCCACTCACGTTTGGCTTTTCCACGTTTTATTTATGCACTTTTCAATGTCAAGTAAGAACTGCATGAAAACTGCATGCACAATGAAAAGATTTAACTCAACTCAAAGCAACTTTTATACAGGCCTAAACTATTTAAATCTGTTTAAGATTCCTTGTTGCAATTTTCAACAAAGACAAGTCAATTAACAGAGTTGCTTGTAGAGTTGTTGCAACATTTTGCTGAACACAGGATGCAAAATTGGGCTATAAATTTTATTATTGAATCAATACTTTTTGTTGATTAGAATATTTAATTGGAAAAGAAATTCTAAAGTTTGCGATATCTAATAAAAACAATATTTAATTTGATTTTTTTTTTAAAGATTTTTTTTTGTTTAATTGAAAAGTTTTAAGAGTGATACATTTTTTCTTACTTAGTTTAAACGTTTGCATGACTTTCTTTAAGTTTTCCACGCTCGACTAAGTCTGGGGGTCATATGGATGACAAGGTTAACTACAATTAACAACAGCAGTTGAACCGGATCCGCATCAATGCATTGATGGCTAGATTTTTAACATATGTACATATAAAAGGGCCAGCAGCTTAGTTACTGCTTGCATTCTTAGATTTAACCATGATTAATAACAGCAGCAAGATTGACTTTGGCTTTGGCTTGCTGGACAGTTATCCATTTGCTGATTTGGCAGATGAGCGCACACAATCCTGGCCGTTGGTATCTTCACCGTGGAATGCAGCCGCTATACTCTTCCTATATTTGTTGCTGGTCCGCTTTGGGCCCAAATGGATGGCCAGGTGGGTGAAAGCACGCATCAAATATCACGAATTCTGCTTAATTCGCAATGCCTCAATGTAGACAGAAGCCGTTGCAGCTGCGTTTGCCACTGTTCGTTTACAATTTGCTGATGTCCATGCTCAATGCCCACATCTGCCTGGAGCTCTTCACGGCTTCCCGAGCTCTTAACTACAGCGCCAAGTGCCAACCCTGCAGGGTGAGCTATGATCCACACGAAATGCGAGTAAGTTGCCGTATTTGCTGTACAACAGTTGCCCCTCCAGTTAATTTCGCAATCCTTCAACAGATTGCCACTGCATTTTGGTGGTTTTACATTTCGAAAATTCTGGAATTTGCCGACACAGCGTTTTTTATACTGCGCAAGAAGTGGTCGCAATTGTCATTTCTGCATTTGTATCATCACAGCAGCATGTTCGTCATTTGCTGGATAGTTGTCAAGTGGATTCCCACGGGATCAAGTAAGTTGAACACTTTTTACCAAAGACTGCTTTTTTTATATTTAACATGTGCACTTGCAGCCTTCATTCCTGCTCTGATGAATTCATTTGTGCACATCATAATGTACGGATATTATTCACTGAGTGCTTTGGGGCCTCGCTTATACCCGTATCTTTGGTGGAAGCGCTATTTAACCCGGCTGCAGCTGTTGCAGTTTGCTTTGGGCCTGGTTTGGGGCACACAGGCCATTGTCAGTAGGTGCGAGTATCAACCATGGCTTAGTTACACAGGAGTTGCTTACATGCTGTCGTTTCTCTTCCTCTTTGGTCGTTTTTACACACAAAAATACACAAGAAACGGAACTAAATGCATTCAATTTGTTAAATAAATAAATTATCCCGCCGATTTTGTGCAGCTCGATAGCTGATTGCGTTATCGATAACAAAGCGACAACTATCGTTCACAGTATTAACAATCAGCTGTTTGAATCTATTTCAATTTTCGGAATTAAATATTTGTGTACACACTGCCAAAATCAGTTGACATAATAACAACTGCTAAATCGCCACGGAATTGGAATAATGCAAATTCTTAAAGTTGTTAACCGTAATTTAGTCAAGCACAAGCACTTATGCCATCAAAAATTGAAAAATGTCACATCCATGCTTCATTACAGCACGTCTAAAGGTGAGTTCCATGGTATTTTCATTTATAAACCGGCTAAGCAGTTGCATTCATAGATGCCGAATTAGCGATTGCGCCGGGTTATCAGCCAAAGCAAGTGGAGGAATCATATTGGGCCCGTGAAAAACTGAGCAAAGATGAGCCAAAGAAGACTTGCAGTCGTGGAAACTATCGCATGTTGCTGCCACCTCCAAACGTGACTGGGAATCTGCATTTGGGACATGCATTGAATGCCACAATTCAGGACGTGATTGCACGCCAGCATCGACAGTTGGGCTACAATGTGGAGTGGATACCGGGCACAGATCATGCCGGCATTGCCACCCAAGTGGTCGTGGAGCGCACATTGGCAGCCACAAAGGGCGTAACGCGGCAGGAAATCGGACGAGCTGCGTTCTTGGATGAGGTGTGGAAATGGAAGGCAGAAAAGGGAGCAGGAATTATTCAGGACCTGGAGCAGTTGGGATGCACACTGAAGTGGGAGCGCGAGTACTTCACCATGGACAAGCAGCAGTCGCATGCAGTGAATGTGGCCTTCGAGCGACTCTTTGAGGAGGGACTCATTGAACGCCGCAATTCCCTGGTCAACTGGTCCTGTACTCTGCGGTCGGCCATATCCGACATTGAGGTGGAGAACATGGACATCAAGGAGCCCACAGAGTTGTCAGTGCCTGGCTACGAGCACAAAGTGCTCTTTGGTCGCATCTTTGACTTTGCCTATCGCATAGTTGATCAAGATCAGCCCGACGGCACGCAGGAGGAGATTGTTGTGTCTACCACGCGACCAGAGACCATTCTAGGAGATGTAGCAGTCGCTGTGCATCCGGCAGATCCACGCTACACCAAATACCGTAACCGCGACGAGGTCAGACTACAGCATCCCTTTCGTTCGGATACAATTCCTCTGGTGTTTGACATTGCCGTGGACAAGGAGTTCGGCACAGGAGCCGTAAAGATAACGCCAGCACATGACAAGTTCGATTTTGAGGTTGCCACGCGCCACAAGCTGGATTTACGCCAAGTCTTCAGTGAAAGCGGCAACATTGTGGCGGACTATCCCGAGTTTCAGGGCAAGTCACGCTTCGAAGCCCGCGATCTCATCATAGAACGTCTGGAGGAGATGGAACTGCTGCGTGAAGTACGCGCTCATCAAATGCAGCTGCCAATCTGTTCCCGCTCCAAGGACATTATTGAATACATGCTGGTGCCGCAATGGTTCCTGAACACCAAATCCATGGCCAAGGCGGCGTTGTCGGAGCTACACAGCGGACGGCTGCAAATCATGCCAAATAACCACGAGACGGAATGGGAGCGTTGGTTGTCGGATACACGGGACTGGTGCATCTCCCGTCAGCTGTGGTGGGGACATCAGGTGCCCGCTTACCAGGCCTTCGACTCCAAGGGAAACAGTTGCTGGGTGGCTGCCCTTGATGAGAATAGCGCACATGAGAAGGCAGCGACTATTTTGGGCAGTCAGGAACTGAAACTAACGCGTGATCCGGATGTGCTGGACACATGGTTCTCATCCTCGCTGTTGCCCTTCTCCGTGGCCGGTTGGCCCAAAGAGGAGTATAAAGAAAAGTATCCATTGGATATCATGCAAACTGGCCACGATATACTCTTCTTTTGGGTGGCGCGCATGATGATGATGGGCTTGAAGCTAACGGGCGAAGCTCCCTTCCGACGCGTTCTCCTCAATGGCATCGTATGCGATGCTCAGGGCCGGAAGATGTCCAAGAGCCTGGGCAACATTGTGGCGCCACAACAAGTGGTGCAGGGCGCCAACCTGGAGAGTCTGAAGGCGGCGCTGCAGAAATCCTGCACTGCAGGCATCATCAAACCCAGCGAACTGAAGACATCCACGGATGGCATGATCAAGATGTTTCCCAAGGGCATTCAGGAGTGCGGTACGGATGCACTGCGTTTTACCTTGTTGAGCCATAACATTAAGAATCATTTCATCAACTTTGATGTGGACGCTTGCTACACAAACAAACTGTTCCTCAACAAGATCTGGCAGGCCATGCGATTTACCCTGGGATCAGCTAAGAATCTGGGCATCACGCTGCACGAATTCGAGACAATGGAGGGGGTAACATTGAGCATGTGGGATCGCTGGATCATTGGTCGTCTGGCCGAGACCTTGTCCATATGCTCGGAGTCCTACACTAACTATAATTTCCACATGGCCACTGCGGCCCTAAAGCATTTCTTCTATCAGAATCTATGTGATGTTTATCTTGTAAGATTTACTTTCTTCTATGTGTGTACTTTCCCTCTTTAACTGCTCTTTATTTTCTAAAGGAAACTACCAAGGAGTCTATAAATAGGAAGAACAACAGTGCCTATGTGAACGTCGCCACATTGACCGCCTGTCTCAGCTGGGGATTGCAGGCGATGGCGCCGTTTACTCCGTTTGTTGCCTCGGAATTGCTGCAGCATGTGCCGCTCAACCTGGAGCTCAAGCTATCACAATTCCAAGACGCCAAGCTAGAGGCTGAGGTCGCAGACATTGTCAATATCTGCACCACCGTGCGGCAGGTGAAGAGTCGCAATCAAATCAGCAAACGACATGGCCCCAAGCTCTGTCTGTTTGCCCAAAATGCTGAAGCTGAGGAGATCCTACGGCGCCATCTCAGTCAAATTGCTGTGCTGACTCGCTGTCAGGGTGTGGACCTGGAACTGCTGAATGAGGACTCGAAATTCTTGAAGAAGTTAAACTTCTTCTCAACTGCGGGTGCACTTTGTTCCTTTGGCATTTCCCTGAACGATGACATTGCCTTGCCGGAAGCGAAGCGCGAAGAAATGGTCAAGGAAAACAAAAAGAAGCTGAAGAAGTTGCTTAATGAAATGCAAAAGTATCGACTTCGCATTGATAACGAGGCCTTCCAACTGATGGCCGACAATGCAACCAAAGTGCACTTTCAGAATCGGGTGAGTTTCCAATTCCAAGCAATAATTTTATAAATTGTAATCCTTCTTCTATTTCAGATCAAAGAGCTACAGGCTGAGATAGATAGTCTTATGACTTTGGCGGCGTAATCTTATGAATACTTCTCCAAATTATGTACAGTAAATCCGAATGGTTTCTAGATCTTTAGACATATGTATGTATTTATCTAATGGACTAAGTGTTTTGTTAATAATTGTATAAAATAATAATGTATAATTAATGTGTATTCCTTAATGATTTCGATTATTTGTAAGTCTTTTATTGTTATTATTCTTAGTACATAACATAATTACAGTTTTGTTTATAAGATCATTGTTTATCTATAACACCGGACATGCATTCTGGGAGTAGGACAAGTAGAAGCCTCGATTCGATATATCCATTTCCTCATTGGCATCCGTTACGGAGTAGACCACAAAAGGTTTCGCAGCACTTGTCGTGGAAACCAGGCCCAATCCGCAGAACCTGTCGCTGGGCATGCTGACGCCACCCTGAGTGGGAGCTGGTATGACGATGTAATCTGTGGTGCAGTCCTGACTCTGCACCGCCGCCGTGGCCAGCAGTGTGGGATCCACCGCACCCACGTCATTTGTCATCGTAAATGAATACGCATCCGAGCTGACCTGACCGTATGTGATGGAGCACATGCCGGTGGCCTTGCGTATGCAAATCCCATAGCGCATGCTCGCCAATTGCCGTGTGCCCGGCACACCAATCGAGTTGAGCGCCGAGGAGGCAGCTGACCCATAGTTGAAGCTCGCAATTGTTCCACTCGTATCCATATGATACTGTAGACAGCCAGCGGGAGCTAGTGTCGCAGAGACACAGCCGATCATTCGGATCTGGAACTGCCACTGGCGATTGAACGTGTATCCGGCGGATGTGGCTACCGATATGGTAATGGGACTGACGCCATTAAAGTCCACGTAGACATGCTGACCGGCGTTCTCGCCACAAATGGTCGGTACCGCGGAGGCGCCGCCGGTTATTGTCAAAGCATCAGTGCTGCAGAGTCCATCGCCTGTTGGCGGCGCCAGTGACATGGCCAAGAAGTCAATGCGCAGCTGACAAATCGAAGAATCCGGCGGAGTTATCACAATCGAGCATCGCCCGCCACCGGCATAAGGGGCCGGATAGTTGTTGTTATAGAAATACGTATTGTTGTTAGACGTACTTGCCCCACAAGTGCGCTGATCTGTAAAAAGAGCCCTTCATATAAGCTAGAAGTCTTTAAAGGAATCTGTGAGAACACTTACAAATGCAGCAAACGGCCTGGTTTGTGATGCTGGAACAACTTCCCGCAGCAACGCCATTGTTGTCCTTGCATTCCCCGTTAATTTGACACGTTCCTATGAGGAGATTGTTGCCACGGCAAATGTCATTGGAGAAACGACCGATTGTGTAGAAGGGAAACCCTGCGAAAGTAGTGAAAGTAATTAATTAGCATGCAAACTATTTTTAATTGGAATACGAAAACAAAATTATTGAGTTATAGTAAGTCTGCGCTAAAGGTTAAAAAAAATTCTGTTAAGGTGCAAATTTGTCAAGATCGATCATGGGATATCTATAGAACAGTTTTTTTGAGCTCAATTTTTTTTTTTACGTCAAGATTTTTCGAAAGTTGATTACCTCAACCTGTTCCAATTTTATTTCGTTAAAATTTTGAGTTGAGTAAAAAGTGAAAGCCAGAACACACCAGTATATCCCACAATCCTGTTAAAGATTATAACTAAAGGCGCTGTTATTCCGTCAATATTACCACTCAATTTAGGAAAAAAATTTATAATTTCTATTTAAAAGGATAATGGGATAAACTCAAAATGTTTTAGGTTGAAAAATCTAGGATATTCTACTAAAAATATTTGGGATAAAGGAAAAAAAATAAAACTTTTAATTTAAACTTTGTAATGATATTATACCGAATTAAGTGATAGTACACATCTTAACAGTTTAAAACTTTAAAGTAATTTACAGAATTTCACCTATTATATTAAAGTTCTATATGCATTTAAATTTGTATCATCTAAAAAATTTGATATTTTTTCGATACTAAGCCATCTATCATCCAATTTTCCATACATACCCCTTGACATTTTTTCAATAACTTTGATCTCTCATAACTTCATCAAAAATTAACCGATTTTCAAGCGGAATGTCATTTTGATCATGATTTGGCCTATTAATTAAGTCTGCATTTAAATTTGTATCATCTAAAAAATTTGATATTTTTTCGATACTAAGCCATCTATCATCCAATTTTCCATACATACCCCTTGACATTTTTTCAATAACTTTGATCTCTCATAACTTCATCAAAAATTAACCGATTTTCAAGCGGAATGTCATTTTGATCATGATTTCGCCTATTAATTAAGTCTGCATTTAAATTTGTATCATCTAAAAAATTTGATATTTTTCGATACTAAGCCATCTATCATCCAATTTTCCATACATACCCTTGACATTTTTCAATAACTTTGATCTCTCATAACTTCATCAAAATTAACCGATTTTCAAGCGGAATGTCATTTTGATCATGATTTGGCCTATTAATTAAGTCTGCATTTAAATTTGTATCATCTAAAAAATTTGATATTTTTTCGATCTATCATCCAATTTTCCATACATACCCCTTGACATTTTTTCAATAACTTTGATCTCTCATAACTTCATCAAAAATTAACCGATTTTCAAGCGGAATGTCATTTTGATCATGATTTCGCCTCTAAATTAAGTCTGCTTTTAAATTTGTATCATTTAAAAAATTTGATATTTTTTCGATACTAAGCCATCTATCATCCAATTTTCCATACATACCCCTTGACATTTTTTCAATAACTTTGATCTCTCATAACTTCATAAAAAATTAACCGATTTTCAAGCGGAATATCATTTTGATCATGATTTGGCCTCTTAATTAAGTCTGCATATAAATTTGTATCATCTAAAAAATTTGATTTTTTTTCGATACTAAGCCATGTATCATCCAATTTTCCATGCATAACCCCTTGACATTTTTTCAATACCTTTGATCTCTCATAACTCCATCAAAAATTATCCGATTTTTAAGCGGAATGTCATTTTAATCATGATTTGGCCTCTTAATTAAGTCTGCATTTAAATTTGTATCACCTAGAAAATTTGCCATACATGACATATTTTTTCAAAAACTTTGATCTCTCATAACTTTATCAAAACTTAACAGGTTTTCAAGCGGAATATCATTTTGATCAAGATTTGGTCCCCAAATTGATTCTGCATTTAAATTTGTATCATCTAGATAATTTAATTTCGGTATCTCAATGAAGCCACTACGAAAGTGAAAGGAATACCGACTGAGGAATTTTCATTATACTGTCATTATCATTACAATAATATTCCCGGAAAATCTATGTCTGTTGACACTCTGAAGAATTTTCTGGTATTCCATAGGATTCTATTTATGTACAAACTGGCCGCTTGAATGTGATCGTTGTCAGGCGGTGACAGAGCGAGCGTGCCTAAGACTAAAGAGTCCAGCACGGAACCTGCGCAATGGGTGATAATTGAAATGTGACCCACATACATACATTAAAACGTAGACAAAACAAACGGATCGCACTCAAACCTGAGACCCAATCCACAATAACAGCAACTAAAAAAAAGAAGAGAATACCAAGCAGACTTTTACTTACAGCGAGGATTTCTGGAGCCACTACGTGCCAGTCCCGACTCATGGTCGAGCTCATCCAGAGTATTGTTCGGAACGCGACTGTCGTTGTGGGAAGATGCCGCCAGATGGATCAGTTGACTGCTGGCACGTGCCGCACTGTAAATGCCGACAATGTAACTGCTGAAGAAGATCGCGATAATGACCAAAATACGCGTGGAATGTGTGCGTCCAGACATAATGATGATGAGTGTAATGTATTATTGATCACTTTCGGTTTTCACTTAAGGCCCGAAAATAACGATCGGTACGAGGAGGAAAGCACGTCGTGTACGCGTCTATGTTCCGATTGAGACTGAGCTGAGGCAGGTCGAAGCTTTGGAGCTTACTGTGTCACGGTGAGACGCAGGTGCTAATTGAAAGACAGCGACCATTGCCAGTGATCATTGATCAGGCCCCATTCTCTCCCGGTCAGCGCTGGGCAGAGAATGCAGCCCAAGTCGTGTGGAGTTTATTTCGGCGCCTGCAAATATTTGGAGCATTCACGCATAAACACATTTATTGATAATGATTATACGAGTAGTAAAAGCAATATTAAACGACAGCAAACAAAAGCCAATGATGAAAGTGTTACAAAGTTAAACACATACATATGTACATACTACGCATATTTGATTTGGGAACACGCGTGGATAAATCGTCGCATGATTCCTCCCAATGATCGTTGGATTCGGATTCGATATCGGAGATCGTAGAAAGTGTGGAATGTTTGCTTTATCTCTTATTTCTATCAGCATTTTCCGCTCAATTTGATTTTATTTATAGTTCACGAAGAGCTCGGCTTTATTACATATGATGTAACGGCAGTACATTCTGCATTGCATTGGCAACGCGGTACGCGTGCGTTCTCACTTCCTCCGCGTTGCGTCGGCTGCATTCATCGGCTTTGGGAGCAGAGACTACGCACGACTTTAATTAGCGGACTTGCACTAATCACAAGCAGATAGAGAGATAGTACATGTGTGTACCGTTACTAATTAATGTCTAAACTCATTCAAGAAGGTAAAAGTGGATTGTTTTCTGGGCGAAACCGTAGAAAGTTGCAACAATGTCGCCAGAAATAACAGTTCTTAATATGTGTGACATTTTGTTTCTGTTAATTTACAGAGCAGTTGATATGTTGGACAGCTATGTAAATGCTGTTAGCGATTTTATTATAAACAATTAACATTAGTGCCAAATGGTAGTAGTTTAGCTTATTCAATTTCAATGACGGCACCCGCCTTGGTCAGCGCTTCCTTTAGCTTCTCGGCCTCATCCTTTGGTATGTCCTCCTTGACAACGGTTGGCGCACTCTCCACAAACTTCTTGGCTTGCACCAAATTCATGCCCTCGAGCAGATTCTTCACCTCCTTGATTAGCGCCACTTTTTGCTTCTCATCGAACTTCACCATCTTCACCTTGAATGAGGTTTGTACTTTCTTGGGCGCCGCCTCCTCTTCATCTTCCGCTGCAGCTCCCCGCGCTGGTCCTGCCATGGCAAATTGAGGTGCAAATGCGGTCTCTGGCAAATTAAGTTTTTGCTTTAGCAGCGTGCTCAGTTCGGAAACCTCAAGCAGATTAAGAGACGCTATATTGTTCACAATACTGTCCAGCTTAGGATTCGGCGGCTTTGCGGCACCTTCTGGTGTTGGTGGCACGAGTTTCTCAGTTGCGGCGGCGCTGGCAGCGGGGGCACCAGCGCTGTACTGGCGTTGCACATTGATTTGACGTCTAAGTTGACGCAGCACGAGGCGTGTGATTTGCATTTTGTATTTATCTGAGGTTGTTAAAAATGCTTTATGTTAGAAAATTGCTTAAATTGCAATGTGTTATAACTTTTTACCTGTATGTTTTTCAATGGACAAATGCCGCAGCAGGTTATGTGAGCACTAGTGGTGGGAAAATCGGCTCGAAATGTCAGCGATAGGCGCACAGCTGTTTGTGAAAGTCTTATCGATAGGATATCGATATGCGCAGTGTGATCCTTTTCAAATCAAAAGTACTTTTAGTTCATTCAATTTTTAAAATTGCAATAACTTTGAAATTAGCTAAAATTTTGATGAAAATTTTAAATTCGAAATTCGAAAAAAAATATATCTAAATATTAATGAAGGTTTGAAACTCGTCAACCTAAGGTAAGAGAAGTTAGAAATTAAATTCTAAAAAAAAATAAAAAATATCATAAAATTGAGAAAATTCCAACAAAAACTCTGCAAAGATTTAAAAAATTCTAGATTCAAAAAAAAAAAATTCCAATTTAGTCAAATTTTCAAAGTTGCAAACTGAATTTCTTATTTTATTAAATTAGAACAAGTTGCCAAATCGGGAAATTTCTGTAGGGTGGCAGCCCCAATTAGAACAAGCTGCCAGATCGGGAAATTCTGTAGGGTGGCAGCCCCAAATAGAGCAAGTAAATACATATACAATATGTACGTATGTATAGGTTTATTTATTTATGTGTTTCTTTCTTCTCACCCCTACCACAAATCCTATCTAAAGTTTCTTGTAATTATTATCTTGTAAGTTTTGTTTATTTAAAGAACAGAAACAAAAGTATTTTAGGACTTTTATTACTTATTATTTATCCTTGTATAACTCGTATAACAAAAATAAAGCACTGCTGCAAACGATCTGTTAAAACTTAATTATTTATATTTTTAAATTCCATTTTTATTGATCTTTTTAAAATTATAATTATTGTCGAAATGAGATAGACTTAAGTCAAGGTGTGTTAATTGATTATTTAAATTAAAATATACTTTTCATCAAAATTCCATTTTTATTGATCTTTTTGAAATAATAGTGATTGTTGAAATGAGATAGACTTTAAGGTCTTCAAGGTTTGTTTTTTGTTTATAAAGCATACACTTTAACGTAATCTATTTTAAACTGTCCCTCACTTAACCACTGATCCTTCTGTGATTTAATATCCGTCCAGAAATCAGACATTGCACGGGGCTCCGCTTCATGCCATGGCTTCTCGTCGTAAAAGAACTCATTGAATCCAGCAACGCTGAGGCCAAAGGTCAAATAGAACTCCTGGTCAAATGGGGCGATTCCGTTGCCCTTCTCTAGCTCATCAGCATTAGGCAATGGTTTATTGGTTACCCGCGTTTCGCTAAATGCTCCAGTACCGCTGCCCTTTTTGCACAGTTCCTGTCCATCCACAAGCCACTTGATCTCCCGCGGCGTCCACTCCATAGTATAATTGTGGAAACTGTCTCCCCAATCCTCAGTGTTGTCGTTGGAGCCCAGCTTGTGGCACAGTTTGCTTGATCGGAGAGGCTCCTTGGCATTCAGCACGGCACCAGCCCAGAGATCCAACTGACCTGTGGCCGATTTACGAGAATAGGCAATGCGCAGTTGACCCGACTGATAGTCATCCTTGCCATAAGTGTTTAGTTTGGGTTCCAGCCACATTTGGGGTACCAAATACTTAGCTTTCGGCATCTTGGCCCGGACATCAACACGACCGTATTTAAAGGCGAAGCTCTGCTTGCTGGAGAACTTTGAGGACACAAGGGGTGGCAACTTGTCAGGCCTGTTCCTGTTCCTGGCATCGCGAACACAGTCTGCAGTGTTCTTTTCGCCGGTGCATTCTTGACCCAGATCCAGTTTAGAGTCCAAGTTCTGTTTGTACAACCGTTTCGTGGGATAGGGCTGCAGGTCGACGTGTCCACCTGCAACGCTCAGTGTTTGTGATGCATCATTCACGTATATGTTGAACTCATAGTCAGGGGCGCCGGAGAAACGATGCTCGACCTGCCACTTGGATGGGTCCAATTTCCCCCCATTGAAATCGTCAGAAAAGATTAGCTGGCTAACACAACGGGTGGGTATTCCATTGGCTACTGTCTTTGGTGGTACACAATTTCCCATTCGAATGTCAATATCTGCACCGCCCGATGAGGGATTTGGGTCCACTAGTACGGCCGGAGTCGGTATCGGATTGCTTGCATTGTAAGCAGTTACAGAGAACACGCCATCGTCCTCACGATAACCTAAGCCGTTGTAGATAACATAGGTCCAATAGTATAATATGTCACCTGGTTTTAGCTTTGCCTCACGATCCCGGAAAGTCCAACGTCCATTCTTCATCTTGACAATGTCACGAGCCCAAAAGCCTGCTTCCAGACCGTCCATTTCCTCGTTGAGTTTGCCATGGAAAGCGAAGAGTGTAATGCCTTCCTCATGTGGTATGGATACCTCAAATCCTTTGGGATAGAAGACCTGAATAGTGGCCTTTGGCACCTCATAGGCACTTCCTAAAGACAGCCACAGTAGTAGAAAACTACAGCAAACAAAGAGCGACCCGTGCATCTCGAAGCTGCTGAGAACCTCAAATGCGCATTAAGCTGAGTGAAGCTTAAACAAAGATCCGCTTATCAAGAAACCGGTCTTCTGTTCTATACTGTAACACTTAATGTGCTAGACAATCGTGTTTATTTTTGCATAAGCGGTATAATTATAAGTGTATTAAAGTCGTTTTTGATTAACAGATTAAGTACATACATATAGTATATTAATACAAGCAATAGTAAATATATATTATTTGTACTATTTTGTTTTGAAATACAAATACAAATGCGCCGATAGTTTATCGGTTCAGTGTGGCTTCAACGATATTAAAGAGTAATCGAAGTAGGCGGCGAATCAGCTGTGAAAAGCTTACTGTAATAATGTTTAGTTGCAGGTCGAGCTTGCCCGAGCAGCTATCGTAGTTGTGTAGGAAAATTTGTATAAAAATTTACACAGAAAAAAAAAACAAAAAAATGTACATAATTTAGTAAAAAAAACATTAAAAATCTTACACAACTTTTTCTAACGGGGTGCGCATATATTTTGTAAATATTATTACACAGAAGCCAAAACCTAAGGAACAGCAATAACAATCGCTCGCGAGTGTATGTGTGTGTGTTCATAAAACGCAGCTGATGTTGGTGTTGAAATAAAAGCGAAGAAGGAACGACGTTGACGTTGTTATTGTAAGTAATGCTGTTTTATGTAATTCGTTTGTTTTTGCATGCTCTTTTGCTTTGTTGCTACCACAACTGCAGTTAGCCGCAGTGTTGCCAGACTGCACAGAATATTTACATAAATATGAGAATTTGTAAAATTTATGTAATGTTGAAAAAAGTAGTTGTAGTGCATTTAATTGCATTTGGCCATTTTGAATTATATTGTAAAAATATCGATATATCGTCGGCAACTGCTGTAATTGCTGATTGGCAACCCTTCGCTCAAAGCAGCTGTCGTGCATCGTTGTTGTTGTTGTTCTATTCTGTCACAAAAGCACAAAACACCGTACGAAAGCAAAACAACCGAAAATGATTGATTTTTCGTCGTGCGCTTGAGTTTGTGTCGGAAAAGCAGGCGACGACAACGACGACGAAAAAACAAGCTTGTGAAAAGTGAGCAGTGCTGAAAATTTCAGTTTTTAGTCTCACAATCGTCGCGCTAGTGAGCGGACGGAAGCTGTTCAAAATCCAAATAAGAATTTATTATTGGAAATTAAGCTGAAAATTGTAGTGTAAACATTATCTGTTTTCATTAAATCCAAATTTGAAGTGTAATTTAAATTTGTTGTACAAAGAAAAGTAATCCAAGCTATCTTGTGTGTGTTTGTGTCAAAACAGTGAAAGAAAAATATGGAAAAAAATACCTTTCAATTCGTATTCTTGTAATTCGTAATATGGATATGGATAAATATGCAAAAGCTACTTAAAGCTTTCGCATCATTTACATAAAGGAAGGAAAATTCGTTGGCACAGCAAAGGAATTTTGGTTGCTGCTGCTGTTGCAGAAAACAAAAGGAAAAGAAAAGAAAGAAAAATACAAGAGTGCCATATACGTCACAGAATCTCGCGCGAGTGTGTGAGTGAGACGGCCTACCTGCACCCCCGGAAATGTAACGCACGCACACAGTCACACACAAACGCAAAAGAAAATCTTGCACCTGAAAGTTTTGTGCCGTCGTGAATTTGTGAATTCGTGGCCCGCCTTCGTGCTTGCGGTCGTGCGTCGTTGCAACAACTACCGAGGGCAGAGTCAAATTCTAAGTACAAAAGGTTAGTGTTATTAACGCTATTTGAGGAAATAATTGTTTATTATTTTTTTTTTACTTCTGCTTTTTTATATTTGTGTCTCGCTCTCATCGTTTGCACCTGTCATAATGCCAGTTTTATTTAAATACGAATAATCTCAGTGTGCGCAACGTTTGGCCTAATTTTGAGTAGATGACAGCAACCCCAATGCAGGGTTGCCTTTTTCTGGTGTGTGCGTAACCAATTGAAATTGGGGCACTAGCGAAACAACGACAACGACAACGTAACGAGACGAAACAGTTGAGCAAAGCAAAGACCGTAATAACCCCTAAATCTCTGGCCAGCTCCCCATTTCGTGAGCAAAGAGTAGAGAAAAACGCTGGCTGATTTGGCCCAGTTACTAAATCTAATTGCAGCAGACGTGTGATAATAGAAATTCTCGAGCATACGTAAAAACAACAACAACAACAACCAACAACAAAAACAAATTTTAATTTGTTCAAAGTACTTTTATGAAGATACATTTGTTTGCACACACACAGATACGCATCCACGCATACACAAGCATATTTAAAGGCGAAACGTGCTTTGTCAGCGCATTTCTCGCTCTCCCAGAAATATCGCGCAACATTTATGCTCTCTATTTGGATGGATGCTGAGCCAGAGCCAAGCTGTCTATGCTTTTGGCGGTATATTACACATGTTTATTTTTCGACTGTATGTGTGCGTACATATGCGTGTGTGTGTGTGGAGGTTGTGGTGGAATGGGGGCGTTACTGTCATTGTTATTACTTTGGCCTCTGTCTTTCCTTTTGACTGCGTCGTCGTTTCTGTAATTGGAGTTACTTTTTTTTTTGGGTCGCTTTCTGCTCGTTTGTAGGACAAATGTATATATGTATTGATTATGCTTAATTGCTCTCATACCTCCTAAACTAGAAAAAAGACATAACAAACAAGATCTAAACTGAGCACATTGTCAAATTTCATAAAGCTTGTGCACTGCTATTTAGGATTAAATTTCTATTTTTATATTTGCGTTGTTAAATCACAAAAAAAATGGTGTGGCTTAAACTATTTCATAAGATCATACGTTGTAGTTCTCAAGCTGGGAATTTACAGAAGTATTTAGTAATGATCTTAATGATCTTTGTAAAACTATTTATCATTATATTTAAAAATATATCATTTCATATTTAAAAAAATTATTTCGAAACTTTTGAATTAAAAATTAAAATATTTTTTTTTAATATTTAAATAACAAATAATAAATTGTTTCAAAAATAATTAAAATAATTTCGATAACGTCTAAAATATAAACTTTTCTGACATCAGTGTTACTGTAGCATAATTTCTTTATATTGATTTGTTTAAATCAAATATGATACATATGAGCATGTCATAGGCGTTGCATTGTTTCAGGGGCGTTGTAAATGGGTGGAAAAGTTGGGGGGTATATCTACGGTCGGCTCTCTTCATGGCTCAGCGCACTTTTTCATTGGCACAACAATTCTGTTGTCGTTGTCTATTTGCATTTAACTAATTAAACGGCCCACTGCCTCTCATCGCTCTCCTCTTTTTACAACAACAACATCAACAACAATAACAAATGGTTGCTTTCCGGTGACAGTTCCAATTCCGATTTCAGTAACAAAATAAAGTGCGTGCACTGAGCGTATGTCAAAAATGGGAATTATATTTGATCAACATCCACAATATGTTTCGGGTTTAAAGGGAAAGAGTGGGAAGTTACAACAGCGAATGGAGTACTGCGCCATATTTTCAAAACATTTGTTATCTTTATTACTCATTCCCGTCGCTACTTTGTTTTTATCTTTATCAATAATATAATGATAATTGTTGTTGTTGGCCGTCCAAGAAGACACGCAAGGCACATTTAATGGAGACATTTATCGAACTATTTGGTTGTTTAGAGCGATAAAACGTATGCTGATAATAAATTTGTACGGACATAAAAATCGGCAACGCCGTCCGTCACATTCAAATGCAATTAGAGAATTTTAGACGTCGGATGGGGGGGAATACTGGTCACTGTATGTTTAATGCACCACTCGATATTCATATTTCCAATTCGGGTAGCTCCCCCGAAAGTGACCTGTTAATGCGGGAAATGGTCAAGTGGGCAACTGCAATGGCAGTAATAGCTTTTATAAATTAGTAAAAATAATTATTGTTTCCCTATTGCTTTTGCTTCCACCATTTGCCGTTTGCTTTATTTATTTTTATTTTTAAACGCAATTACGTGCGGCTCAACAACATTTGACAACGTTGACATTTTTTTCAGAATGAAACGAGTGTACAGAAATATGATCAACTAATCGGATGACGTGTTGTTTCTAACTATCTGTCTATATCTATATCTACATATATGTTTCTCATTCTATTCCATTTTACTTTCATGTGCCGTCGTCGCTGTCGCTGTCGTCTTTGCTTTGCGTCTGATTGATGTTTTGGATACACTCTCTGTGTATAATTATTTTTGTATTGTGTGGCCCACATTTAATATAGGCTAAGGCAACGCAGCTCAAGTGCAGCCGTATAAATCCGTTTACTAAGGTGCGGGCACCATGGACTCGCTCAAATTACCAAAAGGTAAGCACATCAAAAGATAGATACTTGTATCTGAAACTGTAACTCTTCATTCGTTGCAGGCAGCAGTGCCACAAGCAGCGCCAGCGGCAGCAACAGCAATTTATCCGGTTCGGCGTCCACATCTGTTGTTGGTAGCCTTGCAACATCGCCAACATCGGTGGTGGCAGCCACAGTGACAACTGCAATTAAAGCACCGCCCGGCTTGAACAGTAGTACACCTATTTCAGTGCGTTTCAATGCCAACGAGGAGTCACTGGATGACATTCTGCAACAATTTCATCACAATACGCAGCAGCAGCACAGTCACAGTCCAAGTGGCGGTGGTGGTGGCGATGCATCGCCCACATCCACATTGCTGGGCATCAAGAATAACGGCAGTGTGGGTGCCGCATTGGGCATGATGGTGAATGCCTGTGACTCGCACTCTCTCTCCAGCAGCCCCTCTCAGCAACACCAGCAACATCATCATCATCAACATCAACAGCAGCAGGCAACTTCGCTCTTTGGTGTAAGTGATCGATAGTTGTGTATATATTTAACTGCTTATCAATAGCTGACTAAAACACGCCGCAACCTTTTGTTTTTTAAATTTGAAATTAGCTTTTTTGAGCTTTTATTATGTATCTTAATCTAAAAATGCAATATAAATTCTTTTTGCAATGATAAAACCAGTTTAAAGAGCAAGTTTTTGCTGAATACCCTTTTTTCTTATGACATCAGTATTAAATCAAGTACCATTTCTTATCTTATTTCTAATCTTAATCAAAGATTTAATGTAAGCATAAAACGCTTCCTAATGTAGATTAAAGTTCTTACCGATTACTCATTGTTTTTCTATTTCAGTAATTTTATTACATTACTTGTCAATTTATCAAATGTATTTTTACATAAATTTTATGATGACAAAAATCACTTATTTGTTACGCTATCTTAAAAGCAGTTTAATTAATATAAAGTACGCTAGGGAATTTACTCTGAGAAAGATAAAATAGTTTCTCTGTACTTTTATTTATTTTATGTTATTTATGTCAGCAAGTGTATTCAAATGTCGGCAAATATAAAAAAACAAGATCTTGCTTTCCAGTTTCTTTTTTCTTCGTGCCCTTATCAAAAGCCCCGCAAGACCGTCATCAGCTGGCAATGTGATTCATTATTTTTGATTTGTCATAACTCGCCTTAATCGCAATTAGAGGCATTAAATAGAGTATAATTTAAAATTCATTTGCCGTCCGGCAGTGGCCAATTAGCATTTAGTTGTTTAAATTAGTGCCAAATTTATTTGATTTTAGTTTTCACTTTTTAGCGGAATTTATTTTTGTTTTCGTTCGCGTTCGCGTTCCGTTATCTGTGAGTAGTGTTCCTTCCCAGTCAGCTGTTTGCTGCCGTGTTATTTTTGTGCCTCGCGCTAGTGTCATTCAATTTGTAGTTGAAGCATCTATTTTTATGCGCGAAATTCTGCCAAAAAAAAATGTTGAGCAGATGTGCTGCTTTTGATATTTGATTGCAAAACCACTTGGCAGTATTACTCATTGTTGCAAAATGTTCTTAACCCTTTCTCATCGCACTCTTTTCTTCCCGCAGAACGACGAGGTAAATCTGCGCAACAACTATCTGCAGAGCGCCGGCGGTGGAGGAGGAGGAGGAGGAGGTGGATTCTTTAATCGCAAGAGGTGAGTGCTTGACAACAAACAAGTTCTAGACAATCATTACACACAGCCTGACAAGCTAAATTTACTATATAATATATACATATAATTGAATCTCTCGTTTACATATTGTTTTTGTTGTTGCTGTTGTTGTTGCTACTTGTGCGCGCAATGCAATTTCTGCATATTTGCCAAATTGATCTATAATACACACTCACACCTGCAAATACACAAAAGAAAACCCTATTATTTTTATTTCCGATTGAAATTGAGGTTCTGACTGCCAACTTCAAAAGCAATCTGGTAACACAACATAAAGTTTCTTTTGCATAGTCTTTCTTCTGCATAGTCGAATTTCCGATACTCATCTACTGTATCTCATTTAGTTATTTTTGAGGATAAAAAATTGTTTTTAAAGTAACAAAAAACTACTATCACAAATTGTTATTTGTTTATTTCTATTCATTGCTACAGTGGTTACTATTTGTGCAGCTTTAAGTTATGTGCGTGTTGAACGCAAATTCGTCTCGAAATGTTAAGCAACAACTTTATGAAAATGACGACGGCCTGTTGCACAGTTGCAGCAAAAGTTCGTTGACCGAAAGCTAGAATAACAAACATGTATAAAGTTTGTGACTTTGATTCGTTTCTTTTTATACACTGTACTTGCGCATTTTTAATGCATTTTCTCCCTTCGCCAGGCGGCCTTAAACTTTAAGCACCGTCCACCACCCGCCCCGTCCCTTTCTCGCACCACTCGCTGTGTGACTCTGTAAAGTGCACTACAGCAGCCACTGTGCTTTGTTTATGTCGCATGTATACAAAAAAAAAAAAAAAGGAAAAAAAAAACTCTACCATAGACATAATACATTGTACATATGCATATTTGTATGTGTGTATGCGAATACGTCTAGAACTTGCTTTTTAAGTACTGGGCTCGTCTGGTCTGGGTCTTGGCCGGCTTGCGTGGGAAGGTTGGTTGGATCGTCTCGACGTCTGACGTCGCACACACACACACACACATACACACACAACTCTGAAAACACTCGACGTCTCGTTTCTGAGGCATTTGCCATTTTACATTTTAAATATTGAAATACATGTCTAGGCTCTACTCTTACCTGAAGCTTGTATTGCCACTCGTTTTATTGATTTACATATATTTTTATGTTCGCATGTACATATTTAGGTTTATATGCAGTCAGCTTTTCGATTTGTCAGTCAATCAAAGTTTCCGATTGAAATCTTTGAACTTTTCAGCTTCGGCTGTTTCATTTCCGCTACAGTTTTCAATTAACTTTTAAGCTTTTTTGCTAATTGCATTCTGTAATTGCATTTCACAACACTGCCACCAGCAGTCGGAGTTTTTCTTGTTGGTGGCGCGTGCGACACCTGGTGGTTGGTGGCAGCGCTTATCAGGCAATACAACAAACATTTCCCCTGCCCCACTTGACGCACCACCAACCTGCAGTCAGCATCGTTGACGTTGCTTTTTTATGTTTTCTTTTTATCTATTTACACTTGTACACGTTTCTGTATGGTATACATTTCATCATTATCTTCATCATCAACTGCGGCAGACAACATCAGCATCTGCATCATCATCCTCATTAAGAGCATGGCCCTCAATCCCAACAGCACCACCCACCACCACCACCACCACCACCACCAGCAGCACCAGCACCAACCACCTTGTCAATGGCAACACAGTCGTCGTCGTTCTCGACATTTTAAATTAAAATTTTTCCATGCAATTTCATGTCTGGGTTGGCCTTACAGTTTGGCAGCCACTGTGCTAAGTCAATCAATTAGCATGAGCATGCGAGAGTAGCAACAACAGTAACAGTAACAACACCAACAACAAATCGATTCGAAACGAAACAAATATTACAAATTTGAACTAGTTTCCATTAGCCATTTAGTATAACCAATTCGATTGCACACTTCTTACCTATTAACCCACTGCCGCCCACTGTTTGTTCTACAACTCTTCTGTTATTTATTTTCGACAATTTTTGCCAATAATTCTTTGGCGAAACTTTGTTATTCTGGGCCGTTGCTATCTTTGCAGCACATTTTTTTAAGAAACTATGCTAAAAATAATAAGAACGTAATTAAACCGATTAAATGATAAGAAATGAGGAAATGCTGTATACTTCTATGTATCGTTAATCGTTATTGTTATCGCAGTTAATAACAAAACTACATTAAACCAAAAGAGTGCAGTGTCAAGTGCTTGGAATTTTATTTAAAAAAAAAACCAAACAAAAAAGAACAGTTTCTTCAGTGCATTTAAAACTAACCGTTAACAGTGCTGCCAAAAACTGCGCCCAATTTTAACAGCCAACAAATCGCCAGCGCATCTTTAACTGTACGTTCATAATTTGATTGGATTCCAAACCAAACAACAACCACTAGCACCACCCACACCACATTCACCACAGCAGCAACAACACCAACCACAACAAAGTATATCCTACACCAAAAACCACCAACCACCACCAAAAAACAACTACAACTTCAAATAAACGGCAGCAACAAAATCGTCCAAATAAAACAACGTTATAAACCAGAAAAAATAACTGTTGAGAGAGAAAAAAAGGAGCAATTTATTGAAATTTCCAGAATTTGCTTCAAATCAGGGTTCGGCATAACTAAATTAACTTAATTATTAAAATAATTGACAGCAAAAAAGAGGAAGATTAAATGTTTGTGAACGTGAAAAACTAAAACATGCTTAAAGACAAACACGCCCAGTGTAACAAAAGCATATAATAATATTTAATTATTATATTTATTATTTATTGTAATTTCCATATTCATTAGTTGATGACAATTTTAATTATTGAGAACGCTGGGCGGCAATGATTCTAAGATCTTATCCTGAAAGCATACACAACTAATTTTGCATCTTTTATTATTACCCCTCCCCCAAAACCCGAAACTCAATTTGAAGCAAATCTTTGAACAAATTGCTCCTTTTTATTATGATGTTATAAATCTATACATAGTATAATCGTAAATAAAGTATTGCAAATGAAAGCCTCTTCATCTGTTCTGTTACCTTCCCTGCAGCTGCAGCGGCCTCCCGCCCAATCTCAATCTCAACAAGCTGCCACATCAGTTGCAGCAGCAGCAACAACATCAGCAGCAGCAGCAGTTATCGCCGAATCTGAGTGCACTGCATCATCATCATCATCAGCAGCAGCAACAGCAGCAGCGTGATGGAGGCGGAGGAGCGCATAGTCCATCCTCGCCTGGTGGCGGTGGAGGAGGAGGAGGTGGTGGATCACCGTACAATGGCTCACAGGCGGGCTGCAGCAGCGGTGGCATCTCGCCCATTCCACAGATGTCAATGCCAGGCGTTTCGCCCAAATACAGACGCAGCATATCCTTTCCCATCAAAGGCAACTCGCCAACGGCGCTCTATGGCTGCCCTGGTTCCCACATGGATGGCATGGGTGGTGGTGGACCTGGACCTGGTCACATGAATATACCGACTCTGTCGATTGGCAATGGCTCTGGTATGGGAAGTGCAGGTGCCACAGGCGGAGGCGATGCTCCTTATCTGGGCAGCAGCTATGGCAACATGATGACGGCCAACGGACAGCTGCATCATGTGGGAGGTGGCAACGTTGGCATGGAGAATACGCTGAGTGATTATATGCGCGGCATGTCACTCGGAGGCGGACCTGGAGGCGACAACATGGGCATGATGAATGATCGCATGCGAGGATTGGGAGTTGGCGGATCAAAGCATTTGAGCGAGGCCGATGCCATGGCCATAGCAGCGAGCAATGATCCAACCGTGTACTTGAATGCCCTAAAGATGGGTTCCCCATCCCGTCTGTCGCCACACTCTCCGCACTCCCCCATTCAGGGAGGGAATGGAGGCAACTCTGGCGATGGCACCGCTCGCTTCTCCCGAAAGGTCTTCGTCGGAGGTTTACCTCCAGACATTGATGAGGATGAGATAACCACATCATTTCGACGCTTTGGTCCACTGGTCGTCGACTGGCCCCACAAAGCCGAGTCCAAGTCGTATTTTCCACCCAAGGGATATGCGTTTCTGCTGTTCCAGGACGAGAGCAGCGTCCAGCAATTGATTGACTCGTGCATCACAGATGAGGATAAACTATATCTGTGTGTATCCTCGCCTACCATCAAGGATAAGGCCGTGCAAATTCGTCCCTGGCGTTTGGCTGACGCGGATTATGTCTTGGACGCTACCATGTCGTTGGATCCAAGGAAGACGGTATTTGTGGGAGGCGTGCCGCGTCCTCTGAAAGCCTTTGAGCTGGCCATGATTATGGATCGTTTGTATGGCGGCGTTTGCTATGCGGGCATCGATACCGACCCAGAGTTGAAATATCCCAAGGGTGCTGGCCGTGTGGCATTCTCGAATCAACAGAGCTACATTGCCGCCATCTCGGCAAGGTTTGTGCAGCTGCAACACGGAGATATCGACAAGCGAGTGGAAGTCAAGCCATATGTGCTGGACGATCAGATGTGCGATGAGTGCGAGGGTCAACGATGTGGTGGCAAATTTGCACCCTTCTTCTGCGCCAATGTGACCTGTCTGCAGTATTACTGCGAACACTGCTGGGCAGTGATCCACTCCCGTCCTGGCCGGGAGTATCACAAGCCGCTGGTCAAGGAGGGCGCCGACCGGCCGCGTGCGGTGCCCTTTCGCTGGTGTTAACGGCGGCGCTGGTAGGCCGCGCTGCATGATGAGAGACGCCAACAGAGGGAACAACGACATCGGTTGTTGGACGCAGCGATGGCAGTGCCGAGAATCATTACCACCAACACTACAGCAACACAAGAGGCGCAGGAACTACAACAGCAACAGCAACAACAACAACAGCAACTGCAGGAGGAGCGATACCATGATCAGAATCGGAATCAGAACGAATACCAATACGAGTATGATGAATGCAATGCGAGACGTGCAACGCGCAGAAGAAAATTGTAAAGTTATTCTATAAGACAACCACACAGACGCACGGATACTCTCACGAACTATCAACAACAATAACTACGACAACAAGCAAAAGACACTGTCATAGACATACTGAGCCCTCGGCTAGGCGAGGCTGAAACACACACACACACACACACACACTCACACCCAAAAAACAACAACAACAACAAACACTACACAACAACCACAACAAGGTGCAATAGCACAGGTTCATCCTGTGCACCAACAACAACAGCTTATAGAGTCTAAAAATGAGTTTAGTTGTAACACTCGCCTACAAGAAACAGCAACGTAGTTTTAACTTTTTTTAGGTAATTTATTTAACCATCTTATTTTTTTGTTAAAGGAATCTGAGTTGTTTTTCCCGGGAAAAACGTTTTGCAGTATTTTTTGTACTTTATTTTTATAATTTTTTTATACAAAAGGTTGCAAAAAAGCATCACATGATTTGCCATCAATCTCACTTAAGACCACCAAAAAAAAAAAAGAGACAAATAATGTTATGAGTAGGGACATTGATCCTCCCTTTAGTCAGCCAAACAATCCTCGCAAGGCATCTAAGATTAGATATAATACCAACTATGATTTCGACTAGTCTAAAATTAAAAATGAGCTGAAATGGAAAATGTATTCTCAAGATAGTGAGAAATGAGTGTGTCAGAAAGAGAAAGAAAAGATTTAACCAAATCGCAACCCATAAGTTCCTACCTTTTAAGAATCGATACCGAATGAAATGCTTATCAAAGATAGATTGATTTCAAATCTAAACGTAATTTAAGGGATTAGATTCTACACTGATATCTAATTCAAATACTGCAGAAAAATCAAATATTAAATTATTTCTATATTGAAAATATCTTTCAATGTAACTTATCAACAATTTCCATTCACACACACACTATTAAGCGCTACTTTTAAATTAGAGATCAAAAATAACACTGAATGGAATTAGATTCAAATCAAAAATCTAAACCAAATGTTTCATAAAAGAAATATCAATCATTTCTATATTTCTTTTAAATTGGAAATATCAAATATAGTAATTATTATATTTGGCATTTTATATTCAAACGTTTGCTTAAGTTTTCAACAATTTAAAACAATCAACAACACGTGCCATTTGAAATCAGAGTTGTTAATACTAATACTACAATTTAGTTTTGTTGCAATAAACAAGGTGATTAAGTAATTTTCGCGGCTTATGCTATAGCTCAGGAAAATCATAAGGTTTTTCACATGTTTATTAGGAAGTATATACAATTTTAATATATAGTTTAAATAGTTGATTTAATTCTATCGAGAATATTTCGTCGCATGTGAAAATCGTACGGGTTAACAAAATGACACATCACACAAAAAAATTCCACAAAACGAACATAGAATAAACAAATCAGCTAAAGAACATTGACTACTTTATAAACGAAACTGTTAATATTATTATAATACACACAAATGACATAAATACACTACGATTTTTACATGCCACGTTATAAACACAATGCAATTACAATCGAAATGAAGTGAAGCGATTCATCAAATCTACACACTCTATTTTATAATTATTAATCAGCGAAGTTTTTTTAAGCTCATTTCTAGTTTGAGCCTAGTCCACGAACCAACACCATTTTCAAATTGTACACTTACACTTACACAACCACACACATCGAATTGTTTTACACTAAGTAAGTTTTTTGTTGAATACCAATTAAAAGCATTTGCCCGCCAGGCGTCATTCAAAATCAAATAAACTAATTGTTACTAACTATGCCAACAACAAAGTCAAATTGCTTGTGTTCAGTATTATGTTTGTTTTATTTGCTTTAAAAATTATTATATTTGATGTCACATTGTTTGCCTTTAGTTTTTATATTTATTTAATTGTTGTAAGTTGGGCGTGTTGCAAACGGAATCATAAAAACACAACAGTTTTTTTGTGCATAAACAAATCTATAAATACTTAACTTACATACTTATATTAGACAACTTTTTCTATAGAAATTTTTGTATAAACTGTTTTTTTAGTCTAAAAACCAAAAAAGAACCACAAATCTACATATACATATATAAATATACAATACTGATATCTGAATTCTGAAAACATACTTTTGTGCAATACTAATTCGTAAAAAATACAATACATGTATTTATAAATAATATAATATATATATATATATATATATAATGGCATTACCATATGTTGATTGCGTTATAAAGAAAGAAATACATAAAAAATATTAAAGAATTTGCAAACGCATAACCAAGTTAGCTTAAAGATATCAACAAACAAAAGAATTGTATACAAAAGACCCAGAGTTAAAACTGTTTCAAATTGAAGGCTAAAATATCTGCAACATTTCTGTTGACTTTTCCTTTTCCAACTTAAACTATCGCAGTTGACAACAGTATAATATAATATTTATTACTTAATATATAATATACGATTCTCAATATAGCAAAACATTTTAATATGTAGACTTTATATAAAAACCAAATTAGCCGAAAGATAGTAGCTATTATTTTTAATTTCCAATTTATATACGAAATTTTGCTACATAAAAATGCATGTTTAATGGCACTTGAGCAAAAACAAAATACGATATTTTTTCTATATACTACAAAATAACAAAATGAAAGAACTAAAATTTAATAAAATTACAAGAAATAAGTACAAGTCACTTTGGACTTTTAAATGTATATTATACGATAGTCAAATCTATTAGCAAATTTTTGCTCGCGCTTTGTTTACAAATAAAAAACGAAAAAAAATGAAAAACTTTCTAATGAAATAAAATTCAAAGTCGATCGCGTGGCACTTTCATAAAGAAAATGAAATACAAAAGAAAGATAAAAACATTAATAGCAATTTTCTAGAATTTTTATATTATAATTAACAAAAATGGAACGACATATAACTGATCTATATATGTGTGACATATGTAATTCTATATACATATATATTTTTGAAACTGCATAAGCAAATTAGATGACTTGAAGCGTTCGTTCGTTTGTTTTAAATTAATTGTTAGCAAAATAATTAATTGTATTAAACATTAATATGGAATCTATCCAAATAACATAAATTTAAAATACAGCCTGCTCCTTGTAGTGTATAATGTTTTACGCAAATATTTTAAACAAATGCAAACAGACGTAGCTATTATTGTGCTTAACAGTGAAAGTAATTAAATGCTAGTCTTTAAAAAGACATTTAAGTATGTAAAGAAAAAGCGTTTGGTAACGATGTCTTATTCTGATGAATGATGATTACGATGACGATGATAATGTTTTTTAAATGTAGTGAAATTCAATATTTTATAGATTTTTATACTTTTATATAAATATATACTTTATACTTTAACTGTTAACAAAAACCTACATAAATTGCAAAACCAAAAAGAAAAAAAATAAAAAATGAATATTTAAATATGCTAAAAGTTGTATGAGAAAACTATTAAACGAAAATATTTTACATATACATACTAACAACAAAAAAGATAAAACCAATAACGACTCTTCAACAATTTAAGCAAACGCTCAATGTTTTTGCAAACACTGGAATCTTGTGTAGCGTGCTATAATTAAACTAAGCATTACTTGTTTGTTATTTAAGTATTTCAAACAACAAAAAAAAGGAAAAATCAAAGAAATGAAGAAAATGAAGAAGAATGAAACAATTAGTCAAAGACATTTGCGTTTATGAAATCAAATCATAGAGATGTAACGCCCCTTCGAAGACTACTCTATTTGTATTGTTTTTAGTTATAATTTTGTTATACAATTGTGAGTAGATAATTATGGACAGCAGTGTTTATTTTTGTTATATTCATTTGAGAAACATTTTATACGACGCTAAATGCGAGTTTTATACTTTGTACACATGTGAGTGTTTATTTGTTACATTTATACGACGACGCTAATGTTATATTTTGTATGCCGAATTCTTAAATATATTTTTATATGTTTTGTAGTCTGTAGTTTCCTGTAGCTTTAACTGATTGCGTTGATACACTTTTATACCTTGTTTTTCTACATATTTATATAAATATATAAATAAAATTAAATACATGAAAATATTTGATATATGCAATTTATACAAAGAGAAAACCTTTTGCTATTAATAAATGAACATCAGTATATTGTGTTTTATTTTTTGTTACGAAATTTATTGTAAATATATTATAAAAACATACTGAATACATCAAAAAAATTACTAAATACTTAAACGATACAAAAGACTCTGCAAAAAAGTATTGGAACTCGAACTTATTATTAAATATTTAATACGTTTACTAAAATTGGTCAATATGTGTTTTTGATACCAAATATGAACAAAACAAAAGATAACCAAACAAATATATGAAATTTACACGTAGTACAATTGATGAAATTTATAAAACGTAATATTTATGTATTTTTGAAGACAAACTTGAGAATTTGCTTCAAGTAATTGCTAATAAATGAATAAATTAGTAAATAAATAAATTCAAATGCAAAATTGCAATCCTGCTTAGTGCACTTATGCATTCCTGAGCCGAAATTAGTTACTTAACATTTCTACAATGCAAACATGGAAAATTTATAATTAATAACTAAAATTGTCATTAGAAATGAAAAGAAAAGTAAAAATATTAGCTAACATGGTTTGTTATTAAAAAATTAAATATTATTTTTTGAGTATTTTCATAGCACAATTTTTGTACAGTGTTTCGTTTGTAGTTAGACAAAAAAGTAAAAGTTATGGAAAATTATAAGGGAAAGTTGCATCTAAGGAGAATTGCAAACCAAACACAATGTTTTAAATAGACAATTTTTTAACTGAAGCCCTTGAATAAACCTTAAATTTTACGCTAATTGGAACTAGCTTCGAAAGAAAAAAATAACAATACAAGGTTATAAAATTTGGTACCTTTTAAAACTTATTCAAGTATTTTATAATACAAATCAAATCTGATTGAAAAGAGTAGCCTGTAAAGCGAGTGTCCGGCACTCGCTCTTCCATTTTAATTTAGTCCATCAATGTAACTAAAGTTGAGCGCCCTTACTAATGAATTCCTTTTAGCTAAATATTCAGAAAAAATCAAGCAAGAGCATATAATTTTTTAGCATTATACAATTTAAAAAAACAAACCAAAAGTATAAAAATATAAATAGAAGAACCTAAAGCAAAGTTGGCATATATGAAAACTATATAGTAAACCAATTAATTATATATACATATATAATATATATCTATATATATAATTATATATAAAACAATAGCATTATACGTATACATATAAAGCGTATGAAAAGTTAGCAAAATATTCCATATTTTATAGTCATTTTCAATAAACGTAATTTTTTAATTTTTACAAAATTAAAGTTGAAAAAATGAACAAAAAAAAAAAACAACAAAACAAAAAACAAAAAAATATTTGTAGTTTTCTAAATCCAAAAACCAAAACTAAAGTGAACTTTCGATTTCCAATCATGTTTTTCCTCCAAACGTTTGAAATGCGTTCTTCAATTCGATTCGACCAGTTTCGATTCGAGATACAGATACAGAGTTAAATGTTCAAGCCAGAAAACGAAATATATTCAAATAGGGGATGGTATTTGTAATACCAAAGTAATCTAAATAGAATCCCATGTTAGTTCTCATGCGGATAAACGATAAATAAAACAGAAAGCGTACTACGTTCATACCTATTAAAAAAAATTCCCAGTAAAGAACTCCCCCCAGAGACAAAAATCGTAAGTCGACACTAAAATATCAGCAGTACTACAATGCATTATTTAAAAAAAGTTAAGAAAACCAATAAAAAGAAATCAACAATGAATAATTAATGGAAATATGTAAAACCGTAACGAATGAAATATACATATACGATTATATACACGAAATATATTCCAATACCTTTTCTAAGGCGAAAATAATATGAAAAGATAAAAGTAAAAGACACAAACACACAAAAAGACACAGATTCAGACACAGAGGAAAACTTAAAATGCAGGTTATAGAACAACAAATGGAAAATAAAACATATATCTTCATTCAAATAAATAAAAATAACTTTTCTGGAATAATTAAAAAATATCTTTTTTTTTTTACAGTGTTAAACAGTTTTTCAATTATTTTCTTATATCATTCATTTGAATGTTTGACTTATGTGTGTTTGCACAAAAAGTCGATCCTTTTATTATTAAGTGTATAAACACTTACAAAGCCGAGTAATACCTAGTTAGTTGTAGATGAACGATTCTGGATGTGGAGGTCTGGCTTTATACACAACTCTAGGTACTATTTGATAAGTCGCAGTGGATTTACTGATGAAACTTTGTATTTTTGTAATACTTTTTTAATATCTGACAGGTTTTCATCTAAATTTATTTGTACATTTCTAGATCGGGGAGCATTGAGAGAGTTTCGCCAACCACCAGTGGTCCCAATTTAATATCGGCGCTGTCAAGCAGCGTGACAGCAGTCGCTGCTGGCGGCGGAGGCGGAGGAGGAAGCGGTGAGAACCCAACAGGCACAGTTGGTACCTGGAAACTGATCAAGGGAAAGGTGTCGCAAACAATTGAGGAGATAAAATCATCCAAGCATCATTCGCAGCCTGTTTCCGTAATTGTTGCTGAGCCCGTAGCCTTATCCGCCGTAGGTTGGACCAACGAGGCGGACTCAGACTCGGAGTGCATCACAATTAATACCCCCGTAAGTGAGGAATTTTCCTTGACTCTAGAACAAAAGCAGCAGCAGCAGCAGCACAACTCGGACTCTGATCCGGATACGGAACTCCTGCAACACGACAGCAGCAGTCTTGGCAGCGGCGACGTTGGCGCCACAGCTGCCATATCCATAGAACGTTCCCGGCTGCGTCGTGGCTTGGCACATATCAAATCCAAGGTGAAGGCCAAGCAACAGGCCGCCGCGATGAATAAGAAGGAGCTGAGCACCAGTCCTAGTGGCGCCTCAGCCCTACGCAGTAGTTTCCTGCGCCGACGCAACAATGCCGAGCCATCCACCAATATGGAGCCATCCACCAGCAGTCAGGCTGAGGCCAAGCAGGCCAAGGAGTCTGCATCAACTCCAGAGATTCCCGTTACCAGTGGCAAGGCAAAGCGCGGCATTGTCATGGCTCGCAAGGATGTGGAAATTGAATCTGGCGTCGAGGTACATGAAGACATGATACCGACTGGCAGTTCCGACGCCGCTGAAAGCCAATCCCAGCAGTTGGGTGCTTCCAAAGCGAAGGGCTCGAATGTCTCTAGGGTTCGCATAGCTCTCGACTTGCCCATTGAACGTCAAGTGTCCGACTCAGATCTGCCGACTTCTCCACTGCCTAACAGCAACAGCAACAGCCAAAAGTCGATATTCAGTGGCTCACGGCCCCATCTCTGGGCCAGTTTGAGCACCACGAGTTCTATCAACTGGCGGGCACGATCCGTGGCATCTCCTGTGATACTGGTGATCAGTTTGGTGGTGTTGTTAGTGATTCCTCTCCCAGATTTCCTTCGTGGCGTGCTGGCAACTGTTTTAGCTATCGTTGCCATCAATTGGTCCAGCTCCTTTTTCCATTATCTAATTGAAACCTATGTGCTGAGGACACATCCGGAGCGTACTCCATTTAGGATACCCAACTATTACAGCATGCCCATCTGTGAGATTCCCGCCGTTGAGGAGCACAAGACCATCAAGACCTACTCTGGCTGGCTGAACGAGATCAATAGCTATGATCCTGCCACCTTTTCCGTTACCATGACAAGATCGGTTTATGTGCGCCTCGATGGATCTGTATTAAAGCTATCTGGAACGAATGCCCGGATTCCCAAGCGACGCATGTGGAACGAGGTGCCCATCGATCGCACCAAGGTACTGTTTACGGATCATCGATCATATGACTTGCGGGACTGTCGCATTGAGCTCTTACCTGTGGGTTTGGCTAAAAAGCGGTGAGTAATTGTTACCATCTCCAAGTGAAAAATTCCTAATCGATCAACTTCTTATCCCTAAAGCTTCTTCAATCGCAAGTATCCAATTCAACTGATCATCAAGAACACGTATACGGGCTATTCAACACCACAGGAAACAATTTCCAGTCAAATGGATGTGCAGGCCAAGGAATCAAAGTTGCTTGGAGTAAGCAATGTAACGCCTCCTAACGGAAGCGAAGAGCTGGAGAAAACAATTGATTTTGGCGCTACAGTGTTGCAAGCTGATGTAGATACAATTTAATCGTATAAATATGACAATCTGTCATCTAATTTATATATATTTTTATAGCTGCAGCAGTTGCGCAACACTGTCAATCCGGATCTGGGACTTCAGGAAATCAGTATACCCTGTGGCGATGAGGTGCGTCTATTGCTATTCGCACGTTGCGATCGCGAGAAGGAGGATTGGTATCGTCGCTTCATAGCTGCCAGCAAGGGAATCGTCCATGAGCAGGAACTCCATGTGCCGATGATACGCTTTGTCGAGGACACGGATCTGCAGGCCGCAGCTGCGGCAAATGCTGTTAATTTGATACTGGGACAACCCAACAAGGTAATTGCCATTAAGGTATTCATCCTCATTAGCCTGATCTCATAAATTTCCCATTAGACACGCGTCAAGGAACCCGACGAAAAGAGCTTGACCTCTATGGCGTCCAATAACAATGATGATGGCGGTTCCAATACACCCGACACGCTATTCGATGACATACTTGAGGAGGATGATTCGCCGGACGCTGTTAAGGATGGATATGAGGGTCTTATCATGAATGCAGATGTGGCTAGAAATCCCCCGGATTATGTCAAATTTATGGCAGCTTATCAGGTAGTTGAAAACGCATAGGCTGTGATCATCACTCCATACCATCTTCAGTTGGTTTCTTTGAGTTCTTTTTATTTATTATTATTTTATTCTCTTAGCAAGCTTGCAATCAAAGCCAAATTCCCGTTTGCCGCAAAGTTCATCATGATCCTAAGCACTCAGGTCATCGTCGCAGAAAAGTATGTTTTATTTTGATTACTTTTCGGTTTAATTAATTTCAATGTAGACAATTGTGTGTGTAGATCTTTGACTAATGCTTCTTTGACCTTCTTAGGCTCGTCGTGCCAAACGTCAGGAGGATGAGCTGTGGAAGGGCATTGATCAGTCGCTATTTTTGGGTCCTTCGGGCAGCGTGGTCTGGGCTAATGTCATCTTGGGTCGTTGTCTATTCAGCTGGCTGCACGACACGGCGCTGCATGTGAAGATCCAGGATTTTATGCAGAAGAAACTCAATTCAATCAAGGTAAGTTTGAGATAGAAATAATTCATATTCAATTCACAATTCGATTTCGCCATTTGATTGACAGCTGCCCAGTTTTATGGAGGAGGTTGTCATTACCAACATCTATTTGGGGAAGTCGCCAATGCTGTTCCATCGGATGTCGCAGCCCATGCTGGATGAGCGTGGTGTCTGGTTGGATGCTGATGTTACCTATGAGGGACTCGCCCACATCACAGTGACCACCAAGCTGAATCTGTTGCGTGTTCGCAGCAAGCCCAAATCATCGCCCGTGCTCTCAGATACGTTACCAGGTCCGGAAACACCGCCGGACATGCGTAACATGCCCGATGAAATCAATCAGGAGACAAGCAACAATGCCATCTACGACAGCGATGCCGAAAGCTCCGGAGGATCTTCATCGGATGCAGAATCTCCACCGCCAGGCGTTTCCAGTGAGCCAACAGGACAAGCCGAGTATGTTATAAAAACTAATCATATCAATATAATTTCCAACTATTACAATTCCCTGTGTATTCTAGGTTCTTCCAAAACTCACCGGGCAATGCTCGACGCATTTTCAAGATTGTCGATCGCATTGCCACCTCCAATTTGTTCCAATATGCCACTGAGCTGCCCTATGTGCAACGTGCCATGGAGAACATGAATGCCAACTTAACGTTGCGTGTGGAACTCAAGGGCTTGGTGGCACGTGGCACCTTGAATATACCACCACCGCCGTCCGACCGTGTGTGGATGTGCTTCCGTGGGCCACCACGTCTCTGGATATCCACAAAGCCCCAGGTGGGCGATAAGTCGGTCGATTGGTCGATCGTGACGAATGTGATTGAGAGCAAGCTGTGCGAGGCGGTCAATAAGTATTTGGTCTATCCAAACATGGTGGATTTCTCCATACCATTCCTTGGCAAGCCAACCTATGAGGACGAACCCCCAGTTCCGGGACCGTTCAATTGAGAGACGTTTAGATATTTCGGCAACCAAAAAACTTAACACATATAATATGTAATTGTAATTCCAATTGAATTTAACACAAAGTGTGAATGGGAAATAACCCCCAGCAGCATAGCTTAGTTTGCGATCTCGCTCCAAGTGTTTTGAGTACTTATTAATAAGATCTACAACAAAACTAAAATTCCAAAAGAGACAAGTTCGAAGCGCTTTTTTCGCACCGATCTTCAATATCTTAGAACAGCCCACTTTGATTTTTTATATTGTAAACCCCCCACTAAACTGATTTTGTGTAACCAAATACATTCAAGGAACGTTTTTAAAATATTTACAGAAAGTATTCCAATCAGCATATTTCTGATAACTTCTAAATGTATATATATACAATTATATCTATCTATACAACTATATAACGTACATATATATTCCTATATAAATTCCAAGCTATTATATATTTATTTATTTTTGGTATGGTATCAATATTTGATTTATACACTATTAACTAACTATATTCTGGTATTATGAGACAATTATAAATGAATCGTAAACATTCGCCAAAGGAAGACAATTCCCTTAAAGGAACAACAACTCTTATATCATTTACAAGTCTGGACAAAAGATCAACAATATGGTTGCAAGACGTGACTATTATGACACGAAAGAACAAATATTTATAATAATAATAATAATAACCCTACTATAGCTGTAAAATGAGTATATTTTATGTAAAACAATAAATGGCTTTTAAAAATTGTCCATAAATAATTCTGCAAATGGGATTTATTTTTAAATTGTATTATTGGTTGACCTGAAAGTTAAAGTCTACAACTCGCCCTGATAACATCGTATTTTATTTTATTTATTATTCTTTTATTTTTCATTTACGTTCAGAAATGTACATTTTAAATTTGTTTCGTACTTTGTTTTTAAGGGATTTTTTTTTTGTTTACGTTTTTCTTGTTTTTTAGTTTGCTTCAAAAGTACATTAAGTAAACTACAGACATACGAGTACGTGTTTATAATATGCATTAATAATAGATATTTATATATAGATATATACGGTGTATGTAATTGTAAATCTGCATACACATATATAGAATTCAAAAATGTACAACATTAATTTTTAACAAAAAGGATAAACACGATTCTCGTTTCTGGATTCACGACGCGTCCTCTCTCAATACGTAGTTAAAAACTTGAATATAGTAATAGCAAACAACTAAAATTAGAACTTAATCATAGAAGACTTACGATCTAGTACACATAGTTCACACTTTCAATATTTCAAACTCTTTTATCTTTCTTAAGATACCGTTTATGCGAATGTCTTGACGTGTGTTTATGCCTCGTTATAACTTTATAGCTTATCTATAAATTTTCAATTGAATTTTTTTATCTGTTCTTGTGATGTTTTTGAGTGGTTTATCCATTTGCAAAAATTCTTAGCAAATACTTTTAAATGAAATGAGTAGGACTAAAAAAAGTGAATTAATCGTATATTGTTATGTATGTATGTGTATATACTATATAAGTATGCATGTATATAGTAGAATACTACTTAAGAACTAAAACTGCTATCAAAACAGGTTGGTTTTCTTCATTTCACAAATAAATATTCGTAGCAACTTTTCATTTACAACTTTTCGTACTCAAACTTTTCTTTGTTGTCTTTTCTGGCGGCAATTTTGAGCAACATTTTCTTGTATCCATGTGATTAAATATTTTCTGCGTTATTTCCATTATTCTGTTTATAAGAGTAGAGTATGTTAGAACTGTTCTAATATTGTGTTAAGTGTTGTGGGAGAAATGCAGTTTCCTTTTGAGCATATCTCAATGTTCGGTTGGGATCGGTAGTTAAGTTCTTCTTTTTTATTTTGGGGCTTCACTGTATCATTGTTTCGCTGTTTTGCCTGTTATAAATTACGTGTCCACTCGGTTACTACCTATAAAACTTGTGCCAGCAATTTACAGACGCATATCGTCATATTTGGCAAAGGCTTTGCACAGTGCAAATGCGAGTATAACAAGGATGAGATGAACAATGCCAGTCACAATGACGCCAATGATGAGTTCACGCTGTCGAATCAACCACTGAGTGAAGACCTCAAAGCAGCCCTAAAAGAAGAACATATTTTAATCATCACATATGTCTTTTAGGTAGGTTTCAATAGCTTACCTTCTTGTAGAAACTGTTGCTTTCGCTGGGATTGGTCGTGCAGTCCTCATCACGTGGTACAAACTTGGAAACATCCTTTAATATGCAACAGGCATCGGGTATGGTGCGATTGCCCTTTGTATCCTTCCACGCCTGCGACTCATCAAAGTCACGGTAATCATTGATGCCACAGCAGCCAAAGTTGCCCATCAGCTGGTTCCACATCAATGAAGTGGCATCCTGATTCTCGCCCAGCGTATAACTTGTGATTGTCGTCTGCAAGAATTTTTTACTCTCGTTGCGCACCTGTTCTTTATAAAAGGCGGCCAGACCACCGGCCACAATCTCAGCCACCAGCAGCAGTATCAAAAATGTGCCATACTGCAAAAAAAAAAACAAAAAGTCAGAAAATAAAACACAAAAGAATAGATGTTATAAATTGCGCATACGCCCCGTTTTGCAGTTGACCTAAATTCAAAGTAACATTTTACGTAGTCAAGTCGTGGGCCTTACATAAAAATCTATGCGTTTGACCCTGAGCCAAATGTGCAGCATGCGTTGGGCGACTGTGGTGAGTTTGTCCAACACACACACACACACACACCCACGCTCTCATATACATATAGTGCAGGCGCAAGCCATGCTGCCAATCTCAAACGCTGAAGGTCATTTTGAAATGCTGCTTGCATGTTTTATAAGCTCTTGTGGTGTTCATTCTCTCGTTTTGTTTTAATGCTGTTGCTGTTGTTGTTGTCGCGATGCTTTTGGCCTGATAAAGTTCCATGTTGTCAGCGCTGCCTGTTACGCCTGGCAGCATTTCATTCTCCCTCTCCTTCTACCATTGAGTGGGCTGCCCAACTTAACTGCCGGCTGGCTAATGAATCTGTCAGATACACGCAATTGTGTGTGTGGTCTTGCAAAAGTATAATGGATTTACCATGCAGCCAAAATGACAATGAATTGCTTCCTGATCAGCTCAAAAATTCGGAAATGGACCAAGCCTTTTAGTCGTATAATATACGCTCATACAGAAAATAAAGTCATATACAAAATAAAGTTACTTTTATCTTAACAGCGGAAGAATGATAATAAGGTAGGGGATTTGAAAGCTTCTTAAGCTAAATAAATAATAAGAAAAACTAATTTTGACTAAGTTTAATTTTAGAAACTCAATTTGAATTGAATTTCTGCAATTCCTAATAAACTAAAAATATACTGGTTAAGATATATATATTTTAATTATCTTCATTTTGTTGTAAAAAAAATTATGAGTTAAATAAATATAGACGCTGAAAATTTTCAGATAATGGTAAATATTTTTGATTCTTTTTAGCTACTTATAAGTAGAGTCTCTAGTTATCGACAGTTTGAAAAATATCACTTATATATATTTCATATTTTTAAATTTGACTAGGTCTTTAAACATATTTCCCTGCTCACAATAATAAATATATATTTCATAATAATCTATTTGCAGCAGTAGCCCATCATTGAATACTTTAATGTATGTCAATTTGAAAGTATTTACTTTTAAGTATGCCAACTCGCAACTTGTATAAATAGCCAATGCTAACAAACTATGGCAATGCTAAGTGTTGGGACCTTGAGTATTAGCAAAGTGCCCTTGCTTTATTTACTGCAAATTGTGCTCAAATTGTGCATGCAGATTTTGACCGAATTCCGCCCCCGAAGGGCAAATTCAATAGTTGACCAGTTGTCAACCAGAGACAACTGACAAATGTTTAGCTTGATATCAGAGCTTGCACCTGTTTGGCGTTACAATCAACTTGACCAAGCCCAGACTTATTAAATCTATTTGCGAGCATCGAGCGTATTTAACGATAAGCTGTTTATTAATTGCAACAGCTCGTAGTTTAATCATAGAAATTTCTTTTAGGGTTGGGCCCTGTTGACCGTCTCATAAACAGACTCGCACCTTGAAATATTTGCTGCAGGTGAAATTATAATTCAAAGCACAAACAGAAGATCAAGTACAGGCCAGGCCGAAAGTGAAGGGCTCGTCACACACATACGAGACCCTCACGACACTTGATAAAGTGTTGAAACACGTTTCAGTTCATGGAAATGCCAGATGAAAAATTATCATAAAAAGGCCCAAAAAGTGTACCCACAGCGCAACTTTCACTTTGGTCGACAGTTTTTCCACCCAAAAGTCAAAGTCAAATAAAAAATCCAAAAAGTATTTAACAAATTCGTAAATACGCAAACAATTGACAACAACAATAGAGTAACGTCTCCCGCGGCGTCATTGAAAGTTGCAATTACATTTTGGATGATGCAACCTTCGTAATTGTTATTGGACAACAGTCGATGAGTATCTTCAGTGTATGTTTGTAGCTGTAAGTTTACCATAATTGTATCTTGCACTTACCGTTGAAAGCAGACAGCGAGATTCACGCATGGCGCCCAAGTAGCCCAAGAGACTCATAAAGAACATGACGGCTCCAATGACGAGAAGGGCGTAGGCCAGTTGCTCTATGACCTGAGGCTGTGTAAAGTGCTAAAAAAAAGTGTCATATAAAACTTGTCAGAGATCTGAGAATTGATGGGGAATTTATCGTATCTACGTTTTATTTTTACATATTGTATGTAAATGCATAAGAAGCCAGTCTACACGGCGTATGCGTAATTAACCTTTGAACTGACAAAACTTTCGCAACAGTTGTAATTAAGTTATGGAATTTCTGAATTGACACAATCACAAATTTGACAAGCAATGTGATATTTAAGTACGATTGTGCGAGTACGAGTTTTAAATTTGTGCGTGGGCTTTTTAAAAAGAAAAGGAAATTAAATTGGAAGCATCTGAAAGTTTGCTCTTGCTTAAAGCAGAGTGAGTGTGGCATGTACATTGTACAAGTTCATTGACCAAAACCTTGCCACCTACACATTGCATGAAAGTTGAAAAAGTTTTGTCAATTAGGCTATGAATGTACCCTGCAATTATTCGCAGTGCAGCAAGGACATGCACTTGTCGTGTTGCATATGTTTTTCAAAACGATTTTCACTATGGCCAAGAGAACTCAACTAATGACTAGGACAGTCAAATAGTCAGACAGATGGACAGTCGGACCACTGTGTCAAAGTACGTTAAATTTGTAGTTGTCATATGACATGCAAACTTTCCTATGGAATTTGCCATAATAATTTGTTTGGCTTTCAGTCGTGGAATACCTGCATATTTTTATCAGGAATGACTGTAAATGAATTAGAATTTTGATGAAAAATTATGGGAATGCAATTTCCAATTGGATCAACAAGTAAGGTGACCTCACTCTCCAGCTACTTTTAGATATTTTTTATTCTTAATCAGTTTTAGAATGAAAAAATCGAAATGCATTCGGAATGCATGTATTTATTAATAGTTATACATTTATCTTTTTATTTCCACAGTATAACACATGTTTATTCTATCATTATAGTTGTTTTTTTAATAATGATATATTGGTGGGCACTTTAATTACCAACTCCCATTTTCCATGGGGCAATGTCAACAATTACTGTGCACACTTGCACGTAATGCTATTCGGGGGATACTATATAACAAGTGAGGGATATTATAGTATAGTTAGGGTGGTTTTTTGCCTATAACATTTAGTGCATTTCAATGTTTTGATTGGATGTTTGTAGATATTTCGGGTCACTTTTCTTGTTCTAGTTTTGGGGTTAGTTTCCCCACTTTCACCAGGAAGAGGCGGGGCGAGGGGCATTCGATATGGGCACTTACCTCAATGCGCTCGCTCTCAACCAGCTTGAGCAGAGCAATCAGCGAGTGCTTGTCCACGGCGAGCCATAGTCCAACTCCAAATATAATTGTGCCTAGCACCTGCAACATACAAAATATGAAAAAAAATGAAAGAAAAAGAAAAAAGAAGACAGAAGGTAAACCTTCGAGTTAGTTTGGCATGCAAAACCAAAGGAAAATATGATTATGTTAATGTTGCTTACGCCTCATGTTGATTGCATTTGATGTTGATGATTATGATGATAAGCATGACAACAACAACAACAACAACAGCAACTGCAACAACGACAACAAAGTCAATGAACCGTCGACATAAATGGAGAAAAACTGCGCATGCGCAGAGATTTGCTTTATTGACTGCAGCCGCAATGAGGCGAGCTGAGCCCGAGAGCCGGAGAGCCGGAGAGCCGGAGAGCCGCACCTTTCCGCAGCATACGAGCTTAATTCACAAATTGTAATGCAATTTAACAAACTCGAAAAGCATAAATATATCAAATAGAAAAACAAAAAAAAAAACTTTTAACACTGCATTTCCCTGGCAAATGTCTATTAAATTTTTCAAATATTTTTAAAGCTTTTATGTTGTCGTTGTTGCATTTGTGAAAATATCAAAGTTAAATACCGAATTGGATAAGTATAAATCAAACGAAAAAATTACTTTAAAAACTGCTCATAAATTTGCATTTTTTATAGGAAAATGTGTATTCAATTTAAAAATCTTTTTGAAGCTCTCATGTTGTCGTTGTTGCATTTGTGAATATTTACAAAAAATGGCAATGCTAAAATAACAATTGATAACGAATAAATTAAATTGAAAAAAATACTTTTAAAGCTGCTTTTGAAATTGCATTTTCTCTATTAAATGTCTAAAAAATATATCAATTCTTTTGAAGCTATCCTATAGTTTTTGGCACTTTTAAAAATAACTTAAAATTAATCTTTAATTTAATAAGCAAATAAATATTTGTATTGGCGAATACTTACAAAAAATATAAAATTTAATATGCAAAGCAAATACTTTGCACACCAGACGCCACAGTCAAACACCATTTTCGTTGTTTTGGAAATTTTGCGGCTGTTTTTAAAGATCTCAAGCTGCAATTAGAAAAAAAGAATTGACAAAGAAATGCCATTTAGTTAAACATATTTAACACATAGACAAGTACATGTACAAATATAAATACGAAAGAATTCCTAATTTAATTAAAAGTGACTCTTCATTATTTCAGAGTGCCACAAATTGTAGAGCAGAAGAAAGTGTCACGAAATGCTCAAATGCGCAGAAGAACAAACAAGACAAAAATAGTGAGAGAGAGCGAGAGAGGGAGAGAAATGCTGTCTTTACACACATATGTGACTACTTCATTTGCTACATATTAACTAAAAACGTGGTACGTGTCCGTGCCTAATAAATTAACATGTGAAGCAAGCGTAAAAAATTAGTGGCTGCGTTAAACAGGAAACCCAAAAATTTAATTGACAAGGCGACATTTTAATGCCCTCACTATACGTGTAAGTAACATAAGCTAACGTATTACTGAGATTTACATATACTTTGATAAAAGTTTGCGTTAATTTCCTTTACAAGTAAGAATTCTAAATGAGGATTTGTAAGGGATTTTTTAAGCTTTTATTAATCTCGAAATTACTGAACTTTAAAACAGCTTTTACACATATTTATATTTTTAATAAATGACATGCATCATGACATAGTCATTATACCATTTCTTGGGGCTTATAGTAATTGGTCGCTGAAGTTCTAGCACTTTAGTTTCATACACTTTATCGAAGTTTAAAGCTCTTGCTGCGACACATTAAATGAACTTTCTCATTAAGCGCAACAACTACATAAAGCGGTTCTGGTTTCACTCATTCCCGCTATCTCTTTCTTTGTCTCTCTCTTTCTCTCTCGCTCTCTCTCTCTCTCTCTCTCTCTCTTGTTTTAATTTCCATTTGATATTCACTCATTGTGTACCTTATTCTGTAAAATGTAGAGCATGGAAGTTGCTTACAAATGATTAAAATAATCGTGCTGAAAATGTATGGTGTTATAAATAAGTTTGGGTTCGAACTTAAGAAAAAAGTTGGCATGTTAATATTATCATTGTCATGATGTACTTCTTTTAAGCATGTTTTGGTTCTGAACGCAATGTGTCCTACTGTGTTTATGCCATGAAAATTACGATTACAATGACACTGGGTTATCACAAGATCTCATTAAAGCAGAATTGAAAAATATGTTAAATAAGCTTGTGTCAGAATTTTACCTAGAATCAGTAAATTCATAATTTTTTTAATTTAAATTAATGATATAATGAAATCAACGCTTTTCGCGATATGGACATGACATAAACTTCGCGTTTGTGTGATGTATACGCACACAAAAAACTCAAACAATGTCACGAGCTATAGATGTTGGAAAAGTAGAACAGCTGGCAACTTGGCAGAGGCTGATGTTGCTATTGTTGTTGCTGTTTCAGTTGTTGGCAACAACTCGCGAGTGGCAAATATTTTCCAGGCCAACTTTTAGCTGGCTAAAAGCAAGACATCTCCTTGTTGTTGCCTGCTCCACTCTCTCAGTGCTTGATAATGTTACGAGTACTCGTACTTTGGCCAAATGTATACACACATACACACACCCATTCATACATACATATGTAATCCCAGTCAAAAGCAAATGCAGGCACTTGAATGCAAAATACTTAAAGCTTTACGCCACACAAATACCAAGCCACATGCCGCATGCCACAATGTTGGCCCATAATCCAAAGGCAGTCGCCCGCACAGTTTAAGCAATTTTCTGCCTTTGGAAAATAGAAAATGAAAGCCAAAACAGCAAAATTTTAATTGCTTTTTGCATTGTTCTTGTTCTATTCTGAGGCTTAGTGATAAGCTTGGCTGACGTTCAAGCTTCAAACTTGTCTCCATTTGCTGTTAGTTGATGTTAATAATTTATCAATTTGCGTAATTTGCTTGGGCTGACTTTATTTTTGTTTGATGTTTGACATTGAAATTTAAATAAAAATAGCTAAAGAACATTTAAGATTTCAAAAAAGTTTAAATGTTCCTTTAGAAGGATATTTTAATTAATTTCAGAAGAATTATGTGTATGTCTGCTTTTATCATAGAGTTAATTATTTTACCGCATAACTAAGCTTTCAAAAACCCTCAAAGGGCCGCCGACCATTAAGCTGCTCACATTTGCTGTATGAAAAGCAAAACTATCATAATCACACACACACACACACTCATACACAGATACACAAACAGATACTGCCATATAGAATCATTTTCTAATTAGCTTTCGAGTGGCTCTTGGAAAATATTAGCACATTTCCCTCGCTGCACATAATCAACAAGAGCCAGGAAAACAGTGCATCAGCAAAACTCAAACTCAAACTCAAACATCAACTTTAGCTCTATATGTACTCATATAAAATATAGTTTCGTATGTGATAGATAGTTATGTATCTGCGTGGCAACTCAAATATCAAATGGTACACAGTTTTAATTGGGGTCTCCGCAGGGTAATTAAGGCAAATTTGTGCACATTTTGAGACCAGTTAGTTGATAACTGACTAACTGCAAACCCAGAGATACACGATACAAGATACATATTTCTCTTAATTTCAAACTCATATACAGTGGCAATAACTGTGACTGCGAGTTCGATTCAATCGCTTTGTATATAATTAAATATACAGTACAATAATAAAATAAACCCGATTGCGAATTGATGGCATGTGTTGAGGCTCGACTCGACTCGACATTTGTTTATTATTACTTTGCGAAATTGAATGCTTTTTTTTCATTTTCAACCATAGAAAGTTACTGTCGTTGTCCGTACAATGCAAATTTTTGACGGATCCGGCGAGTGATTAAAATTTCTATGACAATGATGCGGCAAAAGGAAATGCGAGCGTTGTTGAGATTGAGATTGAGACTAAAACCAAAGACTTCAGACTTCAAAGACGTTGAATTTCAGAGCTAATTTAGTTGCTGCTTTTTGTTGCACGTCGAAAATGGGTTAAAGAAAGTCGTAACTTGTATTAATTAAAAGGCAAAAGTTGAAAGGCAAGCACATTGGCAAAAAGGTTTACTGCAACTTGTTCGTAACTTCTCTTCGACTGTCAGCCAAGTTTGTAGTTGACTTTGCTCTTGGCCATAAAATCGTGTACAAGTTTTTCCCTTTGACAATTGCCATAAATGATTTCTTTTAGTTGGTTTCGTTTTATTTTTCTCCTTAGTTAGGTCCCCAACCACCAAAAACCACACATGAGAGCCTCAGCGACCCAGTGACAACCACTGAGGAACTTAGAGACCTCATCGCACTTGTCACGTTCGTTTTGCTTGCCAAGAATTTAGAAATTGTATTTATTGCCAATGCTTTCTATTTTCGAAAACTTCAATTCGGTCTGTGTGTGGTTTGTGTGGTGCAAGTTGTGGTTAAGAGTATCTGATGAAAACTAGTAAATGGTAATAATAATAAAATATCATGCTCGAAACTAAAAGTGCTTACTCGACGTCTTGGTCTTCGTCTTCGACTTGGTCTTCATCTTCTTCATTTTCTTGGTCTTCTTCTCTTGTGTAGCGTGAGAAAGACACTCAGAGATGATTCTGTTTCATTTCTCTTTGGTAGTAAGTGGCAAACTGACTGGTAATTAAATGATTTAGTTGGTAATGAGCCATAATTGGGTCAACAGGGTTTGTGGCATTCCCACACACAGTGCTAGTAATTACTCTGTAAGATTTGCAGTTAAATGCAGGTGGGTGGCAGGTAATCTACATATGAATTGGCCATTAAAAGAGGAGAGATTTCCGTGGAGTACCTTAGAGGGATAGGAAAGTTGAGTGAAAGAAAGAACATACAAACAGAATGAAGAATATATTATGTAATTTCCCAAGAGAAAAGATTTACTAAAGGTAAACAGATACAGAACTTCAGCCTGAGATACATTTCCATCTAACTGAAAGTTAATCAGATACAGAACTTTAACCTCAGCTACATTTCAATCTATAATAACAAACTGAAACGTGATGCTGCATAATATTCTGCAACAATTTGATCATATTGTTTAATAAAAGATATGAGAAAGCAAATTACGCAAATCTTTTCCAGGTATCAGCTTAATCTGCCTCATGTTTCATAAAATGCATAAAAATATCTGTCATTTAATCGACAACCTTTTATGCGTCTTTCAAAATATTTGTTTTGAATGAATGCTAAAGTTCAAACCTTTTGTCTCAGCCGCTGTTGCTATTGCAAGATTCCTTAATTAAATACAGCTTTAAAGTCGAACCCGAAATTATCAAACTGGTATTAAACTCATTTAATTCAGGCTAACATTTTTGTTGTTACCTTTGTAATTTGTCCCAATCCCAGTTGTCACCACGAGCCAAACAAAATCACAAATTTATTTATACATTTTTGGCTTAATTAATGCAAATACAAAACTCGTTGCAGAAAAGAGGCGCAATGAAGCTAAAACAAAGTTTGTTCAGGGTTCGTTAACTGATTTGCATAAGAACACATTTTTCGGCTGCACAATTTCATTAAAATAATTTACATATTAAGAGCCCGAAAGGATGACACTGAAAGCCGTACAATTAGCTTTAAAGTCTGGCCAAAAAGCCAGAAAGATTGTAAGCATTGAAATGTTTAATTTACTTATTATTTCTCGCATGTCATTCAACTTCTCTGGAGTTGACAAATTGTAGTCTACACTCCGTAGTTTGTTTGTTATTTGTAGTTGTTGTCTGTGCGCTTATACAACATTTGGAGCTGCGTTAATTGACATAATTGGATGGAGTCGGAGCTTTAGGCTACGGCACGAGTCTGCATCTAAGGTCTGTACACCTCAAGGGGCGCTTTTGTTTGGCTTTTTAGGTCAATGGTCGACGCTCCGCCAAATGTTTGCCGTTTGTCACGAAAATCTGTGCGCTATTTGAAGGCAGGCCAATTTAACACCTGACACTGACAACGCACACAACACACCACACTTTATACGTAGCTCGAGTCCGAGTCTGACTTGGAGTCAGAGTTGGAGTCGGAGTCGGAGCTGTGCTCTGGACCGTGTCTTGTGCCATGTTCCAAAAAGCGCAGACACCAACGCCCCGACTATGTTACGAGAGCAGTCAGACAGACTAGACGGACAGACAGACAGACAGATAGACAACTGGACAGACTGAACGGGTGGTCAGGCGGCTTGCCAACTAGTTAGCCAGTCCAAGACACATGTCAAGTTATTAAGCAACTCTGTGCGTTATTTTTGGCGACTTGTTTTATGATTTGTATGCAATAAAATTCATTAAGTCGCTCTTGATATCACAAAATATTTAATACTTTTATTTAAACACCAAAAAATTGTTGTTAATTAACCTATTTTCAGCTTTTCTCAATAAAATTTTACTATAGCAAAACTTGTTTTATTATTAATTCGTTTTTTCGGCGTATACTATCAAAGTATTGTATCATTTTAAATAAAATTTAAAATTTAATATTAGTATATAGTAATTTTTTATTTAATGCAACACTCAGCTGCTGAAAATGTCTGTACTTTAAAATCTTATTCCTCAACTGCATAGTATACTAACATTTTTCACATAAATAAATACATATATTTCAATAGCTGTCATAGCTATCACATAGTAAACATAAAAAAAGATTGTAAATAATATTTACTTCAGTGCACCACTCACATTTGCCTTTAATGAACCTCGTAATAAAGTTTTAAAAATACTTAAAATGTTTATTGAGCTGCCTGCTGGCTCATCAAAAATTGGCTTGGGCTATTCAATTGGTCAAGAACGCCCAATGACCCAATTTGGTTGTAAATTGTACAGATAATATCAAAATCTGCTCGCCATTCATTTATAGCACGAAACGAAAGTTGTATGAAATATTGAATATGTACAAATTTATTTGAATATGCTCGTACTCAGATTGAGTGCTCAAATCAATTAGTTTTTCTCAATTTCTCTCTTGGTTTTACAACTCTTTTTTTTTTTTTGTTGTTGACCGAAAAGTGAAACTCTCAGAACTTGACCAGAATTTCGGGCTGTGTTTGGTTTATTATTGCTCATTGCTCCAGTTATGTCGTATCTTATTGATGTTGTTGTAGTTGCTGTTGCTATTCTCGTTGTTGTTGTCAAACGAGTAATGTGAACTGTCTGTCATAAGCAATGAAAACGGTTGACATACTTACATTTATTTTACTTATTATGATACGACTGTTAATGTCAGTCTATCGTTCAGTTCATGACTGCTTTTGTTGTTCTGCCTCATTTTTCACTTTTCATCAGTGAAAATGAGCCCATTCACATACTTTAGAATATAATAACAACTCTACTTATGACATTGTGTGTGCAAAAAAAAGTGAGAAAAATGTAAGTAGATGGATATAAAACAACCTTTAAGCAATTCTGAAGAAATTCTTTAACTTTAAATCGTAATTGTATTTGGTAATTACAGTCATAACTTTCGTTTAATGAATACATTAGCTTGTTAGACAACATTTTGTTTCAAATGTAAATTAAGCTAAAATATTAAAAATAATTAAGGGAATTTCTCCAATGTCTTATCCAAATTGTATAAAAAACCAATAACGTTTGTTTATGAAATATTTTGACTTGTTAAGCGGCATTTTTTTTATTCTAATCCTTAGGTAATATTTAAAAAAATGATTTGTTTTATTTTATTTAAGAACATTATAAACTTATTTTTAAATTTGATTTATTTATGCAAATGAAACCAGTTGTGTTAATTTCTGTTGGATCAAAGAGAAAGAGAAACACAGGCAATAAAGCGATGCAATGATCAGACTGTCAATTAAGGCAAGTCAACTAGCAATTGTCTGCGCTTTGACGAGTTTTCATATATACAAATTACGCATACGCCGCGTAAGCGACAATTTTCATAAAAAACAACCAAAAACAGAGCGGAGTATTTGTAATAAAGCAACAACAACAACACTATAGCTATAGCTACGCCTGCTGTCACTTCAATTCATAACAGATGCAAATAAATTTCTATTAAAGCCTCCTTACGCTCCTTCCTCGCACAGGGGCGTTAGACACAGATGCGCTCTCTTGATTGGATTTTAGAGACCAGCGGGTCTCTCTAAAGCCCTCATGGCGCAAAGGTGCCCACACGACGACGAGCTTTTTAGATAATTTACATTTTGAGTCATGGGACAACAACAACAACCACAACTACAACTACAACAATAGCTGCAAACACAGCCTAAGCGAGAAGCTCAAAATGTGTCATAAAAATATTCACACATTAATTTCTAAACACATTTTATTCAATTTCTGGACTGCAACTAAATTAAATAAGTCTCGCAGCAGCAGCTTATGTATCTGACAGATACAGATACAGAGCAGACTGACAGTCTGTCAGTCGCTTAGCTACTGCAGTTGCAGTTGCAACTGGATAGGCCTCTGGCTGCTGTTGCTGCTGTTGGTTTTATAATTTTCGCTTATTATTTAACTTTCTTTCGGTCTTTTTAGAGTTTGTTTTGTTATTGTTGTTGTTGGGTTGAGGTGCCCACGGGGCGGGTTCAATGCGCTTAACTTTTTTGCGGCTTTAGTTTGCAAGTTTGCGACTTTGTGGCTTGTTTGCTGATGGCTTTTCCTTTTTCCATAAACTTTCACATTCACAATAATGCAACCTTTGGCACTTCCTTTTCGGCGACACACAAAACGATGTACGAATACTCGCATGTGGCCATTATCACAATTTGCAATCTGTATGCAATTGCGTGTATCTTTAGCCATTCAAGAATCCGATTCGATTTCGTTGCCAATTACGCTGTTGGCTAACCTGGACCCTCGCCTGGGAAATGCAATCGGGGGAAGAAAGAAAAAAAAAACACTGTTGAAATGCAACTAACTGCAAGTTATGCGTTCAACCAAATGAATCTACACAACGCACCAAATCAGCAACAGAGTTGCATGAATGAAGTTGCCACGCGTTGTTGCTGCTTTTGCTGTGGCTGTTGCTGTTACAGTTGCAAGACTATGAAATATTGCCCGGGCGTTGGCACACACTCTTTATGTGTGTGTGTGTGTGTGTGTGTGTGTTTGTGTAGTGAGTGTAAATTTAAATGTGTGTAAATTTATGTGGGAGTTTTCATTTTTTTTGGCTTGTCAGCTGCGCTTGGAAAATAGCGTGGAAACTTATCTAATAACTAAAAGTTGGTAGTTTCCTGTAAAACTCCGCGGGACAGGAATGAGAATGCCCTTAAGTGCTAGATCTAGTTTTTTTTTATAAAGATAATGCGAGTACGCCTAAAGGTTGTGAGAGAGTTGAGTTGGGAAGTGTTTCCCTTTAGAATCTTGTATAATTTAACAGAAGTCTAGCAATCAGTTGAGATAGCGTTATATCATAACTCAAGTCAGCTGGCTGTTTAACTGCACCTGTAAGACAACTTTTTGCTGGCACTGTCGCCCCATTGCATCAGCGTGCAAATATGCAGCTGGAAAACAGGCAAAAAACTGAACGAAACCAACTGAAAGCATTGGAAAACTTGGCTAAGTCGCAGATCTTGGGCCACACATGCGCAGTAGCAGCAACAGCAGCAATAAATAAAACAACAACAACATTTGTAATGGCCAGAAAAAACAATTGGGTTTTAAATGTTAAACAATGTGGCCGGTTTCGGGTTTTTGGGTGTTAATCGCTTTCTTGGATTGCCTCAAGCAAAAACCTCAGGCGCGTCACCGCCTCTCTGCGTCTTTTCCCCTCAGTCTCTATTTGTGCCAGCGAATAAACAACAAAATACAACAAATTAATATGCATTGTTGCAGTCGTATTTGTTGCGCTGCATATTTGGACTTTCACTTTTTTGTTTTCATTTTCAAAATCATAAGAAAATTTATGCCCATGCTCGAATAGTATTTCATTATTGCGCATACGCCTTGAAATGAGCTCAATCCGAGTTGCTCTTCAAATTGATTTCAATTACAAATGATGTGTTTATCGCTCAACAAACATATTATAAATATAAATATATTTCTTTCATATTGACATTTCCAAATTCGGTGGTGGAACGATTAGAGCTCGTTCATTATGGTTGTTTCTTGCCCCTTTCCTCACTGTTAATTACTCTTTCTTTTACTTTACACTTTCGCCCATGTTTGAGTTTGAGTTTTAAGCGCTCAATTAACACAACAAGTGGATTTGGGGGAGAGGGTTGTAGCCACAATAATAACCATAACAACAGTAAAAATCAAAGTTACGCACTTTCGATTGCGCAATCGAACAACATCCAATTTTTAAAGTCACTTTCAGCGTGTTGGGAATTTTCATGGCATGCGAAAGCAAATATTTTTACAATACGTTTCCTGAATATGGGCTTTTCTTTAATTTATAAATAGTTGTGCCCGATTCATTAATCAACTAAAGTTGGCAGGTAAAAACGAGATGGAAGCATCAGTACGTGCACCTGTCAATCTTATGAAATGGGCCAAAGAAATGTTGAGCTTGAGTTTGTGAAACATTGCCCTAGGGCACATTAATATGCCGAAGCCAACATATGATAATCTCTTAAAACGTAAACTAGTTTCCCGATTAGTTTCTTCCCCTGTAGGCCGAAAGTAAAAGAAAAGCCCTGATAAGCTATCAAGTTTGTCGCTACCAGCTAACGATATAAAGTAAGATTCTAATAAATGTAGCCATTTTCTTGAAAGAATTACCTAATTATATTGTAACTATTATAAGATTGAGCTCTTTTAGTTTAAGATTTAAAGTACGATTCTTATAATTGTAACAATTTATCTGCTCTTGAATTTTGGCAGTTCTCATCAGATCGGTTTATTATTTATGATAACTAAATTTGCATATCTTTTTCATCTACTCTTCCCTTTTGCTTGCAGTGTAAAATGTATCGGTGAAAACTCTACAATTAATTGACTTAATTCAATGGCAATACTCTGTCAAATGATACGTTTAACTGGCCAGTCGGGGATTTAGACACAGCCAATCAAATCGTATTGAACATGTCCCTCCACAGCTGCCACAAAAGCCACAATGATACCTTAGCCTGACAGACTTGAAACTGGCGATTGGGCCAAAACTATGTGGACAGCTGAACTGAGCCCCAAGGCATATGAACGGCTGCACAATTGCAGAAAATGGAGAGCTAAAGTCTGCATTCGATTTCCGCAGTAATGGAAATGGAAATGGAGCCAACAAATGGGCAAACAGATCTAATGTAACTCTAATGAAATGTTGTCAATGTTGTGGCTGATGTGTTGGCAATTAACAAAGGGAAGTTAGGTAACTGTGAGAATCCACACACGCACACACGCACATAAACCTGAGTATGTCTTCCCTCTTTCTTTTAATTACTGACCAGTGCAGTGAACCTGGGGCCAAAGTCAATCGGCGGTTGTAATTTGAGAAAGAGACACGTGAAACTTTATATGACTGTGAGAAATTGTAGTGGGCGTAATGGATGATGATCAAGAAGGTGGAAAAGGGCGAAGGAAAGTCGCAACCAAAGAGTTGGATAAGTTCGAATTACCATAAAATATGCAATGCGATGCGATGCAAGCGCAACACGCAAGTGACCGTAACCTGATGGCGTTGTAGACTCCAGATACAATTTATAGATACATTCGTAATGCAGCCCATCGAGAGAGACTCGTTTACCTTGGGACGGAATATATTATAAACACATATATAAACATACTCGTATTTATGTGCTGTATTTCTGTTTTTTATTAATGCCCCGACGCGGTCACTTTTTGTGTAGCCTTTCAATTTGGAACTTTGAGCCGCGGTCAAGTTTAGGTTTCGGGCCCACAAAAGTTGCAAATCCAACAAAGAAGTTTATCAAATTACGTTTATATCTTTTCAAGTGGGTCAAGTGCCAGTCGCCAGTTGCCAATCTCACGTCGCCAACTTAGCTGCCTCCACAATGCTTTTTGGCCAATTTGCGACTTTTTTTTTTTGGCGACCACAAGCTTGTTTTGAAGAGGCTTGTGTCATATACCACTTCACGGTTGCGGGCGCATCACGAGTTTCCCATCGCCCATCGTCCAATGCCCATTGACCATCGTCAAGGGAGGGCTCGTTGCGACTTCCTTTCATTTTGATCTGGTTTCAGGCTTTTTTACGTTTCTATACTAATTGAATTATGTTGCACACTCTGTGCATGGGCTTCATGCTTGATGCGTTCTTTCCATTTCCTTGCAACATTTTGCTTTAAGTGTTGCCATTGCAGACGGATATTTTGCAACTCAAATACTGGTCTAATATTTCTATACTTATGACGATTGCTTATAGACGTAGATTGCAGTCTTGATGACCAATTTGTGCAGGTGCATTTAGTTACCTAAATAATTCTGTTATAGAGTCATATTTAGATTAATAGTTAAAAGGGATTTCGATTTTAATTAATTTATTGTAAATAATTAGCATAAACAGTTTTGTTTAAATTTAGTATGTAAATATATTCATGTACTTGGCAACGGTGTTAATTTAATACTTAATTGTCTTGTTGAAAATGAAGCTTGTTTTTATTGTAACTATTTTATATAGAGTATTTTAAGCTTCGAAATCCTTGATTTTCAGAGTACTGCAAGGAAATTATTTTAGTTTAAAGATAAGTTAGTTTTTTACTAAGTATTATCAATACTGAAAGCTAATTTGAAGTAACTTTTATGGCACGTAAAATATTATTATTCGTCTTTTAATTTTTATCTCGCCTTATAGATAAAAAAGAAAAGTGAATTGCAAGTGGGGCAAAAAAGATTCTGCAAATCTAGCAAATAAGGCAGCACGAATGTTTTATTCAAACAGAAATAAGAATAAAAAAAAATTACAAAGCAAAAAAAAATACAGAATATTTCGATTCTCACTTTTTACCCCGTCAATAAACAATTTAGCTTGCTTTAATGGTTTTCCTGTTTGCAAGCAGCTTTTATGATAAACTTGTTCGCCAACCACGAACTAGGTGCACTGAGGGGCAGAGAGAGAGCAGTACAGGTTGATTGTAAGGGGGTGAGGTTGGTGGGGGAAGGGGGGGAATACAAGAACAGACACATGATTTCAAGATCAAAAAGCGAATGGCAGAAAAGCGCAAAAGAGCGATAAGAAATTGCAAGACAACAATCAACTGCAAATGGGCTGCGGAAGTATTTGCGAGCCTTTCACTGCAAAGAGACAAAAGAAGAGACAGAGAGAGAGAGAGAGAGCTAGAGGGCAGTGCTAAAGCGAAGAGTTCAAAAACAAGGTAGAACACGTGATAACCGTAAAGAAATGACGCGTATATGACGAATCAAAAGTGGCACAAGATGTCAGAGAACCTGCGATTGCAGCGGTAAAAGCAAAGGAGATGTATGTAGATGAGAAGACGCACAAGGAGAAAGAGGAGAAAGACAAGGAGCATTGCTGGACAGCATCAGCAATAAACGGAGTAGGCAACGACGCAAAAGCGAGTGCGTATCCACCACTAAAGCAGCAGACGGAGTGGGAGTGGCAGATGTGTGGTGGAGAGAGATGAGAGGTGGGCACGGGGGTGGCTGCCGAATGGGTGGTTTGCCTAAGGGCGTGGGTGGCTGCTGAGCAGCTGAACAGTAGCTACAACAGAAACAGGAGCAAACTCTCTGCTGCTGCTTCTTCATGTTCTGCTCTTTTGATTTATGTATGTGCACACACTCACACCCATTCACCCACCCACACACACACACACCCACACATGCAAACACGTACACAAGCACGAGCGACTGACAGAAACATAAAACTAAAAGTCAAGCTTACCTGTAAAGTTTGTGGCACGCGTTGCGAGCGAGCTTGTTTAATATTTAAACGATACAAAAAGCGTTGAAGTCTTGTCGAAGATAAAGCTGCAATGATTGTTGGGAAATTTTAGAGAATATTTTATTGCAACAATTTTCTTGTTTTTTCTTTTCATTTATCATTTGACGAATTTGCATGCATTTGATTGCTGGCAGATAAAAACATATGTATACATATTCAGTTGGGTAAATTGAAATTCTGTCAGCTGCCAGTTGATTAACAATCAATTAAATAATATGTGAAATTTGTGTTTCGAGTTTGCTAAAGGGTTTCTGGGACCCTGGGTTTTAGATGGGCTGGCTGGCTCTGTTTTGATTGAGCGCGCGCAAAAAATTATACACAAAATCACACGCACACGCACAAGCAAACGCACACAGTTAAAGATACATATTAATATGTGTATGTAGGCACCCAGGAGAGACGCACCGAATGCTGGAGACTGTCGAGTAGCAAGAGAAGCCTCAGTATCAGCTAACTCCCGCTTGAACGATTCCAGGCACACACACCGACCACGACAACTGCGACGACGGCAACAACAGCAACAACGTATATTTCCGACCACGACAACAACGACGACGGCTGCAAAATGCGACGACGCTGGCTTTCAAAAATGCTCCGGCTTAGATCTCGATTCGATTCGAAGAGAGAACGTCACAAACTGTGTCGACTGTTTGGCCCGTGCACACGAACTGAAACTGATGGTCCCAACGTCAGAGCTGGAGAGCTGGAGCTCAAAAGCACAAGCACTAAGAGCCACCACCAGAGGCGTAGTCAATCATTGTAAAGCGGAGCTTTTAAAGAGTGTGACCCTTTAGGTAAAGCAAATATAAATAAAATGAATAAAGTAAATTATTATTATTGATTAATATTTGTTATTAGATATAATATTTTTCTTTTTAAAATTAATAAAAAGAAAATAAAAGATTAATATATGTTGTTAAAATTCTGCTTTTAATGAGTAACATTTATAAAAGGGAGCTTTTTAGGAGTAAGACCAATTAAATCAAGTAAAATAAATATTATAAATACTATACAAATAATTATTAATGATAGATATTCTTTTTAAAGATTACATAATTTATTTATGACTTTGTAAGGTTAATAAATATAAATTAAAAGATTAATAAATGTTGTTAAATTATGAGAGGGGAGCGTTTAACAGAATGAACAATTAAAAGAATAAATATTAATATAATTAATTTATGTTTGAGAATTACATTAGTCATATGTAATCCCCTTTCCTAACACCACTGGGCAGCTGCACAAACACAAATACAGCCGCAGTTACTTACACAAGCACAAATACAGCTAGTTGAGCCAGCTGAAAGCTCCAAAACTTCATTTGACACCAAACAATAACAGACGTGGCCACAAAAGCTTTCGTGGTAAGTTCGTGGCTCTGGGTCAAGCGCTTTTAAGTGCAGCTTTTGCAGAATGGCAGTGGAGAATTACGAGTTGACAGCGTTGCCAGACTGGCAGAAATAGCTGACAGCTGACAGCAAACGGTCGTTATAATTTTAAAAGTGTTTTCACTCAGAATTGTATTGAAAATCATTTTAAAAAGGGAAAAAGAGAGAAAAATGAACCACATGGACGATTGTTTTGCTGGTGCACCGCAAGAGTTTCTTATATGCATCACTGTGCATAAGGCGGCAAATACAGGTGTCTTTACGGGTGAACTATATGTGAAAATAAGTCTAGATAAAGTGAGCAAAAATACAAAGACGCATGCGAACTCGGAGAATCCATTCTTTAATGAGGTACGCTAATCATACAAATTTTCAATAGATATTAAATTCTTGATTTATCTTTGAATACAGTACTTTGTATTCGAGTTTCACTGTACACTCACTGAGCTGTTGCGTTTAACTGTGCTCTTCGAGCTCAAGAAATATTTGCTTTATAAGAAGAATGTTTGTCTCGGTGAGTTGTTAATCGACTTGCATAGTGTGTGGAGTCAACCTAGTCACAGTTACTTCAAGAAATGGGGTCGTCTAGAGGCACCCTTAAGTGAGGAACCTCCGGGGGATGATGTAAAGGAAACAAATGCCCATTTGCAGATAGACTTGGCCATCATATCGCAGCATAGCCCAGTGAAAACCGGATTAACGCAGGACGATCTTGGACCGGAGAATATAAACAAGTTCATAACGACTCAAGACTTTGACGACATCAAATCGTAAGTAACAAAATGTTATATAAACTACATGGATTTGTAACTTAAATTCTTTAGCAACTTGTTGCAGGATGTTGACTCGTTTACCCAGAGCAACATTCGCTACTGTCTCAGACTATATCGGGGAATATTTGTGAAGAAAAGCAGCTACATGATACAAGTTTCCTTCGCTGGATTTAAAGTATATGCTGACATAAAATAGATTATACTTTTAAATACAGTTTTTCTACTTTCAAGGCCAAAACGCAAGTGGCTAAGCACACAATGACACCGGAATGGAACTTGGAAATTACATTTGCCTGGGTCTATCCATCATTGGCGCAGCGTTTTCTCATATTGATTTTTCTGCACGAGCATCTGCAGTGGAAATGCGTGGCCGAGTTCGAAATGTCTATTGATGAAATTGCCTTCAACGGTAAGCTTATACACTCCTAGAATTGCTTACCTTAATTATTAAGTATTTCATAGATACACCGTCATTGGGTCCCACATATCTGCATCTTTACGATCCTGTAAATCCCCTGAACTATGTGGGACGCATCTTGTTGCAACTGCATTCCAATATGCTGAGTGAAGATCGTCCCTCCCATGTGCTAATTACCCAGACAATAGAAAGCCTCGCGGATACACGTAATACTCTTGATGAGAACTTCTTTGTAGAGTTTCTACCTCTTCTCGGGAATAATATTCAAGCCAACGGTAATTCTTATAAATTTGTGGTCAAGCTGGCTGAGAAATATTCCAATGAACTGGTGGGTCCTTTGAAGACGCCGCCAGGAAAGTTTCGGTCAGGAATCCATACGAAATACTTTCGCCAGGATTCTCCATTTCGTTCCTGTCTTTTCAAATTGCGGCTGCCCGATAATCGCATCAAGTTTGTTAGCGATTTCTTTATAATCGACATTATTAACTTTATGGTGGGAGTAAGTTCAAAATACGTATAAAATATAATTAAGTTATTTTCCCTTAACAGCGTTCTGAAATGGATACCTTTAAAATCTTTCAACTAAAGTTTCCCAATGAGCTAAAGAATCAAGGAAAGTGTCTCAAGTTTATAATAAACAGCATCATGAATAAAGTTAAGGAGGGCATTGCAAGGAGTCACTTTCATTACGACCTAGGAGAGGATGCAACCAACTGGGATAAGAATAGGCAACGTTTCCTGCTCGATTACTTTACGAAGTTGTCTCGAACTCTACGCACTCTTCGCCAGAAGATCAAGCAGACTTTTCAGGAGCATCTGGATGCCATAATTGTAGATATTGCCAACGAGATACAACGTCTGGTTGGAGAGCTCAGTTCTCTAGCGAATTCGCTGCGTGTTCAGGACGATTGGCCGGAATTGTTGTTGACCTTAAGTGCAGGAGGGAAAGTCCTGGGTACGTGTCGACTGAATGCCAAACATTTCCTCTTCATTCAGAAGCTGCAGAAGTATCAATCAATCAATCAATGCTGGAAGGTCAAGAGTTTTGTCTTTAAGGGCGCCGGATGTGCTCACAGCTGTGCGAATTGTGGTTGCAGTGTGGGCGTTATTCTGGGATGTATATCCATTGTCCTAGATCGAGAGAGACGTGAGTTCCTATCCTGCATTGCCGGCGATTGGTCCTCCGTGGACTTCATGATATGGCAACCGAATGTGGTGCAGACTCTGATTAGCTGTCAGGTCTATGTCCATCAGGCCAAAGTGCGACCTGGAGCTGAGCACAAACCCCTCTCCGACAGTCATGTCTCTGTGTACTTTGCTGAGCAGGCAGCTGAGTCACAGAAAGCTCCCGCTACCCTTTCCCCCATTTGGAATACTGTTATCAAATTTAAGGTGCTCGCTTTGCCAGGCAGCATCAGTTGGTATCTGCAGAATCCCCCCTTAATCTCCGTTGAGTTTCATAGCTCGGAGTCCGATTTTACCGGCAATGGACATACTGTGGTGAGTGTGATAAGCGGGGAGAATGAAGCCGAGTCGGGTTGGGGTGATGGAGGCAGATGCTGGCAGAGAACTCCTCTTACGAAACTACAGAAACTGAAATCAGTTTCTCCTCCTCCTCTGAAATGGGTGCCCGTGGCAAGGAATGGTATAGTCTTAGCCGAGGTCTTGATGTCTGCAGAGTTTACAGAGTTGGTAGGTGAAACTGATGTCTATAAGTTTGAAAAGGAAACAGAGTTGACTGTTGGCATTCCAATGGACATCCGACCCAACATGTTGAACTACGTGTGAGTCTTAATTTTAAATTTGAACTTGAATACTTGACTTCTCCATAATTTTAATTAGTCTGGAAGTGATCTTCGTTGGACTGAGAAATTATACAAAGAGCACCCTGAGCTCGGCGGGCAAAAGAAGAGCCAAGGTTATGATGGCAGATCTGGTGCTGTCCAGTGGACTTTCCACATCCCGTCTGCGGAATAGCATCAACTTTCTGGTTGCCTATGCCTCCGGCGTTGTCGTAAGTGAAAGATGAATTATCGAATGAAAAAGATAGTAATAATACCTCTGCAGAGTCTACCCGATCAGCAGGAATACTGGCCGGCAATGGTAGCCACTGATGTGTTGGTTAATGCCTTCAACAAGGAGTCAACACTGGGAGCTGCTCTCATACCCAGTTCGACAAGTTTCCTGCAAAAGGAGAAGACCTCCAAGTGCGTAAGGAAGCCGGAATATAGTGAGGATAGCCACGTTCAATCGTCAATTATAACTGTGGAGTATGAGGACGAAACAGCCTTGGAGGAGACGGAGGATGAGAGAATTGATCCGGTCAACAGTTGTTGGAAAAGGATCAAGATTGCATTGGGTTTAAATGCGGCAACCTTTGCCAATAAGCTTGCCTTGAAGTATGATGAATATGCGGAGTCAAGTGATCTGCATGAGGATAAGAGATTCACCTGGTGGACAAAATTCTACAATTCCGTACACGATGATCGGCAGGATAGGTCACATCTCTGCAAGCACAGTCTGGTCATCTATCCCAACGAATTGGAGGCGCAACCGCAGTTTGGATTTCTCCAGGATTGGGCTGTACCTGTGCCCCTGGTGCACGGGGTGAAGTTCAAGAAGCATGGTCCTCCCAAAGAGGATATCTATGCCACACTGAAGCTGCAGATTAAGTTGACGCCCTGCCATTGTTCCGCTCCCGATGACTCTGGTGGGGGAGACATGTTGCGTCCATTAGTTCAGGAGTCCAGTCAAGTCAAGTCTATTACGGATACAGTAAACCTCACTGTAAGAGTCTACGTAGTTCAGGGCATACAAATCCGTCCCAGAGATTGGACATCCGACTCGGATTGTTATGTAAAATTATCGCTAGGTGGAAAAATGGTTTCGGATCAGGCTCATTATGTGCCCAATCAAAGCAATCCCGTGTTTGGACGCTTCTTTGAACTGGACGCCACATTACCAGCTGATCCCATACTGGAGCTAGTGCTCTACGATCACGACAAGCGCAAGGATGAAATCATTGGCGCTACTCTCATCGATTTGGAGGATAGATGGCATAGCAAACACCACGCCACAGTAGGAATACCCAAGGAATACTCACAAGTTGGCTACAATCAATGGCATGACATTTATTTACCATCTGAAATCCTGGAGAATTTGTGTCAAGAGGTTGGCATTCAACCGCCTTACTTCTATGGCAACATCATCGAAGTGGATGGCATGCTCTTTGGAGATGAGACAGTTATAGCCAAAAGTAAGTGTTTTATATTGCAGAACATCGTTAAATATAATATATTATATCAGTATAAATATTTTCCATTTGAATTACATTATTGTAAGTATTTTTAAGTAAACCATCTTTAATTAATTTTTATCAAGTTATTTATAAACCTAACTTAAGAACTAATCTGTCATTTCTTTAGCCGAGGAGTTGCATGAACGTCTTAGTCTTACAGTCCTTAAAAATCTAGATAAGCTGCCTTCGTTTGGTTATAAACTGGTGCCGGAGCATGTGGAAACGCGTTCTCTATATCACGATGATTACCCGGGAGTGGAACAGGTATGAAATTAAGAACAGCAATATCTAACAAAAGTATTACATGTTGTTTAAATAATTAACATTTTTTATTAAATTTGTGTATACCCGTTACTTAAAAAATAAGGAGAAGGAGGCATCTCTGACTCTATAATAATTCTTGATTTAGCCGATTTAGCCATGTCCGTCTGTCCGTCTGTATGAGCGCCTATATCTCAGAGACCATTTAAGATAGAGCAACTAAATTTTCTTAAGACCCAACGCAGCTAAATTTTGTTTTAAATTTTAAATCTAAATTATCTATTACCCCACTTAATCGCAGCAAAAACGGACAAGTAATACGGCAGTAATAGCTAACCAAATTTATTAATAATTAAGGCAATGCAAGCACCCAAATGTATGCAGTAGTTTTTATTAGATAGTAGTTTCCATCAAGTACTTTAATATATATTGAAATAGGTAACGGGTATTCTAAGGTCGGAATCTCGACTAAAACGTTTCCGGTTAGTTTAATTTTAACATGTAACGTTACTTGAATTTTAGGGCAAAATCCAGATGTGGATAGAGCTGTTTAAGTCCAGCGTATTCATACCGACACACATAGACATAACGCCAACTCCGCCGATTGGTTATGAGGTGCGAGTTGTGGTCAAGAATCTAACCGGGATTCCCTTCGGAGATAAAAATATATTTGGCAAACTAATGAGCGACATCTACGTGACCGGGTAGGTAAGAGGGGACTTGGACAAGGGAGTAAATGAAACAGGTGAGGACTGGACACGACTGGACTATTCAGAATGGGATGGCACAGGACGGGTGGGGGATTAGGCTTGGGGTTGGTTGGGGAGGCTGCTGGCCTGTAAACGATATGCAATTATAAACATTTTCCGTGCTATTTTCCCAGCTGGTGCCAGAATGTGAACAAGCGCCAAACGACCGATATACATTTCCGTTCGTTTGCGGGAGAAGCGGTTTTTAATTGGCGCATGATATTTACCCTCAAGTATTCGCCCAATGAGGACATGGTAGGTGCTTTGCCTAATTGCAACGCGTAAAATAATACATTCCCAATGCATATCTTAATTAATGAGTTGCTCATTAAACTGACCCCCCAGATGGTCATAAGGCGAAAGGGCGGCCTCTTTGAGGAGATCGAAATCAAGACGCCGCCTATTATCTATTTGCAGGTCTGGGATAAAGATTTCATCACACGAGACGAGTATCTGGGCGCCTTGGAGCTAAATCTATCGAATCTGCCAGAGCCTTTTTATACGGACAAGAAATGTCAACTCTTTTCGAGCAAACGTAAACGCCTCAATCTATTTTCCCGAAAATCAGTTAAGGGTTGGTTTCCGCTGGAGAGTTGCCCTGGAATGCCTAAGCCACATGGTGTAGGTTATAAACCCAATGATCCAGTCTGATATTACAGACATGCTCTTTGTTTTTAGGGTAAAATAGAATTACAGCTGGATGTTTGCACGGAGACAGAAGCCTCCAATTCACCTGCGGGCATCGGTCATGATCCTCCCATGGCGTTGGAGAGGCCAAGGTACATATAATCTGAACACCATTTAAAGTATTATCCTCTCAAATATATGTTATTTTTCTAGCCGCCCTAAAACATCTTTCAATCCCTGGACTCATCCTTTTAAGTCAGTCCAGCTGATTTTTTGGCCCGTCATACGCAAATATGTTCTTTTGGCCACATTTGTTATTTTGCTTGGCTTGGGTTTGGTTCTCTTCTTCTCCAATCTACCGAACAGTCTGATGACCATACCACTCGAGTGATTTTCCTTTCAATTTTCTATTAATTAATTTTCTTATTGTATGTAAATATAGAAATATCTATCTTAATGTCACTTGCTGATTAATGAAATGCACTTATTAAATGCGGATTCTAGAAATAGATAGGACTGTTGTCTTGAAAACTTCTACACCGACTACTTATATAGACTTTCTTTGTATTGTGCTTATAATATATAATATATTCTTTATTCTTAATTCGATTTCAATTGCAATTTCTTTATGATTTCTTAATGATTGCAAATCATTTATTTTTTTTTTGTGCGGTAATTTGTTATATTTATAAATAAAGTAATTATTATTTTAGATTGATTGCAAATTCACAAAACTGAGTCAGTTAATGATATTTATAAATAATTTAAAGATTCTCTTGAGACTATAAATTTCCAGAATTTACAACAATTTGTCACATTCAGTTTAATGAGTCGCCATTTTACAACGCATCCCTAAGGAATCTGACTGCTAACGAGAGCCGAACAAAGTTAAGTTTAGATTGGATATTATACTCTACCTAGTAGTTAATGCCGTACCCTTTCCATAACAATTTCAATTAATCCATTGATAAAAGCAAATTTAAAAAACAATTGTGAATTCCTTTGGACGTGGTATTTCACCATACAGACAGACAGACAGACAAACAAACAAACGGCAAAACAATTTAATTCATATGTTAGTTTTATTTGCAAGGGGCAAAAAGAGCACATATGTACATTTCACATATAGTATGTGTCAACTCGGACTGTTTAATTACAAAAGCAAATGCGTACCATTTGTCGACGCACGACGACAAATAGCAGACTCGAGACGAGTCGAGGCCAGACGAGTCCCTGTCCCAGTCACAGTCACAGTCCGAGTGCGAGTACGAGTTCGAGTCGAGTTGTCAAGTTGACAGTCGGTTGAGTTCGCTTAGTTCAGCTGAACTTGGTCGAGCCGGTTGACAAACTGACGAAAGGCTGCCAACAACGTGCTTATCAGACATACATAACTACTATCATTCCCTGTCCCTCGACCCAAGTACAAACTAAAATTACATTACAGGCGCAAGGCATCAGGCTAGAGAGTTCAGTTGAAGTCTAGCCAGCGAGGCTGTCGGTACGCAAACTAAAAAAAAAAACAAATATCTGAAAATATTATATAATTAATAGTTCGGGTAACTGCAGTCAAAGCACTTAATTAAGTTTTATAATTAAAGTGTTGTGCTCAAAAACGTGGCACGGACGGGCTGCCATCGAAATAAACTGTTTTCACACCTTACACTAAAACCTAAACGATTTTGTAGTGCTTCATTGTGTTTTCCTTCTCCTTAACATCAAGATTTCATCTCATTGCGTTTGGATTTTGTTTTTGTGATTTAATCAACAAAGAATCGAAGCATATGGTTTACTTTCGGGAGTGTTGCCTTTAGATATATTGATATTTATGCTTTCAAATATATGAAGAGCATTTAAAATAACTATTTGAATACTGGAATAATTCAGTCGTTTTAATTAACATATTTCAATTATAATATAAATATTTTTGTTAATCAATTGCGAGTGCGATTAAATATTAATATATTGCTGAAATATAAATATTATTAAATAATAAAATATAATTATGAGGAATACATACTTCGTATGCTAGTGTAATTCTCCTGTAAATTAATAAAATATGTCTATTTAAAAGGTCAACTAAAAATGTAAATTAATCGCGAACTTCAAACGGAAATAAGAAAGTTTCAGTTTAAAAATCATTTTAAAAGTGACTCAAATAAGATTAGCAGACAAAAGTTTGGCTTTAAAAACCAGGTAAAAATTGTGGAATAATTTCAACTAATATTTTATTTTCCTTCTAAAATTGAAAATAATTATTATTTTTAGATATTTGACCATTTCGTTTTGATAATATAGTTATATTTTAGGTTTTAGAAATTTTAAGCAATTGAATAATTTTGACTTTGTTTAATATTGATATTAGTGATAAACTTGTTAGAACCTATTTGAAAATTGATAGCCACTTTGACTAATTGAATACGAGCGCTGACTACTCATATTTCGTCGAATCATCGCTCATAAAATCAATTGACTAATCAGAGTAGGCAATAGTTCCAATAGGTAGAACCCTGCCTTCAGTTCTGGACATTCTCAAATTTTCATTAGGAAAATGACTCCTCATGTATGAAACGACACATGCGAATTTATTTGGGATTGGGGAATTCATAAAATGAATCGCGATGCTGATAGAGATCATTCAAATGTAATTAGAAATAACTATGAGGCAGTTTCAAATGAATTGTAACTTCGACTATCAGTTTACATTGAGACTTTGAAGCAGTTGGTTCAGTTTACGGCAAAAAAAAAAAATGAAGCTGGAAGAGTTCAGGTAAGGCGAACGGATAAGCTGAGGGTGTGGTTTGAGCATATTATGTAAATAGGTTCGAGAGTTCAAGTTGACAGTATTTGCCAAAAATAAACAGCTCTTTAATTAGCTATTGTCGGTTAATGCGGTTTCGTTACGCGCTTTGAGCTTGACCTCAAGTCCCCCGAGGGGCGTCCAATAAAAAGGTGACAAACAGACGTTGACAACACGGCGAAAAGCACAATTTATAATCGAGTGTGTCACTATAAACATTCACAAGATATAATAATATAAAAATAACAAAAATTGGCAGTGTTATTCCTAAGTTGTTGTCAGTCATATCGAGTGTCACGGTACAGTTGACACCGTGTGATGTTCTATTTGTTTTGTTAATTGTAAGAGAGAGAGGGAGAGAGGTTCTCCTTTATCTGGGTATCATTTGACGATGGGTTATCTAATTGGGGAGGGTATGGCTTTGTGCCAATCAATAACTAATTAGTCAACTGATTGCGGTTGATAATTGTGCATAGGATTACGAGAATTGTGAAATAATCAGTCTCTTTTCATACAGTCGCGATTTGCGACCCTTTACCATTTCAACAGCTGGCTCCGATCGAGCAGATCTATTGGAAAGTAATTCAAGTATGCCCAAGCTTTGGAATAGTGTTTATAATGCCCAATGCTCGGCTCTATCGCCACCAGATCTGATGGAAGCACAGCCCACATTATTGCCCAAGAATCGGAGTAATAGCCACAGCGGTAGCAGCAATCGCAACAGCAAGGTTAGAGTCAACCCAACTTCAATATACCATAAGTACTATATGCGTTTTATCTATTTATAGTATTGGATATTCTCGATGATAATCGAACGTAACGCCGGTCCCAAGCGAGTGGAAATCGGTGGTGATGATATGGATACCCCTTTGGAGGCCATTCTGCCGGTTGAACCAATCACCGAGCAAGTCTGCCTGTTGCGTGACAGCCCCTTCAGGATACTCCGGGTGAGTCTACATTTATCAACTGGTTTGCAACTCGTTAAAGTTAAAAAGTGCTGTCCGACTGTTAGTTCCCTTGGGAAAATGCAAATAACAGACAGTTTTTCTAGTTATTCTAGTCATTTCCGCGCACACTTTTCTGGAAAGTTCAATATATTTTTCAATTCTATAACATCGGCTAAGCCTACATAAATGTTCATAACGAGAAATCCCTTAAAGATAACCTAAAATCCGCTACATGACACAACAGCCACAATACACGCAACGCAACAAGTATTCTTGCCACAGTAAAAACAACACAGACAGCAACAAGTTCAGCATTCAACACACACATTGGGAAATTGAAACAAACTGAAAATAAAAATTCAGTGGCAAATTGAATGAAACTCACCACGCGTCCGTTGCCAATCTTGGCCGACGGCGATGCGTTCGTTTAACGCACCCGATAGCCAAGGATATAAAAGCGCAGGATGTTTGGGCCGAGATTTCAGTCTGGCAGAACTTCTTGTGCGAAATAACCAAAAGATGGCAGCCGGATAAGCGCCAAACCATTGTGAAGTGAAAGAAGTTAACAATGTGAAACAAAAGGAAATGCAATTAGTAATTGAATGAAAGTGATTGGAAAAGTACAAAAAAGGAAATAGAAGTGGCTAAGAATATGTCTAAAAATATTTAGTTCCATAAATAGAATTTAGAGTTGCGCAAAAGGGAAACAGGAAATAAGATTTTCGTTAATTGAAAGCATTTTAAAAGTTATTTGAAATGTTGACAGATTGAAAGAAAGCTTAGTATTTTTATAAACTGCAAACTTGTCGTTTTCAAAAGTAAATAATATAATTGTATAATAGTATTCGTAGAAGAATTTATAAACGAAGCTAAAATATCTCAAGCTCATAGTGTTGGCAAACATTAAAAAATTATAAAAACTCCCCAGCTTATTTAAATATTTATTTTATCTCTGACAATATTATTTAAATTTAAAGAAACAGTACCTAGAAATATAATTTTTTTCGTTATAATATAGACTAAAAAATCTCAGCTCGTTAATTTGCCAAATGGCTAGAAATTGAGCAAAATATATTCATCATATTTGAGGTATTTGTAAACTAAGAAACTATTTCTTAAATTTTGGAAACAAAATACAGATAGTATTGTAGTAAATATTAAGGAAATATAATAATCCATGCAAAATATATCATAAAAAGTTATAGCAATAGAAATTTCATAAATAGATAATTAATGGTATTTTTTTTTTATAAATTTAAAAAAAATTTAAATTTAGAATTTAATTGAAATAAATATCAGTAAACTAGGTAAGGGAATAGCTTCACAATCTCCCAGCTTTGCTAAGTAGCCAGAAATTATGAAATTAATTTACCTGAAAACCAATTTGCTCAGCGAGTAACCAACGGAATTACTTAAAGTTAAACACTATAACAGTCAACGGGGACAATGACGGGCGACAAGGAATCTCCGAAAAGTGAGGTGGTTATCAGCTCGCTGCGGTATTTGATTAGCGGGTGTGCCCGCGGGGACGAAATGACGGCGTTGGGGCCACTGAATCTGCCCAACAAATGGGCTCGCATCTTGCGGATGTCGTCAGCGCCAAAGATACAAGTGGATGATTTTATGCAGGTAACCGTTGGTCATGAAATTAGCTAAGCACGTCAAGAAGTTTCTTTCTAAGTATCCCAGGATTAAACGACACAACAGAAGCAGTTGCAACAGCAACAAAAGTTGAACTGTTGCAGTTACCTTAGCTGTACCAAAAAAAGAACAACAACTGGCAAATGCAAAGGCCATGGCCAAGACACTGGATGGGAGAACAGGCAAACACGTCAAGAGACATTTTCATTATAAATCTGTTGACATTGTTGCTTGCCTTTGTCAGCGTCACGGGAAAGCGGAACTAAATGAATGAATGAATTAATGTACTCGTACTCGTAGTCGTACTCATAGTCGTAGTTGTACTCATAGTCGTTGTTCAATTTACTGGAGAATTTTGATTAAGCTTGAGTGCTGAGCACCCCAAGTTCCCTTCTTAATTCGCCAGAAGCTACCAGGCAAGAGGTTGTTGCGCGTGCGAAAAGTTGGCAAAACTTAAAGCCAAGATGTTTATCTTTTTAGTACAGAATTTGATTAGCACTTTGGCTAGCAAAGCGTTGAAATCTATAGTTTCCACTTGTTGTTGGCACTTGCAGGCCGCTGAGTCGGGCAACTTGGATGACTTTAAGCGTCTGTACATCGCGGACACAACGCGCATTGCCCTGAAGGATGGCAAAGGACGAACTGCTGCACATCAGGCTGCTGCTAGGAATCGTGTGAACATATTGCGCTACATTTGCGATCAGAGTGGGGGTGAGTTGAGGGACCAGGATACATCATTCCATACTCATTCATTGCTTTGCAGACTTCAATGCCAAGGACAATGCGGGCAATACACCACTTCACATTGCCGTCGAGTGCGATGCCTACGAAGCGTTGGACTATTTGCTCTCCATGTAAGTGCTGATACTGATACTTCGACAGCTGCTCTTCTTATATTCTCATATTTTCATCATCACAGTCCAGTTGATACCGGCGTGTTGAATGAAAAGAAACAGGCACCGGTGCATTTGGCAACGGAGTTGAACAAGGTCAAGTCGCTGCGTGTGATGGGTCGCTATCGGAATGTGATTGACATACAGCAAGGTGGGGAGCATGGACGCACTGCGCTCCACTTGGCGGCCATTTATGATCATGAGGAGTGCGCTCGTATCCTGGTAAGTGGTGTGAGTTTTTATAGCCTTTTGTACATATAATTGTTTTGCTTTATCTCACACACAATTTGACTCAATTGACCATTAATCAAATTCACACACACCCACACATGCACACTTGCTATCAATTTATTATAAAACGGTTTGTATTTGCTTGTTCAATAATTTGCATGCGCACTAAAGTATGCTATATTTTTCAAGTATTTCCACAAATCCTCTTGAAGTGTGTGTAGTGCGTAGTGTGTGTGTGTGTTTATTGTAGTTGTCACTTATAAATGATGTAATATGTTGCCTTCATGTGTCGTATCTTGCAGATTACTGAGTTCGATGCATGCCCCCGTAGACCTTGCAACAACGGTTATTATCCCATACACGAAGCGGCTAAAAATGCCAGCTCAAAAACAATGGAAGTCTTTTTTCAGGCAAGTATATAGCGTAGCATATTATGGTTTGCATGTATATATACCAACTACTCAGAAGTCATCGTCAACTGTTTTTAGTCAACTCTTCGCTCGACTTTGGTTTGATCCCATGTCAGCGCCTTAAGTGGTTTGAATGGGCATTAATGTCCCCAAGCGCCTTATCTACTTTATTTGATTCGTATTGCAGTATTGCCCTCTCTCTCGCCCTCTCAATCTCTTTTCTCTGACCTTCTCTGCATTGTCTCTTTTGCTTTTACTGGAAATTGCGTATACGCCATGCTGTTGCGTGCGTAGAAAACACAGCTTTAAAATGAAGTCTATTAAAAAAGTATCAATTTCACCGAGCTGATGTTTGTATCATCGATTTCATTTGACTTGCCATCAACCTGTCTTTTAAACTCAAGAGTTCAATAGATAATGAGACTCAGGAGAATCCTTAAAAGGACAGCAAATATCAAATGCTTAGCCAAGTTAAAGGGCGGTCAACGACCTGGTTTATTTTAAACTCGTGGAATCATTAAGAATATTTAAATCTCTACATTAATGCAATCTGCCCAACCTTTCAGTGGGGCGAACAACGTGGCTGCACTCGCGAAGAAATGATATCCTTCTACGATTCTGAAGGCAACGTGCCACTGCACTCGGCGGTGCACGGTGGCGACATTAAAGCCGTGGAACTGTGCCTCAAATCTGGCGCTAAAATATCAACACAGCAACATGATCTCTCCACGCCAGTCCACTTGGCGTGTGCTCAGGTGAGTAAAAGGGTGCAAGGGTGAACAGGTTGCCGTGGCAACACCACGACATTTGACACCTGTAAGTAAAAGTTGCAACTGCTTGTGGCACACCTTGCTGTTCGGACAGCAATTGATTATGTAGTTATACAGTGTGTCGCGCGGCTGCTTCGTCTGCAACATTTGGGTGCACATACTTTTGTGACTTTAATTTGACAAATTCTTATGCAAATTCGTCCACGACGAACGTGACTTTCTTGCTGAAATCATTGAGTGGCAAGAGATGTGTAAGCAAATAGTAAAACAAACACTCCTCAGGGAATGCTTAGAGCAACGAGCGGAGTCGAAAATAGAATACAGGAAATTGTATTCTACAGCAAATATTTAAAAAATTTGGCAACAAGTTAAAAGACATTTCCACATTTCATTGTTAGCTTTTAAGCCCATATTCGTAGTAGGAGGCTCTTGAAAAATTCAAACTCTGATAACTTTTAAAAACTGAACTGATTTTCGCGCTGAAAATGTTTTAAATCTCGATTCAATCGGTTGCCTTTTTCCATCATTTTTTTTACTATTAGATAGACTAAAAGAAGTTCTATTAATGCCTTTTTTATGTGAGAATCTGAATTGCATTGGACTCTGAAATTCTATAAAAAGAAAACCATTACTAAGTAATACTAATTAAACAATCTATAAGCTTATTGTGCTATTTCATGCTTTCATTAATTTTGTCAATAATTTTTGGCGGGTTTCTATTAGTCAAAAGTGTCCACGTGCGAGTTTCTTTTTATTCTACTGTCCATCTTAATGATTTGTCTGCAGATTAAAGCTGTTGAATCAGATTTCTGATACATTTGCGAATATTTCATTTAAATATTTCTTTAAATTTTTCCCAGGGCGCCATTGAAATAGTGAAGCTGATGTTTGAGATGCAGCCATTGGAGAAAAGGATTTGCCTGAGCTGCACGGATGTGCAAAAGATGACACCTCTGCACTGCGCTTCGATGTTTGATCATCCGGATATTGTCTCGTATCTGGTCAACGAGGGAGCAGAGATCAATGCACTCGACAAGGAGCACCGATCTCCATTGCTTTTGGCTGCCTCACGCAGTGGCTGGAAGACAGGTGAGAGAATCCAAGAGGAAGCACCTTAACACTGAAGATTAACTAATGCTTTCTGTGCTTAGTGCATCTGCTGATCCGACTGGGAGCCAGCATTGATGTCAAGGATGCGGCTGCCAGGAATGTCCTACACTTTGTCATCATGAACGGTGGACGGCTGACGGACTTTGCCGAGCAGGTGGCCAATTGCCAGACACAGGCACAGCTGCAGCTGCTGCTCAATGAAAAGGATCACATGGGATGCTCACCGCTGCACTATGCCAGTCGGGATGGGCATATACGATCGCTGGAGAATCTCATACGGCTGGGGGCCTGCATCAATCTGAAGAACAACAACAACGAGAGTCCATTGCACTTTGCGGCACGTTATGGTAGATACAACACGGTGAGGCAGCTGCTCGACTCGGAGAAGGGTTCGTTCATCATCAATGAGAGCGATGGAGCTGGCATGACGCCGTTGCACATTGCATCGCAGCAGGGACACACTCGAGTGGTGCAACTATTGCTGAATCGAGGAGCACTGTTGCATCGTGATCACTCGGGCAGGAATCCTCTCCAGCTGGCGGCCATGTCCGGTTATACCGAAACCATTGAGCTGCTGCACTCGGTGCACTCACACCTGCTCGATCAGGTGGACAAGGATGGGGTGAGTATCTTAGAAATCTAACAGCAGGAGCAGCCATCACATATTCCCAATCCCTTGCAGAATACGGCTCTACACCTGGCCACCATGGAGAACAAGCCGCATGCAATTTCCGACTTAATGTCCATGGGCTGTAAACTGGTCTACAATGTGCTGGACATGAGTGCTATTGATTATGCCATCTACTACAAGTATCCGGAGGCAGCTCTCGCAATGGTCACCCACGAGGAGCGGGCAAATGAGGTGATGGCCCTGCGATCGGATAAACATCCTTGTGTCACCCTGGCGTTGATTGCCTCCATGCCGAGGGTCTTTGAGGCCGTGCAGGACAAGTGCATTACCAAGGCCAATTGTAAGAAGGACTCGAAAAGCTTCTACGTAAGTTTGTCGTGCTCCAACACAAAATGGAGATATCCTTCAACTCGCTCATTTCATTAACTCATCTCAGTTTGACTCCTCGCGCTAATAAATACTCTTCTCGATATTCAGATTAGGTACTCATTTGCATTCTTGCAATGCCCCTTTATGTTTGCTAAGGTCGATGAGAAAACCGGAGAGCCAATTATGACATCTAATCCCATTCCATTGCCGGCTCTGAATGTAAGCTGAAATACTTAAAGAAATAAATAAACCAAAACAACAAAGATGCATGCATAATGAGTGTGGACTAGCCTTATCTCAAGATTGCTATGATTTCAACAAGAATATCCCCAAATTGTTTTACTGTAGAACTTTGGTAGTTGTAGACCCTTTTGGTAGTCGTATCTTGAATCTTTTATATCTTCCCAGCATGAGTCCGCTTCATCCGTTTCATAACTCATGCACGCTCATGACGAACATGCACACCATCCCAAATTTGATTTTGTATAACCAAATTCCAATCAAAAACCAGATAAAATATTCATTTTGGCCATACCAAAAAACACCCGAGCAAATTGAGGAAAAGCGTATTGAATTTAATGATCCCAAATGGCGGCCGGCGCCATTGGCAGTAGTGAATGTGAGTTCAAAATTAATATTAGAAGTGTTCTGAATTCCTTAATCGCAACAGAGAATTGTCGAATTTGAAATTTGGAACAGGACTGTCTGCAAATTTTTTAACATTTTGGCTTTTGTAACCGGAAAAATAATCAATTCTTCGCATTAACTACCTTGTAATTGTAACTATGTTGTCGTAACTTGTTGTATTGTAGTTTTCAGTAGTTGAACTTATATTTGTTGTGGTTGTTGACCTACACTTGTCTTTGCTCTCGTACTAATATTTCTTTTTTCCTGGGAACTAGACAATGGTTACACATGGACGGGTGGAGCTTTTGGCGCATCCGCTGAGTCAAAAGTATCTTCAAATGAAATGGAACTCGTATGGCAAATATTTTCATCTGGCCAACCTCTTAGTCTACTCAATCTTTTTGGTCTTTGTCACGATATATTCCTCGCTGATGATGAACAACGTTGAACTACGATCCAATGGAAATATAACATCAAGTCAATACTGTATGTCCAGGTAAGTTTCGTAATTCAACCCAACACCATCTATGTCTCAAAACGTGTATTGAAAATTCATTATTTTTTAATTGGATCTTAAATTGTATTCTTTATTCAAGTATATTTTTTTAAAATTTAATTTGATATTTTTTTTATTTATTTATTTATGCAGGACTAAAAGCAGTCGGCAAAGAAAAAAAAATTAAGTTAAAGATTAAAAATAAAATTAAATATAAATTATGAACTGTAAAGAAAATTAAAATTAGAATTAGATTAAAAACTAATTTCCCGAGTGGACTTTTCATTACAAAGTTTATTTGTCTATTTGTTTTGTGGTCCGTTATTCAAAAGACTACACTTTTAATAATCAAATAAAATGCTCAAATGAAGAAAATGTACAAAATTAAATAAATGAATTAACTAATAAGTATTTTAATAATTTTGCAGCTGGGAGGATCTTTCGAAGAACCTCTCTCAGAATACTTTGGCCACCGCTCGAATGCGTCGAGACTCCTGTATGGAGCACATCAATCGGACGACGGGAATACTCTTCTGTGCCGTGGTCATTGTGGTATACATATTGCTAAATTCGATGCGGGAATTGATACAGATCTATCAGCAGCGTCTCCACTATTTGGTAGAGACGGTCAATCTAATCTCCTGGATTCTCTACATATCGGCATTGATAATGATAGCACCTGCGTTTAGGCCAGATGGAGAAATAAATACCATACATTATTCGGCGGCTGCGATAGCCGTATTTTTATCCTGGTTTCGACTTTTGCTCTTTCTGCAGAGATTCGATCAGGTTGGCATCTATGTGGTGATGTTCTTGGAGATTCTGCAGACGTTGATCAAGGTGCTGATGGTATTTTCGATACTTATCATTGCCTTTGGACTTGCGTTCTATATATTGCTGTCAAAGGTGAGTAAATGTGAATACTTGTTACATATTTTCCTTATTCTCATTTCTAATCCTTTCAGATAGTTGACTCCCAGCCGAACCATTTGTCCTTCTCAAACATACCCATGTCTTTGCTGCGCACATTCTCCATGATGTTGGGAGAACTGGATTTTGTTGGCACCTATGTGACCACCTATTATAGGGAGCAGTTAAAGGTTCCCATGACATCGTTCTTGATACTGAGTAAGTTGAAATTTAATGAGTACTTAAGAATTCTCTACTAAAGATGTATATTTCACTCAGGTATTTTTATGGTTTTGATGCCAATTTTGCTGATGAATTTGCTCATCGGTTTGGCTGTTGGGGATATTGAGTCAGTGCGTCGAAATGCCCAGTTAAAGCGCCTCGCCATGCAGGTGGTGCTGCACACGGAGCTGGAGCGGAAGCTGCCACATGTCTGGCTGCAAAAGGTGGACAAAATGGAGCTAATTGAATATCCCAACGATACGAAATGTAAAATTGGATTCTTGGACTTTATATTACGCAAATGGTTCTCCAATCCATTCACCGATGACTGTACGTATTCCCATTAGTCTATTAAATAGCTATATCTGTATTATCGTTATCATAGCTGTCATGGATGTCTTTGGCTTCGACAACAACGATGATATGATCAATGCCGAGTTGGAGAAACAGCGTCGTAAGTTGCGGGACATCAGTCGAATGTTGGAGCAGCAGCATCAGTTGGTGCGTCTGATTGTCCAGAAGATGGAGATTAAAACAGAGGCGGATGACGTTGACGAGGGCATCTCGCCAAATGAATTGCGCTCCGTTGTGGGTCTCAGTTCGGCGAGTGGCAATCGCTGGAACTCGCCAAGGATTCGCAACAAACTGCGGGCCGCCTTGAGTTTCAACAAGGGCATGTAGATGGATGATGATCTGCACACTTAGTAGTAGTTGTTAGTAGTGCAATTTTCCACAACTAGTCGAAAGTATATACCTATCTACATCTACATATATATCGAAAATGATTGGAATATCAACGAATTTAAATCCGCGAGTATTTTATGCAATTTATTCGAATTATTTAATATGCTGTACTAAATGTCATTTGAAATGAATGTTTTTATCTGTGTCCTTCAACGTTTCGTCTATGAAATAAAGTCAATTTATATGCATGACACTTAATGGAATCTTTTGCACAATTGCGTATTTATTTATAAATTAGTTGTTGTTGATGAGAATGAAACATAATGCTAACCAATGACAACTGGTCAAATGATCAATTAAGAAATGTTCTTACAAGCTAAGAGTACAAATAGATAAAATTCTGGCAAATGTTTGATTTATTCACATAAATGTAATCTTGGTGCGACCCATGTTAACCTGCCACACATTGAGCTCCTCGTAGTCATCGATGCACTTGTCCACCTGGTCGGGTTTGAAGCCCTTTGTCGTGCAGCGGTCCATGATGTCGGCGATCTTGACAGCCTTGCCAGAGCCAGCCAATTCCCTGACGATGGCAAAGATGCGGTCCGAAGTATTGGGAACACTGAAAAGTAATTGGAGTTAATAAGAGATTCGGGCTATATTCTCAGTATTATTTATAACTTACTGTCCCTTCTGGTGTTCGTGTATCTGGTTGAGCGAATCCTTGGACATCTCCAGCAAACGCAGTGCCTCGGCCACATCGTCCTTCTCCACGCGATCGGAGAGTCGCAGACGTGCCAAAGCCGTCGAGAGACGGAGGATGCCGAGCAGATTACGTGCCGAGGTGAATGTCATGTCCTTCTGGTTGCGCGCATCGCGTCGCAGCTCCACATAGGCACCCACAATGTAGTCGGTGAGCTCGTCTGGAATGGTTGGATGCTTGCGTTTGCAGAGATTGATGTAGCGGCGCATTAGATTCATGTCCAAGGACTTGACCCTAGAGGGTGGCTGCTTGCTGTGGCTATGGACATAGGTGATGTGCTTGGCCAGTCGCAAATCGTTGTCGCGGTCGGGTTTGTCCTGGATGAGCCAAAGTAGATCGAAACGCGACAACAAAGCGGCGGGCAACTGAATATTCTGTTCCACAGTGCGACGTGGGTTGTATCGACCAAAGGCAGGATTAGCTGCAGCCAGAATGGAAACACGCGCATTCAGAGTCGTCATGATGCCCGCCTTGGCTATGGAAATGGTCTGCTGTTCCATGACCTCGTGAATGGCCGTACGATCTGCGTCTGCCATTTTGTCGAACTCGTCAATGCAACAGACGCCCTGATCAGCCAGCACCAGAGCTCCTCCCTCCAGCGTCATCTCGCCCGTGAGAGGATCCTTCATCACGGCAGCCGTGAGACCAACGCCCGAGGAACCGCGTCCAGTAGTGTACTGTGAGCGCACAGCCAGGCGACTTATGTAGCCCAGCAGCTGGGATTTGGCCACACCGGGATCGCCCATCAGGCAGATGTTAATGCTGCCGCGAATCTTCATGCCATCTGGACGTTTGTCCACTCCTCCTACAAGCAGCAGAAGCAGCGCCTTCTTCACATCCAAGTGACCATAGATCTCAGGGGCCAAACTGGTGGCCAGACGTTCGTAGAAATCATCCTGTGCCAACTCCTCCAGCTCAGCAGGCGTCAATTCGGAGTCCTTATCCGAGATGTCATCATTCTTATTAATGCAAATGATACGCTGCGCAGAAACAAGGATTAGCTAGGAGATTAGCTTAATGTATCCTATAGAACTTACGTGTGCCTGCAGGAATGTCTCGGAGAGCAGACCCTGCATCATTTGAGCAAAGCCAGTGCGAACCATGGGCAGGAACACACCAGAGACGAGGACATGGTCGCCTGGTTGTGCCATACGCGTCACCTCGCCACGGCAGAGTATGGTCATGCTGCGGGGAATGTGACCCACGGGCACCTGGTCACTGTGCTCCTGCATTTTAATCTCCTGGAACTTGACAAACTTGGAACCACGCGTCTGCAAATACAGACGACCGCCGGCTTTGTTCACCCGGCAATCATCTGAGGGGCAATCCTGAACGGGGATAAAGGACAGCGAGTTGACCGGCTGATATGTCTCGGAGCCACAGCGATCGCAGGTGTAGGTGGCCACCACCATCATGGGCTTCACCTCCGTGCAACGGGTCACAATGCCACGAACTGTGACCAGTTTGCCAATTTGCTGCGCCTTCACTTCCCGTATGGAAAGCGCCTTTTCCGTGGACTGTGGCTTGAAACCAACCTCACTGTAAGTACAGATTGGGTTCAGATTCACTGTGCCAATGTTATTCTTTTATTTACTCACAATCTCTTCATCAACTCCGTGGGAAAAGCGTTGCGTTCGTCGCGTTGTTCCATCGGATTCCGATTGCGCGCGTCCATCATCAGACGATGCTCAATGTACACATCTAAGGCATCCTTGGCGTGCACCTCTTGCTGTTTGTAGCTGGGCAGCAGCTCGGCAATCACATCACTGAAGATGGACGCATAGCGTCGGCAATTCTCGATCACAGCCTCGGCGAGACTCTCATTGAACTCCGCCAGATCATCCAAGTCAATTGTGATTAGTACTTGCTCACGGTGAGCCAACTTCACCAGCTGCGAGCCATAAACAAACTCCTTTTTGCCATCATCGTCGCATTTACAGAATTCGGCCAAAAATGTTTTGATCGATTCTACGTGGAATATTGTTTATAGTTATATTTGCTTTTGTATCTTTTAACTTTTGTCTTACCTCTGTCCTGAGCGTAGTCTCGGCGTGCCATTTGTGGATTTTTGTACTATAAAATTACGGAGTAATCTATTCTCTTTGGTTGTGTCTAACAAAATGCAATCAACAATAAAACCAGACGCTGTTTCCCGCTTGCTGCCTGCGTCCGCGTTATGCACAATTCGCGCCTTTTTTCGACAATGCTGAACAGCATTTCGATAAATTTGCTGATACTTTTCAGCACTGTAAGGCTGCCAGACCTTTGAAATTTTATAAATTTAAAATATTATTAATTTAATGTTTCCTTCTAATTTCAGCTATAAAAAAAATACTTATTTGCGTGATATTAATTTTATGTCGTCTTATTTAATAACTAATAAGCTGTTTTTGCTTCAAGTATCGATATCGCATATCACTTTCAATTCAGTTGGCAGTGCTACAATTTGGTTCATGGGAGCTAGCTCCGTGGTGGCAGCGCTGCAACAATAAAACGAATGGCGCGCAGTGTTTGAATTTTAAATGTTGACGTTTATTGACTTGTTATTAATGATTAAAACGTTTTTTCACTATATAGCTTGGCATAGCATTTTTCACGTTATCAATAAATATTTAGACTTGCGTTTGTTACATAATAATTATTTATTGGTTTTTAGGCGTCTAAAAAGTAGTACATTTTATTTTTTGTGCACATTTTGCATTGGTTATCTTCGAATAAATTTACACAAGATGCTTTTCTCATTTAGCACATTGCATTTTGTTGCTGTTTTTGCGGTCGGTATACATAAGTTACAGTATAATATGTTGTATTTACGTTTAACTTAAATATTATTAATCACATGCAATAGTTAAATAATAAAAATAATAATTATACATAGTTTAACATACACATACATAATATTAATAGGACCTTCGATAATCGGACTTTGTTGTTTTGTTTTTTTTGTCCATGCGGTCTTTAGTCAATCAAATAGTATGTATATTATATATATTTATATATAAGTAGATCAATTTGTTGTGTGTTATTAACGTTATCAAGTATTATTTATCAATTATCATTTGTTATTTATCATTTGTTAATTGGCTACTAACTAAATTTCCAGTTTTCATCAAACATTTGCTTTTTACACATTACACGCTAAATTGTTACACTTTACGCGCTAATATATAATTATATGTATTTAAATTTTGCTTAATATTTTATGTATTTTTATTTGTATTTCTTTAACTTATTTTCGCATACTTCTATATTTTAAATTTTCTTTATTTTTTAGAGTGTCGCCTGCGCCGTATTGCAACACGAGAAGTGTCAAGTTTTGAATTTAGTTATTTTAGTTTCTAAGTTGCTAAAGTTAATAAACATCTACAGCATTTGTAAGTTTTGTAAGTGTAAGTATTTTGTCAAGAGGCATTTGGCTTGATCAAAATCTGAATCTGAATCTGAATTTCGAATGCAAGCTCAGTTCTCATCATAGTCATATTGATCAACTTAAATTAACAATATGATCCGTAGTTTATTTTCCCCTTATATAATGCATTTGATGACATTCTTTATACCTCAAATTGTTTGTTCATTTTTATGTTTTTGTTTTTGTTTATATTTCATATAATTAATTTAAATAATTCTACATATTAGATGTATAGATATTTATCGTTTCATGCGTATAAAGCTGTAAGTCTTCTAGTTTTTCCCAAAAGTGCGTAAACTCAACTAAATTCCATTTATATGCATTCTGTTTTTTTCTTTTGTTTTCTATTCCTTGAGCTCCTTTAAATGTTGACAACAATAATTCGTTTCATTTATAACAACATTCACTGCGCTTTAGCTAACATATTTAAATCTATAAATTTACTTTCTGTTTTCTTGTATTTTGTTACGTATATTTCCTTCTGTCAAGAACTCTTGCTCTCTCTTTCTCTCGAATTAGCCATAACAGCATCTATTTATTTACTTTTGTTTTAATTACACCAAAAAGGAACAATTCGCTTTGAACATTGAGCTGTATATTATATTGCATAGTTATGTATATTTATAAATATCTATATAATTTGAAGAACATGTATCTGAATTAACTGTCTGATTGCTGAGTGGTTCTAAGTTTGAGCCTATTAATTTGTTGTTTCATATTATTGTTGCTTATGTTGCTTCTTTTGTTTATTTAAACCTCCAACACATTTATATGGCACAAAAATCTTGTTAGATTCTGAGTTGAGGTTCAGCGAGCTCAATTGCAAGAGCGTTTCTCCAGAGCGGAAAAACTAGAAGAGGTGAAAACGCTCAACAGTGAAAGAGACGTTTCACATCTCAATTTCTCATTCTTTTCTTTCTTGATTTTTTTTTTTGTTTTTGGGTATTATTTGAAGATTGTGGATGCATTTCAAACGCGCTTCTTGATTGCAAAGTGGTGGTTCTTAGTGGCTAATAAATTAATGATAACAACTTAAGAATTATCCAAATAATTAATAATTAATTAATTACTTGCGTCGAACTTTGTGCGCGCTCAATTTGCTTTTCCTGTTTATGTATACATATATTGGTATAGATAGATATATAGATGTATATACTTGTATATAGTATATAGTATATAGTAAATGGTTAGGGATTTGGGTGGAGCTGATTGCTTAAGATGCTTTAACTACAACTACTGTAGACTGTGACTAGAGTAAGGAGCAGGCTCGTTACTGTCACTGTCACTGGCACGGTGACCGTCAACCCACTGGCCGCACTTTTCGGACTGTCACGGGATTCGATGTCGTTGTTGGTGATCGGCGTGGTTCCAGCTGGATCGTAGAAGGTCGAGGAGGGACCTGTGTGGATTGTACAAGTAATTAGCAAAACGATTATAATTTGTGATTGAACTGTCGACTTACCATCGCCAGAGCCATCGCCGGAGCCATCGCCGTTTAAGCCGCCGTACTCGTCATCATCATCGTTGAGCTGTCCGCCTCCGCCGCCGGAACCCTCGTGTCCCATGTCACTCTGCACGTCATGCATAGGCGGGAGTACAACTGGCGCCTGAAAGCAGAATATATTTGAATTAAAAATTGATCTCGTCGAGATAATTGAGAGCGTCTTCCACTTACGCCAATGCTTTTGCGTATCTTGATGAGCTTGTCGACCAGCTCATTCAGTTTGCTCTGCTGTGACTGGTTCTCCAATGGCACCTCTGGATTATAACGCTGTGTATCCGAGCCCGGCGTGATCAGCAGCTGTGTGTATTCCCCAACACGATCTCCGGTCCAGCAGAGATGATCGTCGTTCTGTGTGAAATCCTCGTCACAGTAGCTGTGAATTAATCGAAATCAAAACATAGTGAGCCTTTTTATTTATCAAAGTTGCCTGTACAGTCACTTTTCTTTTGGCAGCTCAGTCATAAAACATAGACTGACTGAAAAATTCTCCATTTAAACAATATATATTTTAAATTAAAAAAACATCATCACGAATAAAAAAGCTGAAAATGTTCAAGGAACTTGTATTGTTTGTGCATACAGCAAGTCGCAATTTCTGTCTAATGCGTCCTGAGGCAGTTCCACGTGGAGTAAGTTTGCTATCTTATAGTGATATCTGATACTCGATCTATTTAAAACTATATCTATCTATAGAGTGCTTGTCGGCCCATTGTTAAGAATAGCTTTTGGGCAAATATGGTATTCTTTATAGCCATTTTCACGCCCCTCTACGTCTGCCTGCTGAGGGATGTGTTTGGACTGTTGCGCGACTTTAACTACAAGATGGCCAGGGGCAAGTAGAATCACATCCTTGTTGGGAGTGAATCCTCTTTCAGAGATTTAACCAGTTATTGTTCAATATATACACTCGTACTCAAATATATATTACATTAAGTTTGTGGCATCGTCTGTGATCAAAGTTTTATATTACTTACTTGTACACAATATTGGTAAAGAATTCCTTGGACTTCTCGATGGTCGACAGGAAGTGAACAATGGCTGCATCTGGCGGTGATGCCCACTTGACGTTGCCATATGGTTGCAAAGTCTCCGGCTCGTCTTCGGCCAGTGAGGGCAACAGATTGGGCGTGCCACATGTTTTCTTTACCTGAAAAGCAGAAGACAAGAGTCGTTAGATGAGCTCCACTTCCTGTAGATATGACTATAGTAGTTGCAGCACTTCCTGACCCACGCTAATCGCTGCCACTCATGCACGTGCCAGCTGTGTCCCCTGTGGCATCATCCACTCGTGCCACATCGTCGTCTTCCCATCATGTGGCACGTCGCGTTGCATGTAAATGGCAACTTGCAACTTGCAACGTGCAACGATTTTGCGCATGACCTACCGCATAAATGACGTCTAATTGAATATTTTAAATTTTAAATGCATTTCGACATTCCAATTACAGTAACCCGGCTCTAATTAAACGATGCTGTCCACTCGAAAACAACTGATTTGCCGCTAAATGTTGCAACACGATCAAACTGGTTAATGCCACTCCAAGGCTGGCCATTAAATTAATTTAAAATGTTCATAAATTAAGGCGCAATTATGGCCATCGCGTCCTTGTATCTGGTTAACATGAGCTGACCATTTTAAAGAGGAAACACTTTGCTAAATCTGTCAGTTTAATACCCTAGCTTAAATCCCAAGTGGGCTGGTCTATACTATATAATTATTACAAATTTAGCTGCTGACTCTTAGCTTCTTTTTCATGTGTATAAATTATAATTTTATATTTCTTTTTTACAACACACAAAACAAAAATAATAATCAAAAACTACCATTTTACAATTGTAATTATTTTTGTAGTTTCAGTGGACAAAGTGATACACTTCTTTGGAGTAATTTTAATTAATATTCGTTTAAACTTTTATTTACATTTTGCACTTTTGAAAATGTACGAATAATGAAACTGTTATCGAAGATATTTAAATTCTTGTTATTAAAATTACTTATTAATCAAAACTAAGTATATTTTAACTGTTCTCTACATTTGTGTCAAACTGATGGTTGTAGTTAAACTACCCGCTGTCCTATCAACTCACCTTTTTCTCTAGATCCGGACCATTTTGCATGGCTCTCATGATTGCGTTGGATAGGTGTTCATCCAGTAGCTTGATGGCATTCATAATGCCACTGTCGGAGCGGATGTGCGCGGCCACCAGATTGTCCAAGGCCTCCACAACATTGGACCAAGGGCTGTCCAAGAGGCCAGAAAATTCAGCCGAGCAGCCGCTGCATTAGTTTAAAAATAAATAACAATGCATTTTATACCACATTCATAGAAATATTTATATTAATACTTAAATTTAAATTACACAGTAATTATTTAATAATTTTTAAATTTTAATTTAAATAAATAAATTGTACAATATATTTGCTGAGTTCAACTTACCGTATCACATTCATGCAGTAGCTGTAGCAGACCTTGGGTCTTCCATGCTCTGGATGTTCATTGCAATTGGGACAATAGTGCATCTTGAGGAGATGCATTTTGCAGGTATCCGTCAACTGTTTTCCATACAGGGTATCCGTTTCGCTGAGCACCTCGGCACTCTGGATCAGGGAGTTCATAAAGATGCTGGACATGCGGACACTCTGCATTAGATTGCTTTGCAGCTCCTTGGGTATCTGGTCAAAGGGCTGCAGTTCATCAAAGTTATGCCTCAGGCAGTTGATGTAATCCTCGTGCAAATCCCTATAGTTGTTCTTGTTGTGGTGCACCACCTGATGATAGGCGATGGGAAACAGTTGCTCAAAGAATTTGTGCAACGCATCCTCAAGACTTTGACTATTCATTGCTTGGCCATTGCTATAGTTCTCCGTGTACTTTAAGTGACTAAAGAGAGGAAAGTGTTATTTTAGACTAAATGATAATACCCCTTTATGCTTACCTTATGATCTCCGTGTACAGCTGATGAATCAGTCGCTGCGTCAGAGGCACCATTCGCTTGTAGACTTTGGAGAAGACACTCAGTGTCCTGTTCTCCGATTGTACTGCCAGCTCGAGGACGTGCTCTGCAGAGAATAGACAGAAAAGCATACAGATTATTGTTAGTTCGTTATAGTAGCAAATTAAATCACTCTCTTGTTGCCACAAGTTTCCCTATTCCCTCTCATCCTCAGCTGGGAATTTGGCAGCAGCTTCAGTCAGAGTTAAATGGCCAGTCTGGGAATTGTTACCAAAAGTTTATCTTATTGTTCCTAGTGCTTTTAGCTAATTAAAACAAATTTATGTGCAACTTTTGGCACTCAGATTTCACTCTCTTTTTATTCAACAAGGAATTGAGTTAAATAATTAGCGACTTAGACAATTTGCTAAATACAAACATAAAAAAAACTAATATGCAATAAATTTTGTATTGTATTGTATTTATTGTTATTATATATTTATTTTTGTTGTCGTTGTGTAAGCAATCAATCTAAGCGCAATCAACAATCGAATACCTAAATCAAGCTGAGAATGCTAATCACGTTGTTGCTCAAAAAGCCACGAAAATATAATCTGTCAAAGTGTCAGTGAAATTTGTCTCAACTGGATTTGCGATACGCCATGGATTGGACATTGATACAGCCCAACAAACACTTGCAACACGCGACGAGCAACTCGCAACTCGCAACTCGCAACTCGCAACTCGCTGTTTGTGCCTTGTCATTATCGCAGCTAATACGGCGATTACAAATCCCGAAATCGATTGTCAATTTCACAAAATCTGCATGCACACACACACACACACACACACACAGATAATTCAGTCTGTCAGTCTGTCAATTTGTTGTGTGAGATGTCGTCGCTGTCTCCGCTCTTTTTCTCCCTCTCTGCCACAAAGTTGAAGCGTGGCAAATTCTAAATTGCAATCTGATGTTTTTGTGTTTTTGTGGCTCGCTGAGATTCGGCTTTTATATAAAAGTGTCAATCTTTTTGTTAATTGGCAAATGGCAGCAACAAAATAAGACAGCGACAACAACAACCACACACATTTCAGTTCCTTTACTCATCGTTAGCTTTGTTGTTGTTGTTGTTGTTTTTGTTGTTTATGTTTTGTGAAGCATTTCCGTTCTCAGCCTTGGGTTCTTTTTTGGGCTTGGCTTGGTTTGTCTGCTGCCTGTTTGTCTTACTGTCCGTCTATCTGTCTTTCTGTCTGTTTGACTGCCTGCCTCTTTATCGGCTAATGGTCTTTGATGCGTCAGAGTTTACCCCTTTTTAATTAGCTCTCTTGGCACTCAGCTGCAACAACAACAACAACAACAACACGCAGAAGTGGAAACATTTGACCTACCCAACAATTGCCAATTGCGCAGGATGCGATTGTTATAGTGAATTGATCAATTGTCATATAGACATTACATTGTCATTGTTCAATTAATTATGAACATTGTCTGCATTTCGTATACGACAACATCCGAGCTGCTTTTGCTAAGGATATCTCCCCCATTTCCCGCCGGATGTATGGAATAATTAACACACCAGCTTGCAGCGAACATTCTGTATAATTAAACGACTAATTGTAATCGCAATAATCGCTATAGCAGTCGCAATTCAATTGTTTATACTAGGGTACTAAGGGTATTCGGGTGTGTGTTGACAGCCTGTCGTAACATAAGCCCTCAACCAGTATTTGACTCAGAGTCAGAGTCACAGTCAGTGTCAAAATTGCAGACCAACCGCAAAAGCCAACTAACAGTCTCTTGTCATGGTTTTAAGCTGCCAGTAAAAGCTGTCAGTTGCACTGCAATAAAATGGGACTAAGAAGTGCATGAATGTGGAAAACGAATCCTATTTTAAAGTTAAACTATAACAATTGTTTAATTTATATCAAATTTAATCAAATTTAGTCAAAAAATCTACTCTTAATTGGAAACTTTTGGTATAAATTAAAATGACCCATATCAACAATATTTAAATGAAGAATCACTTTAGATATTCCGTGTGGAAATGTGTTAAGTTTGGACAAAGTTATAAAAGTTAATAATAACATATTATTTTATTGGATTAAGAAACGTTTTAATTTTCAGAGAAAAAGAAATCTTACCATAAAGTGTTTTATTAACAATTGTCATAAATTTATACAAAATAGAATTTTTAATTATTTTATGCGTTTTCTAGATTGTTTTTAAATGAAATACTTGTTTAGAGTGAAGAAAGTAATCTCTTGTTAAGATATTTCATTAACAATTGCCAAAAATTTTATTGAAGCTGTATGAAATTATAGTTAATTCAAAATTTGTGTAGCTAGCACGTGAGTTTTTCTCTGAGTGTAATAAAACTGCAGTTGTATTTACTGCTTATTTGACATTTACTAGCATACGCTGCGCATACTTAATATTATTGCAGCTGCTTTGTCGGCTTAATACGAGCAATTAAGTTGTGGTTTTCACACCGCCCACACACAGACTTGCCACAGTTGAACCTCAGGTTGAACTCCAGTCTCTCTCTCTCTCTCTCTCTTTGTCTCTCTCTGTCTCTGTATATGTGCATGTATCCGGCAGCCCACATCTATATTTATATTTACAGATACAAATGTAAGCTGAGTGTTTCACCTAAGGGCAGACTTGAAACTAACAATAATATTCTATGCTGTGCACAACTAATTGCAATTTGTGTGTGCCTTCTCTCTTGGTTCTGGTAATTAACAGAGGTCTTGATTACGGCTTGGGTCTGCCAAGGCAGTTATAACAACTAGAGTCTTGGAAATGGATTTGCCAATAAAACATGAAAATTTCATTAGCCAAAGGTTTTTTCTTCATTGTCACAAGCAAGTCACACACACACACACACACACACACACACTAACACACATAAAGGCATTCACTGATGGCCTCTCTCTAATGGCTAAACGGACAATGAAATTGAATTAGACAACGCTCAATACTCAGGTCGGAACAGAGTCCAGGCCAAGCCAAGCCTACGCAACTTGAAGTTATCCCAAAGCACGAGTATTCGTAGAGCAAATATCTACGCTAGGCTTCATTGCTTCATTAGAGGGCGGGGAGTGGGATTAACAGAGTCCATCTGTAGAGCCTGGGCATCCATTGGTCCAAGCTGCGACCGGTTGCGCGCCTCGGGCTCAGACCCAGACCCAGCTGCAGTTCCAGCTCCAGTCGCAGCCCCAGTTACTGCCCCTGCCTCTGTGGCTGCCCCAAAAAGACGCACACACTTTGCAACGGCAGATGAGACCGAGTTTGGCGGCGGCATTCTCTCTGTTTTCGTTTCCCACGCCATGGCAAATATGCAGGGACAGCCCACAGGTTTAGTTTTATTTTTTGCCCGCTTTTTTATATTCTTTTTTCTCTCTTTTTTTTATTATTTTTGTGTGTAGTTTTTAGGTTTTTTTTACTCCGCAGTTTGTTGTTTGCTGCCTGCGTTCCTGTGCGGATATTACAATTTTAGTATCTGCCGTTTTTTATTTGCATTTTATATGCATGTATTTCTTGATTTGCCTAGCCTTAGTTGCCTCTGTCTCTCTCTCTCTCTCTCTGTCTGTATCTCTGGCTCAACTTCAGTTCTCCTAGCCGCATTTAGTTTCATTTTTAGCTGTGGCAAGTTGTTGCCCTCACTGTGGCACACTGGGACTAGCTAACATTCAGGTGTCTAGAAGTGTCTCTCATCTGGCTTTGATTGGGTGATTTTAAGGTGGAGCCAGGCATAATTATAGCATAGAAGGCATGCTATCTTCTCCCATGATAATTGCTGCTATCTGTGCGCTGCTCTCTCCACTCATTTCTCTCTCCCCATCTCAACTCGACTGGAATCGATGCTCAGCACACTGTGCATCGGCACTTTAAGTGCTTGTATTGTAACTAGCTATCTGCAGGCAGGCGTGCCAACTTGGCACGCCCCTCCAGATGTAAGCAACAACTTCTTGACTCAGCCAACGGCCACTCCAACAGCTGGGCTGCCCCCTCCCCTTTCTCTTCCTTCCTCCTTTTGGCCAGGTCCTTGGTCTTCTCTTCTTGGCCATGTCAAAGTAATTGGATGACTTTTGTATTGCGAGGACTTGCAACTCGTGACTCAATGCTTGACTTTTGTCATACTAAAGTGCTTCAGCGCATATGCATCAATTGTCAACTGCAGGCCCTTCCCTTATACCCGACCTCAACCCTTGATCTTAACCCTCTGCTTGCCACAGTTACGTTTTGTGTGCATTCTCAGTTCGCTAATCAAAAGCGCGTGTTTAAAGCATTTCATTTCATTTTGTTAGCAACAAATTATAATGTTTAGAAATATAATTTGGACTGGGTGACAGACTGTTTTTCTATCAGACAAAATGGCCCCGCTGATGCCATTGGCAATTAATGAAACCTGTTGGCCAGTTGCCCAGTTGGCTTACAGGTTGCGTCTTAAAATTGTTGCTCGTTTGTTTGACTAACCGCAAACGATACCATTCATTTGTTCAATATTAATAATATTCGTATTTAAATTGCGTTAATAATTAATAGCTGCAGCTAAATTTATTGTTATGGCCCAAACAAAAAATTCATTCAGAAATTTTAGCCACAGCCTCAAGGTCAGCATCACATTTGAAACTAATACATATTCAAATTAAATATTTATAGAAAAATTAAAAAAATACCATCTTGGTAACAGAACAAGTTTGCAACGAAGCTGCAAAGAGAACTAGAATCATCTCAAGTACTTTTCTGGAGCGATAATACCTTCATTTGTTGGCCAAATCTGTGGCTTGGCTAACACTTTGTCGCAGTTCTCGCTTCTTGGCTATAAAAAATAATGACAATAACTACAAAGCAGAGCCATCCAACTAACCAACTATCTAACAGCTTCGCTTTGTGACAAAGCAAACAAAAGCAGTTAACAAACGATGACGACCAAAAACCACTTTGAACGTACAAAATACCAATAACAACAACAGGAGCAACAAAGATGGCTTTAGCTGCAGCTACAAAGCACAAGATATGGCCAAAACAGACGTTGGCCAAGTCGAGAAACGTGCAGAGAGCAAGGGAAGAGGTGAAAAGAGGCAAGTGGAATGTGCCACGAAAGTTGCGACTTATGAAAGTGCACGCACTGCATGCTCTCATTGTAGCTGTTGTAGTTGTTGTAGTTGTTGCAGCTGTTGTTGTTGTTGCAGTTGTTGTTGCCGCGTATTGGCAAAAATAAAATACAATTTTATGTTGCCACTCTTTTTCAGTTGTTGTGCAGCGAAAAGGGCCAAAAGTTGCACTGGCTGATCAGTAAGTCAGCATTTGGAACTTTTTATGCAGGCGCACGCCCATTTAGCTGCAACTTGGCAACAAAGGGAGGCGACTCCGAGGGAGTCGAAAACGCATTAAGAGAAGAGAAAAAAGTGCGGTAAGTGCAATGGAGACATACAGCTTGGCGCTATTTTGGGTGGGGCTCAATGTGGCAAGGGAAAGGGGCATGGGGCATGGAGCATGGGGCATGAAGGGGCAGCATAATTCGTAAGCTGCGAAACGTGTTTACACACGCAAATACTTGCTTAAAAATAATACGGAACATGCACTCAAACAAAAGCAGCAAAAGCAGAACGACAACAACAACAACGGCACACATGCAACAACAAACAAAGCAACACAACAATACAACAATACAACACACAACAATCGCGCAGGAAACGGAAAGAAGTTCAGGAGAAGTGCAGGGCAGCGGAAGAAGAAGAAGAAGAAAGAGGAGCGCCAGGAAAGCTGCATATGCGATTGTTGTTGTTGTTGTTGTTGTTGCTGTCGTTGCTGCCACTAAATAGAAATATGCATTTATTTTTCATACAGTATTATTTTATGCGTAAACGCCGCAAGGCACCAAAGACAAAACAAAAATACAAATAATAAAAAATAATAAAGAAAAAGGAATACAACATGTGTAAGTACATATATGTGCGGAAAATGCATAAAATTTTATAGTTGCGCATCTGCAGACCGAGCGAGTGAGACTTGACTTGGAAATATTACGCATACGCACGGTCGGACCTGGAACTGGAACTGGAACTGGCGCGAGCTAAATTAATTTTTATGGCTTGCAAGCGAAGACATGTTTCTGAAAAGTCCAAAATTGCAGACACTTTAAAGAGAATCAGTTCCTGTACGAACTATGCTCGAATAATTGAAATGTTATTTATATTTCATGTTAAGTAAATTGTTTGTCGTGCATAAATTAAATAAATACCAATTAACCATGCAGCAAGCAATTAAATAAACATTATAAAAATTGTTTTTTTTATGAGTTGATTTACTATATGCAATACTTTTTACACTCGTCAGTCAAACATTAAACACGCGCATTACTTTTATTTGTATAAGCTTTGCTAGTTGACATTATAAATATATATTTCTATATGTTTATAAGTATTGCATTTCAGTTTAATGACTTTGTCGTTTGCATATTAATTTGATTTTATTTGAAGTTAACATGCGCAACGCAAAGTAAATTTCAAGTACTTTGCGGCTATTCATTAAGACTGGAACTGAAACAATTCTAGACAACAATTGTTGAATTTATCCATAAATAATGATCAAGAAATGCAATAACTACCCTCTTACCACTACAAAACTGATGAATTTAATGGAATAAGGCTACTTTTAATATTTGTTATAATATTAAATAAATACTTTACGTTATCCATATTTATTTAATATACATTTATGTTTGCTGGTGACTCTTGATGACTAACAATCAAAGAACAAATGAATCCATTAAATGCTGAAGAGCAAACATAAAAAGCGGGCAAAATAAAATCCACACAAATTGCACTCGCAAAAAAAAAAAAATACGATGGCAGCTCCACGTCAATTTTTAAATTTTAAATGCGCGCCCATTTCCAAGAAATGCAGACGGCACAAGCAACAACAACAACAACAACTACAATAATAATATTGAGAACAGAGCAGAGAGTAGAGAGCACGCCTTAAAGCGATATTTACAGCGTGTACGACAACCGTTTGCAGGCATTGAGAATTGTGCTGTTGTTGTCCCTAAAACGTGACCCAACCAAAGATTGCAAAATGTCTAAAAGGCGCTGGACAACAACAATAACAAAATTTAATGCCTTTTTAATTAGATGCAGACACTTTGTTGCATTCCAAACAGTTTTGCGCAGCGAATACACTTCAATATGGCTATGATGATGGATATGGATATGGACTGTATTTAATATTTGATATATACAAAATATATATAATATACATTGAGTATGTGTCGCTTTGATCTGCATACAAATGCAAATTACAAATCAATTTCGCGTTTCAAGTTTAATTTCGTTAAATTCACTTGGCAAGCCAAAAGTTATCATCATAATTTTGCGACCCACGCTCAAGCTGGCGATTTGCATATTATAAATAATTTATTGCCACGAAAATATGTTTTTCGCTATCGCAACGAAAACTTTTCAGACTTTGCGACTGTGTGCGCTGACTAACCACCAACTGGCTAACAGACTGACTGACAAACTGGCTAACCGACTGACAAACTGACAGAGAGACAGACTCACTGACTGACTGACTGACTGATTTGCATAAAAGCATTTGCCATTTAAAATTGCCAGTCTCCAGTTCTCTTTCGCTAGGTTACACCGTTCTCTATTCTTAGAGTAAACGTAAAACTCATATTTGTAGATTCATACTCACTCTGAAAATTCTCAACGGTTGTCTCTAGGATGCCACGCAGACTGTTCGTGTGATGATGCAGCAGGTCCTCGTACTTCTTCGATGCCTTGAGGCGCAACTCCTTTTCCGTGTCATTGTTGCAACAGCTGCCCCCGCAAACGGCGCCTGCAACAAGTCAAGGGTTGAATTATAAAAATTAATTTCAATATTTGAAATTTTGTTAAATTAAAAATAAATTCATTATTATAATTAAATTAAATCTTTAAATTATTTAAAAATTTTATTAAAAAAATTTATTATTAATATTATATTTTATAAACCAATCTCTGCGTATTATAATATAATAATTATTATATAATTAAATTAAATCTTTAAATTATTTAAAAAATTATTATTAATATTATATTTTATAAACCAATCTCTGCATATTATAATATAATAATTATGCGACTTGAGGAAGTAAAAATATGCTAGAGTGTCCCACCATATTCCAAAGAAATTTATATATTTCTGTTACTTAGGAAAAAATGATTATTGTATATATTAAATATCGTTTAATACAGATTCGACTTTATTATCAAACTTTCATATGTGAAAATATATAGCCTAAATAAAATTTGTCAATGTATTTTTAAAGAAGATTTTGATGTTATGACAAGACCTTATTATCAGAGCTGCAGTCAAAAATCATCTTTGCATAACCATTTCAGATTTTGTCTCTCGTTTTCCTTTTTTTTTGTTTTGTTTATTATCGTGTGGGCGGGTCTCGTTTAATTGTTTATGACTTAAAGCCATTGTGGTTGGTGGTTTGGTGGTTTGCCGGCGCCACCCATGATGTTGAAAGACTGCGCGTGGGTTTCTTTCTCATTTATATACAAATTACGAATACATAAAATACTCTTTTTTTCTGTTTCCTCGTTTCGCTCAAACAACTTTAATGTTTTTAATGACTATCATTGTGCTGGGCGTGTTAATAACTTTTAAATTGCGTGTAATTGCAAATTTAACTACTGACTGCTTCCACGGCAAACTGTGGACAACTTGGCTGCCGTGATACTCTGTGTGGTGCCAAACAAAAGCAGGTTATTTGGTTTCCCAGTAATCCCTGTAATGTATCTGTAAGTTGTAGAAATTTTATTGCACATATTATTGCAGTTGCAGTTGCTTGACAATAACGTGCACAAATAGCACATTAATTGCCCTCTTTGGTGATCAACAGGTTGTGACAACAACAACTCTCTCGCTCTCTCCCTCAACAAATTGATTCACTTGAAGACAACAACAAAACGATGGCAACAACAACAGTGAGAGCTATAAATTTATGGCCTACATATGTATGTGTTAATAGCTTTTACTGCTCTGGTGGCATTCACCGCGTAGATGTGACAATTGGAGATGGGGCTAGATAACTGAGTGTCACTGTGCGTGTGTGTGTGTATGTGTGTGTGTGTGTATGTGGTAGGGGTAGTAGCTGCCTTTAGCGTGGGCTGACTGTCACGCAGTTCATGACAACTGCAACAACGACAACAGCAACAACAAGAATCGACAAAACGCTTTGAGCAATCGACTTTTAAGGCATAAGATAGATACGTCTTTTGTATATATATATGTGTGTGTGTGTTGCCTATTTTGTCTTTATAGTTTATAATTTAAATTAATGGCTTTTATATGACGTTTATGTGTGTGAGCTGCACCTAAAAACGAGTTGACGACTATATATGTATGAATTGAATCCCCCGTCCGATCAGACGATTAGCCTAGGCCATATGTTGTGGCCATAAAATTAGCAAATGAAATGAGTTTTGACAAACACTGTATACAGTTGCTGCAAGAAATTTACATCAGCATCTATTTCTGAAACGATTGCGAGCAGCAGCTTCTGTAAAAACGTCAGGAGAAAGGGAAATATCAAAAGTTGCGGCAAAGTAAATGCACAGTTGTCAAGTGGGGCATGTGGCAATGTGCAACTGGCAACTGGCAACTGATACTTGACGGCGTGGCGCCGCGAAGCCATGACACATTTATTTGCCATGCCATGCAATGCAAATTCAACAAGCAAAATGAAATGGAAAATTGAAAATGGCGTTGCAACGAAATTGAAAAACAACAAAACGAGCTAAATAAATACACGCAAGGCCAACAGATGCCAGTGTAAAAGTGTCAACTAAATAATGATTGAAGATAAGCCAAGCTGAGTCACAAAAGTGAAGCCATCATTTTTTTTTGCAAATATTCATTGATTTATTCAATTGCAAATTATGTCATAAATGATAAGCTCACTTTAAAGCCCAATGGCAAATGGCCTGTTTATGCGTTTCTATGAATTGCTGCACATAAATCAGCCAAAAGAGCTCAAAAAACCAGCAACATGGCAACAGGCCAGTTCCTTTTACTGACTCTTTTGCTTATTGACCAGGCGTCAGTCAGTCTAGCTATGACAGAGAAGCCAAAAGAAATGTGAAAAAAAATGCGACTTCTTCCGCTTTGAGCTTCCTGTTGCAACGGTAACCGATGTCTCTGTCGCCTCTGAGACTAAGGCTGTAACTTAAACCTGTCCCCAGCAATAGAGAGAGACAGAAAGAGAAAGAGAGACAGAGAGAGAGAGAGAAAAGTAGAGACTAGGCTTCTGTATTGCTCTGCAGTGGGGAATACTTTGTAGTTCGTTTTAACTTTTGCTCCATTGCTTTGTAACTCAAGAGCACACAGCTCAAGCAGTAGAAATTCAATTGAATTGCCCCAACGTGACACACACACACACACACACACACATACACACACTTGCTTGTCTGTATATCCTGATGTGGCCCAGAAAAGTATGCTATGGCAAAAGATTTCTGGCAGCGTCTGCCAAATTGCAGTTAGGCACTGAGAGGCCGTTGTGTAAAAAATGCAAATCTCATGCATGGCCAAAAATTGTGCCTGCCAAAAATACGAGCTCTGTTTTTGGCCGTGACCGCAAGGCATATGGGCGTGGCGCCACCGCCCACACTCAAAGGCTTTTATGCACTTCTCCATTCCATTGCTGCTGTTGCTGCTATTGTTGTGTTGTGGCAACTGCTGTTGCTGATGTTGTTGCAACTGCTGCTGCTGCTGCTGCTGCTGCTGCTGTCTATTTTCGTCTCTTGTTTTGCCTGCTGTCACCGCAGCAGCAGGCAACGTGTGCGAATTTGTTTACTGTAATTGTCTACGGGCATGAAGGCGGAGCTATGGCTTCGTTCTAGGCCATTGTGTTGGATTACACATACGTCTACACACACACACACACACACACACATATGCCTACCAAAACTTGCTGTCGCTGTCGTCTTTGCCATTATCAGACTTTGGCTGTGAGCCAAGTAAACGCTTAGCCCGCAAAACACTTGGCTCAGAGGCAGCTTTGGCATACCTTGACATAATTTGCTCGTCCTTCACCTCTCAACTCCCTCCCCCCTCCAGTAAGTGCTGAACCGTTTGCTATATGCGTTTTCAATTTACAGTAAATGTGTTGAAAATCATGAGTCTGCTTGTGGACAGAACAAATGTTAAATAGAAAATGGAAAATGGAAAATTTGAGCCGTCAAAATGTCAGAAAGTTTTACTGCCTCGTTGTAATTAGAGAAAATGTTTGGCTAAGTACAAAAGTAAACTTTTCCAGCTGAAAACTGAACTTTGAACTGTTTGCTGTTTGTTTCCATAACTATACTCCAAGTGGAAACTGAAGCTTCAGCAATTATTATTCGATTTTGTGCTGCAAATCTTTGCTTTGCTTTTCTAAAGGAAAAACATAAAACCAAACATTGCTTACTTTCAAATGCATATCATAAATATTTCAAATATATAATAACATATTTCTAGTGTAATTTATGGCCTTGATTGAAAATCAATTTGTGTACAAACACAACAAACGAGAAATAACAAGTAACATAGATGCTTTGATATAGAAACCCTATCGACAGCAAGCAGGCCAGGCCAAGAAGTCAACTATTGACTAGGGCCATAAATTCCAAAAAGAAATTTATAATCAACAAGAGGAAGAGTTACAGCAATACAGCAACAGCAACAACAACAACTAGAAATAGAACTACTCCACATACTTGAAACTTTCACATTGCAGAACACAAATAAAAACATCCGCCTTGCCCATTCTACTTGCCCCCCGGTGTCGTCGACTGCGTGTCAAGGCGCGTTTAATAATTGTTATCAAAAATCGTTGACTACTTGTCAAACACCAACAATTTGTGTGTGCAGCGACCAATGCGATAACAATTAAAGTCAACAAAATGCGGCAAAAAAAAAACTGAAAATATATATATCAAGAATCGGACAACAGAATGGGGTAAGTGGACTCTCTCACTCTCTTACTCTCTCACTCTTTCTCTAGTTCTATCGATATGCTTGAACTGTTATACATTTTTATGGTTCGTTGATTTTTGTTGTTGTTGTTGTTGTTGTTGTTATTATGACACGTTTGCTGTTGTTTGTGGCTTGTAGATCGTCATCAGTTTGTGGCAGATCTTTATAAGAAACAATTCAAAATCGGTTCGTTGAACTCTGTTCCAGCCTATTTAAGCGTAATAACTAAGAGAGCAACTTTTACAGCTTTCGTTCTCAAGTTTTTGCTAATCAAATTTTAACTATGTTATCGCAAATGTTTTGAGTATCTTTTATCAGCTGTCGACTTTGCAGCTGATAGACAAAATATTTCTTGAACTATTTATAAAATATATATCACATTATAATTTAAAGGATTTAACTTTAATTTAACATATTTTTACTTTAAATTCCTTAAGTTTAACTGACTTTATTTTATTTGCATTTGTGCTGAACAAATTTGTTTAAAATTAGTTTATCTAACATGTATATGCCTCAATCTTTCAATATTCAAGTGCAGATTGGTCGACCTATTAATACTTTTAGAGTTGCAGGAAGCTGCATTGCAGTTGCAATTCGCATTTCTATTTGCAACGCATATTTATTTATTGTATATTCAATTATTTGTTGGCTTTGCATGCGCTGCAATCTATATACATATATATATATGTTTTGGTGTTGTTGTTGATGCTGCAGCTTCGCATTTCAGCTGCCACACGAGAAAATCCCAACAATTCAGCTGATAAATTGTTAATGCGCGCATAAGTTTTCAATTTGTGTGGCAAATACCGCGTGGCAAGCACACACACACACACACACACACACACACACACACACACACACACACACACACACACTGGCATACAGATGTAGATTGTCAGTTACAGATGCAGCTTGCAACACGCGACGCCGCGCTGACATCGTAGCTGGCAGATTTTGGCGCCACGTCTGCGTTGCATGTACAATTTATTGCGGCGGCTGCAACAGCGACAATCTCCTTGCCATTTTTTTGCATTTGCCCATTTGAATATAAGTTCATATATATATAAGTTTTTCTATAAGTAACTATGACTGCGTATATGTGTGTGTGTGTGTGTGTTGCACGCATGCACTTTGTGCTAATTTTGCAATGAAAATGTCAACTGCGATTATACGAGCAACAACCAAGGAAAATAAAAATGTGGCAAGAGTTAAGCTAGCGACGACGCGTCGTCGTTGACAAGTTGCTGCAAGTTGCATGCACATTTTTGGACACACTTGCAACACTTTCCCGCTGCATTCTGCTGATTGGCTTACGTTTCGGCTAGGCGCCAAGCAGACGCCTCTTGCCTGCCACACGACCAGCAGCAAATTTTGTCTGCCTCAAAAAGCATATTAAAAATTTAATTGAAAACATTTTTTTATTGCAACGTATGCAGTTATGGTATGTGGTATGTGGGCTAGCTACTGTTGTTGCATGTGGTTCTTGCTGCAGCAATATTAATTATCAAGATTTATGATGTTGAACAAGTCAAGTCTATCTAAATGCAAATTTAGATCTAGGCGAGTTATCTGAGCTCAAAGAAATTGCCGAGAAAGTGAGAGATGAGAAAGATAATCAAAGTTACTCTGTGTGTAGACAATAAATGTCTAAATATTTATTAAATTGTATTTTTAACTATATTTCTAACAGCATAAATTTATTTATATCGAATTTTTTAATTAAATCAAGAAACAATATTTTTAATAAAATGTAAGAAATATTTAATTATAAAATAATTATTAAGTTTATTACTAAAAACTAATGTATAGCTTAAAATATTAAATTTCAGGTGTATCTGTGTATCTCTAGATCTTAATAAGGAAATCTCTTCATCCACTGAAAACCTCGAGTTGTAGATATTTTGTTTTTTCGCAAGATCTGCACTCTGTTTGACCTGCCACATATTAGATTGCTGAACTGACAGGCGACTAATTCATTTGGCTGTGGCTGCAACAAAGACTCACTAAATGCTCCCCACACCCCGCTGATATTTTGAAGACGCCCAGTTGCAGTTCATTGGCAGTGCCTGTAACCTGAATTGTTAGGGATTGTAGGGGATCGAGGCGTGTGCCATGTTATGGTTCTTCCAAGAGCCAGGCACATGTATGTGCATAAATCTCGCGGCCTTATGCACAAGAATGCCAAACAAATGAAATTACAAATCTATAAATAAAACACGAAATGAGAATGAGAGCAACAACAAGAGCAAGAACAAGAACAAGAGAAAACAAAGCAAAACAAGGCGAAACATGAGGATCTCTTGAGTTGATCTCCAGTCGCATGAATCACACAACAACTGCCCAGCTGATGTTGAGGACAAAGCACCGAACAATAATAAAAATAATTACATCAAAAATCCATAACAATTCAACAAATATGCTAAATAAACAGCGCCAATGAAATTGCATTAAAATTGCTGGCAAGGGAAAGGGCAATAACAAAAGGCGCAGGCAAATGTTAAACAAATGTTAAACAAATCAAAAATAAACAATAAGTCAACAGCAGCTGGACTGGTAAGTCTTCGAGTGCGCAGTTCTATATATTTGTGTAATATAAGCATAACAACAGCAGCAACAGCAACCGCAGCAGCAGCAGCAGCAACAACAACAAACAATTGCGGAAATTGCTGACAGTGCAGGAATCTGCAACAACAATATCAACAGCATTTTGATAATTAAAAAACTGAAGCAGCTACAACAACAAGAACATATTGCTGCTGATGAGCAACACGCAGAAGCAACAACAACAATTGTGGACAGCAACAGCAACAACAACAAACAATTGCGAATTATACAACTGGGCGCACAGCAAACGAATGACAGCAAATTCAACCTATATCTCCGGCTGTCCATCTCCATCCACTTTTGACCAACGTTGCAACGTTGGCCGCGTTGCAGATGTGCAAATACTGGCAGCAACAAGCAGATACAAATACAAATACAAATACAAATACAAATAGAAACAGAAACAAATAAACCAATAGACAGATGAATATTTCCTTTCTTTCTCTCTCTCTCTCTGTCTCTCTCTCTCTCTGCTGCCATCAGTTCAATTGCAACAAATTCTGCGCTCCTAGTCGCCCAATGGGCAGCAGCAGCTGTTGTTTCAACAGCAGCAACAGCAATTGCTCCCTGGCTGCCCCCCAGTTGTTGTTGCTGTTGCAAATTGCTGCGGGTAATCATAATGCATGTTGCATGCAAATTAACGCATCAACGGCGAGCCGATTGCAACTGGAAAGACCTGTGTTATACGCCACATCCCGCATCACATTCTGTGGGATTATGCCAACGGCAATACAAATGGGGGGAATGTGGGAAATGAATGTGTTTATCCCACTGTTATAATTGCCGTTGCCCTCACAAATGTCAGGCAAAAACTGATCCCTAATGTGTCCACTGTTAGTCTTTCTTTCATCTCTGGTCTCTAATCAAATTCCAAATTATCACACAAAAAAAAAAAAAAAGAGATATTTAGCTCTCAGCAACATGTTGCTGTTGTCGATTGTGCAACACGTTTTCTACTCGACCATAAAATGCATTTGTTTATTATAGAATTTAAAAAATAATTTAAGTGTATTTTAATTAAGTTTACTTCAATGACTGATAAGAACATGCCACCAACTGTAACTGTAAGTGGGCCATATCAAGAGTGTGTGTGTGTGTGTTGAGGCGGCCACATTATCTGGTTGCGTCTACAATTACGCAGTGGAAGCAAGTTCTGAGTTGCAGAGTTGCTGACAATTTGAATGAAATTTAAAGCTAAGCCAATGAACGCCAATTGCACTCACATTAAGTACTTGCTTATAGAAATATGCGAAATAAATGCCAATTCTGCATATTAATTTTGACTAAAAAAAAAAACACTATTTATAACGCCCATTACAACAACAACATGAACAACATTTCAATAGGCGTCTGCTGGAAATTGGGTCACATTTTTGGACTATGAAAATGCGTCTACTTGAAGAACTTGATCACTTGAGGAAACTGTACACGACAGAATAATTGCATTGCATTGTACTTACGAGTACGAGTACGAGTACGAGCACTCGAACAACAATTCGGGCCAATAAAATGGTGCCAGTTCAACTTGCGACTCAGCATAAATAAAATGAATATGCTCGTAAATGTTAAACAAAAATTGCTTGCGGTCTTTTATTCTCCTCGTCGTGGTGTTGTTGTTAGTGTTTTTTTTTTGCAGGCGTTAAATGGATTTTTGGGTCAGCTTGGCCATGCCACGCCTCAGTCTGTTGTGTATATGGAGGATGCGAAGTAAAAACAAACCAACGTGAATGAAAGAAAAACACAATCACGAAACAACCTTGAACGACTGTTTGTATTGTGTAACTACAAGATACTTTGCGTGTAATTTGTTGCATGTTAGTAGCTTTTAATTATATGCTGATTATGTTTTTTCGGCCACAATCAACAACAACAACAGCAACAACAACAAGACACACCCAATAGCCAAACACCAAACACACTCCCACCCGGGTCTAAAGAGCCAAAACAACACTGTGACAATCCAAAATTGTGGCACGTTCCGAAGGTAGACAATGAAGGAGGCTTCCCTTTAGCTGACTTGCACAAAATGTCAAAGAGCTAGTCATAGGGACAGAGAGCTACAGAGCGGTATAGCGAATGGGAAGAAGATAGTAAAAGAGCTAGGAAAAATTCAATTAGTTTTGTGTTTGCGCATTGCATGACAACAATGATATCGCCCTCACACTCTCTAACTTTCCCTCTCTCACTTCTTCTTCCTTTCTCTCCCTCACTCTCTCTCTGTTCTATCCTAAAACTAAAAGCAACTATGCAGCTTGAAATTGTCAGCAAGCTGCAAATATTGATCTGAAAAATACTTGGGCTAAACTGTCGATTAACCAAGAGATAAAACAATCTGATTTGTGGAATGAAATCTTTAATTGGATTATAAATATGATAAAGAAGTCTCAGTTGCAGCTTTCATTTCATCAGTTGGCTGACGAGTTGCTACGAGGATAACCAAATTTCCAATCAATAAACTCAAACAAGCAACGTGCATGCAAATGAATTTGCCAAGCTTTGAAATGCAACAGCAATAGAAAGAAAATGGAAAATGAACACAGACTCTTGTTGAAAAGGCAGCAAAGCTTTTCACACTGCAAAGGAGATGGCGATAAAGTGATAGAGATGGAGATAGAGAGACAGAGTGGGAAGGAAATGGACAACAATGACATTTAACATTTAAGCACGTCTACGAAATGAGATTAAACCACAGAGTAGAAATTGAATAAAGTCGACAAAAGTTAGTTTAAGATCTGGCTTATAAATGCTATAAGCGCATATAATATTATATTATTGTTATTGCTTGTGGATTATCATCTATGAGTCTGGAAATATGAATCTCTTTAAAAATGCAGACAACACACCCACAAGCAGTGCAAAAAGGCGGCAATAAAAATGCAATTTGGCTAAAACGTGTTCAATGCTTCAATATTTGCCTAACACTGGCCACTGCTTTCAGTTACAATAAGCACACACCCGCACAGAGAGAGAATGAGAGAGTGGAAGTGAAATAAAGCCATTGAAATCGCATGAAGTTTCACAATTCCCTAGCATTTGGCAAATGCCCACAAGCCTTCTTTCGACATTTTTATTACGGCCATTGCAGGAAGCAAGGTGCTGAGGACGGTAGAAGAGGAGGAGTAAGGAGGGGCAGTCAGGCAGGAGTTGTTGCCAGGAGGCAGCACCACAAGTGTTCCATCCATGAACTGCCAGCTCCGCCGCTGACTGCACTTACTCCGATTGCGCATACGCCACGTTGGCTGCGATTTATTGGGCAAGCAGCCGCTGTTGCCGCTGCCTTTGATTTTGATTTTGGCCACTAAATAGTTGGCTTACAAATTTGTTTTGCACCATTGTGTGTGTGTGTGTGTGTGTGTGTGGGCTGTACCGTTTGATGCTTTCAATTACGCCCACGAAAAATCGAGGGCCAAGACGAAGCAGAGCCAAAAGCATTTTAACGCTTTTGCCCATAAAAATCAGACTCAATGTAAAGGATTCACGCTGTGGCTTGTGGTGTGGTATCGAGTAGAAAGGGTGGCAAATACAAAAGAATAAATATCGAGTGTTTACGTTGAAGCCGAAAAGCAAACAAAATGGCAAACAAAAGACGAAGCCGCCAATAACGTAAGTACTTGTCGTAACTCTGGTGGCTGTGGAAAGCGCGAGAACAAACAATACACAGATTTTTCCTTTAGTTTTCCCACTTGGCTTTTGTTTCGCCATCATCATTTGTTGTCTTTTGCCTAGGTACTCGCTCACTCACTCATTCATTCAGTCAGTGGCTCACTAACTCACACAAGCTCACACTCACTCACTTGCTGGCTCATTCATTCATTCATTCGTTTTAGCTGCTTTGTTTTGGCCATGCGGCTCACGTAATTCGCTGTCGGGCGTAAGAATTTGCAGCGTTTTTCGTGATGATTTCACAATTTCCCATGCGTGCCCAGTTTCCCAATCTGTCCGACAATCCGCCATCAGCCAGCAACCACCCAGCATCCCCCTGAGGTGGTTCCATGCTCGTGACTTGGCTTATGTGTGCTTCCTATTGTTGGGATTTTATTTTGATTTTATTTTTGCATTTGATAATCTGTGCGCTTCTCTCACAGTTTATCAGTTAGTCTTTGAAATTTGTTCACGTCATCGTTGGGAATATTTTCAAGAATAATATTTTGTATTTCGTATCTTGCAGGCATTTTCAATCCTTCAAAGATTTTCATAATTTGTCTTCTCTTGTCTCATTCTTTTTCCCGGAAGCAATTAGAATATTTGTTTCTCTCTGACCAAAATATGTGTGTGTGTTTTGTGCCACCTCAAGCTTTCAATCATCGGGATTAGCAACGCTACTTGGCGCAGATTTCTATTTAAAATCTGCAAATAGACGATGCATAATTGTTGCTGCACTTAAAAATAGCTGACTGACTAAGCGATACTCTGCACTTTGATCTTAGTTAAGCTGAGGCGTATCTACAATATATCTATAAAAATACTAATTTATTATTATTAAATTTGTATCATTATAGTAAAATAATAATAGCTTTTCTTTCGCTGCTTTAAGATTAGTATGTTGTATAACTTTGCGTTTATTTGGTGATGGTAATAATATTTTAATGACTGTAATTTAAAAGTTTTTCCTTCTATTCATAATCTTTAAATTTGTGGAGTGAGCATTTAATAAAAAATTTATGTTTCTTGGCTTTACAGACTATTTGAGAGAGCTTATACGACATCTTCACTGAGTTCGACATGTGTAATCTCTGTGTAATTTGCTTGGCTATTTGCTTGGTGAAAACTCAACAAGCGTTAATTTCAATGGACTTGGCCAATTAACAAATACCGCCATATAATTTTCAATTTAATGGCTTCATCATCGCGTCGACAGTCTGCAGACTGTGGACTGTAGACTGTAGACTGCAGACTGCAGGAGCGAGTTTTCGGCCCACTCGCCTAGACGGCGACGAGTCCCACCTAAAAATCGGAAAAGCGGAATCGGAAAAAAGGGGAGGGATGAAAGAGGTGCATATAAGTGCAAAATGTTGTAAAGCAAAGCTGCTGACATTTGTGCGGCCAGAAGGAGGCGGCTGTCACGCCTCTCTTTGCACCTCATTAGATGCCGAGTTGTGAAATCGTTGCGAATCGAAATCGAAACGAAGTCTGCAACAGCCTACAGAGCTGAAGTTGCCACAATTTGTAGCGTGTGCGCGCTTATTGATTTCCCAGGTAGCCTCAAGGCATTTGCGTGTGGCAAACGCCCAAGTAAAAGCCAAATCCAAGTAACGATGCGCTGCGCAGGCGCAGCTGTCAATGCAACGCCAATGTGACTCCTGTGGCAGCGTGGCAAACGGCAACGTGGCAAGCGGCAACGTGGCAAGTGTCGCCGCAAGCTGCAAGCTCGAATGCATTATGCATATTGCATTCGTGCCAACTTTGTTAGTTGCTGGCAATTGTTTTTGTTTCTTTGTTTGTCTCCCATGTGCCCCTTAATTTTGAACATATCGAGTGGCGTTCACATAAATTTGTAATTACGTATACGCCATGTAGGTCGCACTCGAGACGCGTTTTTATACCCTAGCAAATGGTATTATAATTAGTTCACGAAATGTGTAACGTCTTAAAGGAGGCGTGGCATTGGATCAATATATCATATATGCATCTGACATTGGAACAATAACTCATTAGTTTGTTGATAATAATTGTTGATATTTTGATAAATTTCTAACAAACTTTTACATTTGATTTTAGCAATAAAAATTGAATATAAGATTTATGTTGTTATTTTGTTTTATATAATTAAAAATTTAAATTTAATTGTTATTTCATAATACTTTTTTCACTGAAAAATTGGGAGTAAATTTAACTAAATTTAATTTGTTATCCCCGATATATCTTAACAAATCATACAGAATGTGCATTTGGTAATGACTTAAATATCCTAAATGCATTTAGTTTAAGTAAGTCCATTATTTTATACGGCTTCTATAGGAATCATCGCTTAAAAATAAACATATAACTAAAAAATTTATTTGTTTTTTGAGCAATAAAACATAGGAAGGATCAGTCGTAAGTTAAATACAGTGCTCCGCAAGGGTATCAAATGTGCGGCTCTCCAAAAATAATGTGTTTTTCTTGTCTTGTGTTTCGGCTGCTGCGTTGCATTCAATTAAGCAGTCGCATTCGCATTTTCGAGCGTGCCACACTCGACTTGACTTCCTTATACAGTTTTTTTTGTGCGTTGTTTGTTTATGTTTCTGCAGTTGACTTTGTGCCTTTTTCTCTCAGTTAACTACACCAATTTAATGCAGTAATTTATGCGTTTTTTATCGCTCGTCGCTTGTAATTGCAACCGAGTATTCAAGTATTCGCGCATTCGAATATGCGAGCATTCTCCTGGGCCACATTTCTTACAGTGAGTGAGTGAAAGTTTGAGCTGCTGTTGCAATTTGCCAGTTAGGCGTTTTCTTTTTATGGCATTTTGCAATTAAAAATGTATTAAACTCAGTCTGATCACCTGTAAAAGGTTTTTGAGTTTCCCACGCATCAGCAAAGGGCAGGAAATGAGAAAACGATTTAAGCAGTTTTTATGCTTTCCAGTAAATTCCATCTTCAATTGCACTAATGAGCTCGAGTAGAAAAAGGGAATTAAGTATGGTGGGGAATCGGAATGAGAATGAAAATGGGATTGGGATTGGTAGAGAAACTATCAAAGTGGCTCCGTGACTCACAGACAAATGGGCAACTCTGCTAAGCACATGTATAACCCCATAAGCCATCAATCAAAGCAGCCTTGAACTGCCAGTGACAGACAAGGCACTCATGAGTGTACTCACTAGTTGTATGAGTAGCTGGGAATTGGTGACATGTTAAATATAGAACACCAAATACATGAAATATCTATGAAAATTGACAGGAAAAGCAATGAAATTCTTGTTATAATGCTTGTTCCTTTTGTTATTGTTGTTGTTATTGTTGTTGTTGTTTGTCTCATGGGTGACTGCGTGTGCGTGCATTGTTGTATGCTCATTTGAATGACAAGAATTTTCCTCATAAAAGCGCAGAAACATGGTAAAAACTCTATTCGACAATGGTTGTAGTTTAACAACGAACCAACATTTAATAAATAATGCTACAACAACGAACAACTCTTGTTTATATAAATATCCTCTTTGAGTGTTGAATTGAACGACAATCAGTAAATAAATAGTTTAAATTGAAATCAAAGCGAATTGCCAATATTAAATTGAATTTAAAATAAAAGCAATTTTCATACATTTAATATGCGAATATGCAAAATTTGTATGCTTAAACAGAAACTGCAATTGAAATTAAGTTGTAGGCGGAATAAGGGAAATTCCCACTATGTAAAGTCAAGTGAAGATGACATACATTATTAAAGATCAGAGCTCAGTATTTCAATTAACAAGAATCCATTTGCTTAACAATGTGAAGAGCGTGTAACAAATTTGTAGTTACATTTCTGCTGTTAAACACTCTGTCTGCCCTCGAGGCGTGCATTTGAGTTATGACCCAAGCCCTGGTCCTCATTCAGCTCGTTGTCTCCAGTCTGCAGACAGTCTGCAGTCTACAGTCTACGGTCTGCAGTCTACAGTTGGAGTTGACTACAGTCTGCGTTGTCAGTCTATGGACATACATATGCGATTTGCATGCAAACTAATTGCAAGTCGCTTTTTATGCAAATCACTTTTGCTGTCGACGCAGAAACAAAACAAAAATAAATAAATGAACGCTAATAAAGTTAACAACTTGTTTTGGCTTTTATTTAAATGTTTGCGCTAATTTCTTACTAAACCAAAACAGAGAGGGCGGCTCTAAAGGTTGCCTAGAGTAGAGGAGGGGAGAGGAGTGAAGAGGGGGGGCAAGGGAGAGGGAGAGGGGTGTTGGCTACGCGTGCGCCATGAATGTGACTTTTGTGTCTGACATAAATTTCACATTTGACACTTTTTTTGCAGTCAATGGCGGCGACGCAGAAAACTCACAAAATGCCACATGCAACATATTTTCTCAGCTCACTGTGGGGAGAGGGGAGCGGTGAGGGGTGGGGGAAAGGCAGTCTCTCAGTGCGGGGTGACATGCGTCGTTTGTTGCAAAATTATGCGCCAAGGTGTTGGCTGTTCGGTATGTGTGTGTGTGTGTGTATGTGTGTGTGACGGGGTGTGTGGGTCGACTGACATGTAATTAGTGCAATCTCAACACTTCTGTTACAGTTTTTTATTCTTGCATTTTATTATTATGGTACGGGTAATTTGCTTATGAATATGTTAAAATTCAATTGCCACACTCCGTGAACTGTCACTGAGCCACAACCCTTGTGGGTGGCTAAAAAGTGGTATGCTTTAACACATTTGGTTCAAGAATTTCCTCTAACGTTATCTAATAGAACATAGTGTAAAGTTACTTCATAAATCTTATCAGATATTCATCTGAATTTCAGCTTATACATCATCAATTTGTGAGAAGCATTGTCACATTAGACAATGAGTAAGTTGAGTGGAAATATATATTATGGATATTGCTGTGATTAAGAGAAAACAACGCACATTTATTAAACTGACAACTGTGCACATTGAGCACATTAATCAACCGGCTTAAATCTGCATCTGGCCAAAGCTAAAGCTAAAGCCACAGTCATAGTCCAAGTCCAAGTCCAAGTTGGGGGATATAAGCAAGTCGTAGATATACGAGTTCTCGTTTGTATCTGTTTATAGTTTGGCACAATTATGATATATGACGCCTAGACCCATTATGGAAAACATGTGAAAAACTGCACGCGATCATTAGACAAAATCAACAGCAACAACAAAAACAATGCATTGGCATTGAAAATGCGCGCCTACGATTTTCACAGTTGTTAAAGAGAGAAGCAATGAGTGAAAAGAAGAGAAGAGAAGAGCTGACGAAAGATTAATGACAGCACAAACATGAGGCACACACACATGGACATCGACATGGACATGGACATGAGTGTGGACACGGATATGGATATGAACAGACACTCACTTGCTCACTTAGACGGGTACTCATACAGCAGCAAGGGTCTTGACGTTGCTTCAATTTAATGATACACTTGCATTTTAATTAAATCATGACTACAACAAATAGAAGCAACGAATTCTTCATGTGGCAGCTGCAATGAGGCATGTTGCAATTGTGGCAACCGTCATATGAAAATCACTTTTCGAGATGAATTGCATTGCAAAACGAAGCGTGACGATACTTAGATGCCCTTCCAGTCAAAAGGAGATAATTAATTCGTGTTGAAATTATAATTATGTTATAATACAAAGTACCAATTGGAATAAAATGTGTTGGAAAAGTTTTCTATACATCCTTTTCATCTAGAGCATAACAATAGAGCATAATAAAAGCAGGAATATGTTGAGTGCTTTCAACTTCAGTTTTCTCCATTTAATGAGTTGCCAAGTCAGCAGAAAATTTGGCAGCACTTATTCACGGATGAGTAACAAATGCTATTCATACTTGCATAAATATCTATCCATAAATGCTGGATGTTGGCCAGGAAACCTGTTCACAGATAAACAACGGATACACACCTGCAAAGAAATAGAGAAAAGATAAATATAAATGAATAAATTAATTTATGCGATAGCGCAAATTAAGATGAATGTCATAATTTTAATAAAAATGAAATCTATTTTCGAAACAAGCAACTTAACAAACGAAACTCAACCTGTTCTCGCATCTTCAGTCGGCCCATAAAAAATAAAACAATAAACCAGCTCAAATGATTGTAGTAGTAGTATTATTTTTTTAATGGCAACTCTCACACTCGCCCACACAAGGCTGACCGTTGGCCAGATTACCAGTTTACCATTTTGTGCCACTTCCCCCTCAACCCTCCCGCATTGGTAGAGGGAGGAATCTTGGCTACCCTTTCAGACAATTCTCAGATGGGTTATCGCGCGAGTCTTGCATAAATTTGGTCGCTTTTTGACAATTTCTATTGTGTTTTCGTCTCGATTTTTAATTTGTAGCCTTCGCTCTGGTTTTGCCATTCCGTTTTGTGTTTTCTTGTTTCTTGTTTCTGTTTTCTGCATTTCAAATTTGCTTCTTGCACCAAAACAGAAGACCTTAAATAAATTGTAATAACAACACAAAAAACAACATATAAAATAAAATAAAAGAATGCTACCAGAGGCCGGCACAAAGTTTACTTGAGTTTTGCCTCCGATTTGTTATTGTTGTTGTTGTTGTTGTTTTTGTTGTTTTTGTTTTATTATATTTTTGTTGCTTTTGGTTGCTTGCCAAAAACTAACAAAGTGGAAGACCGCGTAGGACGTGCACCCAGAGGGGGGCGTGGCTGTTCATGTATCTTTTGTGCTGCTGTCGGCTCGCTTTGATATTAAATCGAGGCGAAAAGCAGAGAGCAGCAGCGACAACAACAACAGCAACAACGACAACAACAACCGAATCTGAAACAAACCAAAAGTTACCCAAAAATTCTTTAGAGCGTGCAAGGAACGAATTCTAATTATTCTTTTTTTTTCAAATTATTAAGGAAACTGCTAAAAATCTGGGCATATTGATAAACAAACGAAAGTGCGAATATTATAAATTAATAAATTAAGTAAAAATCGTAGATCGAATAAGAAATATTTATTTAAATAAACCAACGAACTTTGTGTAACTTACTAAACAATATTAATTTATTTAAGTAAGACAAGTAAATCATGAATGATATATGGATCATAAAAAGAATGCGAAGCTGTTTCGGAAAATTATCCAAAATATATAAATATAAATAGAAATCAAAATTTAAAAAGTCTTAACAGATATTCATAATTTATGCGCCAATCATATTTTATGACTTAAATAATCATAAATAAATATTTCAGACAAGTATCAACTTAGAAACTGTAAGATCTCACAGGTTATCGACAATATGAGTGTACCTCAAAAATTTTGTAGATTCATATGCGTCTAATTCTGTCCACAGTTTGAAGAGGAGGCCATTGTTTGTTGAATTGTGGTCGTTTTTTTTTGGCTCTTTTTATTTACTTAATTTTGTTGAATATAAAATATATTAAATGTTGGCACACAATAAACATCAACGGAAGCAGTTAATTTCTTAATTATACATTTAATTTGCCAAGCGAGCGCAGACTTTAATGACAATACAAAAAAAAAATACACAGAAAATCAAGCATATATTTAAATATGTATAAATATATATGTGTATGTATATGCTTGTATCTATGTTTCGGTATAAAAATGTAAAATACTAGATAGGCCTATAAATACTCATGCTGAGCAAGAAATATCGCACTTATTTAGCAATTTAAATTCGCAAAAAGACGAAAGAAAACAGGAATTGTGACAGAATACTTTGAATATGCATTAGTCGATCGGCACTCTATTTTGGGAGCATTAGCTTTGGGCCTTAAGTCGTGATATATCGCTACGAAATCCAGTAAACACAAGCCCTGACCCCACTGTATCGTATCGTGCTGTGTTGTGTAGTGTTGTGTTGTGTGATTCGTGTGGGGCTCATTTACATATTACAAGTGTTTACAATTAAACATTGGCAAACCAACTGACAGCTGTCAACTATCAAAAGTATCAGCAATTGTGAAATTGTTGATTAATAATAAAACACGCCCAGGCGAAGAGACAACTCTTTAACAATTAATGACAATTAGTTACATCAAGTGTCAAACATTGGAACATTGAAAAGTCATTTGCAAACAATGCAAATTGGGCATGAAAATAGACATGAAGTGGACATGAAATTCCATACAATTTATTGTTGTTGTCATAGGCCTACAATTTCAATTGTTGCAAGACACGTTTATCTAATGTTTCTTGTGTATCTTGTTGTTGTGTCTCTGTTGTTGTTGTTGTCAAAGTTAGCGTCAGAAGTGCGCACCTTTTGCGGCTAATTTGTATTCATTAGCTGGTCCCGTTCGCAGCCTGTAATTTAAAATCGTTAAAAGTTTAATGAGGCGTTAATAATATGGTTTTGTTTTACTTTTCCTCGCCTTCATCGTTGCTGTCTCTCTTTCTTTCTCTTTACTTTTCTCGCGTCGCTGTCGCCAACGTTGTCATTGCTTTTTACTGCAAATAAGCGCCAGAGTCCCAGTCATGTGGTCGTGTCCCAGACCTGGTCACAGGTATCCCCATTTCCATTTCCATGCCCATGCCCATCCTCGTGCCTTTACTAGCCCTCCATACGTGCCTGTCTGGGTTAGGATCTCAACTGGGAATGGAACTCGGTCTGAAACTGGCAGCGTTTGTTGTGGTGGTTTGACGCTGGGAACTTAATTGACTTGCAAGTGACTAATTGTGCATGAGTTCGACACGGACGAGCTGTACAGAGCAGGGGACGGGGAAGGGGAAGGGGGAGGGGGCACACACACACACACTCGAGGTGCGTGTAATATGAGCCATGTCACAGAGAGCCTTGCCAAATGAAGTTGTTGGTTTGTTGAGTTCTTGTTGATTAGCTGCTGTTGTAGTTGTAGTTGTATTTGTTGTTAGTGCTTATTGTTACTGTTATTGTTATAGTCGCTGTTGTCATTGTCAGGCATGCTGAGTATGACAACGATGACAAGTCACAAGAGAACTTGAACACAAGACCTACAATGACAATAAGGGCGACACTTTGGTACTAAAAGTGAAGATATTACGTATAAATAGTATCTGTTTTTAAGTCAACTAGAAATTCAAATTGAATACTGTTTTCAATTTCATGCCAAATTTCATTGGCCAGATTTCTATAATTTATAACCTGGCGTATTCATGACGCATTTGCCATTTGGACTGCTGACCATTTTTGGGCAGTCCAAGTCGTTTTCATGGTTGGACAATTGTCAGAATTAGCCAATAAAACAACAACAACAACAACAACCAAAGCAACAGCGAGACAAGCTTGTAAAAACATTGGCACATTGGTTATTTGCGTTGGAGATTTTGGATTTGCAGTGATTGTCAAAGAAAAAGAAACCGAAATCGAAATGAATTGAAATTGTTAATGCCAAATGCATTTGCGGCAATTGCATTTGCCTTTTTTGTCATTGATCTGTCCAATAAATTCTCACGAAATTGTCAGCAATGCCCCCGAAACAACAAAAAACCCCGCCATGTGTCACATATCAAGTTGCACATATTATTATTATTACTTATTTTATATTATTTTTATACTCGTTATTCCTACAGCTATCTGGTAGCCTTTGCAAGATAATTTTCCAAACAGTTTGTTAAATTGCTTGCGGTTGATGCGTTGTCGTCTGCTTAATGTGACAGGGCAAAAGCCATTAAAATAAATTAATTTAAATCCATTAATTGTTTAATAATAACTCGTCATACTCGGTAAATTGCCATTGGGGCACTTAACTATAACTATAATTAGTTAAATGAAGCTTCATTAATATCGAATTTCAGATATTTTGTTGTAAAAAGTGCGTGGCTGCAGAAAGAGCAGAGATCAAACAAAATTAACTTGAGGGCATGATTTAACTCTAAACGGGAATATATGAAAACTTTTCGTAAGGAAGTTTATTAAGGCGTAGATTATATATACTTATATTATTTGTGTTGTGCAAATAGAAGATTTTATATTCCAATATATATATAAAACTTTATATAAAAATAGAAAAAAAACCAACTACTTGAAATCTTTCATTTTTATATATAATCATCAAAACTTAAGAGCATTTTAGGCATATCCAGAATTATTCGTTACCCTTATCATCAATCTAGCTATCTATTTAGAGCTCTCTTAATTCGCATAAAATATTTATATAATTTTTATGATTGTAATAAACTTAAATAAAGGTACTAATTCAATCAATCTTAAGTAATTCTTGAGTTGAACTTATCATGTTCTCCTGCTTATTTTTTACTATGCTCAGGTTTATGAAATTTTTTGTAACTATTGTTGTTGTTTTACATGTGTTTAGCTACATAAAGAACATAAGAAACCCTCTCAACAAAGTACTCAAAATGTTGAACTCATGAACGTTGGTAATTTGTGCTTGCGGCTTAAAAGGCTTTTTCTTTTTTGCGTAATTAACTTAAAAGAACATTAACAATAAATTAACAAATTTATGGCATTTCAGCAAATGTTGCTTACAAAAAAAAAAAAACTGAAAACGAGAAGCAAAGCCGCTGATAAGGCATAAAACAAAACACAGTAGAAGAAAAGGGGGAAAAAAAGGTAAAAAGAAAAACGTGAACAGAAATATGTAAAAAGTGAAGGAAAACTGAGGCGAAGGCATGTAAATAATTATAATAAAGTGATAATGATATACATTTTACAACGTTTTGAGTTGAATGCAAAATGACAGGCACCCAACGATAACAACAACAACAGACACAACAACAACAATGGCAACAACGACACCAACAACTTGGTGTCAAAGGGGCCGCTCTCTATCGAGAAGTCGCCTCTGTCTTGAGGCTGTTTGCCAGTTAGGTAAATGAGTTAGCTTGAACCCAGTTGAGAGTTGAGTTTGCGTGTTTGTTTGCGCCGTTTATTTAAATTAAAGCCCAGTCGAAGTAGAAGTCGAAGTCCGAGAGCGAGAGCGAGAGCGAGTTCCACTTCAACTTTGGAGCAGCCTCTTGAATTTTCCCAATTGACGCCCTCGGGCCAATGGGCTTGTAATTAGCCAAAACTTCAATTGGCCGCCGGTTAAATGTGCATTAATTAAGTGCTAACCGCATAAACGTTGATCACTTCCCCCTCCGCGAAAGGGGAAGGGAAACGGGAAACTTTATTCAGCTGTTGCCAGCGCGTTTATTATATAAACAAATATTGATAATAAAAAAACCTAATGAAATGAGTCAGAAATTTCTATTGCAGTTGCATACAGTTGGCTATTTAAAAACAATTACGAGCACATTTCAAATACGCCCACGCGAATGTCATAAAGTTGCATCAATCACATGACAAACAGCAGCAGCAACAGCAACAACAACAACTAATACAACAACTGCAACAACCACAAGTGTTAAGTCATTTTTGGGTCATTTGAAATGCTGAAGCAATGAGTTGGCAATATGTTGGAAAATGGCATCCAACAAATCTGGCAAATACATTAGTTTTAATTGCTTGCCTGGGGATGATGTCACTGCATCAGCAGCAACAGCAGCAACATCAGCAGCCACAGCGACAACCCCCGGCCCCAAAGGAGCAGCAACAGCATCAGAATGGGGCAGGGGCAGCGAGGGGTGGGATTTGTCAGTTGGTTAGCCTTGTCAGGCGACACAATGGCAATAAACTGGCTTTGGTTGCATTTGTTGCCAATATTGTTGCTGCTGTTGCTGCTGCTGACATAGTTGGCATTGCTGTTGTCGTCGAACTGTCTGCAGCGCTAAACGGCTGCCATTACAGTAGAACCTCGCTATGTATAATATTATGACAGTTCGTCTAAACAAATACAAGCTTATCAGCTTTGCAAATAAACAAGAATATGAAAAATGAACTTGCTGGTAAGCTACATCAAATATCAAGTATACGCACGAGTATTCCTGCACATAAACAAAACTTATTCGATAAATAAATTGGCTTACTTTTAGTAGATTAAACTAAAGTTTAGACTTTAATCTTCAGACCAGCGCATACATTGTTCTTTCAATCATTTTCTTTACTTTGCAAATTGTTTATGTAATTGATTTGAGGCAACTTTTCAATTGCCTGTTTTTTTTTTTGCACTTGCCCGCGATTTTACCGAGTACTCGAGTCGTAAGTTAAACGTGTACTAATAAGCATTTCAGTGCTCGTATCTATTTATCTTTGGCTCTTTGTTAGTTGCGTGTTTTGTTTAACAATTAACGCCGTCAATTGTCAGTTTTCATGTAAGATACTTTGTTGAAACACGTCGAGCATTTCGAATAGTGATTATAATGCTTCTCTAAACAGCACGTGTCTCGATGGCCGTTGCAAGCAAAACACATGACACAAAAGCCAATGAGGGGTTTTTCTATTTTCATTGAAAAACTCAACTGCATATGCTTTTAAATGAACTGAAAATTCAAAAGATAAAATGCGAAAAATAGGTTTTGTATAGATCGGAAAGCGATTTTCGCAGCCAAATGCGCAAAAATTAAAATTAAAATTAAAAATGCTTTTGCAATTGCAATTGTGACTCATCTCACTAGTTGGCTGCGACTACAGTCTACGCTGAAAGTCTGCTGCCGCCGTGCTAATTTGGCAACTAGACGACCAACTGTCTCTTTATTTGGTTTGCCAAACTTTCTGTGGCTTCGGCCTTTTTCATTTTCTCTAATGAATAAAATTGTTTTGCAGATGATTTTATGCCAGGGATACCCTGCAATATGAAAAATGATGACAGGCCATGTATATATTTTTTCAAAAAAATTATCATATATTATTTCCATAGCAAGTATTGTATTGCTGATACCCTGTAAAGCTAATTAAAGTTTTTAAATACCTAAAAATAATATAAAATAAAGATCATATAACAATTTGTTTTTATTGCATACCCTGCAATGAGCTGTGCCACTTTTGCAAGGTATTATATGACCAATTAAAATAGTTGACGATTAATGGATATCATATGGAGATTTCTCTTTAAGTATTGTATTGTTATCTATGAATCTGATATACCCCATCATATGATATCGTCTCCTCTCTTATTTAACACTCATTGAATGCCCGAGGACGCAATGAGGCGCAGAGCGCGACAATTTTTGCAACCAGTTGCCAAGTTGACAGTTGCGCTTTTTATACGATTTTCATGGGGTGTCGGTGACATTTTTGTTTCCTCCTCGCATCGGGTGGGTCTCTGGTACACTCGGTCATGGGGTCTTTGACACTTTTGCGACCGTATATTTCGGTCTTTCAGTTCGTATTGGGGTATTCATAAGGTGTGATGTGGTAGGGAGGGTAGGGGCAATTAAATTGCTCGGGCCCCAAAAATACTCGTACTCTTGTATCATTCCCGGATGCATTGCATAAGTCGGGCATCAAATTGTCGGGTTTGTTTTGGCCCGCAAATATTTGCTAGCTAAATTTAGCGACGCGTCAAAATACATAAAAAAAAGACGGTTCGGGCCATTTGAATTCTTTTTGCTAGCTTATTTTTTTCACATACAAATATTGCTGTAAAAGTGTAGCTGCCAAAATTTTGTAGACGCGCATAAATTAAGCATTTTAAATGATCTACGCGTGACTTGTTTTTAGCTGCTTTTCGAAACGCTCGAAAGCCAAATATTTAAAAAGATCTTTTTTTCATCTATTTATTTGGCATAGCATTTGTTACCAAAAGATGCTTTTATTTCGAAATGTATTTTATCAATTTTATTGGCCAAATATTTGCTTAATAAATCAGAGCCAAAAACCACAGCCAAAATAAGAAAAGAAAAAATAATTCTCATAGTAAACAAAAAACCAGGGTATAATTATGAAAGAAAAACACAAAAAATCAAAATTGTGGCATTTTGTGCTGCATTTTCTTTTAGATTTATGCGTTGTCGCGGCATGCAACCCCATTCATTGATACCATGGCGCTTTCATGGCTTTAATTAATATTTATTTATAGTGGCAATATCTTTCAGCTGTCTGCCCGCCTGTCGTTTTGTCTGTCAGTTGCTGGCCTAGCCTCTGGCTGCTTTTATTGTGACACTTGTAATCGATATTTTACAGGTTTGATTATTTGTGCAATGTCCCCTTGCCACTTCCAACTTTCCACACTTTGCATACGCTGTCGGTGTGGCACAAGTTTATTTGATGGGCTGTTGACTTGTTTTTGTTGTTGTTATTATTGTCTGGGGGCGACTTCTCTCTCTTCGCCTCTGGGGATTTATGTTATGCCGCCACTTGATATATTTGATGTGCTGTTGTGCGTGATATCTTGCCACAAATTTATGTATTGTGTTTAGAAATACACATATATATTTGTAGTTGCAATAAAGCATAAGTGCAAAAGTTAAGGAATGTAGAGTTGGAAAGGGCAAAAGTCGAGCATATTTAAGAGTAAATAAATTCCGATTGATTCCTTTGTCCATATCTGCTCTATAAATAATGGCTAGAATATAAATATTTATTTAAATAAAAGTATTCCAGCTGCAATTTTCGTGATTTGCTTGTGATAAATCACAGAATAAAATACAAAGCATGTACAAAAGAAAAACCAAACTGAAACTTAATTAATTAGTGTCAAAAGTGGCGCAAGCCAAAGTCTGGCTAAAGGCAGCATCCCAGCTACCAATCCCACTTCTTAGCCCAGTTTATGCCGGGTCACACTTAGCTATCGTCGCTATCTTCTGTTCTCCTTCCTCCCATCGTCCTGCTGTGTATCCTCCTTCTCGCTTGGCTGTCATTTGGCAAATTAATGGAATCAGCGCAGCTATTAGCCAACTGCGGGCAACTCTACAGCAACTGGAATGATATTATCAGCCAGAGACCCCACCGAAATAACAGAGAGAGAGAGAAAAAAAAAAGTGGCCAAAGTCGTCGCGACTGCATAACGGTAATTTATCTTTTAGCACGAATTATCGATCGATTTTGTGGCATTTCTCGCTCTTCCTCCGAGAGAGACTCCGAGTCTCGTGCTTCGTGCCACAGCCAAAAGAATTTAAGTTCGCTTGCCATTTTTGTTTTTTTTTTTGTATTTTGTGGGCCCATAGTTAATGGTTTATCTGTGTATGTTTGCCATTAGGTAACTGTCAGTTCCGCAAACGGCAACAACATAACGACAACAACAACGACAACAACTATTTCAGGGGGGTTATTATGCGCGACTCAATAGACTGTTAACTTGGCTTATTGAGTTGTACAGCCTGCCTGGTATTAAAGCTGTTGTTGTTGCTTTTACTAGCTTCGACCTTTTTATCGCCTGCCAAGTATCTACAAAGTCGCCAAGTCGAAGACGACGTTGCTGCCGCCTCAAGTAATTTCGTTGTGGCGGCTTTGGTAATGAATAAAGCAAAGGGAGCGCCAGCAATGGGCAGCCAACAACCAACAACCAACAACCCACAGCCAACAACAACAACAACAACAACAACGGCATCTACAGTCACAAGAACAACATTTTTGGCACGCGAAACTTACGCTTATTCAATTTTCAGTCCGACGCCGACGCCGCCGGCCAACATGGCGTATGAGCGCTTCCGCTTTGCCTCGCTTCCGCTGCGACGGCAACAAATGGACGAGAGCTCGCTGCCTGTCTGGCCCTTTTTACTATATATACGCCCCACCTGACATTTGATATGTACATGAACAAAGCGCGCCGCGGCAATCATTCATAGTGGCGTCGTCATTGTTGTGTGACCTGCCCCAGCTCCCGATCCCCGACTCCCGATCCCCGACTACCAAGTTCCGATTCCAGCTCCAGCCCATGTTGTTTTCGGTTGAGGACTTCGCACACGAATCCTTTTTTTGCATGCGATAGCAAACTTTTTGGCTGCCTGCTGTCCCTTTCCTCTTTCTCCCCTCCTCATACACTGTGCCACATTTTCATAGCTAAAGGCCAGACGAGAGCAGAGCACTGGGGAACTGGGAACTGAAAGAGACGCACCTGCCTCGGCTAATTAAGATGAATGCGTCGCGCGTTTAGCAGCTTAAATGGAACGGAAGTTTGCCTGATGAGCAAGTTTAATTGAGGATATGAAACTTGTGCAGTTGATAGTTTTCTTACGGTGTATGCGTATCTTCCACTTTTTGGGGACTGTCGCAAAGAAAATTGTTTACTTCCCCTTATGGCCATGCTATTCACATGCTGACAACACACAAAAGGACCACATACACACAGATACCCTTGTATATAGTATAAACATAATCTTTAATATTCAAATAAGCCAAAATGTGAAAATGCCAGCGAAAAGCCCACTGGCGCATTGGTAACAGCCAAAGGGGTTGAAAGGCAACAACAACAACAACAAATCGCTGTTATGTAAGCCATGTTTATATACAGAAAACTTTATATAACATGTAATTTTTGGATTGGCATCTATTGTCTTAATTTATTTTATAATTTTATATGCAAAAAATAAAATAATATTAAAATATACAATCGAACTGCATATTTATCTATAAAACCAATTTCCAAAGTTCTTTTCATTTTCCTTTCTTGATCATAAATTTAAATTACAGCATAAATTTCTGCCAAAATATTTTGCTTTGATGGTCCTAATCTCGTTGCTATCTCATAAATTATCACAAGCTTGGTTTTTTCTTTAATCAAACATGTTCGAAAATGTTCAATTTTCTTTCATATTTTTGGCACAAACTACAGTCATCCTTCTAATATTTCACTCAACTTAAAATAGAGTACTTCTAATACTATTTTTATTTTATTTCTCAATCGCTAAATCACATTCCAAAAATTCAAACTTGCAATTAATTTTCATATTTTCGGCAGAAATTGCTTTTTTCTTATCAAATTAATCCCCCTTCAAAGTATTTTCTTACTATATGTTTCTTGCATTTCTTAATATAATTTCTAATGTTATTCGCCAAATATTACCAAAGAAAATTAAATTAATTTTCGTATTTTCAGCTTAAATTCGTGCAATTTTCATGATCCAATTATGTATAAATCTCCCTTTTTCTTGATCAGCCTAATCAAATACAGGGTGTCTTTGGTATTCACAACTCAAATGATTAGGACCACACAGAACTCACCCTAAGATGATATAGTACTATGATACTTATGTTGTTGCATAGTTCATGTTGTTATCGTTGTTGTATTGTTGTTGTTGTTGTAGTTGTTGCGTGCCAGATTTATGCAGACACGCAACAAAAATGACTTTGTCGATGTTGCCATGTTGCGTGTTCGCAGTTAATGCGACTATAATTTAATATTTTCGTCGCTGCTTTCGCAAACTGTTATGAGAGTGAAGGGAAGTGTGGCATGGTTCATCCCTTCGATCAGGGGTGGTCGCTAGCTTTTTTTTTTTGTGGGGTAGCTTGTGGCCGCAACTGAAATTGTGTTGCAATTGTCTCATGCCTGCCGTTTGACTGATGAGTTTCAACACCGCACGCTGGCAGCGGCAGCAGCAATCAGCAACCCTCTTCAAAAAATTAAGTCGTGTCGAAATCGATGCCAGTTGTGGGAGGCAGCAGCCGCTGTCGCAGTTGCTGTCGACGTCGCCGTCGACCGCATGTCAATCATAATTAAAACTTTCAGCTGGAGGGTTGGCAATCAGGGGGTTTTGGTTGAGCTTCTGTTTCTGTTCAGTTTCTGGTTCTGGCTTTTGCCAACAGGGCTTCACTTATCTTATCGTTCGCTTGATTGCCTTTCAAACGCAGTCAGCTGCTCATTTAGTCAGACTGGCAATCTGGCAGTCTGGCAGTCAGTCTGACAGTGTTGCCCATTCATGCAACTCCCAGGCCATTCATTCATTCATTCATTTATATTGCTTGCCATGCTGGCCTTTATCAAGCATCGTTCCCAAATAAGGCGCTGCCAATGGAGCTGGCCCATTCAGTCGGCGCCTTGGGCTGAAGCTGCGGCTCATTATCAATTTCCAATGTTGCACAGAGCAAAATGTGCGTGCAATCGTGCCTTAGTCCATCAGTCGTGCAGCAATCGCATCTGTCAGCGTCAGACGAGCCAACAAACTAGGCACTGTGCCATGTGCCCCACGCCACATGCCACATGCCGCATGCCCCATGCCCCACACTAGCTACTGATTTAGCTTCAACTTTAGCTGCTTCTCTGCTCGTTGTCAGTGTCGTTGTCGTTGTCTCGTTGTCGTTGTCTGTGTCGTCAATGTGTCTGCAACAATTGTTGCTCTCCATTTGCTGTCAGCCAGTCTGCATCTCTCTCTCTTCGTCTCTCTGTCTCTATACATTGTCTGTCCTTCTGTCTGACTGTTGCTTGCAATTGCTGAGATTCTGGTTTGTTTTCTCTCGCTGTTGTTGTTGCTGCCACTAGTTGGGGCATTGGGGCAGCGACAACCACCGCACTTGCACTTATTCGCCACCTTGCTAACTGCGTGCCTCGCAAGTCAACTATTATCTCACTCAGTGCCTCCACAACTGTACTCACTTGCAGTGACTCTCAAACTGTTTGCTTACCTGCAATTAAAAGAAAAAAGAAAGAACTATTAATATTAAAAATACTTTTTGTTTACTTAATTACTATTTACTAGCTATTAATAGATAACCTCTCACACTTTCTATCTGCTGTTGTTCTTTAACATTTTTCTACATTTTGTTGAGCAGTGTTAATTCATCAGACAGCCATAAAATAGTTTGAAATGTTTAGCATTTTGTTTGAATTGAGATTTAATTATGTGGCAACAAGCGGATCAACAAAAAAGAATCAAATAAAGGGGGAAAACATTCAACTCCATCAGGCGGCTGTTCACAAAACTTTTCACAGGTTTTCACTGCCCTTTTTCCCTGATGCCTTGACTGACAGCTCCCGGTTCCTGTTCCCCCTTCCTGACTTTTCCGAATGATTTAAATTTGTTTAGACTAAAAGTTGTACGTCTGTTCTCTTCAGATGTGTGTCTGTGTGTGTTGTTATAACATTGAAACAGATTTCAAAGTGCAACGGGTGCTGTTAATTTGTTTGTTTGCTTGCGTGTCAAAGTTCAACACGCCGGCGTCTATTTTTAACAAGTTTATTGACTGGGAAAATGTTGCTCCGGCAGCATTATGATTAAATGTTCCATTTAACAGCGATAAGCAAAAGAACGGACACTGAGCAGTGACAAATTCATAACAAATTCATGCAAAAATGCTGGGAAATAAAGAATCTCGGGTCTCGAGTCAAACTTCAAGGCGGAGTCTGAATCAGAGTCAGAGTTCAAGCAGACTGGCCAAGTGGATGTGGATGTGGATGTGGATGATGACTGACTGAGTGCGGCTGCAACGTCAGGGTTCATGTGCAGATGGCACTTGCCTTGAATAAAATATGACGATGCTACCAATGCAGCAAGCCCCATGTTGCAAGCGTGTTCATGATGCACCGTGTTGAAAGACAAATAACGCGTCGGCTGTGGCAAGTGGTCGGGTTGCGTTCCCTGACATCGAGCTGCCTGAGAGCTCTGCCCATCGCAGATTGTCGAGACGACCCCGACCAAACACTCGCTGACACAATTCAGAGGCTGGCGTGGAGAGACGAGGGGAGGAGGAAAGGAGGAGAGGAGGAATGCCTGTGGCAGGGTGAAAAAGTGCTCGAAAAATATATAAATTTTACTCGAATTCGTATTCGCTTGCGTACGTGTAATAAATGCGTGGAGAGTCTGCAGATTGCCACTTATGAGCACCCTGTATGCGGCTGCGATGCCCCCAAAATTGTTGTTGCAACTGACTTTGACAGGCACTGTCGACACTGTCAGTCTGTCAGCAAATATGTGTGATAATTTATAAATCCACGCATAACTTTCAATCGACAAACTGCACATGTGTGTGTGAGCTTTGAAAAGCTCTCATACATATATAGGAAAAAGAGCTTTTACTGCTCAGCTCTTGCTATGCGTGAGAGTCGTATGTGTGAAAGCTCAGTGCAGGGTATTTACAACACGACTCTCTGCAGCACCCTTCACAGCTGGAATATGCATGTTATAAAGGGAGTATCATCTTCAACACACAACCGCAAGCAGTTTAGTCGCATTATATGCATTATATGATAGCACACAGATTGTCTCCGGGATTCCAGAGATCTCAGAGTTCTCTGAGTGTGTTTAATCTGTGCTGTGTCTTGGCAAATTTGCTCAACGTTTCTGTTTTGGGGCAGAGTACATATTTTTTTTGTTCAAATCAGACCAATTTGTATGCATTAAATGCAGAGAGCGACATTTCACTGCGACAAGATTTACGTAATGCCACCCACTGACAGACCTCGCTTAGACAGTCGTCAGTTGTCTCCACTCCCCCTTTGAAAAGGCCAGACCTGCCCACACAAATGAACGGCCCAGTCGCAGCTTTAGCCCCAGAATCACCCTTGGCTGACTGACTGAATGACTAGCTGACGGACCGACTGGCGAGGTCGTTCCCTGGCTGTACAGTTGACGCATTTTACATGACATTTATCAAGAGCTCTTATAGCCCCTCAACGAGAAGGGAAGGCCTGTCCGTGCCCGCCCACAAAACTGTCACACCGCCACCGTCACCGCCATCATCAGCAACATCCACTGAGCGGATGCTTCAATCGACTCACAGTCGCAGTTAGTCAGTTACAAAGGTCAAAGTCAAGAGCAGAGACTGTTCAGTATTTGGACAATTATTAATCAGACTTTAGAGGTAAATTGTACTTTCAGTTGTCGAGGAAGCTCATACTTGTGAGCAATCAAAAGATTTCAGCAATTTCTCCCACTCTGCCTCGCAGTTTAAACAATAACTATAAATTTGTAGTGCCAACAACATAGTTAACAAAAATCAACTGCAATAAAACTGAACTCGGGTCAAGCATGACAACCGACCGACAACAATTGTTAAATTTTGTTTTATTTGCAAACATTCAACGCCATTTGGTTTCTTGCCACAGAAATGTCGACTGTTTGCACTCCAGTGTGGTTGTTTTTGAGTAACGATAAAAATCAGGGAACACAACTGAGCGCAATAGCCACAAAACAAGCGCAACGAAGTTTGAATACCCTTCAGAAGCATATCAAGTAAAATGCAATAAAAAACATAAAAATTTTGATAATTATTGGAAATATTTTAAGAATTTTTTCCATTTTAAGTTTGTGCAACATTTGCAATGCAAATTTGTTGCAGCTTCAATTGAAACTGATTAAGCGAGAGAACAGAGCGCAGAGCACAACATGTTGAAGGCAACAATTTGGGGCATAAACGCACAAACGACCCCAATGGTCTCGTTTACAAATTAAGCACTTCCAAATGGCCAGCAAATTAATTTTTATTGCCTACAGAGTTATGTAAAATATGGCTAACAGTTTCCGTCCAGGGACTCCTGGGGAATGGGCTGGAGTAGAGAGTGCGAGTATACTCGTTTTGGGATACAGCTGGACTGTTTTTGTTTTGCCTTATAAAGATTGTCAAGCTTGCGAAATGCAAAAACTTTTGCAAGTTGCCGACTCCCCTAATAAGCGACGAGAAATTGACAAAGTTTTGTTTTTTCGACTGCCGAAATTCTCGAAAAAGGAGGCGACAGAGCGGAGAAGAGAGAGACAAAATGTGGACAAGACAGAGACAGAGGTGGCGGACTGAGGCGACAGTTATTTAGTGCAGGGATTTACAAGATAGGCACCGGAAACGGAGGCGGCCAACACTTGCCGCACCAGAACCAGTCTCTTTCTCAGTCTGCTCTCTTCCACTCGCTTTCTATATTTGTGAGTTTATTATGTTGCCGACTTAACGTAGCCGAAATAAGCCAAGTTCTGCATTTGTTTTTGGCCATGTCATTAGCACGGTCTTATGCGCATTTAATTGAGCTGCAAATTTACGTGGCAGAAGCATGAGTAAATCGAAGTTGAATAGATTTTTAATTTTATTATTTATTTATAATCTAGAAACCTAGCTTAATTTTAACGAGCAAAAAACCTGCGTACTCGATAACAATTCTTCATCATTTTATTCTTCTTCCTTTTCAAATTTACCATATATTTCTTAAGCATTTCTGTCATTTCAATATCGACCAGCTTCATAAAATTTTCTATTCAACAGTATTCAGTTTATGATATGCTCACGTTTCCAAAACCACATTGACAAGCTCTATAATAATAATGATTGGAATAATGGCAATGATAATGCTGATGATGAGTGTTGGTCAACGGTCAGGTTGATAGTCGATTGCAATTCGCATTGACCTGGCTGACCAGGTTGACAATTTCATTAGAGTACAGAGTGCAGAACGTTTCTCCTGCTCAGCTCCTCTTCTACCGCTGCTCATCTCCTATTCCTTTCCTCTCTTTGGTATGTCATTGTGCATGTGCGAGGCTTATCATTTATTTATACGCATTGTTATTGTTGTTTTCTGTTATTTTTTTTTTGTTTGTTTGTGTGGAAGGAAGTGAGGAAATGAGTGGCGGATGTCTGGCTGAAGGGAGAAGGAATATAAAGTAGACCCACTGAAGTGGGAGGAGGTCAGTTAACTGTCGCCTGGGCTGGAAGCTGCTGCTTAAAGTGTCATTGTTATCATTGAGCATGCTCTTTGTTTAATAAATTATTTATCGAACGTCAGTCGAGGCGTGTGTCTGACACACACAGAGAGAGAGAGAGAGAGAGAGGATGATGGCGCGTGGCATTGGCCTTTGATGGCCCAACGGGGAGGCTGTGTCGAGGGGAGGGCGGAAGATGTTCACATTAAATATACGCATATGTAGCGCAGTCCATGAAAGCCAAAGTGCTTTCTGAGGATTATTGACTGAATGGATAATACTCTCACTCAGAGAGAGAGAGAGAGAGAGAGAGCGAAAGAGAAGGAGAGAGAGAGAGAGAGAGAGAGAGTGCTTGGACAAAACATTAACCTTTAGATACGACTCCATTTGGAATCACGGCAAATGCATTGCCAATCAAATTGGCCTCGATATTAAATCGCCATTCAAAGCAATTCCCAGAGTTTATGTGCTCAATTCATGTTTCAATTTGTTCTCATTGGATTCACTTCCTTTGTCCCTACATATATATCCTACTCTACTACTTTCATGCTTTATTCTCGTTCACGTCTCCTGCTTTCTACCTGAGTTGCCTTTTGCCCAATTGTGCAGCAAACAAAAAAATTGATTGCATTTCACACGGTTGCAGCCGGAATAAGTCCGTCGAGTGTGGAGACTGAAGCCTTCTCGACCCAGTTAAGTAGTTCGCACTCAAGTGCCTCCATATGGAGCACACACACACACTCTATGAGTTCATAAACTACCCGAAAAAAAGTTACAGCACAAGTTTTGCATAATGCGCTTGCAACGTTTGCTTTCTTCTCCTCTCATTTTCCATCCCTATCATCTGCCTGTTCGCCTGTGCCTCCCCCATGCATAATAGATTTCAATGTGCTCAGACCCGTCAACATGCAACATGGAGAGCAGCAGCTGCATCGGGTTCATGTTGACCTTAGCCATACAATGCCTAGCTACGGGCGAAGGCAAAAGGTTCATTGGCCATTTCCAACTGGCAGCTATTGTTACGCTTTGGCCAGGTTAGGTCAGACGAGCTCAGCTCGACCGGCTAGTTAAAATTTTATTCTGTTTATTAATTTGAGCAGCGACTAGCAGCAAAATTCCATTGCTGTGTTTACCCAACTTTCGGCACATTTCAAATTTACAAGTTTTAATTGAAAAAACCAAAAAAAAAAACACCATTAAGTGGGATTTGAGCCAGATGATATATTGCTGCGGCAGGTGGAAATTACGAGCACCTGTACTTTGACCGCAGGACATTAAATCAACAAGTGCGACTGCACTGCAATCCTTACACTGTATCCTTACTGTGACCTACGTCACCTGACCTCAGTCTCGTCCTTGGCCAAAGCTCCGGCTTATGTCACGTTGCTGCGCCAGTCGCTGTTTCTTAATTACCGGAAGTTGTTGCCCCGCCCCACCCCACCCCCTGTTTGGGCAGGTAACAAGCTACAATTAGTGTCTGGGACACGCCCACAATAACAACATGAACTTCGGAGCTGATAGCTGGCCAAGAAAGTACTTAGATATGTACTTTCAAAGTGGCTTACAAGTTTCCCCGGCCATTCCCATAGTTGTTGCCTTGTTTGTTGTGGCATGTTCTCGTTACCTTAACTGTTGCAACTGGTCAGCATTTACAACTTTATTTCAGCCAAGTTCTCGGAAATTTCTTAATTTCCAGCACGACAAAACTTTAAGCAGAAAGTGTACTCTAATATTTCAAAATTTAATAAATCATACAAAACTTTCGCATGCAAAACTTTTGCTTGATTGAGTTGGATAATGGGAAAATTCTATAAAAGTAATGAAGATACATTTTCATTAAACTTGAAGTTAATTTCGATAACATTCCTTGAGACTTGAATAATAGTTTGACTTTAAGAAAGCCTGATCTATGGAATATCTTATCTGCCGATGGCATGGTTAATTTCTTAGCCCTATCTCGATAACTTATCGACAACTGTGCACATGTGTCTCGCATTAATTTTATGGATAAATTTCAATTCTCCCCGCTTGGCAATTAATTGCATTAATTAAACCAACACGAGATGCTCAACATTCATTACTTTCCCAGTGTGCATTTTATGACATTTATGCGCTTGCTGAAGCAGCTTCGACAACGGCAATGTCAGTGGCATCCACATCCGCGTCCTTATCAGTGACTCTTTCCTTCTTTCAACTTCTGCCGCATTTCCGGCGTTAATTGAATGCAATGGCGTCCACGTGCGAGCAAAGCAGGAGGAGGAGACACATGGTTAAAAAAAGGGGCTATGTGTGTGTATGTGTGTGTGTGTGTGTGTGTGTGTGTGTGTGTGTGTGTGTGGTGTCCACTGCCAATTAGCAGAGGCAGACACTCCATTTGCTGGTCTGATTCACAGTCTGGCTGAGCACTTTGTCAATTAAATTTTATTTGATTAATTGATGGTTTCAATTTCTTTCCCTTTTTGATTGATATTTCAATTGAAATTTGGAACACTACAGCAATTTTTAAATAAATCTTCAAGATTCTTTAAATATTTTGTTTAAACAAGCTAAGTATATCACGTATACGTCGTGTTGTCACCCAGCAACTAAACCTTGGAAAAATATGAGAATCCAAGAATGCAAACAAGCCCGAAAATCAAATGTTATACAGAGCAACACAAAGAGAACAAGCGCAAACAATAAAAAAACACAACAAAACGCATTATCAAAACAATAAACAATTGATGGCATTTTACTTAGGTCAGCAACAACAACAGCGATAGAGAAACACGCCGCAAGCATAAAAAATCAATAAAAACACAAAACGCAGAAAGAAACAAAAGCCCGAAAAATGAAGAAACTGAAGCTGAAACAAAACGCTGCAAATAAATAAAAATTGCTTTATTTATTAAGCATTAAACAATAAATGGGATTATTTTTATCATCAGAGCAGTGCAAAGAAATGTCGCCACACAAACAGAAAGAGATGGCGCACGAGTGCCAGAAAGAGATGGCACAAGGAGTCGTCCTCCTTCAACTTCAGGCAGTGCGACAATAACAATTGCAAACAGGGAAATGGAGGGAAAACACAAATAAATAAATGCAAATCATTTTCTATTTGCCCTCCCTTTCAACTTCAACTTCAACTTCGGCTTCAGCTTTTTCCTCAGAGTGTTGGCAAGCATTATGGCGATTGCGACTCCGATTGTGATATTGTAATGACATTTGAAGTACTCACAGTGCGTGTTGTTTCAACAAGCAAATGTTTGGGATTTGGCCTGGAGAATGAGTCCTGGACAGGCCTAATAAGAGCTGTTTCTCTCCCCTCTCTCTCTCTCTCTCTCTCTGCCTCTCTATACAATTTATTTAAATGGAGCTTTCCTTTTAGTTTTTCTGCTTCTCCTTTTCATATTTTTTTGTTTTTGGTCTTCCATTTTATTTCAGCAAATTTGTAACTGTCACTTTGCTCGAGCTCTTCTTTTTTTTATTTGTTTATAGGCATTGAAATCTTTGTATGTTCCGGCTCTTTGTGGACAAACCGGACCCGGGCTTGGCTTACGGGCGAACTTTTGTGCGTGCCGAGCCGGACGAGTGTTTTGATTGTGAAAAGTTGTGTGGCAAAGGTAGCACAAGTTTCGCAAGTGACAAATAGATTTAAATTCGAAAATGCTTTTTGTTTGCCACTGTATTTCTGCAACGGTTACATGTTGGCAGGATAAGGGGTAAGAGGGAACGGGGGCCTTGTCATGCAAAGCACTATTGACAGCGGTCGTAAATCTTTGTAAAAGTGCTGTAACCCTTGTCAAGCAGAGTAGGAACATGGAGCTGCAAAAACTGCGACCCGCAACGAGGCGGGCGTGAAAATGTCTGTCTAAATGTCTGTGCGGAGCTTTGAGAGGTTCGAAAAATCAGTTAAAAGCGATTTAAAGGGTTGTCAGGCACTTGTAAAATTGCCAATGAGGAGAAAAGTTGAGGAAATACGTGTAGTTCATTTATTATGGGTTCGGTTGGGCTTAGTTTGGGGAAATTAGAGGGCAGTCTGTAAATGGCAACATGTCATTTTCAAAGATTTGTATACACTTGATAATGAAATAAACTACACAAATGAAAGGCACATAAAAATGATTATAATGTACTCTTAGTTTATAAAGAAAATAATTTAATTAAGTCAAATAAATTTAATTGAATTAAAAAAGAATTTGCAGTTTTTAAAAAGTAGGATGGTACAAATTTAAATAATAATTTCAAAGAAAACTAGTCTATAATTAGGTAATTACACGTGGCTGACCTTCATCATTGGCCATGATACTGAGTACGTTTCCATTAACGCATAATTTCAGTTTTCATGAATTTTTAAGAATTAATCGCTATGATAATGCGATCATCTCTCAGTTCCGCGTATTTGGCTTTAACAACGGGTGTTTTTTCTTATTTCGCAATCCTCCCCTCAACAAGTTGGCTTTTCTATGTTTTTCCGAAATTTTCAAAGAACCAACGAAAATTCGACTGAAACAATTAAACGAGGCACAAATGTTCACAGCTTACGAGCACAGCATATAGAGAGGGGAAGAAAGGGAGCGAGCGAGCGAGCGAAAGGGAGAGAGAGAGAGAGAGAGAAAGAGAGAGAATTCTCTTGTTCAGCTCGACACGCTATCATCATCATTGGAATTGCATTAACAAATTAGCATTCTAATGATTGGCCATGGGCCATGGCACGGCATGACAATTATAGCGCCGCCTTTTGTCTATTTCCTCCCCCCCACCCTTATTCCCCTTTCCCTATTTGTTATGCCACTCGCCTGGTGTTGCAACAATTCTCGGGAACAGACGTGGCCTTTGCGTGTTGGCCAATTGAAATCAGACTCATTTCGTTCCAATTTTGAGTAGGGTTTCCATTGCACCCGATTCTTGAACCATGCAATTGTAGCTCACAGCTTGCAACTTGATGTTGCAGTTGCAGTTGCAGTTGCAATTCCAGCTTAAGCTGCTGCAAATGGTTTAGTGTTTGCATTTATGAATGAAGACGGCGGCAAGTAGGCCGCATCGAAGCTGATCCAGATACACTTGCAGTTCCCCCCTCCCGTTGTGCCCCCCCTCATCGATGCTGGGCAACCGGTGCTCGGTTGCTTGGTGTCAGCTTCAATATTGGAGGCTGTTGTTGTTGTTGTTGCTGTTGGGGCTGCAATGAAACCGAAAACCGGTTACAAAAACGCCTTGCGGCAACAAAAAACAAAAAAAAAATACGAAAAAAATTCTTGATTTTTGTTTCACATACACAAAACGAAGTTTATCTTTTGGCTCTCTCGGTTCTCGTTCTTGTTCTCATTCTTGTTGTCGTTCTTGTTGTCCTGTTGTTGTTTATAAAAATTCTTTGAAATGCACACACAATCTTCTATATATTCTCTCTCACACACACACACACACACTCGCACACTCGCCTGCTTACACACAAAATTAAATATTTTTTTCCTCTGTTGTTTTTTTTTTTCTTCTTTTTAATTCTTTATATGGCTCTTTGGTTGGCTCTGTGGCATTTTCTTCCTGCTCGTTCCCCGTTTCTACTGCACGCTCCGCTGAACCCCGTCCATTGGACTCTCTCCCCTCGCCCTTCCTCCTCCTACTGTTTGGGACTAGTAGTTTGTTGGTTTGTTTAGAGTTTTGGTCGGTGCTTTTAAGCGCAAAACGCAACTCAGCTCAGTCCAGAGTTTCAAGTGGAAGTGGTCCAAACATGCATGTAAAAATGCAACGTAAGTCCGACCCTAGATCAGAGAGGGACACATGCGAGTGGAGAGTAGTAGGAGGGAGGGAGGGAAGGGTAAACCCAGTGCGGTTGATGACTTGCATTTGGCTCTCGCTTTCGGGCCCGCAGAGACTGACTGACTCTGACTCTGCCTCTGACTCTGCCTCTGACTGTGGCTGTGACTCTCGGTCTGACTTTGACTTTGGCACTGGTTAGACTGGCTGGCTGAGTGAACTGGGTCTGGATTAGGGTGCCCACTCCTTTCTACAACTCTGTCCCCTTCCCTTCTGCCTTTTTGACTTTGACTGTCGGTCGCTTTTCTCTGATGTTCTGCTCTTGTGATGTTCTTCTGCTGTTTTGATGTTTTGTGGTGCGCTTTCTCGTTTGCTTTAGCTGCATATTTTATTTTATTTGCAAGTCACAAATGAGTGTGATTAGATTGGCCGCACATTTAGTGACAAGATGAACAGAGAAAAAAGACTTCAAGTCATAGATGAAGAAAGGTTTAAAAAGGACCTAAGCCATCTTATAAATTAGCAATTAACATGTTTAATATAATTTTTTTTTAAATGAGATCTGATTTAAATTCTTATTATTAAGATTCTTTTAGAGAATCTTTTAAGCCTTTGCATATCAAATTACATTTAATTAGTTAATAAAAAAAATTATGGAGCTCAACACAAGACTTCTCTGTTAAATTTCGCATTTATTAAAGCAGTCATTATCATATACGAGTAATTCGAATACAGTAATAAAAAGCACATAAAAATTTCAATAAGTTGTTAGACATGATCGCAAACAAAAGGTTCAACAGATCCAGTTCAGTTGATAATTAACCGGATATAAACAAAGTTTCTCACAAAGAAAGGACTAGCCGAGATTTTTAATGACAGCCCTGGTATATTCAGAGCACTTAGCCTTCCCACCGAGATCTTGGGTACGCACATTATCCACCTTGATGGTCTTCACAATGGCCGTCTCTATTTTATCCGCAAAACTGCCCATGTTGATGTATCGCAGTAACATTGAAGCGGAGAGTAGAAGAGCTGTGGGATTGGCCAAATCCTGGCCAGCAATATTCGGAGCAGTGCCGTGAACAGCCTCGAAAATGGCGCCATTGGTGCCGATGTTTCCCGAGGGAGTTAAGCCAAGGCCACCGATTAAACCCGCACAAGTATCTGACAGAATATCGCCATAGAGATTGGGCATGACGAGCACATCGAATTGCGTGGGATCGGTCACAATCTTGAGGCAGACTTCATTGATAGCCTGCTCCTCGTAAGTAATGCCACTGGACTTCAACTGATCCTTGTACTTCTCGGACACCTCACGCACACAATTGATAAAGAGTCCATCCGACATCCTCATGCTGGAACGCTTATGGACCGCCGTGATCTTCTTGCGCTTCATGGCAATCGCATACTGGAAGCAATACTCGGCAACCCGTAGGGAGGCTTGACGGGTGATCAGCTTGATGCTCTGGACCACACCATTGACCAACTGATGCTCAATGCCCGAATATTCCCCCTCCGTATTCTCCCGTATGGTGATTACGTCCACGGTGCCATAGACTGTCTCCACGCCAGCCAGGGATCGACAGGGACGCACATTCGCATACAGATTGAAGAGCACACGCAGGATGAGATTCAGGGAACGAAAGCCAGAGGCTATTGGAGTCATCAGTGGACCTTTGAGTCCCAGCTTGGTTCGCTTCATGCTATCGATGACAGCCTGAGGCACAGTTTGAATGCCTTTATCATTTATCACGGGTGTGACATCGACTGGCTCGAAGACCAACGGAGCTTTAACCGCCTTTAGGATCTCCAGCACGGCCAGCGAGATCTCTGGGCCAATGCCGTCACCTGGCATGAGTGTCACAGGAATTGGCTTCACACTACCTCCTGATCTCTTGCCACCGCCTCCAGCCGCACTTCCCACTCCGCCCGCAGCTCCACTGGCCCCTCCTCCACCTGAACTCACAGCAGGCAGCTTGGTATCTTTTGGTGGTGCTGGTGGCTTGTCAGCCGACATAACCAGATCGATAGAGCTTTGAGGAGGCGGCGAGATGCGTCGTGGTTCAAGCACCTCCTTCACCTCCAGTCTTTTGATTGGAACTTCTCTTGGAGGACATCTGCGACCACGAGGCAGCCTGTGGTGGCAAGGTTGCCGGCGTGCTGGTTGCTGACTTTCATCTGGCGGAACTCTGCGATTATGATTGATCACATACGGCTCAGATCGATTGAGTTTATTATTTCTTATTGTTGTTATCATTAAGCGACTCTGGAATTCGCTTGCAAAGCGGCGAGAAAACTGTAAACGGACCGTCGACTGTTGCCGCAACACGACGTTAAAGGGTGAGAAAAAGCGCGACATGTCCAAGAGAATTTGGAAAAAGGGTTATTGAAAGCAAAAATATGGATTCGAGTGTATGTGGATGGAATGGAAATGTGTGAGTGTACACCTCAAAGCCTGCTAGGAAATAAGTTAAACAAATTCTATGCTAATCCCTATCAACTTTCAGTGTCCCCTTAATTCTCTCAATATTTACAAATTCTCGCTGTTGAAAAATTCATTTTGTCGCAGCAAATGGAAGTCAACACTTGGTCAAAACCCAGTCGCAATTTGCATAGCTTTTAGCCAAGCTTGGCTTGGTCTTTTCCATTTGCCGCGTGCATTTCTTTTTTTTTTTTTGTGGCTAGTTTCGCTTTTGTTGACGCCTCAAAGTTTGGCGACTGGCACCGCCGGAAAAACTTTCACAAGAGCAAACACGCGATGCAAAGGAGACGGAAACCGAAACCAGGACAACGTCGCCTGGTAACCCTTTCGTTCTAAAGTCAAGATTATTTTCTCACTTTATAAAAATTATTATGGAGCAGCCGGAGCTGCTACTGTGATTCGTTTTTTGGGCTAAGACTTAAGCTAATTTAATTACTTTTTCGACTGCAATTCCATTTGAAATGGCGCTTTGAAGGTCGCTTATTTGCTTTGCCCTTGCGCTTTAAATGAAAAAGTTGCGCTCTTGTCGCGGCACGGGAAATTCTTTAATTTATAATATCTTTGGAGCGCAAATGTATTTTCATTAATTTAATTATATATGAAAGTCGCTTGCAAAATTAGCTGCGAAGGCAATCAAATTATGTAGAGCTCCTTGGCAAACCTGCAAACACAAACAGAAAGAGAGACAGAAACAGAGACAGAGACAGGGACAGAGGCAAAGGCAAAGGCCACGCCTTAAATCCGCCCCCGTCTACGTTTGAGCAAAGTTTTTCATTTTTCAAGCTGTTGTCATTTGGCATAATCATATTTCAACGGATTAGCATAATTTAAACACACAAAATATTAATAATGAAAAGTGAATGGCTGTTGGAGTCAAGTTCCCTACACACACACACACACACACACACACACACACACACACACACACACACACACACACATCACACACTCAGACACACCTCCTTCCTCCACAACGTTGACAAAATTATTAAAATGTTCCTACTGTTCTACTGAACTGAGGGCAGAGTGCCACTGTGCTTATATTTGTATATGCAGGGTATATAGAGTTATATTATATGGTGAGATTCTTTGTGACCCATTGAAACTTTGAAAATGTATGTATACTGATATTATAATATTATAACTAGATCTGTTTTTGATATTTTAGCTATGTTATCTCTTTTTCTAAAAATTTTTCCAGAACCTATTTCTTTAGAATTACATGAATTTAGCACCAGTCTCTCTTTTTTTATTCCGTCTTATTTTTACATTAATTTCTCTCCATTTATCTATCTTTACAATTTTGACGAATACATATTTTCTTTTAAAGAGATTCCTTCAGAATTTCTAGTCAGGGTATTTAAACTTTGCCAATCTGTTGATAGTGTTGTTTCCGTTGTTTTTACATGCATTTATATTCATATTTGGTAATATATCTACTTCTCCCGCGCCTTTTTTTACATTGTTTTATTTTATTTTTTTATTTTTGAGTATTTGGCGTGGGGTAGGTTTTCTTTTTTTTCTACTTTAGTTGGTGTTGGCGTTGAGCGCCTCACAATTGTTGTTAAATGATTGATGGTCTTTTGGATAGCTTGCTCCCACTCACACATACAAGCACGCACACTGAATTGGAGAGCAAACACTGCCATTATTTACACATTATATTATGCGATATTATAATTTGTAACTGAGGCCAAAGCGAGTCCAAAACGCCAGGCTGTCTAGCTGGGGCGTTAACTCACCACCGAACACCTCCGATAGACAGATAGTCGGAGATAATTATTCGTTATTCGTTCGTCGTTTGTGTTATTTGTTTTTTTTTTTTTTTTGGCGATAACGAATACAAAATTAGTCTGAATACGGGTATGAATTCAAGTACGCACCTGCAACGATAGAACAAAGAGCAAACAAATAAAAGTTAATGGGGAATTTAAAAATGAATTTATGCAGAAAAAAAGAAAGAAAATTAGAGGAAGCGATCCGTTGCACTTTCGTTAAATTATTACATACATAAATTACATATCTCACAATTATTCAAAATGAAATATGAAATATATATCATTATGCTGAATACAAGTTTTCTTTTTCTGCTTTAAGAAATCAGTAATTTTACAATATTAAATAACTAGAGATGCATTACAAAAAATCTTGTACTTAACTCTAATTGTAAATTAAACAATTAATGAATTTTTCCATTTATTTAAGACTTAAAACACTTTGTTTACTTGATTTTAATGCTTCTTTCTCAAGTGTCTGATTTCTATACACGATTTAAGAATTGGAATGTCATATTTGGCATTCACATCCGAATAAGTATGAGTATTTTTAAAAGAGATTTGGTTTTTGTTTGCACTTACTCATTTAATGTTTAGATTTGCGCTTAGTGTGCGAAAAAGAAACCAAAGGACAACAGCAACAACAACAATAAAAGCCACAGAGTTTGGCAAACAACAAATAATAAAAAATAAGTCAAGTCTACTCTTTAAGGAGAATCTTAGAGAATTTAATATGAGGCGCGTCTGTAAAGAAGGAGATGAGAAGGGGATAAATAAGAGAAGGCTGTTATTGAATCAAGTTAGACAAGCACACTAAAGCCCATTCACACACACACACACACACACACACAGTGGCTGTGAAGCGTATAAATTGAATTTGTGTTTTATTCCTGTTGTTCTGTCGCTTAAAAAAGGAAATCATTCAAATATTTGTTATTGTTTGTCGTTTTGCGGTAACAAGACGCCGCCAACGCCATATTAGCCCTGGCTTTTTATGCCATTTATAAAGCAATACCACAATTTGCTCGGCTTTTGCCTCTCCGCCTCTTGCCTCTTGGCTCTTGGCTCTTGCCACTTTGCTTTGAGTGCTTTTCATGTGCTGGGCTGATGTTATGTGCTGACCAATTCAATGTTTGCCTTTTAGATTGTTGTTCTTGTTGTGCTGCTCGTCATAAGGTGATTTATGAGCTTTAGGTGCAAATAATTGATTTATGCGCGGCGCGGCGAGGCGAGGCAAAAGCATTTTGCAATGTGAACATAACAAACGCCTCTCTGTCTGATAACAAAATGAAATTGAGCAAATAGAGAAATAGAGAAATGTACAAAGCACTTACTAGTAGGTGCAGCAAAGTAATTAGATAAACATTCTACTGATAGCGAGTTTGCGATAGTTGAAAGTATCTGAGATACCCCTGATACGTGTACACCTGACGCAAAAGTATCTACGGGTAAGTAGCATATTACGAAACTCATATTGAAATCCTGTTGTGATGATAACCGAGGCTAAGCACCTCTTATGCTTTGTTGCACTCATGATGCTAATGCGGCCTGTAATCTTTGTTGGTCATAACTAACACCAGTTAGAGCGGAAATGCCAACAGAAATGTATGAGAATATCTGAGTATGTATATAGTTGGTAGTATGTTTTGATTTCGATGCTGTGCACACTTCAGTAGGCATTAACCTTTTCTTTTCCCGTGAACATAAGTATTTTTCATGCCATCCATGAATCAAAAAAGAACAAACCCAAACCGAAATCAAAACCGAAAGAAAGACAGAAAGAAAGAAAGAATCCGGCGACGTTTGTATCTCATGCCCTCTCATACCTGGGTTCATTGGAAAACGACGATTACGCGGCACAAAAGCCATGAACAAACAATGAGCCAGTCGGCCCAGTCAGTCAGTCAGTCAGTTAGTGAGACACAAACACACACACGAGGGAACTGAGAATTCTCAACTGGCAACTGAGTAAGTCGATAAAAGTTGCCGGTGGCAAGTTGATGCCGTTGCTGCATCATCATAATGAGAGGAGGAGACGAGTGTGGCATTACATAAGCGAGAGTTGACCAAAGCGAATCTGTCAAAATGGAGTGGAAAATTGTATCACAAGCAGGCTCAAACTTGTACTCGGACTCACACAGCAAATGCAACTCAATCGCTGTCTGCAACTTCTCGCATTTGTTTGTTTGATAAATTTACTTGTAAAATGTTTAAAAATAGCCACAAACACAGAGAGACACAGAAAGACAGACAGAGAGTGTGAGAAAGGAAGAGAGAGAGACTGTGTTGCAGTTGCGAACAGGGCAGGTACAAGCGTGAGATACAAATGTATCTACTACCTGTCAGTGCCGTCGTCTGGGCTGCTGCCTTGCACATTTCACACGTTTTATGTGCTATGAGTTTGCCTGTATCTGTTTCTCTTTTCAAGTCCATTCGAGTGTCTACAAATACAAGTACTAAATATTTAATTACGTATACGCCAAGTCGTAGCCATAAACGAGTAAGTCTATGGATTTCTACCCTTTATAACTTGAACTTTATCTGTTCGATCAAGTCTTATCATTGCAAAGTTTATCTTCTTATCTGCCCACCTGGCCATGTCTTCTTGAAACGGAAGATACAACAAGTTGACAACTTCCTCTGGACACACTTGAAGATTTTAATTGCCCAAAAGCTTTGCATGCTCATAATTACGAATAAACTCTGTGTAGACGACCTCTCCGAGTGCTGAAAAGGCCAAAACTGGTTCGGTTAGTGCCTTACCCTTGGCCCACGTGAGTTCGACCTGAAGTCATGAATGAAAAGCATGTTGTAGTCAACGAAGATCATAAAAGTGTCAGAGGTTCGCTTATAAAATTCTAAGAAATTTTGGCAACTGAATTTAATGACCAAATATATAAATGAATAAATGAATGAATCTCGTATTCACTCCAGTTTGGTTCTATGTGCATTTAATTGAATGAATTTAAATTTAAATATCTAACGCATTGTTTATGCACATCAACCAAAAGCAAAAACAATCCCTGGCTCTATCGGCAATCAGCAATCACATCAATGACATCATCAGATTCGCCACGAATCGAAACTGAAACAGAAACTAAGCAGAACCCAAAAGTTCCAAACAGTTCCAAGTCGAACTGCCTTTGTATCGAGGTCAAAAGTGTAAAACACAAAACACAAAATTAAAGCAAACATTAGGAAAGTGGCAGCCATGTGGTATACAAACTGAAGATTTCCTCATTCTTCTCCTCTTTATGCTTAAGTTGTTGTTGTTTTAGCAGTCCAACTTTTTTTGAGCAGTTTTTAAGTGCGTGTGAAATCGATGGACGAACGCACAGGCGTCGTTAATTTTAATTGAAACTAATTAGCGCAAATATAAAAAACCAAAAAAATAACCTAGAAAAATGAGAATAAAATAAAATAAAATATGGGCGAGCGAACTGATTGACCAGTTGAAGCTTAACAAAGAGTAAATTTCTAAAACATGTCAGAGGAAATAAACATTAAAGTGTTACAAGATATCTGTAAATTTTCAAGAAATTTATAGTTTTTATTACGTGATTAAAAAGTCCTTGACTTGGAAGCAATTCATCAATTAAGTATTCACATCTTGATTCTGAAGCTTATTTATTATTTACAGAGCAAAACTTGTAGAGTAGTTGAGCTCATTTCAATCCATTAAGCAACTGAGCAAATGTTTGGACTTGTATCTTAGATAGCACTTGTAATTACTTGTAAGCATTCAATCAATTAAAAATGCTTGGCTAGGGTCTAAATCGAAAGCTCTGTCTCAAAGAAAATGTTTTAAAAAAGAAAAAAAATACATCAGGATCTGGGCAATTAAGTTGAAGTGAAAAGTTGAACTTAATTGATGGATAAAGTTCAAATATTTAAGCTTGCATTTAAAATAAAGTTATGGCCCACAAATCTATATGGAAAATCCATTAACAAACACGTGACATTTTGCCCCAGATAATATAAAATTTTAATTATATTTTTAGGCTAGTTCATTGCCAAACAAAACAAAAACAAAATGCCAAAACAAAATGAAAGCGAACGCAAATGCAAATGCAATAAAAGTTTGTGTCTAAAAAAAAACAAAAAAAAAAAACAAATCATTTATTTGTCTAATGAATCGCACAGTAAATACTCGTTAGGCAACTCGTCGTTATGATATTGCTTTGTTTGATTTTAACGATCTATTCATAAATGATTTGAAAGCATTTGCGATTGATATTTTTAGACAGAGTCGATTTGATGGATTCGCCTTAAGAATGTTGTTTAATGCTGCAGTTAAGCCTTAATTAGAGTCAAAATCTTTGCATGTTCTTTAATTGCACACGAAATTGGACAGGTAATTACCATAAAAACAGCAGGCGGAAAAAATAAATTATAATTAAAATATAAAATGGCAAATAACCGGATATCTGAGACATAAATTACAATTAATTAAAAGAAGTAAGAAATTAAATTTTTCTATATCATTCTCACTAATTTAATTACTTCGTCTTTAAAGTTTGTTTATCTCTCTCGAGACAGGCACAAACATTCTCAACCCATTGCTTAGTTTATGAAACTGTTGAAAGGCTGGTTGACAACTCACGTTTTGACTTTTCTATTTGCACTTCTCTCTTATCTAACGAACATGTATCTTATAGTTCGCTCTAATTTCCGTTGATTGCGAGTTGCTTAAATATTTAGTAACATGTTCGTCGCTTTACAAGATACAAAAAAAAAGAAAAAATAATACAGATAGATGCAGAGAGAGGTACAGGTAGAGGTACAGCTGAAGATACAGATATAGATATGATTAGATACGACTTCCTGTTTGTTTTTAAGCATTGTTATGAGCATATTCTAAGTATGTAACGTGTTATTGTTAATGGGCCATGTTTACGAGTGGGCCAAAAAGCTTATGTTATGCCCAACTGATTTTCTTACCTCGCATATACGAGTGTGTATCTTTTGTATGCGCTGTGTGTTTATTCTGTATGTACAGCTCAATTAGCAGTCGCATAGAGCACGCAATTAAAATGAAATTGAATTTTATTTGGTGCGCCCAAGTGCGTGGCAAGGTATACATACCAAACAGAAGACGATGAAGCCAAACTATCAACGCACAGATACAGATACAGATACATGCACATAGATGCATAGAACTCGTAAATACCTGAACTCCATTTATCGTATGCATGACACAGACATCAGATTAGCATCACAAACAGTACATAATCGTAAAAGTAACACACAAATAGTTGAAGACACAGACGGCGGGGCATTAATAAAACGCAGTCGGAGGAGCACAAGTAGAACTATGTAAACAGTAAATAAACGGCAGAATCAGACCGAATTCAGACTCAGGCCAGACTAGCGGATAGAGCCCGAAATGAAGTTCGGCAAACACTTAAGCAGGCCATTAAGAGTAACGTCTGACAACAGGAAGAGATACAGATACGTAGATACATTTATAGTATGTATATATATATATATATACAAAGTACTCGTGCCAGAGGTGCTCTGTTTGGCGCTTGCAGAAACAAACACAGATACGAATACGGATACAGATTCAGATACACATACAGATACATGACTCAAATTAAGATTCCACAAAAGTCAAACGCTAATAGCAACTAGCAAAGTCAAAGTCTGTGAAGTCAGCTCCATTGAGTAAGCGCTCATGTGGATAAATCTTTTGGAAAAGTCAGTCGACAGCGACAGTTACAGCTACAGCAATTGCTACAGCTGCGATGCGGGCATATATATCTAACAGATACTTTTTACTTGTGTTTATTTGTTAACTACCTGCGTGTGAGAAAAACTGCTCGGCAGTCAGGTAAGAACTGCAGACAACACACAGCAAACTTGCAACATCATGCCGCGCACACACAGCGACAACTACAGCTCCAGCAATAGATACAGATACCGATACCGATACAGATACAGATACAGATGGGTAGACAAGCACTTGAATACACGTATCTAAGTATCTTTGTATCCATGGCGTTGCTGCCCTGTAATTATGCGTAAACGTGTAAATACCAAGTCAAGGTCGGTTAATCAATAATAATTATTTTTCACTCAATTACGCGCCACACCACGCAGAGTCGTGTATTTCATAAGTTTATTTCATGCTCGCATTCTTGAGCCACATAAATATAGCTAGAGATACAGATAGACAGACTATATGTTATGGTGATACATGTTTGTACATTGTACAATACTTTTTGTTTTCTATTTTTTTTTTTGTTGGCCATTTCGTTGCGCATTCGATGTTATCTCATTGTTTGGCTTAGCGCCGAGCCACATTCATGTGTGAAATATGCATAAACAAAAAACAAAAACTAAATATGCCAAGCAATTTCGAGTATCTCATAGATGTAAATATACAAAATATGTATCTATATACATATGAGTTTTGTATTATTGTACTGCCCATAGCCTTCACACAGTTAGATGCGTGCCACTTGATATGCCCGAAACCAGAATAATAAATGATGATGCCGACATCAAGATACAGTCTACAGATAGCAAATATAATGAACCTGCAGCGTGGGCTGCCTGCCTCTTTCGCCTCTTGGGAAAAACTTTCCAGGCCTTACGAACTTTTCGAGGCATTGCTCAATATGCTTCTAATTGCGGACGCGCTTCTTGCCACTTGCCACTTGCCGCTTGCCACTTGCTCATAGTTTGGGTTCGCAACGGATGAGCGAAGCTGCCTGCTCGAGTGACAGACTGTCCGTCCACTTGACAGTCGAAGTCAGCTCAATGAATTTGCATAGACTTACATATACCCCAGGGGCAAAAGCGGGGGTAGAGGAAAATCAGGGGATAAACCTTCAGTAGTATCTAAACTTTGACTGCAAGTGATTTACTTCATTTCAGCGGTATCTTTCACTTAGAGTACATTACATTTGTGTTCGCTTTTGATCGTCTTCATATAAATACATATTGTTTATTGATTATCTACCACCAATATTTATAGTTACAGAAAATGAGTAGCTGAGATTTTCATTTGAATCAGAACATTTATACATCGTCATGTTTGTAAGAAGAGCTTAAAGTTTTAAATCATAGAATTTGTATTCTTAAATAAAATATTTTTTTTTTTTAATTTTTGTTTAAATAATATCAGGTGTCAAGTGGCCTTAGTTTTCGTCATATGAATAATTAAATAAATATTTGTATTTCTTTGCACAAATGAGTTCAATAAATAAATAAATTGTGAGATTTTCTTGGAAACCATTGTTGAGCAAGCATAGTAAATATTTATATTTATAAAATATGAGAAGTTGAGGTATTCATGAGAATCTATAAATTTATCGATCATCTTGTTATTATAAGAAACTAGGAAATATATAGAAGATTTTTACTTTAAAATTTAAGCTTTGTTCAATACTTGTTTAAATAATGGTTGTCTTTTTTAAGTGACATTAAATAAATAACAAAATAAATATTTATATTTCTAATTAAAAATTTTAAATAATAAGTTGCGTAAATACATAGGGTGTTTAATTTCTAGTTTTCTTCTTTAAATTCTAATCTGAGATATTCGTGTGAATACATCATATTGTTTATATTTATGACAACCACAAAGTGTTTAATAATAAATTGAGAAAATGTGTAAGCTGAATCATTGAATTGAGCAGCATTGTGTTACCTACCTTTTTCATTGAAAAATCCACTCGTCCTGATGTCGATCGATTCAAAGAAACCCTTGACTGCGTCGCACTGTTGTTGCGCCGTATCCTTGGCGCGTGAGTCGCGCTGCAGACGTCGTCGGTGGTGCGTTGTTGCACTATGCTGATGTTGGTGCTGATGCTGTTGATGTTGCAGATGTTGCAGATGCTGCAGATGTTGATGTTGCTGCTGTTGGTGGTGATTGTTGTCACTGGCAGCCGTCACGTCGCCATCAGCAGCCCCGTCACCTAAGTGTTTGGCTGTTGCAAGGCCAACGCTGCAGAGGAGTGCAACGAGCAGCAGCTTTGTCAGTTGCTGCTGTTGCAGTTGCAAGAAGTTGCTGCCAGCCATGATGTGTGAAATTCTTTTCTCCAATTTATGCAGATGTTGCAAACCGGACTTTAAATCTGACTATATTTTTCTTTCGATGCCAGATATGCTAAACGGGTGTATGTGTGTGTGTGTTTGTGTGTTCGTAAGAAAGCTACGTTGAATTTATATAGCTTTGCTGCATGTTGCACTGAACAGCTGTTCGACACCAATACACTGACACACGCAAGTATATGGCCAGCGGCAGAGCGAACGCGAGAGCGGGACCGAGAGAGAGAGGCAGAGAGAGAGAGAGAGAGAGAGGGAGCGTGAGAGCGGCACACACACAAACGTTTTGCACTTGCCGGTTAGGCCGTTTCACACACACTAACAAAATAAGCAGAGAGTTTTTGCCTGCTATGCTGTTGTTGTTGTGGTTGCTGTTGTTGTTGTGGTTGTCTCTATGAAAAAAGTGTGCAAAAAAGACGCGTGTCTAGCCTTGCCACAGTTGTTGTTGTTGTTATTATTATTATTATAATTATAATTGCAATTGTAGTTTGGGTATTGTTTCAACTTTAAATTATAGTATTCAATAGATACGTCACACTTTCAAATTTAAATTTCTTTCTCCTACATATGTATTTATTTTGTTATGCGATTTCTAAAGATTTCGCGATACTTCATGACATAATCGCAATAACCCAATCTGTATGCATCTGTATACTTGCATTTATTTATATGGCTACGTTTGTATTTCTGTTATCATTAGCAACAGTTTATAGTCTCTGATAATTCGATTTCTTAATTAGACTTGTAATATGCGCATCGATTGCTAATTGTGTGCTTTGAATTGCTTTTAATAAAGATTTGTTTATTTGCTTTTGGTTTCCTTCAAAGAATTGATTTTCATTTGTATTGTAACACGACGGTTTTCAATTAATTTGAATTTTGCTTTTAGCGATTTACCGATTGCACTCGCGATTTGCACTATTGGCCAAGTTGTTGTATTTATAATACGGTAAAAACAATACGTTATAAGACGTGCATTCAATTCGATTTCGATTTCGTTGCTCCTCTGTGGGATTCAAAATCACTGTCACGCTGCGACACGTTTGCACTGCCCGACGGTTCGTTCACAACTAACTGTATCTTTGAAGCAAACACAATTCAAGCTCACCAATGCGAGCGCTCTCGTTCTCACACACACTCACGCTCTCTCTCTCTCTCTCTCTCTCTTTGTATTTGTACTGCCAACAGAGAGAGAGGTCGCTGCCAGACACTTGCCGAGATCAGGATGTTAAAATGAAATATTTGTTTAATAAATAATTACTTATTAAATGCAAATATTTGCTAATTAATAGCAGCAGAGCACATGTCTAGAAATATAGTGTTGCTGTTGTTGGTGGCGACAGTTGCAATTGTTGCTGTTGTACACAGGGAGTTGCTGAAGTCAACAACAATTTATAACGTACAATGTTTGAATCGATGCGCTAGAGCTGTTAACTCAAAATGGCACTGTTATTCTCTCTCTCGCAGCTGAGAGCGTCGCTCTGTTGTTCGTATGCAATCAAATGGCACAGCTAACAGACCGTGGTGCAAAGCTGGCTGAACACCAAGCGAATTACAAGTCATGAATTATGTTGAAGGAAAAAGGAAATACAAATTAATAAATTGAAAATAAAAAGTAAAAATAATTAAAACAAAGCAATATTATATGTAAATTAGCACTCTTAATATAATATTTAAATTAATGTTAAGTTAAAAGTATAACATTTGAGCAGAAGAAGCATGAGCCGAAACCATACACTAGTCTAAAAGTTTGTCAGTTTATGACCCTGATTTACATATAAATAAAGAACATTAATTGATCTATGATTTGCTACCACGCGAGTCCATAAAGCAAACAATGCTCATCTCTCATTCATTTTGGATGGATTTTGTCTTTCATCAGTGCCGCAATGAATTTGCATGCACTTAAATAAAGAGTCTTAATTGACAGATGATTGAATTCTAATTTTCTTATTTATAGATTTAACGATCAGTTTAACGAACTGTCTATATGTGTGTCGCTATCTGATTGCGAATGCTCTTATCTTTTAAGAACCGACCTTTTGTTCATCTACAGATTTAACACCTTTCTTTGGGAAGTTTTGAAGCCTAAGCCAGATTATCTGATCAATCAAGATACGAGTATGTGTGTAAGTAGCTTAGAGAATTCTCCAGCAATATATTTTAAATAAGACCATGCCCTGTTTGGCCTCACAGCACGCGTATGATTTACAATATTGAAAAGGCTATTGTTGTTGTTGTTGTTGTTATTTGCAAAGCAAACAATGCACGACTTTTGGCAAGACTTTCACTCATCACCCCAGGCGCTGGCCAATTCTGATTCGTTTGGTAAGAGAAACAATCCCTGGGTTATTGGCCAGTTACTCAGCACTTTGCATTTGCCTGTCGACTCAAACTATCTATGTATTTCGTATCTATTTCTTCATTAACAAGAAAACCGAAAACTCACAACTCACAACTCAAAACTAAAAACTTCACGGTGGTCAGTTACGGACGTCCAGCTGAGCGGCAAAGCAGTAACGCCCTCATTGGCCTTGTTAGGGTACCCAGAGCAGGTCTAGATCCCGGCTCAATTCAGTCAAATGATATGTTCATCATGTGGCATGCCGGAATGGAAGTTGCACGAAATGGACCTGAGCTCTATTCAAATTGGCGTGCGATAAACAACATCCACAAATTAACAGCGAAAAACGTAAAATAAAAAAAAAAGAAAAATGGGAAAAAGTAAAAAGTATTCCTCGAGTGAGTCATGCAAAGCGGAAACAGAAAAAGAAACAGATTCTGTGCACGAATCAAATGAAGAACAGCAAAAACAACAAAAAACGTAAGAAACAAAAAAAAAAAGAGCAGAGAAACAACAAGATTGAAAAGGTGAAGTCGAAAATTAAACACCACCACATCGTTTAGATAAAGTTATAAATTATAATGTACGAACGATCAGCGCACAACAATTTCGATGAGAGAGAAGTCCACACACAGCCCACGATGTGGAACCCTTTAGAAGTGGCACAGGAAGAGGAGAGATAGCGAGAGCGAGAGCAAGAGCGAGAGAGGGACGGCGACAGGTCCAGAGCGCACAACCCACACACAAAAGCAGCACACTGGAACAACAGGTAAAACGTAAACGCAATCCAATTCCCTTCGAGATCTCTGTATGCGTGTGTGTGTGTGTGTGAGGAGATGAAATTAAACGAATTTAGGCAAACGGCATCTATAAATTATGTTGCCTGGCGAAAAGTTTTTGATCTCTCTCGGCAATATGAGAGCATTCAAAGTTGGCTTAACATTTATGTTCTTGTTTGTTTTTTTTATTTGTTTTTTTTTTTTGGGGCAACTCAAATTTCGTTTAAACGCTTGATTTAGTGCAGCAAATATGGCCAATGTTGGGCACATTCCACAAGCGACAGCGTTTTACACTTGAAATGCTCAGCGATTGAGAGGGGCAGAGAGAAAGAGAGAGAGAGAGGGAGCAACTGAGAGCGGAACCGAGTGACTCTTTTATCCTGGCCTAAGACCAAACTGAGCCTGGGCCCAAACACCGAACTCCGAACACCGAACACTAAACACGTTGGTGGCATTTTCGTCGTCGTCGTCGTCGTCGTCGTCGTCTTCTTCTTCTTCGACTGGTCCAACAGGTTCCACACTGACTGGCACTGGCATGGAGATTCTTCAGCGGGCCCTGGCCCTGGCCTGACTTTGGCTATAGCTATAGCTATGGCAATGGCTATGACTATGGTTGAAAACTGAGGCAGAGTCTTTGGCTCTGTTTCTATCTCTGTCTCTGTCTCTATCTTTATCGCTGTCTCTGTCTCAGGCTGTGGCATGCAGCATTTCTCGTTTCTCTCCTGACGCGCTCGTTTTGCACATTTTTGAATTTTATTTTAATTTCTTTTTATTATAAGTATTTTAGTTGCCGACTCTTCTGGCTGCTGCCTCCCTCTAGACGGGATTCTGGACCCTGAACCCGACCATGGCTTTTGTGCAACTTTTTGGTTTTGTTGATTTTTCATTCACCAAAAACTGGTTCGCCGTTTCAGTTCTTTAGTTGGGGCTGCGACGGAGACTGAAGACTGGCACTGAAGACTGAAGACATTGTTTGGTCTCAAGGAAGTTCTTGTTTGCCCGGTGTGTGCCCAGGAATGTGTGAAGTCATCGGGGCAGTACATATATTTTGTACAACACACATACACACATATACGTGTATACTCACATCTACTCGCATTTGAATGCCAACGCTCGACTCTTACATTTTTAAAGACCTGGGCGGCACTTGCAGTTGACGGAGTTGGCTTTGGGCCTGGTTATGGGTCTGGGCCTTGAATTCTTTCAAGCTGTACATACATACAAATGTACATATGTTGCTTGGTTGAGAGAGGGTTGAGAGTACGTCTCGTTTTTCCAGCGAACAACTGAAAAGCAGTCAAACGCAACAGACATCGATAGCACTTCATCATTGTAACAATCAATGTTAGCTGACTTTGGCTACACTGAGAGAAAATGCCAGCCCATATGAGCCAGAAACAAGCTGCAAATCGAAACGAATTGTGCGCTGTGTAATTGTAATTCTATTTCATTGCAGGATATTGGATCTTTGCGCTTGATTTGCCACATTGTACACTGACTGCCGCCAGTCAACCGCCACCTGCCGCCCTCCAACGCCCACTGTACGGTATACGACGGTATGGCCAAGGGCATATCAAAAGTGGTCCATCGTCTCGCTGATGTGTCGTTCTTTTTGTGTCTGACAGCTACTTGTCAATGGCCGTGATGAGTGTGCGCCGCACAAGCCATTCAACCTTCCCCTCCTCACCTCCCATCATACTGTTCCTACTATGACTGCATAGACCTTTCCCTCTGCCCAATCTACTCGTGCAGGTGTCTTTGATTGGCAAAAAGGGATTGGGGCCATGACAACGTGTCATTGACAGATTTCAACAAAATTGCGAATGAATGAAATCGATATTTATTCTCCTTTTTAAAAATAGAATATCCTAAAGATTGCACACTTTTAAAAGTATCCGAATCCTTGGCCAGTTCTAGATAATTTCATTGAACCGCAGATCAGATCATAATTCTTGAACCACTTCTGATTGCCGAGTTGATCAGACCAATGACTAAGCTCGATTTCGTTTCACAGGCCACTTGGCAACAGAACGTTGCAAGTTGCAATGTCAGGCCTTATTCCAACTTACGTTATGTATATCCAGCTTGCAGTTCGGCCCTTGGGCCCAAGGTAGAAATTAAGCGTCCAACCGCGAGTTTACACATCATCATCATTATTGTTGCCGTTGTCGTGCTGCACATCCTGCAGTCGTAGCTGCAACGTGTGCGAATGTGTTGCACAATAAATAAAAATATTTATACATGAAACCCTAAATAAAGCATGAGCGACAAAGATGCGAACCGAGTCGTTTTTCCCCTCTCCCTCTTTTGCTACAGTTGCCAGGTTGCCAGTTGCCAGGTTGCCAGGTTTGCCAGTTGCCGGTTGTCGTGGCCGCCGGCTTCCCAGGCCAAGTGGCAAAAATAATGTCGTGGCATCTGCATCTGTGCATCCAGCAGCTTTTGGCTACACGAATCTTCGAATTGTCATAGCCCTTGCCGCATCGGCAGCAGCGTCTGCCACAGATACTCTTTCCTCGCAGCAATCAAATTTAATAAGTTTTCTTTGAACTTGTGATTTAATTACTTTTATTAATATTATGCTTATAGTATAACTATTATCATTTACATAAAATATATTTACAGTTAATATGAATACATATTTATAAGAATTTTAAATTTAAATATTACTAAGCCATAATAATTATTTATTTATTAAGTGTCAACTAAGAGCAGTTGAAATTAAAACAAAATTATGATAAATATATTAAATTTAAAATCAAAACTGAAATGATAAAATAAAATAAATTTAAAATGTAAAAGTACAAGTATAATTATACAAAGTAAAAATATTTCTATGTCATATTTTATTCATCTGTTAGGTTATTTCTTTCGTTGCTTTCTTTCCCTCAAACATAACTTTTTTAGTCTCTACTCGAAGCCATTTTCTGGTTTTCCCTCTGTTGGGATATTGAATTTTATTTAATTTTCAATTTGTTGTTCAATATATTTAATTTAATTTATTCCCTATATTAGCAGTCTTACACCTTTTCCTAGATCTCTGAATTTAAATTAAATTGAAGTTTATTTGCAGTACCCTACAATTTCATAATAATTATTATTTCAATCTAATTATAATATAAGTTTTATATTTATATTCGCGGTTTTTACAATCTTTTTATTACTCTCCGTTCAGTATTTATAAATATATAAGATTAACTTTTAAATCTTTAAAAATATTTCAGTCCTTCTGTGTTTGTCCTTTATTTACCATTTATTAGAGCATACAAGCTTCGTTATTTTCTCTCACGCTTTCGGTTTCTGCCGTTTTTTGTTCGATTTTTTCGTTTTTCTTTCTTTGATTTTTTATTTTATTTTTTTTTTTGCTTTTTTTTGACATACCTTTTGTATCGGTTGAGGCTCTGCTGTGTGCCTCGTCATCATTGTCAGGCGTCGCTGCCGCAGAATCAAGAATCAAGATCAAAGCAAAGCCCACTAACTACATCAGCCCAGCCAAAAGTACGAGTTGATGCTGTGGCAGCGACTGTGGCAAGGCTCGGAAGCTGCCTGTGCCGTGACTGCCTCTGTTGTGGTTGCTGCTGCTGCTGCTGCCGCTGCTCTGCTTCTTCTGCTGCCCGTTGTTGTTGCATAGTCAAAGTAAAATAAGAAATAAATCAGTAAATTGGATTGCTTTTTGCTGCGCTCGTTCGCTGATTTTGCAATGGCAACTTCAGTTGGACTTGGACTTGGAAGTTGCAGTTGCCAGTTGCCAGTTGGCTTCGTTGTTGCATGCTGGAATTTCTATGCTTATCATTTTCTCGATCTCACCTGTTCAATTCATTATTTTCTATAAATAAACGACAGGCAGCAATTTACATGGACCTTCGCTTGCTCTTTCTTTCTTCCCTTATTTATTTATTTATTTATTTTTTTTTTGTGTTCTTTTTGTGTCCTCGCCTGTAATTAAGTCAGTCGCATAACTCGAAGCGAATTGCGAGTTGCTCTTTGAATTCGCATTCATTTTAATAACTAAAAAATCGAGCATGCCCCCGTCCGCTGCTCCTGCCGCTGCCGCTGCCGCTGCCACATGCCCCCGTTGCCCTGTGGGCCACAAAAGGTCAGTGAAGAAGCTGCGCTGAAATTCAATATGTGTCCTTTGATTTGGCTCAAGTCTTTGGCTTCTGTTGTTGTTGTTGCTGTGGCTGCTGCGGTGGCCAATTTCGCGAATTCGTGCAACGCTTAGTTATGCCTGCGCATGCGGCAGGGATCCCAGAAAAAGAAGAAGAAGAAGAAGAAGCTGAAGCAGAGAAAGAAAAATAAGACGATCTGTGTATCTGCGAATCTGTATCTGTATCTGTATCTCTACGCTTCGTCGTCGTCGTCGGCGGCTTCTTTGCCACGGCCTGGAATTTGGTACACAGCTTCGATTTTCGATTTTGGTTTTTTGCTTTTATTTCACGTTGCTGGTACCTAAATGTTTTGCCAGTTTGCGTTCTTTTGCGGCAACTTGCCGAGTCTTGGGGGCACGCTGACATGCCACACAAATATAGGCCTATGATAACATTGTCTTTGTGAGTTTGCCACAGCGCGTGAAAGTTGTCGTGCCACAGGCCGCACATTGTGCCACGCTGTTGTTTCACTTTCCATAAAGGAAAAGTTCTCCCTCTCTCTCTCTCTCTCTCTATCTCTCTTGCTCTCTACTCGCACAATTTAAACCTTTTAGCATTGTGATCCATTGTTTTATTTATGCTGAAAATTCTTATCAACACGATCCCATCGCTACTTTATGAAATTTAAATTTCTTCAACTTCAAATCTTAAATTATAAAGCATTAAAGGTTGAAAATGTCTTGTATATTGAGAAGCGGATAAAAATGTCGAACGTTTCCGTCTGTCGAAACTGTCAAAAGTCGCCATAAAGTTGAAGCTAGTAGAAGTTTTCCTACGAAAACTTTTGTGATCCCTTCGAAAAAGACGGTCATAAATTCTATGAAATTACTCCACAAAAAATAGAAGTACAACGGAAACAAGTTTAATAGTTGCCACCAACACCAGGCAACACTGGCTGTCAACCAGGGGGAGCCTGAACCTTAAGGGGGCAAGTCGACTCTGCCACATTCTCCTCGAGCTTAACAACATTTTGAGTTTAGCTGCCAGCTGCATCCGAAGCCAAAGCCGAAGCCGAAACCACAAGAAACTGACTTGACTCTGACTCGCTTCAAGTTGAGCTAAGTAAAGTTTCAGTTTTGTCATAAAATTGGCCAAAAGCTGCAAACTTGTTAGGCCAACTGACTGATGACTCTAGTCAACTGATTACGCATACGCCGCGTGGTACATGAAAAGTCATGGAATGTGCATAAAATCAAATGCAAAAAGGGAACTCTGAAATGCACATTTATGGCGTGGGAAAGCAGCAGAAAAAAACTCGAGTTCCTCTTCTTGTTGTTGTTCAATGAAAGAAGTAGAAATTAAAGCAAAACCCAAAACAAAAAAAAAACAAGTAGGAAGGCCAAAGGCGAGATCCCGACCATAGAGTACCCGTAACTTTTTTCAAAACATATTAAAATACTTTGTAGATATTACTACCTAATAAAAACTACTGCATACTTTTGGGTGCTTATATTGAATAATTTATAAATAACTTTGGCTAGCTATTACTGCCGTTAGACTTGTCCGATCTAGCTGCAATTAAGTGGGATAATAGATAATATTAATAGAAAACGTAAATTGACATAAAAGCCGGACATGGCTACATTCTTGCTGATCAAGAATATATACTTTATAGAGTCGGATTTGCCTTCTCATCCCTGTTACATATATTTGAACGAACACAATATACCCTTTCACTTATTTTTGAGGTAACGGGTATAAAAATGGGAAGAGAGAGAACAAAAATAACGCAAAGAAACGAGCGGACGCTGCTCAGTCTGGAGTTGATGCTGGGAGCTTGTATCTGGGCATGAATCATCGCGCCTGCATTTGCTTCGCTTTTGGTTTTGGTTTCGCTTTTGAGCCGAGGAGCTGAGGGAGCCGCCAGTCGAGGAGCGAGGAGACTGCCAGGCACTCAGGTTGGAACTCTGGCTGACAAACTGGTTCTGTTCGCAGGAATGCAGATAACCTCTTCTTCTTGTTCCCGAGAACGTCTTTGTCTTGGAGCTGCGATTGAGCTTCAAGTGCGCCTGCTTCAAACTCTGCATATTTTATAGCTGCATTGCCAATGGCATAATCCTCCAGCGTTCTTAACTAATTTAGTGAAAACTACACACACACACACACACACACACACACACACACGCACATGCGTTGCAGGACCACAAATTTTAATTAACCGAAACAATGGCGGGCGGTTATGCTTACATCAAAGGCAACAAACACAACATAATCATTGCAGCGGCTTCCCAGAGGCAACGTAACCGCAAATCTCGCCGACTAAATGACCACGAAATTGCCAATAGCAGTGGGCAAGGGGCAAGGGGTAAGGGGTGAAGGGCCGAGGTCAGAGGGTACAATTCGTTGGGTCAGCTTAGGTTGAATGGGAAACCAACTACAAATTAAACTGCATATACCTACATTCTATACATGTATTATTTGGTCAACATTTCAATTGGATTCAACACGGATTTGATTACAATATAAAGAAATCAAATTGTTTTCACTTTTATTACGTATACGTAATATAAAACGCTTGGCCAAATCGATAGTTGACACAGTTGCCAAAGTTTTTTTTAGCTGGCTGCATGTCAAGGTCGTCGCCCAACTGGTCACCAAAATTGTCAGGCAGACAACAACAAACCTTGACTGTGCCACAGGCGCCAGTTGCCAGTTGCCAGTTTGCGAGTTGCAAATGCGTCATTGAGGACTCCCTGAAAATGCATTGTTGCAGCACTAACCACTAAAGCGGCGGCAACTCTGACGTCAACCTTGATGGCGACAATTAGAGCCCCAATGTGATAAATTATTGAAGCAACGACATGAGCTTACATGAGTCGTGTTGCGAATTGCATTTAATTTCAGCACATTTTTCAAACATACAAATAAATAAACGACTAAGCTGTACTCCGCAATTAAGGGACAAGTTTAAAATATTATTTGATTTATTTTAATTTGATTTGATTTAAATAAAAGGACAAATTTATTATATTAATATATTAAATACAACTCTTTGTGCTTTGATTTAAATAAGGAGTAAAAATATTTATATATAGTAAATATGCTGCAGTCCATGCATTTTTCTGAATTGTTTATTTAATTTCTTGGGTTTTTTAAAGCAATCCCTGCCTTAATTTTATAAAATATATTTATTTTCGTTCTGAATTGACTTCTTACTTTCGTAGTCTTTAAAATGATCGTATAAAATGATTTCCACAAAAAAACAACATTTTTAAAATGGAATTTAATTTTGTTATTTTGCATTTTAAAGAATATTACTTAGGAAATTTATTAATTTGGTGTTTGTTTTAGGTGCTATATTAGCTATACTATAGCTGACTCTACAGATACTAAAACTGCCGACAACTTTTGTTTGATTATGAAATGTGGCGCCAGCAGCATTAACAAACTGGCGACAAACTGACGTTAAATGATTTGCCGATTGTAATAGTATTTGATTAAATGATGATGATAAATAGGCCCCAAGGTACGATGTGAGTGAGTTATGAGTATACTCATATTTGTCAGTATGAGTGTGCAAGCAAATTGTTAATAAATTTGCATGAATTCAAATATTATTTTGCGCTTCTGTTTTTTAATGCAATTTACTTTGCAATTGCAATTGCAAATGCAATTTTGTAGTGCGAATTGCAATTAGCGACAATTTAAGCGCATTTCGCGCTGTGAACTCATCAAATTAAAGGGGTAGAGTAAGGGGAGGGAACCGGGAAATGTTTAACTCGTTGACTGTTTGACTGAGTGACCCACTGGGCAAACATACGAGTTGCAGTTGCGTCTGAGTGCATCTCTTGTCGCAGTTTTGTTGTTTGCTTAATGAAAGTAAGCACATACTTGTACAAATACAAATACAGCCTGCGCATGCTGCATGCCTCATGCTGCATGCCGCATGCCGCATGTGAGCAGCGAAAGTAGCTCACTCTCACACACAGTCAGTCGACTTCCACTTAATGGCTTTATTTGCTGAGACCAAGTTCCCCGACCCTTCTCCATCCCCTCCCTCGTCACTTGGCAGCCGAACACTTGACAGCGCTGCTCTCTAAGCCCCCCGTGACAGTTGTGCAATAAAAATTGCAAAATTATTGCGTCGTCTGACCACTGGACACTGCCCACATGGAGTACATGGTGTCCACTATTGCCACATGCGATTTATCAACTGAGAAACTCACACGCTAATAGAATTTATATGGTTTGGTGCTGCAGGATCAGCCCACGTCTCAACAGTCTGTCTTTCCAATACTCGTACTCTCAAGTCTCTCTGTGATTTCCCGACACAGACACACTCAACCTAATTGATAAGCAAATTTCGATAAGCGCTTGTCAAAATGTTTGGCTTACAATTTACTCATGTCAATCAATAATTTGCAGTTGTCGTTGTTAGTTGTTAGTTGTTAGTGTCACAAATGCAATTCATAATAACGATCATCTCATCTAATGGACAACTAATGGAACTCTCAGTCTACTTCTCAGTTTTCTCATAGAGAATACACGAGTCAGCAATTTGTTGTTGATTTATTCACTGTTGATGATATTATGTTCCGCATTCTTGAAACGCATTTTATTATTTATGTGCATTGGTTATTGAGCTTTGACTTTGACACTTTAGAATAAAAAACCACTCAGGCACTTGATGTATTTACTTATCGATCACAGCTTGGATATAGCTATTATTTTAATGGTTTTTTAAATGGATGTCGCGTAAAATTTATTAATGAGTGTATTCTATCATTTTGTCTCAAATTCCATAAATAATAAACTGGATTCGGCGAACTATTTCCTTAGTAATGAATTCATATGAAATATTTACGTAAATTGCATCTGCATAAAACTGTTTGGCAATCAATTCACAGCCAAAACCGTAAAAGGAATTCTGCGAAAGGTACTTGTTGTAGTTTTTATTGGTAATGAAATAATTTCATAACTTAACGCAATATAGATTTATACAATGTATCATCTGAAATAGAAAAAGTGGGAAAAATTGATATCAAGTCTATAGGTTTTTTAAGTTAATAGATACTTCCTTGAAACAATTTAATAAAGAAACAAATTAGAACCCAGTATTTAGTAACAATTTCGAACTGCAATTATAAAAAATCCAACAAAAAAAAGAATATTTGTAGTGCTCAGTAAAGCTTATCACGGGACACTCTCTCTATGGTGATTATTTATCAATTCAGCTGAAAATACAAGGGGGCTTTTAAACACTTACTTTCGAACTGAAGAGCAAAATCGATTAATCGCCTTTTGTTTGTCAGCAATTTGTGCAATTGACGCATAATTACCAAAGTTTTTCAACCATTGATTCAATTTTCATTTATTTATTTTTATTGTTATATATATTTTATGTTTTTTGGTACTTATTTACGCCTCGACTCTGCAATTTGTGGCAAGCTTATGCATTTTTAACAAAAGCCACAATCATTAAGTTTCTGTCAAGCTGTTGACAGGTTGCAGTTGCCGCAATATTGACAACGACCTGGTCTGAACTGACTCGACCCTGCCTATCAGTTTATCAGTGTGTCAGTCTGTCAGTCTGGCAGTCTGGCAGTCTGTCAGTTAGTCAGTTATTCAACACCGTGCTGACAGTTCCTTTGGATGCCACAGCGCTACATGTGCCACATTTTCCACAGCGCTTCATTATGCGCATTTCCTGTCGCTTCCCCAGCTCTTCTTTCTCTAGCCTCTCTCCACACTCCCGCACACAGTCTCCGCTCCACTCTCCACTCTCCAGTCTCATGCCATGCAGCACACCTATCCTTCCTTCCTTCCTTCCGTCTGATGCAAGCACGAGGACACGTACTATACATGGCATTCTTTGCTTCTGCTCCCGCTCCTGCTCCCGCTCCTGCTCCTGCTCCAGTTCTGCGGTGTTGTGTGTTGCATTCTTGTGGGCGTGGTCGTGGGCGACTGCGCATTCCACAACAATGCCACACTATAGAGTAATAATAGTGTGAGTTTGGTTTCGGTTTGACCTCCCCTCACATACATACATATATGGCTATGTCAAAAATTTTTGACACGCTCATGTACTTGACCTGTCAACCTGGCCCCGGACTGCAGTATAATTGTTGGCATTGTTATTGTTGTTGCTGTTGCCATATGTGTAATTAAAATTAAAGTCTTCGTGAGGATATTAATTATACTTTATTTTTATTAGAGAATTTAAATTAGATAAAAAACAAAAAGAATATTTTAAAGTACAATTTTTAATAAACTGAATAATTTAAAATTATATATAAATTTTTTACTTGAAAATAAGATATTTTATTAAATTAATCAGGTGTGCTCTACAAATCTCTAACTGCGCTTAAGCAATCCAATTAACCATTTCTGTCTAATGTCTAAAAAATTCTTGAGAGATTTGATAAAATTAAATATTTATTAAATTAAATTTAAATATATTTAAATTGAATAATAGTGCAAAAGAAATTTGTTCGAAAATTTTAAATCTCTGACATTTTAGGAACACCAACATCAAAAACATTTCTATTCAAAATCTCCAGAGGTTTCTGGAACACACCTGAATGTTTTGAAATTTGTATACTTGACATTAACGATTATTTTTAAAGTCTTTATATAAATATGTCAGTCCTATGCCAGTTTCTAAAAATTGTGTTTCTATGTGGGTTCATAATTTACAATAAGTAAGAAGTAAACAGAACGCGTTGCTGCACAGTTGAAGTGATTAACCCAATTGATGCATAAACAAAATTGCAGCAGGCTTAGGCCATGACAGGCCGGGGCATCGGGAATTGTTTATAAAGTTGCCCCATTGAGTAAAACGAAGCGAGGTAAATTAATTGCAGCCGCCAGCGACAGTTGCAGAGCCTCACGGCAGGTGGTCAGTGATGGTCTTAGGGGGAAGGGGGATGGAGGGGAGAGGACAGTGGGTGGTTGTAGTGGGTCGCCCAAGCAGGCGCCACTCTGTTGTAGTTGTGGAGGCCGCTGCCCTGAGCCAAAATACCAAATGAAAATAGAACTTTAATTAAATGCAGAGCGGGAGTAAAAGAGAGAGAGAGTAGGAGCAATAAAATAAGCCCACTGTCTAATAGAGCAAACAGTTCCCCCACCCACAAATATCTCATATGCTAAACAGCGGGTTGTCTGCTATTTAAAGGCACTGTGTTTGCAGTTCGCCCTCATTCTACAAACTAAAAGATGCATTTACACAGAATAATAGATACTTTCATATATAGATGTGGCTTTAAGCCAAGCAGCACGTTGCTGCTGCCAAGTTGCAAGAAACTTGAATGATGATGAGCACATGAATATGACAGTCCGTGACTCAAATGACCTCGGTTCAAAGGTTGTTTCTTTGTGGTCGCCCTCGATCTCTCGTTCTGCCTGTGAGAAGGATTTTTAGAGCAGCGTTGAAACGAGTCCACAAACTACACTCCATATACGGGTACTCGTAACTTCAAGATTATGTCAGGCATTAATCGAATCAAGCTAAAAGAGAGCCAAATGCATATAATTTAATTAGTCACACATCCATCCCATCTTATGTCGTACTAGTACTTGGAAGGGACTCCCCTCGGTCTCAGGCAATGCCAGATTCTATTAGAAAAAATAATTAATGAATTCATCAGCGCTGAGTGCAGTCATTACACTTGATGCCAGCGCGGATGATGTCGAGTGTTGACGTTGTGCGCTGGAAGAACAACATTAAGCACTTCCATAGTTGAGGCCTAGATAAAGTTGGCCAAAACTATCTTGAGAACTTTGAGAGAGTTTAAACCAATGCCTGATGAGCTATTTGGATGAAGCTAACGTTAATCTAAGCTTGGAAATGCAAATGAAACAAGAGATGGAGTATGTTTAAAACTTAAATGTATAATAAAAGCGTAATTTAAAGAAAAATAAAAAAATAAATAACTAATTTTATACTATGCTTTTTATTAAGATATTCAAAATAATAAATATTTATATTAATAATTAACAACTTAAAATTGTGAACAAAAAAATAAATTATAATAACTATACTATACTTCTGAGGTCTAGTTGAAAAAAATTTTTGGAATAATTTTAAGAAAAGCAAATGAAATAGTACTAGAAATAGGAAAAATAGGACAGAATAAAATATGAGTAGATATGAAATAAAATATGGAACATCTTTTCATCTTCGTCGTACAGTAAGCCCCATATGAATAGAAAAAGCACTTTACCCCACTTTGAGGCATTACTTTAACAGTTTTAAGTGACTTTTCATTTTGGCATTTCCTTCTTATTCATTCACAATCCACACATGTGAATGGGATGAGCTCACTTTGGAGCTGCGGTGACAGCGTCTGCCTGTTATGGCATTTATGACGCATACGCCGCGTTGGCAATGCCACCTTGAAACTTGTGCCGACGGTGGCCTGCTTCGAACTTTTAGCCCTTTCACACAGCGCTACTCGCGTACAATTATAAAATATGCTCTCATTCTATTTTTTGTATTTTCTGTTCAGCCAAAAACTTTTTTGCCACATGCCATAAAAAGTGGTTGCAGGCAGTTTGAGGGCAGCGCGTGCTAGAGATGAGAATTGAGTGGATGTCGTGAGTCGTGCGTGTTGCGGTTTGTGTTCGTGTTAGCAAAACTCTTTGGAGCTCATCGCTAGCAGAGAGTCAAATTTCTCTCTCTCTCTCTCTCTCTCTATCTCTCTTCCGGGCAGCTTGCACTTTCGTTCTTGGCGTTGATGTGGGTCAGTTACGTGGCCGCATGGGTTACAAAAGTTTTACCGGGGCAAACACAGCCACAGCTAGATTCAGAGCCAGAGCCAGAGCCAGAGCCATAGCTCTATTGGCAGGCCAGAAAAATGCAATTGAATTCAAGGCTGGGCCGCAAAAGTTTTCATTGAGTATTTTCAATTTCAATGGTTTCGATTTCACACGCCTCGAATGCGAACCCAACCCGCATCCAAACACGCATTCACATAGTTCCAGCTTCAGCTCCCTGTGCACAATATGCAATTCAATTGAGTGGCAGCCAGTCTAGATATGGGGGGCATGCGGCAGGTTTTGTGGTCTATACAGCAACAAAAAAAACTGCAAACTTTGGTTTAAAATTGACGTTGAATTTAATTTTAGGCATATACAATTTTGTTGACAACGCCGTCCCATGCACCGATTTATAGGTATCTCAGACTATAAATATACACGACAATGTGATAATCCTGCTGTAGGCGTTTCTTTCTGACCACTAAACGTTTGGAAAATATACAGAAAAATATTTAGGCGTCTTAAGAATGTTTTTATGAAAATTATTGAAACACTTAGGCCAAGGCAAAATATATGCCAAAGAATTATGAATAATGCCTATTAATAAATTAAGCACACTATGTGTGCTAGTATGTATCTTTAAACTATTTAAGTTTTTTCTTTATTTAATTAATTTTTTAATTTTTTTAATTACTTAAAAAAGGAAAGGGGTCTATTGGGTTTGTTTTAAAAAATATGTGCGTAACAGGCAGAAGGAGGCGTGGTAGACCCTATAAAGTATATATATATTTGATCAGCATCAATAGCCGAGTCGATATAGCAATGTCCGTCTGTATGTCTGTCTGTCTGTCTGTTTGTCTGTCTGTCCGTCTGTCTGTCCGTCTGTCTGTCTGTCCGTCTGTCTGTCTGTCCGTCTGTATGAGCGCCTAGATCTCAGACACTATAATAGCTAGAGACACCAATATTGGTATGTAGGTTTCCTCTATATTGCAAGCAGATCAAGTTTGTTGTATGAAAAACTTTAAAGTTGGTTCAAATCGGACCACTGTATCATATAGCTGTCACCGGACCGATCGGGCGAAAATCAAATCTTAGTATAAAAATCTTTTATGTTTTATGAGACATCGTAACCAATCTGATAGAATATGCAATTAAGTTAACTAATTATTTTATAATATTTTCCATTCTTAGTTTTTGCCATAGTAAGTACGGGGTCTCCGACAGTCGAGTATGCTCGACTGTAGCACCGGCCCACTAGTTTTTTGCTATAAATGAAATGAACACATTTTGAAAAAATTATATGTGTTTAAGATTTTATTAAGTTTAATTAATTCAAGGAATGTATATAAAAACAATTTCTTGTATCAAAATATCGAATTTAATTCTAAAAAATCCAATTAAAATTGATCAAATACTCTTGCAACAATTTAATTTCATAAATTTAATCAATGATATTTAAAAAAGAATTGGCTTTGAGTAGGCTGCCTCTTTTCTTAGAAAAGTCGCAGAGTTTTCAAGCTTAAGGAGCGCACAGTTGAGGTGCAATAAGCTGGGATGGTGGTGTTGCACAGTTGTGTTGAGGATTGGAAATATGTCGAGCCGGGACAAGTGTAGAGTGCGCCATACCATACACTGTTGCTCAAGAAGCAATAAATGTACCTAAAAGCGAATTGAAATGTAAACCAAGTATGAATTTAAAGGTTCCTGTGCTTACTGTCTGCATGTGGTGGTCGCGTTCATCCCGTACGGAAAACGTCCGGCTTTCTGTACGTATCTGCAGTACACATCGGCAGTGACATTTGCATTGGGAGAAAGTGTTGTTAACAATTCGTCATCCACCAGCGGACATGTAGCTTGACTTCCCATCGACGCCGATCCGCAAATGTTGATATTATCCTTATTACAGACATAATTTGGAGCACAACTGCCAGTGATTGCAGATGGAACGCTGGTGCCCAGACACAAGGCGAATGTGCGGACCCCAAGGCAGGCAAAGCTCTTCTGATCATTGCACTGTACGCAACCGGTACAAGCTTTCAGCGAGGTGTCTTCCTGGCAAATTGCAGCGCTTCCAGTGCAATAAGTTCCACTAGGGCAGCTGTTGACTGGATCAACGAGAACATTATTATTGCAGAACTTAAATTGGGTATCCGAAACACAGGCTACGCTTGAAGGTAAGGCACAGACATTGCAATCCGCCTGGCAGCCAAGGACTCCAATTCCCAGCAGCAACAGCACCAATTGTAACATCTTTGATTGCAACTGCAGTAGCTAATGCCCATCCGTCGGTTTTTAGACTGCATTAAATATCTGATTTAATCTTATCAACAAACTACAATAAACATAAAAGCGAAGAGCGAATCTTCGTTTGTTTTATCAAATTTATAGTGCAAAGTGATTATACGTAAGACCCTTTAAATAATAATAAGCCTAAAACTTTCCGCGAAGCCCTTTAAAAATGTAAGCAAAAATATTTACATATATGCTTGACGTACGAATAAAAATATAATAAAATATAAATAATAAAATGTCTTTTCAATAAAAAATTCTCCTGAAAATATGCAATAGAAATTTTCAAAAATCTGCAAAAGAGTACTCCTAATTTCTGTTGCATACTTTTTAGCGTAAGCAAAATGTCCATTTGTTTCAGTCAAACTAGAAGTTAGCTTATAAAAATAATATAAATACATATTCAGTTTAATTGAATTGCCTATTGAATTTAAATGTATTTTTTTAATGCATTTTATTGAATTAGTGTGATTCAAACATATTTATATTTATTTATACGGTTATATTAATTTAAAAAAATTTTTTTTAATTAAATTATAATTTTTTTACACATTTTAAAACATTTGTGCTGCCTTTGGGTTTTTAGAGATTTGTAGAAAATGTTTGAATATATTTTACATGTTTTATTTTATTTTCTTTACTTAGCCATATGGCTTGCAAGATTAGAAATAAAGTAAGCTTCTACTCCAGCCACAAAGATTGTAAATGGTAATCACAAGATATGTCTTATCTATGTAAAAAAAATAGTCTACATAACAGCCAGGCAATTAAACAAGTGTGTCACATAAAAAATGGCTAGCAAAGTTTATTATCCAATATATTACAACAATTTGCTTTAATTTTTTTAATTATAATTCCCTGAAGTTACAAACAACCCGGGTTAGTTGGCTTGAGTCTGCCACAATCATGGGTTCTGCAATCGAATTAGGGTCTCAACTTGCGGCCCAATTAGTCTTTAAAAAAAAAAACTTACAATACATTTGTCTCGAAATTTGAGCCAAGGATACTGACCTGAATTAAAAGTAGGAAAAACAGCAGTCGCAGCATCTTGGAGTGCAACTATGATTTAGATGCAGCTCAGCAGCTTTTAAGTAACGACTTTTTCTAGTTATCTAACTGGAAAGTCTAACAATTGTAAAAGAAAGGCTCCTCAGCCCTTTATAAGGGGTTAAACTTTATACAGGGTGCTCTCTTTATTATCTCACTGATAACAAAAGCATTTAGATGTTGCCCCAAAGTATGCTCTCACGCATGGCCAAAACAAGGCCAGTAAATGGACTTATCTAAATTGAATTAAGGCAAAGGTTAATCTGCAGATTTTAGCCGCAAATCTGCTATTTAAAGTTGTCAGCTGCTCGTGTCAGAAAGCAGTCAACATATAATTGAAGGAAATAGAAGAACACCCGAAAATGTCGTCTTATTTCCTGCGCTTACTGCTTTTTTTGACATGCCTTGTGGCAGCTACCAGATCAACGTGCAACGTCTGCAACAGTGTCAACAAAATGGCCTGTTATTCGATGACACAAACAAAGGTCTGCGATGCGAATAATTTGCCCAGCGGTGCACCCTTCGACTGCCCCCCCGGCTACATGTGTGTGAGTGGATCCGGCGGAGTCTTGTGTCAGCCGAAGGCACCTTCCAGCAACGTTGCCGACTGTCAGGACTGCAACAAGTGTGATGCAAGCCAGACCTTTGCCTGCACTGGAACACGCAGCTTTGCCCTCTGCCTCGGCACGAATGTGCCACAGCAATCGAGGGGCAACTGTGCCTCAGGATATGTGTGCAACAATGGCATTAAGGAGATCTGTGAACTGGCAACGAGTGTGAATCCGTCATGTTCCACTGTAGATGATACAACAACAACTACAGCACCAACCACACCGCCAACTCCATCGACAAACGATGCCGCCGCTTATTGTGCCGCTGTGAAGAAACAGGGCAATTTTGCGGTTGGAGAATTCACCGAGACAACATGTCGTCAGTATATTCAATGCTCGCTTACGAATGGAAAATGGGTTGGCAAGAAATATGCCTGTGCAGGCAGCACCTTCTTTGATCGAACTGTCGGTCAGTGTGTGACGAATAAGCCCTCATATTGCTACACTCCCACCACCAATCCCCCAACAACCACAACGGCAGCTCCAACCACCAGCAACCCAGCTGCATATTGCGCCAAATTGCAGAGTCAAGGTTACTTTCCAGTTGGCACAAATCCGAAAACGACATGTCATCAATATATCAAATGCTATCAACTGAGTGGCAGTTGGCTGGGAAAAGGATACACATGCCCAGGGAATCTCTACTACAACAGCTCTACAAAAACCTGTGTCTCCACTCTGCCCGCCACTTGCTCCGACCGGATAGAGAGCATAAGCCTCAATGGCGTAGAGTTAGAGTAAAAATTAGTAGAGTGTTTTATAGTCTAAATAATATATTTAAAAATAAATATATTAAAAATTAATTCAAATACAATTGCTTGGCTTTATGTATGTGCAACGTTGTGTGTCTGCCTCGAAGTAAGATGTTTCAGAGCATCCATATTCCACAGCTATGACCTTGTCTTTGTTGTAGTAGCAATCGATGTAACTGTAAAGATATAAATTATATTATAGCGCAGCCTAAAATAGACAGTTGTACAAAAGGACACTCCTTATTGTAAATTGTTTTGATGAATTTAAATATATCCATTATAATTTACTTAATTGCACAAATACTGAATTGCACATCTTCACATATCTGTCCAAATTTGAGTCAGGAATCACAAATAAGATTATTATAAAAACTAATTTATAATCTTATTTTTCTTAAAATAAAAATTAAAAAACAAATAAATTTCAATGTTCATTTTAAAATCATATTAAGCCTCCTGTTTCAATTTTTAAAATTAAAATTCAAAATAATAATTATTTTTATAATAAAAAATTGAATGTACAAATTTTCGTAAATGTCACCAAGTGGTGTATTTCCATAATTTTTTTTTATGTATTAATTAAATTTTTTTTTTTTTTTTAATAAGATTTTAAATTAAATTTTTTTATATTAATAATAAACCTTTTATGCAGCAATTTATGTCTATTTTGATTTACATCTTTTTTAAAGAAGAAGCATTTTTTTATTCTGTTTAATGAAGTGCAATCGCTGTAGAAAGTTTCGATTGTAAATAACCTTAAAATTGTACAAACCGTTTGCAGTAGGGATCACGAGGCACAGTTTCATAGAGACCTGACTTTGCCCTTAGTTTACATATTTCCTGTGCTGTCTGTGAAGCTGGATCGGTCACAGGACTAGTGGTGGGACTGGAAGTTGGGCTGCCTGTTGGGTCTTCCGTTGTAGTGCCCACCAGGTCATCATTCACATCACAGGTGACTGCTTGACCTGGCTTCTCCTGCACACAGACCACATCGCTGGAGGCATCGCAAACAGTTCCCGCTGGACACTTGCCATAGGATCCCGTGGGCTGTGAGGCGCCATAGCACAATTGGAAGATGCCTCTGCTGTGGCAAGCAAACTTGTAGTTTCTGTGGGCACTGCAATGCCCACATTTGCTGGTATCTCCACAGCTGGGGGGACGCTGGGCATTCTTTTGTATGCAAATGGAGGGGTAGTCGCTGCATTGGAAGCCGGCGAGGCAATTATATATGTGATCCGTGTAGGGTGTATCATCTGAATTAAATAAAATATATCTTTAAGTACTTCAATAAGTTGAAAATCATTTCACCTACCTCCAAAGCACATATAATAGGATGTGGAATTAATACAAGCTGCCTGATTTGGCTGGCAAACATTGCAGTCCGAAAAAGTCCAATTAACCAAACAGCTAAGTGATAGCTTTAAAAGAGTATTTTCTGTTTAAAAATATCAACAAATTCATGAAAATCATTTAGGTCTCTCACCAATCCCACAACTTGCAGAGCATTTACAATTTTTGTAGTCATTTTATAACTTTTATATCCCTGAGATATTCCCACAATGCGACTTGTGCTCACTGTCAAGGTTCCGAGTGTACTAAAGTACGTAAATCTTTCGACTGCCGTGTTATAAACATGGTTCTTAACTAGTGAAATTTTCATTGTTTATCAACTCTTTGTATTTTTGTTGAGCACGCTAATTGTTTTATTTATCTTGCCTTTCCACTTGATTGCCATGTGCTGTTTTATGATCTCAACATTTTTGTATTTTAACATCTAAGAAAAGAATGTTAGTTTTCTAAAGCTCTCTCAAAATGATACACTCGATTGATTCGGGGCGCTGACCAGTCGCATGCATTCATAGTTTTAATTCAAACCAGTTTTAAGCCCCAGAGAGAATATAAAACTAAATTATTTTTAATAATTTAAGATGCAACTTTGCAAGAGAACATAGAAAACAAGGGGGCTCCGCCCCCTGCTCGCTTCGCTCGCCTACCCCCGGCTCGCTTCGCTCGCGGTGAGGTGCGGCTACAGTCGAGCACGCTCGACAGTAGGATACCCTGAGCCCATGTCCTCTTTTATAAAAGTTGATTGTTGCCCATTTTCAATGGGCTCAGGGTATCAAAAATTACACACGCGAAACTATGAACAACTTTCGGTTTTCTGAAGTCACTGTGCTTATCACTGCAGACTACGTTATTAATGCCTCACTGAACTAATACATCACTCGATTACGATTACGACTTGCGATTTACCAATTTATAAATTTCTAATTAATTTTAAATAAGTTTAATATAATAAACTTTAATATAATAAACTTGTTTAAAATTAATTAGAAATTGATAAATTGGTAAATCGCAAGTCGTAATCGTAATCGCTTGCAATCGATGTAGCGTGTGTCAAGAGTAGCCACAAACTACAACTTTGCTCAGCCTGCAATCTGGCAGCACCCATTTTCCTCTCTCACTCTCTCCCACTTACGCAACAAATTCAAGCCTGCCAAAGGCTGCTGCAGTGCGCGCGAAATTTGAAATAAAAGGCAATGTCTAATTTTATGAGATTCTTAAAGCGGAAAATGCTAAGTTTTTTTTTACAACGATAATAAGCAGATACTTATTATATATATGTGTAAGGAATCGAAAATATTAATAATTAAAATTATTATTTTGCAGCTTTCAGTGCTCGGCAAAGATGCAAGAGTAGTGCTGCAAAATGATCGCTATTTCTCTCATGCAATTTCATACATACACAGCTATCAGCTTCTGCTGATTTTTGCCATGCAAAAATACATATTTATATATTAACACAATTATATTTTAATCAAATTGTATATTTGTATATACATAAATTATACATTAACATTTTCATTACATGATATCGATAATATTTTTGCTTATCGCTTAATTCTTATTTGGTACCAAAAAAAAAATGGGTACTTATTCGTTCTGTCTTTGTGCGCGCCTTGCATACAAACGTGAACATGCTGTCTCGCTCGCACGTTTGATTTGCCATCCAAATGTAATTATTCAACTAAATCTAAATTCCGAAATAACTTCTTTATTTATGGGTCAATCGCTTTGAAATTTTCAGGGTCGTTTAATACGCATACTTCTCAACTGATTGTTCAGTTAGGAGTGCTATGTCAAAAATTGCGCCTGTAAATCGTTATTTTTCAATTTGTGGGCGAAGGGGGCGTGGCATCAAAAATTGGAAACAAACTTGACCTGCGTATGGTATTCACAAACCTGCATTCCAAATTTGAAGTCTCTAGCACTTACAGTCTCTGAGATCGACGCGTTCAAACAGACGGACAGACAGACGGACAGACGGACAGACGGACAGACGGACAGACGGACAGACGGACAGACAGACGGACAGGGCTAGATCGACTCGGCTGTTGATCCTGATCAAGAATATATATACTTTATGGGGTCTGCCACCCCTCCTTCTGCCTGTTACATACATTCTGCCAAACACATTATACCCTTTTTTGCCCATTTTCAATGGGCTCAGGGTATAAAAATAGGCGAAGTATATAAAGGTGGAAATTAAATAAATGTTAAAGTTTAATATTACGTGTATTATTAATAACATTATATGAATGTATATTCAAGAATATCCTTGAACGACGGTAAGTGAAAAATTAGGTAAAATGTATTAAAAAGAATTTTGTAAACTGGAGCTAAAAGCTAATAATTTTAATATTCTAGAAAAAAAATTTAAAAAAAACAAACCAATATTACCCGTTTTTATAAGAGTAGAGTACAATGTGAAATTCACGGTAATGTATCCCTATAACTATATTACTATTTTAAGTCTATAAAACTTGTCAGTTGAAATTAAATTGGTTAAAAGTAGTTTGATATATATTTTAAATTGATCAATTTCATATATATATATATGGTATATATTTGAAAATATTTATAATTCTTAGCTGATGTTTACATGAAACTACACACAACCCACGCCGGTTGGCTTCACCGTGCCACATGTGGAGGCAGCATGGAAATAAGGTTTATTCCTGGGGCAATCAGTTATGCTTCCCTGCCAGACTCCGGCCTTGTAGCTGCAGTGGATGAAGCTGCAACAACAGATATTTTTTATTATGAACAAGATTCAGCTATACAACTTAAGGCTTACCTGATGCAAACTGTATCATTGGGAATGGCAAAGCGACCAGCTTTCTGTTGCGTTTGGCAAAATGAAGATGCATCTTGTGGAGGTGGAGTATTGGTGGGGGTTGGGATTGTTGCTGTGGTGTCATTATCGGAGTCCGATTCCTTTTCCCTATCGCAGGTGTCTGAAGAATCCGGCTCGCAGGCATAGACGCAAGGATCTCCGGCAGCTGCTCCTTTGACAGAGCAAAAGGATCCCGAAGGACAACTAATGCGTTCTGGATTAGGGAGCTCACCATCGACACATTTGCCAAAGCTTGTCTGTGTGGTGCATGCGAAGATGGCATTATCGCCACATTGCCCACAATTTGAGGTATCTCCACAGTCCGACTTAAATCCTGAGTCGAGGCTCAAACAGATTGCGGCAAATCTGGTGCATACGGGTAATTCAGCCGGACACGGTATGGAAAGCTCCGGTCGTGGAACGCCTGTCAAAGGGTTAAATTTATATTGCCAACAAAATTAAATTACTGCTTACCATCAATACATAATTGGAACGTGGTATTATCGACGCAGGCATGCGCTCCGTAGCAATGTCCACAAGTGGCCTCAACGTCGACTGCGGAGTGCAGTAAAATGGCCAAAAGCGAAATTAGCCCAGTGCGTGGAAGCTTCAACATTTCTGGTTGGTTAATGAAGTCAACTAGATCTTGGCTAATGCCTTTTAAATGCTGGCTGCTGCAAGTTATCTTTATGGTCAAGACAGTTTCCCTTTTTATCGCTCAATGCTACGACACTCATAAATATTCTGGCTACCGTTTCGCTCTAATCTTCTAGCTGAATCCCAGCCGATTAAACAAAATTATTTACATAAGACTAAGCCTAGCATAAAATAAGGCTCTTATCATGATACTTTTTAGATAAAACCATTTATTTGCATTCTAGTGTTCAGAGAGTGTAAAAAGTGGGGAGTGTAAAAAGAGTATAAAAGTGGGGTGTATTTTGAAACTTCCCATTAGTCAGTCGTGTCTCGTCTCATTGGGCATAACAAAGCTATTAAAAAAATGCAGCAGAAGTCAAATTTCCTTGGAAATCTGGTAAGCAGCTACCAATCTAACAAAAAAGAAGAATCTTAGCTTATCATTTAAACAACTTGCAGCTCCTCGTTGTGGCCTTCAGCTGTATGTTGGCCACAGTCTGGTCTGTCGGAGTCTGCAATCGTTGCATGGATAACAGCATTGCCTGTGTGAATCAAACCCATTTCAAGTTCTGTGTCAACTACTCACCAATTGAGGAAAGCACTCTCTACTGTGGAGATGGCAAAGTCTGCACCGAATTGGGCATTCTCTGTGCTGATGCTAGTCTCGGTGCAAATCCCGTCTGTAAGGATGATGATATCAATTGCAATAAGTGCGATGGCACCTCAATGTTTCAATGCACCAGTCGCACAACATTCCGAGTTTGCAATAACAACGAGTTCACAGGTGTTAACCTCACTTGTCCTAAAGATACCGTCTGCTCGATAAAATCCGGTAAATTTTGTGTCAAGGAGTGCGAATTACCCAACGGCAAATACGAGTGCAATAAAGCTGCTCCTTAGATATGTGTATCGATTATATGTCAATGTATTAATTCAAAATAAATAAATACAAATATAAACAAAAATTATATCTTCTTTGAATTAACAGAAAACATACACTGAAACGGCTTTTACGAGTTAATAAATATGACAATACATCCCAGGAATATCTTAATAATATTAAAACTGATTAGACTGAAAAGGTGTAAATTGATTTTAGTAATTTTTCGTCTATCTTTTATTATATTATTAGTTTTAAAATAAAAATGGCAATTTAACAAACATTTCTGAATTTATAAATCAACGCCACGAAATAACACTTCTCTCTAGTTTTATTTTTTAATTATTCATTAAAAAAGATACAAATAAGAAAATCTTCGTAACTTGTATTTTAAAAATCAAAAACAATTAATACTGTGTACCTATTGGTAATTTGCTGCCCCATAAATAATATTGTAGTCTTGCAACAGAATGTTAAAGAAAAAATTAAATATAAAAGAAAATCGTGGGATCCTTTATATTCATCTATTGATAAAAATATTAATTTTGGTAATACATCACTTGCTTCAAAAGATATTCAATTTATCGTTATTCAACAATCGTTTATTTCAACAATAAATTTATAAAAAAAATAAAAATTGTGTTTTATTTTATAACTATTAAATTTAAAAAATTGATATTTAAATATTATTTGGAATAAAAATTATAAATTAGAATTAAAAATTAATTATTTTGCATAATAATCGTATTAAATATAAAAGCTAATAGGATTATTCGCTGGTAGCGATAATTTCGACTAAAATACGAAATCACTGCGGACGGCAGATCGCGCTAGTGACGAAAGCAGCGCAAAAGGTTTAGTCCTATCTTACAAAATGGCATACTAAAACTATTAAAAAAAAAAAAAAACAAAAATTAGCATTCGGCACTGCGCAAAAAGTAATTTTTATGTACAAAGAATATCACCATTTTTGCGCACAGTGCACAACTACAACTTTCGTTTTTTTTTTTTATTTATTTATATTTTTATTTTAAATTTTTATATTTGACTGAATTTTGTTCGTAACAAGATTGGAAATCAGAAATTTTGAGGGTAGAAATTGCTTTTGTCACTAGACTTTTACCTCGTGTAGAGGTTTTATTTGTGGAATTAGGTGTATTCCATGTTCCGTAACATAAGTATTACCTTCACATTGTTTTATTTAGTTAAAATTTGCATTCGTAATTTTTGTTTGCAGTCCTTGATTTTTGAAAATAAGCTCTCATAAATCAAATCAAATCTAAGGACAAATAAAATTTCTCCATAAAAAGCAATTCTTGAGAAAAAGAATGTTTTACTTTATTAGGAAGGTGACCGTGAAAAAAGATTTGACTAAATAACATTAATAAAATTGCTATAAATTAAACTCTTATCGCGGCTGTCGGCGTATATTTCGCTAAATTTCAAACAAGAGCCAAAATGCTTACCCTACCGACCCGGCCAATAAACTTAGCCAGAATTACGCACGAGCGTAATACTAAGTGCTACAATCGCAAATGTTTCAAATTACAGAATAATGAAATTGGCTAACATTGACCCAATTTCTCGGGTAACTTGACTGTTAATCAAATTAGTCATATGAGGCAATGAGGTAGTTTTTATACGTATAAATGCATAAATATGTTATTATTATTTCTATTATTACTGTGCATAATTCAGTTACGTCTCTATGTTGTTGCAACCATTTTATCAACACTTTCACGCTCGAATTTCTGGCAGGCCTTGCCCAACATTTAATCGATGTGGCAGGTGTGGCAAACATATAAATTCGCAACAGGAAGCACAAGATAAAAACGTTGTCGGAACGTGAAATATGAGGTATTACGAGTATGTACATGGAACGTGTCCCCCGCGGTTCCCCTCGTTAGTTTAAGCCATGCCATTGACTGCATTGGCATAGGCATTGCTCCTACCAATTGTTGTTGTTGTTACCATTTGCTGTTGCCGTTGATTTTTGTGGCGCATCTAATTGTATTTTTCAGCTGCCGCGTTTTGTTATTGCAATTAATATTTAGCTAAATTCACAGGTTTTTTCGAAGCTAAAAACCTCAAAGCGACAACAAATTGCGGTCATTAAACTTATTTCCACGCCAGGCCGAATAAATTGTCACCTCAAGTGGAGCTGCGTGCCACAACCGTGTGAGGCAGCAACGCGTGCTCATCTCCCACTGCAAAATGGGAAACTCCCGAGTGAAACTCAGTGGTTTTATTATTGTGATCTGTTGCTTCTTTGTCCTGGCAGCGGGCAAAGTGCCAACGAAACCGCATACAAACACTTGGAGAGACTTAATCTTTGGCGGGAAATGGTTCTCCTCTACGCCGCGCGTACGTGAATCCAAGTGTGGGTGTGAATCTTAAGTGCAATCGGACTGTCATTTCATTAGCTCATTTCACCCTCCTCAGTTCTGCCCATTTTTGCCTTGGTGCCAATTGGACCGAGCAGCTGTGCAGCGCCCTCTGGCGAGCAGGGAAACTGCATACCCAGCAAGGATTGTCTGCTCCGCAATGGCATTCCAGCTGGACCCTGTGGTGGTGCCTACGGCGTTTGTTGCATATGTAAGTCGTAAGTCCCCATTCATTTCCACATGAACCGAGGTAAATGGAAACATTATTGCCAGTTCTTCAAACCTGCGGCGGTGTCATTCGAGAAAACTCTACATATTTCGTGAATCCCAATCATCCGGATGTGTACGACGGTACGGGAAGCTGCCAGGTGACAGTGCAGAAACTTCATCCAGATATTTGTCAGTTGCGCTTGGATTTGGACATGTTTTCCATAGCGCCTCCCGAAGCTGCCAATCATCTGTGCAATCAGGATCAGTTGCTGATCTCTGGAGGCAGCCCCACGCCCACCATTTGCGGCAGCTCCACAGGCGATCACAGTGAGTTTTCAAATTCAATTTTCACTCTCACTTTTAAAATTCTAAAATAAGCAATTTTTATTACCTAAAAAAAAAAAAAATCAGAAAATTTAATCTCTACTAGCAAGAGTTATTTATTTCCAATATAACGTCTTTAATTCAGAGAGATAAAACATTTGTCTTTTCTTTTATATAATTTTCGCATCTTATAACATTTTTAATAATTAATTTATTTATTTAATTATTTTATGTTAATTTAAAAATTTTATAAATTCACATATAAAAATGCATTTTGGAAAATACATTTCCCTTGACTCTTGCAGAAAAGGAAGTATTTAAATTTCATAATTTTAAGTCTTGGACACTTTTACTAATGTACAATTTAAAAATGTGCCACTTTAAATACTTTTACTGTACCGTGGAAAACTCTCAGTAATAATTAACTATATTTACTAGTGTACATTGATGCGGGTCTGGGCCAGAGCAATCCCATTGTATTGTCTGTCATAACCAGCGCCAGTTTCCCTCGATTGTGGCGCATACGCGTCACCCAAATTCATTGTGGTAGCATTAGTCGAGCGGATCAGGGTTGTCTGCAGTACTACACGACCATCAGTGGACGCGTGAGGAGTTTCAACTACAACACTGTGGGGGGCAGACAGCTCTCCAATCAGGACTACAGCATCTGCATCAGAAATGAGCGCAACTTCTGCGGGATACAATACAATGCATGTCCTGATCTGGAGAACAATCGCTCCCGTGCATTTACTATTTCTGGCAATTCCAATAATCCTGTGCCTACCATAGTGGGTGGTGGTGGTGGTGGCGGTGGTGTACCGCTACCCCCTGGCAGTGGCTGCACCAGCGATTGGTTGCTAATTGGCTGCATACGCTCCGCGGATCGCATTCCTCCCCTGCCCGGCTGTGAGGATCGAGTCTGTGGAGGCACCTTCAGCGCCGAGGCGGGCATGTTGGCCAAAACGGTGCAGTGTAAGTGGTAATAATTGTATTAATTTACTGATGCCAAATATAAGTTTCAATCGCAGCCAGCGTGCGTCCCTTTCGTTTGAATTTCCACACTGATGGCGTGGAGGCGCCTAATGATATTGACAATCGTGGCTTCTGCCTCGACTACGTGCAACAGCCTTGCACGAATGGATATTAAGAGACTCAGAGAGAGAGAGAGAGAGTGAGAGAAAGAGAGGTGAAGAGGGGGTAATTGTATTGATTTAATAAATATATATTTTATTTATTTCGTAGGTAATTTAAGGCTAAATTATAAATTAAGTTTAAGTTAATTTAGAAAGCACAAATTTAAAATGGGGACATTTTTTAGAATTCCTTTGAATATTAAAATATTATTTGTTTGGCTCTTAATACAGTTGATGTTTTAGTTGTGATTGCTTTTGTTATTGTTAACAATATGATTAATTTTAATACTTAGCTGAAGTAAACATAAAAATCGAATAACAGAAAAAAACTAAGAGAACTTTAAGGACTTTTTCGTTGCTGTTGTGGTTGTGATTGTGGCCAAAAAGATTGCGCACTTTCTCGTTTCAGATTTGGGGAGTATCGATGCCAGTTCCAGTACCAGTTCCGGGGCTAGTTCCAGCTGCTGTACGTGTGAGATCGCCAATTTCAGTCTGTGTGCGCGATGCTCCGACTTGTGACGTCACTGGGAGTTAAATTGAGGGTCGTGGGATGTGGATTGTATTCGCAGGGGGTGGGGAATTCCTTAGCTCTAATATGTTTGTATTAGGGCAGCCACATGCTGTTTCTCCTCGTCGGTGAGACCGTTCTTCAGCGTGCGACGCACTGCAAATTAAATTCACCAATTATTTATTTGAAAACATTTTCGAAATATGTTAAGGGTTGAGTTTGAAGACTTTTCAGTTGCATTTCATGCGTTTTAGTAGCGTGTGTTTCTTTTGCTTTTGGAAAACTTTGTTAAGATCATGCATTTCTCAAACAAAACAACTTTATAAACGGGGAATCGAGCCAGGCGCGCTTGAAGTGCAAATAACACAAAATATACTCGTAAGATCCATTTGCAACCCAGTTAATAATTTCAATTTTCTTAATCGGTAACATTTTCAAAATTCGAGGAAAGCAAAAGGATCTCGCAAGACAAGACTGAACATAAAAAACTGGAACAAAAATCAAAAACTTATATTGTATGTTCAATACAATTCAACACTAACCAAAAAGGTAAAGACCTAAAAAACAGTTGGCTGTTCTTTTCGGTAACGGTTAACGGTAACGGTTAAGGTAACAGTTACGTAACGGTTACGCCTTCTATGGCGATGGTGCTCTTTCAATTGTGAATCCTTCGCGCGTACGACTGCGTTTCACTTCAGTATTTGATTGATTGGTTGGTTGATTGATTGGTTGGTTCATTGGTTGGTATTGTTGGGTGCGTTAATGGTAATAAAAAAAAAAAACAATAAAATTAAAAACCGAATGTAGGCAACCGATTTGTAAGCGAGCAGAACTAAAAAGTGCCAAAGCCTTAAGAGGAAAATTAAAAGAACAGGAATTGTTGTTGTTGTTTTGTATCAATATGGAATTTGTGGAATTTCTAATATGGCATTACATTTCATTTCTCCAATTTACGTATGTGTGTGTGTGTGTGGGTGTATGTGATACTAAACATAGCGCGCTGTATGTATTTCAAAAGATAAACCAACACCTTCATTAATGTAATGTTAGCCAACACTGGCCGGGTATACTTCGAAGGGGAGTGGAGTGGGGAACTTACAGGACTTGCGATCCGCATGACGCGTACGCTTGCGCTCACGGGGCGTGGTCCGTGTACCGGACGCCTTTGTGGCTGTCTTCACAAGAGATTCGAGTATTTCATCATCGCCATCAGTGAACTGCTCCTCGCTCTGACGAGCAATGGGCGAGCGAAGCTGCTCGGCACGACGTCGACGCCAAGTCAGAGTACCATCTGCCTGATCCGCGCTGGGCGTGCCCAAAAGTTGCCTAAAATATACAAGAAATTTATTACTAACATAAAATATAGTACTTTAAAAATATCAAGTCAAAATATACAAAATTTAACAAGAAACAGATAATAGATGAAACTTAATATAATTTAATTTTTTAATAGCTAGACTTTTTGTTTAGAAAAATTGCTATGCTTTAAAACATTTTTTTTTTTCTATTTAATATCAATGTCTGGTATTCACAAGAATTTTTTTTTGCTTTGTAATTGCATTTTTATCATAACAAAAGTAGGTCAATATCGGGTATTGTTTTAAATTGTATATTTTTTTTTTATTGCACTTCTGTCATAAATCAAGTAGGTAATTTTAGAATTGATGTAATTATTTTATATGCTAGCTTTTTATTTAAAATTTCGAAAGTTGCAAAAACAAACATTTATGTTTAATTTTGATTTTCAAACCTAAGCAGATTGGTATTCAGTTCAATTAAAATGATTTAAACTGAAAGTCAAGTACTTATTAATTTGACCATGAGTGTAAATATGTTCCTTAAAAAAGTAGCAAAAACTCACTTGAGCTCGGCATCAGCTACATCCTCCTTGGTCGTCTCTTTGGTCTTGAACTTGGCCATGTCAATGATGAGCTTGCCGCGCGTCTTGTTGCGCTCCCGATGATTGGCCTTCTTCTCCAGCTGCTGCTGCACACGCTCCCGAGTCGTGCGATATTCCAAAGCGAACTCTGACAAATTGCGACAGAACTCATTGGGCCTCGACTCGGCCACACTGTGCTGGGGCATGCCCAGCCACAATAGAAACTTGCGGTAACGATTCATGACGCGACGATGGACAATCTGGAGAATGATAATACGCTCCGCACAATCGGCCAGAAAGTCAACCAACTTTTGTTTTAATTGCGGTGCACAATCGTGTTTGGCAATGAGCTTAAGCCGATCCCAAGAGGCCTTGCACTCGGCCTCCAGTTGGTTCAGATTGTGGGCCAAGTCCGTGAAGTCGGCCTTGGAAGCGCGTGTTATAGGACCAATTTCAGAGTATAAATCACTGGTGTCGCTGCAGGACTCCATGACCATGTGGCAGAGATGATGCAGCAGCGAGTGCTTGTGAACGGTGTCCTTGACCTCGGGCACCTTGGACAGATACTCAATCTGGAAACCCTTCACAGGTGCGCCATTCAAAAAGATGCCCACGGACAGCAGCGTGGAGAGAATACAACGAAATGTGCGATTCTGACGTAGAATCTCAATGCCTTGTTTGAGATCCATCAGTGGTTCGGCAATCTCTTTCTACAATCAATTAAGTACATATGAATTTAGAAAGATTAGAAGCATTTATAAAACTTACCTCGCAATTGTCAAAGTCCAATCTAAAGGCCCAGAGTTTCAACCTTGCGCCCAGCTCCGAAATGGAAGCTAAGGTCAGCAAAAACTGCTCAGCGCTGCCCAAAGGTAACTCCGGATTGGACAACTGGGCCTCCAGTATTTTGCCACGCTCCTCATCCGAGGGCAACATATTCAGCAGCTTGTCAATGCCCTCCCTGGTGACCACAGTGGCGTCCATCTTGAGGATCGCCGTCTTGATAGCCCGGGGAGGTGGCAGCTTTGTCATTGCAATGTTGATGGCATTGGAGCGCTTGTGATCCAGCACGATGACTTCCTTGCTCTTATTCAGCTCTTGTTGTTTCTGCAGAAGAAAGAGAGTTAACAATACGTCACAGAGAGAGAGAGAGAGAAAGAGAGAGAGATTGATAGAGAGACAGAGAGTGGTGCGTGGGGAATAGGGAAAGTGCACACAAGGTGTCTGTCAGTTAAGAACAACATAAAACAAATGAACAAATCTGTGCTTTTTAATGAGATATTGTATTGAATCTGTAGACAGAAGACTGTAGATTGTGTGTCTATGTGTATATGTATGTGTGTTACATAAAAGAACAAAAAAACCGACACCAAACACTGAGAGACATAAACCAAACAAGTGAGTGAGCAGTACGTAGAGAGAGTGAGAGTGAGAGACAGCGAGAGAGAAAAAGAAAGAGTGAGTAAATGTGTAATAACATATTAATTGCACTCACCTCCTAAAACATTTGGAAACATTTGATTTAATATTTGAGAAATATATATTGATATTTTTGGTTTTAGCACAACATTTATGTATTGTAGATTTATCCGCAAACAGACCAGTTGACATATATCGAAAATTATTAAACATGTTTAGAAAAAAAAAATGGGAAAAGAATACAAATATCATTCGAAAAATATTGTTATACAACATTTATACTACGAATACTATACTAAAAACTATGCTATAAGACTTATTATTGACACTTATCATAAAAAGAAGAACTTGTATTAAACCCCCCATTTAATTTGGATAATTACGAGTATATTAATACGCACCTTGGTCATCAAGTCCTTGGCCCGCGACTCAAAGAGATGCTCCAGTTTTTGAGTGTCTACATTTGCATTGGGCAGCTCATCCCAAATGGTTTTACCCACCACCTGGGGAATCATGTCCTCACGCACTTCCTTCCAGAAGAGCTTGACCTGAAAGGCAAATAATTGAAAGTGATTAATCTGTAATTATAGAACTTGAAAGTTCATTCTCCTACCGTCTTCTTGTTCTTCTTGATGGTGTTATTGCCATTGGCAAGTTCTCCGTTCACTGAACCATTTAGGGAGCTGTTCACGCTGTTTGTCAGACTTCCCGGTACGACGCCGTAGCTCAATAAGAGATTGGGTGGCATCATGGGGGGCGGCATAACCATGCCACCAGCGAGTGGTGGCGGTGGAGGTGGAATGCCAACGCCAAGACCACGTGGTGCCAGAACATCCTTCTCATCATCCGAATGCAGATCGGTAAAGTCCAGATCACAAAGATTCAAGGGTCGTGTCATGCTGCGCACGAGTTCTTCCCAGTGCAGTTCATTCTCCGATTTCTTGGGTTCAGCCTTTTTCAGTTCCTGATCAACGCTCGATGAGCTAAGCGATAAGTGCAATCGATAAATCGATCAGATACGGAAACAACTCAAAGTACGACAATGTGTATCATAATTATGGCTGGTCAAGTGACAAATCCATATCTGCCCCTCAGCCATAAATGCTTATCAGAATTTCGCCTGGCAGCAAGATAACAAACTCGAAAAGAACACGCCAGCAACTTTCTATTGTAGATAGAAGACGATTCCTTGGATATGGGATTATTTTTATTTTTTTATGAAATTGCCAATTCCAAATTGAAATATTGAACAAGAAATGCACATGTTGCATAAAAGTCCGATCGTAAATTATCAAGGCCTTTCTATTTACTACTACTACTATTTCATTATTTATGGCACTCAGAAATGATAAGATTTAATTATATTGCTCGTGGTGACTATAAAAGGCGGCGATTTGTGCACTACAAATCATAGTCTTTCATTAAATCCCAAACAATATGGATGTAAGTTGAGCTGATAAACCGTAAAATTGAATAGTCGTAACAATTAATTGAAATTTATGAATTCATGCAGTTCGATGCGATTTGCGAAAAGTCAAAGGCCTTCAGCCACAAGCCCCCAACTGAGGTCTATCTGGAATTCTACGGCCTCTACAAGCAGGTCCATACCGGCGATGTGAACATCGAGAAACCCGCCGATGCTGAGGGAGCTGCCAAATACGAGGCCTGGCTGAGCCGCAAGGGACTCTCCACTGATGCTGCCAAGGCTGCCTACATCGCCCTGTATGAGAAATACGCTCCCATCTATACATAATTGCATATACAAATATATTTAATTTCGATGGCAATAAAGTACACGTAATGAACCCGTAAGAATCGTAAGATCGCCCTTCTTTTATAATTTACTGCTTACTCAACCTAAAGGCTGATTAACTGAGTGGAGACCTTTGATCACACGTTTTGATATTGCCAATTGGTAATTAAAGTTGAATTTGCCGTTTTATATGCCGACATGGCTAAGGTGGACATGACAAAGTTGCAAGTTGCTTATCACAGCTGCTGGTTCATATCGATATCTAAGCGTAATGTCATAAATCGCTATCAGTTAGCCCTGGTAGTCAACCCTATCCACTATATAAAGGTTGCCTCTTAACCCAATCAGCACTCAGAAGCAGTTAAGCAGCTCAAGCTAAAGACAACATGGATGTAAGTATTGAGTACTCGAATCCAATATTCGTCTATAACTTGGATCTCTACAAATTCGTAGTTCAACACCGCCGCCGAGAAAGCCAAGAACTTCACCAAGACCCCAACGAACGATGAGTTCTTGGAGTTCTACGGTCTCTTCAAGCAGGCCACAGTTGGTGACAACAACACCGCTGAGCCCGGTGCATTGGACCTGAAGGGCAAGGCTAAGTGGAGCGCATGGAGCAAGCACAAGGGTCTGTCCCAGGATGCCGCCAAGGCTGCCTACATTGCCACCTACGAGAAGTACGCGCCCAAATACGCTTAAATCTGTAGAAAGCTGTATATCTTATCCAAAATAAATGACCTCAAGTTGAACAAAAAACAAAAATCTTTTAATTTAAGCAAAAAAAACTATACGAATTAATTATTTTGATGTGTAATTAATCATGGAAATACTTTTAAAGTACTTCTATATAACTGAATAGAAATTAATATAAAATATTAATTTGATATTTGATAAGTGTAATAATTAATATGCAATAAAAGCTTTAAACTTAACAACAGACTTACTGTTGATCAAAAAGTATAAGATATGAGATTCACAAAATACGATTATAAAAAAAAATCTTGAGATAAGAACAGAATATATTACAGTCTAAAAAACAATCTTCAACCTAAGTTCGAGATATTCATCAAATAAAAAAAGTCATAGATTTCATATTATAATAGTCTACGATTCAATTTTTAATCTTGAACTAAACCTGCAGATATATTTCAAGTGATTCTCTATAAAATAATCATGAAAAGCGACAGAACCTAATCGTGAACGACAACTAAAAAATTGTACTACATATAGCCCCTATTTGGCTGATAAGCTAAGCAAGTTTAATAAGTGGCTATAAACTTACCGCGATATTTCACCTTTGCTCTTGCTCTTGGCAAGACCTTCTTTGGCTTTCGATATGAGGCCGGACATATCGCCACAAATAGAGCGATTGCCTGGATCCTGTGTGGGACTGCTGGGGAGATTACTCAGTTTCTGTGTCAGATCCTTGACCGTGTGATCACGTTTCAACTGCAACAGCATATCCTTATTCTCCAGATCTGTGGAGAGTACATTTAAAATTACAAATTAATCGCAGATTAGAAGATTAAAAAAAATGACGCACAAAAGTATGCAACAGCAGACGCATGATGACAAATATTTACAGAGCACATAAAAGTATGCAACATTTTTTTTATACATTTTATTAAAAGCTGCACCTACCTGTCGTATCCATAGCTAGTTGTTGCTGTTGTGGTTGAGTTTGAGGCTGAGACTGTGGCTCTGGGTTAGTATTGTTGGTTAGGGTAGTTCTAGCTGCATTTGGCTGTGTGGGAAAATGCCACCAGCCTGGTGGTGGCGGTGGTGGGGGAGGCGGCGGTGGTGGCGCACCAACTGCAACTGGCTTATGTATTGGACTCAAAGGCTCTGGCGCTGGCAACGCATCCAATTTGAGAGGCGTCGAGCTGGCGGTGGCGAATTCAAAGCCATTGCCATTGAGAGTTTTCTTGGGACTGAGCACATCCTGTGCTGCGGCAGACAGATGCTTTGGGGATTGGCTGAGTTGTGTGTAATAGTTGTTCAGTCGATTGGCATCGTTCTCATACTTCTTGTAGGCACTGTCCGTCTGCTGTATATTCTTCATGATGCCATTGATCACAGTTGCGTTGCGCTCCCGAAAGAGGTTCTTTTTGGTAAGGAACTCATTCTGATTGTTCGTATTATTGTTGGCCTTGTCAAAGCTGTTGTTGATGATGGAAATGCTCTGGCTGCCACTCAACAGTTGCTTGGTGGGACTCAGCAACAAACTGTTGTTGGGCGTGTCAATGTGGCTGTTATTGTTGTTGTTGTTTTGCGAGTGCATGTTGTTGTTGTGGCTCGAATTGTTGTTGATTATGTTGCAGGGTGTTGTGAACTCTAGTGTGGATGGAGACGCGGTCAACTCAGGTTGCAATGATTGCGGCGGACTGTCGCCACTTTGTATGGTAGCAGGAATGGCGGTAACAATTTGGCCTTTTGTGTGTGATTTGTTTTAGTTAGCATGATCGGCAGATGACAATGGGACAAACATAGACACAGCGATTAGCATGTAGAAAGAATCAAAGTTAGTTAGTTTCGGTCTCCAAAAGCAGTCTGCAAAAAGCAATGATTAGTCCATTCACAACTCACCATAATTCTCCCGCAGCTCCCTTGCCGCAAAGATGCCATTGGCTGCCGCCTCCTCCTGTTCCTTGAGGAAGCTCTTATGCCGCTCAGCCCGCTCCCTTCGACGTCTCAGACCAGGCGTCACACCAGCGCCATCGCGTGCTAGAAAAGAGTAAAAATTTATTAAAATTTCACTAAGCAAAAGAGACTCTTCGCTTACGCTTTTTTTCCTGGAACAATCCACCGCTAAACTCTGTGGAATTTGTCGAGCCAGAGCTGTCATCCTCATCGAGAGTGGCTTGAGTTGGTGTCATCCTGAGCACCGTCGTGGGCAACACTTTGGACAAAGAAGCCGGACTGTTGTCGGTGCTGTGACGTCGTGATTTGCGTCTTTCTGTGGTGCCTGTTCCAGGACGATGGCGTTGCGTCTTCCGCATTGAATTCTGTGGCAAGCGTTGACCATCCGATTCGCCATCCTCAAATCTGTCATATAAATAAATTGCTTGAATGGAAAATTAATTAAGGTAATTGTTGTTTACTCACTTCAATACCGCCTCGTACAACTGCAGTTGATCAAGCAGATCCAAATCTGTTCCTGGCTTAGACATATAGCGTTGTATAACTGTTTCCATGCCCTGTTGTTCCAGCAGATCGCTTTCATCATAAAAACTGTCTTGGTCTGTCAGACCAGCCAGAGTTTTATTGATCAACGAAGTCGCATAGATCACCAGCTCCGCATCCGCATTGTCGTAGTCCTTAAGCAGTCTAAAATAAATTCAGAAGTTAATAAAGGTAAAAAGGTAATAAATATTTTTTTTATTGCAATACATTAATTTGTCTAATTCCAAAAAATATTTAGTGCAACATTTGCTTAAAATTCTAGGACAGCTTATTTATTCAAAAATTTATTTATTTGAATAGCAAAAAAAAAATTAAAGATATCAGAAAACAAACCAAATATGTATGGCTTTTGGTTGGTTTTCGGCTGGTTAACATTTCTGGAACACCCCATAATAATAACTATCGTTCGAGAATTTTATGCACCTCCTAAAAGCAGTCAACACTTTTTAAGCTTACCTCATAATATTGGCCCAGGGCGCTGTGCCTTGAGCGGAATCCACGGCATGAATGGCGCTCACAAGCACATAACAATTAGACTCGGCGTACTCGACGAACACGAGCAAGAGCTTGAGAGCCGTCTTGACCACTGATCGGTAATTGGAGGCGATCAATGAGTAGAGCCACTCCATGGTGGGCTGGTGCTTCATAACGCCATTCATGCCATCCACATAGAGCATGACCTGTCGAGCGAAGAATGACATGATTAGCTTTGACTTGTAACCAGTGTGCACAGAGATTGATGATCAATGATCAACGATCAACGATCATTTACCTGGCCGAGGGCACGAAGAATGTAATTTTGATAGTTTTGATCGGCACAATTGCCAACGCGAACGAGACAATTGAGACCGCCCAGAGCGACAAAGGCGTGCACGAGATCCTTATCCTCCTGGAACACCTGTTTGAGGGAGAATAAAGCACGACGCAAATCGCTGCCCTCCGATGAGAGGAGTTTCTCTGGAAATTAGAAAGCGTGGGTTCAATGAGGCGTATACGCAATACAATCGAAACTCAAGTCCATGGACTCTGTACTTACCAATAATGGCATGAACGCGCACACTCAACTGTGTGCGAATCACCAGTGAATTTTTGCGACTGCAAAAGAGATGGAATGAGATATAGAAAGAGAATGTTGGTAAATAAATTGAAATTAATTTTGTATGTAATTTCATTAGCAATGGCAACAAAACAAAGGTAGAGAGAACAAAAACTAAGAGTATAACACAATGGGATACATTGGTTCATTGACCAGTTAAGAACATTGATTACCCGCTGCTTGCTGCCAGTTGTTGGCCATAATAAAAGTAATAACAAACGACGCAGATAATTGAAAATGGACTATGAAGCATCAGAGTGAACGTAGCCGCCAATAAGCCGAGCCAAGAATTCATAATGAAATGTGTGTGTGTGTGTCTCGCGAGTCAACTCAACTCGACTCGACTCGACTTTGACTCAAACTGCACACACAGTAACACCTGTATATGTGTATGTGTATGTGTATGTGTGACTGTATTCATGGCTGAGTTGCAGATTGACAAGCCAACCATCGAGACATCCAGCCATCGACCCATGCCGAGACCGAGACCCGTGCCTGCTGTGGAATTTTGATGCGAACTGAAGCGAATGATTTGCATGCGAGCGCGCTTCCATGACTAATACGATAAGCATGATTAGTGAGACAGACCAGTCCCACAAGACCTGACTCCTCCTTCAGCCACACTAGAATACTAGAACACTCATTGGCGCCAGTAACTGGAGTAGGGACGTCAACTAACTCTTGGCTAACTGCCAGCAATTTGCACAGGGCCATGGCGACAGTTGCATTATAATTATTATAGAAGACCATCTACTATACATATGTACTTGATGATCATGGCAAATTGAAACTAGTGAAAGTCTTAGGTAGCAGACTTTGCCTTGCCTCTGGCATATTCTCTGCATGCTCCTAACTATCTTTTAATCCCATTATCTAGCCTGCAAGCAGGTCATTAGCTTCCCACTTCCCACTTGCCACTTGCCACTTGCCAACTTGGCCCCTGGCCTCACGCGTTTCTCAGTCGCGCCCTTGCAACTGACATCACGTTCGTTGGCCATTCCACAAAGACAGGCAACAGGCAACAGTTATGGCTGAAATATCAGTACAACTAGCTAATACACTAAAGACCATAAATTATTCTCTTTTGTAGCAATTCTGTATAAAAATCATTTGAAATTATATTGAATTTATTAGACAAAATAAAATATAAATTTTTATGCACAATTTAATAATACATTTTTGTAGGTATGAAAAGTGCAAATATGACTTTTTATAGAAAACTCTAACAATCTGAAAAAAATTTATATTGTTCTAATTAAAAAAAGTGGGACTAAATTATATAGTAGTTGAGCTTGCCAACATTATCTTGACATTGAAAAAAACAAAGGGATTCAAAGGGATTTATTGTTTTTTTTTAAATATCTAATCAACTGAGTAAATATATCAATTAATTGTGTAGGTTAAAAAAAAACTCATTTACTTAAAGAAATTTTATAGTTCAAAGATGCTGATCTAAAAATTAAATTACTTTATTTGAAGTGAAATCTTCAATATTCATAATTTTAATCTATTAACTAAAACTTCCCCATACAATTAATGCACTTTTTTAACTTCCTTTTAATGCTTTAAGTAACTATAACATTTTGACGCCATGAAGCAATTGTGAGAAATTTATGTCGCCTTGCCACCAACGCCTTGAGGCACTCGTCATGCCGCTCTGCAGCATGTAGTGCATTCCAGAGTGACTTGTAGACAAGACACATGCCTCCTGAAGCTTTTGTTATGAGAAAAGCTGAGCTCAGATATATCTATATACATAATAAGAAAATGAAATATAACGACGCCAAACTGCCATTGCCCACGTTTTATATGTAGACTTCTTTGTTGCGTTTGTTTGCGGATTACGAGTAAATGCAAATTAAATGCAAGTTGCAGCCGAAAAAAATTCGCAACAAGTTGCACGTAGCAACCGCGAAGGCATGCAGCAAATGCAAATGCCAAATGTCTGGCCAAAGAGTGAGTGAGTCTGTAGAGAGAGAGAGAGGGGGGGGAGAGACGGGTGAGGCAGGCGCAGTTTCCTGTGCCACAGATAGCGACATTTTTTATGGCCAGCGCCTGACAGCCAACTTGGCAATATCTTTATTAGCAAATGGAAAAGGCGACCGACCGCCTCGCAGCCTAGTGTAATAGACAGTGTAATCGTGTCTGCTGGTGAAAGGCCAGAGCCACCCACGAGCAGCTGCCCCAGAAACCCAGACCTGCCACATATCCATTTCAACTTAGATTTCCATTTCGATTTCCTGCTAACGCTTTCCCGATATTGGGTTCAAGGTAAATCGCACAAAAGTGAAAATCGCTGACAATAATTTTGCGCAAAGTCAGTTAATAAATCATAGCGGTTTTTCCAATGCAAATGCTAATAACAATTCCAATTAAACTGTGTGGGTGTCTTAAGCACAGCTGCAGTTGCCGTCAATACTCCTAAATGGCCAATAAATGGCGTGGGCTGTGTTGACGCATTAGGTCTTTGGGGCGTTGTTGCACTCACCTGGCTTGAAGGCCCTCGATTTCTTCAGTCTGCTCCGCGAGGGATGACTCGAGATCCAAGTAGGCGCCATAGTCACCATCCTTGTACACTTGAATGGCTGCATCATCGATCTGCAAGAGAGGAAGGAAAAGAGGCGGCAGAGAATGAGACAAAGTTCAGCAAATTGCGACTGCAATTATAATTAAAGCCAAAAGCTTAAAGCAAGCGACGGTTGAGGCCCGTCTTCGACTACCGCACTACGCAGTAAAAGTTGTTTATGGCCGGGCTAAAAAGAGAAAGAGAAAGATGCAGATGCCAACGACCATAGAACATTTTGTGAGTGACGGTTGCATCGAAAGTCGCGTCGTCGTCGTCGTCGTCGTTGTCGTTGTCGTTGTCGGCAGACGATTTCGTTTAGGCGTTCAACGAGGACGGTAAAGTTGATTGCCAGAGACGAGATGATGATGATGATGATGATGATGATGGTGATGATCAAGATGTTGATGATGATGACGTCGCCGTCGCCGTCATCGCCTTCATTGGCATCGTCTGTTGCTTCTGCTGGTCACCTACTTTTCTCCGCAATGCTTTCAGTTTTCAGTTTTCAAGCCAAGCTGATTGCCATGGCCAAGTGCTTGATTGATCAAATCTCAACTCAAACTCAGCTCCTGCTGCGTGCACAAATGTACAAATGTACTGATTGACGCAGCCAAAGTCAAAGTCAAAGCCACATTGCTTTGCTTTCTTTCCCACTCTTTCTATCCCCCTTGTTTTCCACATCTGTTGGCTTTTTTATTGGCGCATTGAAAGTAATTATTTGTGCATTTACAGAACAATTACCGGACAACATGAAATTATGTGTGTCGACGCTTGCTTAATGTGTGAAAAAAAAGCTGAACAGACAGAGCCAGATTCACAGCAGCAACTACAACATATCTTGACCATCTCATCCGGGTAAAGATTACACATACGCCTATTTGCTTGGTTACGCCCAGTCGAAGTGGAATTAGCTTTAGAGCTCTCCTACTCGTATTCCTAGGCACCAGCTTCAATTTGGACACACCCCCCACAACTCGTGGCACAAAAATAGTACAAGAATAGTACAAGAAGAAGTTGAAGAGAAGAAAACAAAGCTGCATCGCGTGCCCCAAGGTTCTTGTCTTTCATAACTTTTGACGCTGCACCCAGCGGCAATTTTGGCCATTTGGCTATTTGGTAAATTAAAAGCTTGCCAGACGATGCCAGTCAATGACTTTTGAAGGCGAGCCAGCAAAAAGAATAGAATAATTCTAAGCATATATGTATGTATATGTATACAGCAATGTTTCTAATGTATTTGAGAATTGCTCACAAATAAACAAAAGTATCTTTTAGATATCTTTTGGTGTATGAAGTATATCCAACATTTATACTTTATTGATACTAATATTAATAAACTTCAGTTTTTTGTATTCTCTATCTAAGTATCATCTATCATAAATCTATAATATGTATTAATGACTTTTCTTCAAATGCGTAATTTGAATTAATGACTTTGAATGCGATATCTCCTAACATCTGTTTAAACTAAATCTAATACATTGTCTAGAAATAATAGGAAAATATATTAACGAACATAATTTGAGTCAGAATTGTATATATATGTAAAAAAAAAAAATAGCAAATTATGTTATATTTATATCAATTTAGATTTTATTTTTATATTTATAGACTTGATTATACGCTGATAACAATATGACTTTGAATGACACACAATTAAATTATTAACATCATTGAACTTAATATACATAAATACATACATATATTGTGGTTATTCATACATTTTTATTTATATTTTATGATGTAAAATATCTTGACATTTCCTATACTCAGTTGCTGACCAATGCAAATAATACTCCTCTAAGTAACATACCATTTTCATTTTAACTTAATCAATTAGTAATACTACTTGGTATTCAGATGAGTCGGCAATGCAGGAAAACTAAATGAGCCACATAACATATGATTGACTGGGATATTTATAGAGTGGTGCCATGCAGTCTGGCATAAGTCACAAGTTGCTTATCAAAAAGTAGTTCAAGTATCGCTTTGTAGGTAGAATGAGTAAAATGTAGTTCTGTGAACAATAAACTGCCGGACTAGATTCCTGCATATTGAATCAGTTGGCATTTTTGACTAAAGAAAAAACTTTCTAGATTAATGCGACTTAGTCTAAAATAGGCCTCTTTTATAATGTTAACTATCACGTTAATATTTTGGCATTGTTCAATATATTGACTTATTGAAACGATGTGTGAAGTGTGCGATATACTTATGCATATCATATACGAGTATGTTTTATATAAGCGAGCGGGCAATTAAAACCAATGCGAGTGTTTGCATACAAAAGAAATCGTAAATAACCTCAGGTATCGCCAGCTATTGTTGTTGGCCATAAAAAAGTTTAGTTTGGCCAAAAACTATATCGACTTCGCTGTAGATATTTATTTGGACAAAGTTTTTTTCTGGTTTTTACATACTTCGATCGAAGCATTCATTCACAGCCCTATGCAAATTTTTGATTCGTATTTTTATAGAGGCGGCTTCGTTTTTCGGGTTTCTGTTGATTTTTTGACTGAAGCATGACAAGATTTTTAATCAAATTGAATTTCGCATACACATACGTATGCATAAATTCATGTGCGTAAATATGTATGGACATTCGAGCGAGTGCCAAACTCATAAATGCGGCTATTGACACAGTTAAGGCAGCGAGCATAATAATTTTGGAGGGGAGAAAATGTGTGAGTCGCAAAATTTGATACGTTTGGCTAAGAAGTAAATCAAATAATCAAAAATATTATTGATTGATAGTAAAACAGTGCCAAAATGAAGAAAATTAAGAGTAAGTTGAGTGAAAGCAAATTCAAATTTGTAAAAATTAAAATAAACAAATTGAAGTAATAATAATAAATTTTTAATATAATATTTATTTTCAAGTATAATTTGTAGTATGGTATTGCAAAACATTTATATGATTTATACATGAATTATTAATAATTTGAATATCTTTTTCTTTCAGCTGTGAGCAATTTGAAACCTAATTTAGAAACTGCTTAAGTTTCAGTTTTTGAATTTTAATGTACTAATTTTTTAGCTCGTTGAAACGTGATGCTGATGAATGGCTCACACTTTTGCTTTCCAATCAATGCCGATTGCCCGAGAGTTAATTGACCTCAAGTTGACCGCAAAAATAAGGAATGCTAATTGAAATAAAAACCTTCCCCAACAAAGCGTGACTTCAAAAGATTCGCCCTCCGACTTTGATGGATGCTGAGTCAACAAGTACACTATGCAAATTGTTATGGCAAATATCCCCACCAAAAGATGTGTAAGCCAATGCGGGACAACCTTGCGTATGCTTAATATGTGTGTGTATACAGTTTGTTTACAGAACAGGGGAAAATTTCACAACTAAAGGAAATAATAACAATATTTATGTATAAATGAAATGATCTATTCAAATGTGACGGACAAACATATGTAAATGATGTCATAATTTCAATCAAGGGTCTAATTCGATTTGCTCAAATACGCTTTTCCTTTATACTTGTTTACTGGGCCGCATACAAATCGTTGATCATTTATCTTTAATTCTATTCTCCTATTTTTTTCGATTTAAATTTATTTCTTTTTCTGTGTGGCGTTGTTTTTCAGTTCTAAACTGATTGGTTCGAACACTTTATACGCTTATCTACACACCGCGATTTTTATTGTTGTTGCTGCTGCGCCGTGTGAGGTGACGTGCAAAAAGCCACAGCAATTGGCAAATATAAAGAATAATACAATAAAACCAAATCAAAATAAACAAGAACAAAAATTGGAAACAGAAAAAACGCTGCGTCGATTGACCGCAACGAAAAGTGATTATTTATAGGTATTATTTTGTTATACGAGTATCGAGTGCTGGAAGTCCAATGACATCATCGAAGATTAGACATCAACATCAGAGTTAGAGGCGAAAATTTATGAATCGATTGTAATGCGCTAAATTTAACAAGTTGCAGGCGCGACTTCAGTCTATGCATGTGTATAAATAAATGTATTTGTATCTGTATCTGTATCTGTGTGTTTGTATCTGCATCTGTAGCGGATTGTACTCGTACACTGGCCTGCTCCCTGGGCTGACTAATTGGACAAATGGCATTCACAGCTGCCGCGCCTGCCACATAAATCTGCCTACGACAACATCCTGACCCAAGACAGAGAGTGCAACAACAACAACAACAGCAACAACTGCATAAAAAAAAAAGAAACTAAAACGAGAACGTTGCATTTCCTTTTGCGATTTGCTCATTAGAATTTATTGCTGCCGCTTGTCAAGATTTACGTATCCTTGCAACAGCTTCAGCTCTAGCTCTAGCTCTAGCTCCAACTCCAGATTCAACTTCAACTTCAGCTTCAGCTCCAGATGACAGATGACAGGCAATGGGGGCCACTGTAGAGCGGCCTGGTTGCATGTTGCATGGAGCGCACGATCAATGCTGCCAGTTGCCAGTTGCCTCTCTCGACTGTTACTTGTTGCTTGTTGCTTGTTGTTTTTGCAAATTAGTCAAAGTCAGAGATCGGCGGTACGAACAATGGCAGACTTAGATAATTGCTGACCAAGGCTTTCACAATGCCAATGAAAAGTGCTGTAAGATGTATTCTTTTTTATTTTCTTTGGCAGTACCCCAACTTCCTATTAGTTGCAACAGATTGTGCGATAGCAATAAGTTAGCCGTAGGCTCACAGTCCGTGTTGCATGGGGAAGCCATTGTCTTGACTCTAGCCAGAATCTATTCTTTGCGTTGCCATCGTTGCAATGGATCATTCGTAAAATGTGAACAATAATAAAATATAATAAGTGGCAGCTAGAACTCACTCTCCATCTTCCTCTTCCCCCACTCACTCTCCATCTCTCCATCCCTCTTAACCAGACTTTTTCCTTTATTTACTATGCAAACTCATCGTTTCCTCGTCTGTCCATCAGTTTGTTTGGTTTTTAGTTCAAGTTTATATTTACCAATTACCATTTTGTAAAAGTTTCAGCTGTTAGTATTGTGGTTTTTCCATTCAAATGCTCTGCACAAATAGCACAACACTACAGTGCACACAAATAGTATGCGTCTGACCTTCAAAGTTAGTTTACTCTGGTTTAATTAGTTGACCAATATAATTCTCCATATGCTTTAATTATTTGATCTTTCGTTTTCGCATGAATTTATAAATCTTTGAACTTGTTTTTTTTTTCGACATTTATTTATAACAAATACACGCACACATGTGCAAATACATAGTTATGTTTATTGTTATACATATAGATTTATATCTAATATAATCGACGATTCTGTCTAAACAAGCTATGCAAATTGCTTTTAAATGTTGTTTGAACCACAAAATAAATTTAATTTTAAAATCAGGAACCACAACTGTTGAGCTACAGTCTGTCTGCAAAGTATCTGCGTGGTCTGCATAAAAAACAAATTATTATACGCATACTGCTATGTCTCACTGTGTCAAAAAAATGATGTCCCGCCTTAGACCAGTAGTCAAATCAAGACAAAACGCTAATCGAGATCTTCTCATATAAATTAAATCAAAGACCTTCGACAAAAAATAATTATGCAAAAAAAACTGAATAAAAATCTTGATATTTGTTTTATAGATAAGTATTTATGTATGTGTGTGTAGCTGTTGCTTTAATTTGCGAGAGAAAAAGTCAAATACCATTTAAGCTAACTCAAAACAAAAGAGAAACGTGGAAGATCCCAAGCTGATAAGGTTAAGGAGATAAGTTTTTTCTACCTCATTGTTTTTCGGGAATTGTACGAGTAAATATGTGATTCAGTGTACGTGTATACTCGTATTTAATGGGATTATGCTTTAATCTTAACAGACTGCTTATACATATATAAATAAAAAAGTAAGAAAGGTAGATCCTTACGCTCTGTGGTGCATTGAGCAGCCTCAGGATGGTGCCCAGCTGCGTGGCCAAAGGCATTGTTGTGGTAAAGGCATAGGTCGGAGCACGCACTGGTATGGGAAATGCTGTGGTTGCTGACAGAGGATCGCTGTCGAGCAGATACTGCACACGAAAGGTGATTAGTTCATCGGGTTCCATTTTCACAATCATTTTGCCACTCAAATTGCTTGCAACACGAACTTTTCGTAGGATTTTCTTTGTTTTGCACTTTCAAGTTGATTTTTCTTGTTTTATTTGTAATATTCACTTTTATTTACATTTTCAGTCAAACGTTTTCATTTGTTGCTGTAATGAATGTTGAACACTTTGATTAACAATTGTTTTTGTTTTTCTTTTCTTTTCTTCATGTGGTTTGCAATTTATTTCAATTTTGATTTTTATGATTTTGGTGCCAATCCCAAAAATGAGAAAAAAAAAAAAATAACACACGTTGCATAATTGCACCGTCTTGTCTCTCACTTTGATTGTCTCACACGCATGTTGCGCAATTTTATGCTAAACATTGCAAATTGTGGCACTGCCACGCCCACTTCTCTGATGGGAGTACACTGTACAACACTCGTACGTTGATAATTGCCATGCGAACCGGCTCGCTGTGTAAATATTTGCCTTGATTTCTGGTCTTCAAGACGGCTAATGGTTGTGTAACTTTCAATTCAATGTCAGTTAAATGGCCAAGACGCCCCCGTCCCGTTAGTCTTCTATATCACAATCATCAGCATGCATCGCATCGCTTCAAATCAAAATCAAAAGCAAATCAAGCCTCACAACATATTTAAAAAATCAAAAGAGAAAAAACAAAAAAACAAAAAAACACTGAAGAAGGCAATGTCTTGGACTGAGGAGAAGTCTCTACATTTACCGCTAAATGGCTGTCGGAATGTGCGTATGTTGTTTATGCAAATGTACTAGACTTTCTTGTTGTTGTTGTTGTTGTTGTTGTAGTTGTTGTTATGGAGAGTGTTGTTTAGCCTTTATGTTGGTTGTGGTTGTGGTTTATGGCCTGCTTGTTGTTGTTGTTGCTGTGGTTGTTGTTGAATTCTCTCAGCGCATAATTGCTTATAACGTGACTCTAATGGGCTCTGCCCTGAGCCAAGTACTCGAACTCGCTCTCATTGTCTGGAGCACTTGTCTAACTGACATTGAACTCCGTCGTTAAGCAAAGTTTGTTGGCAAACGGGTTGAGTAATCCATAGAAAACCACAGCACACAACAACAACTGACTCTAGAAAGATTTTTTTGGTCTATTTTCCAAATATGTATCTGAAAAGCACTTGATGGATCTGACATTATGCCAATTAACAAAGTTTATTTGGCTTAATTTATGATTAACAGTTATCCGACATTTAACTGTTAGTGGAGATTTAAAATCAAATATATTAATTAAATCGACTATTGATTTTATTAACTAACAAATAAGAAGTAGTTAATTAATTGTCAAACTGTTAGTGTAACACTATGTTTAAAAAAGAGAATTTATAAATATTTATAAATTAAATTTACAAAATGAAATAAAACATAATGAGATAAGAAAGAAAAATAAATCTTAATTTCATAACTACTAAGCAATGTCTGACTCAGAGCTCTAAACAATTTCCAATAAATTGAAACTTATTAAACCTTATTCAACAGTAGTTTACTTTTCATTTTCAAGTATTCTGGTTCAAAATTTAAATTTAGAAATTCCCGTTTCTTAAAAAATCAAATCACTTATGTATTTTAAAACTTATTTTGAAGCTAAAATCCTATTTTTTTTGTATTCCATTCTTTCTAAACATTAATTATTGACTTATCATGTCAAGTGTCGCAATTCTAACTAATTAATGTTGAGCTGAGTAATCGCAAAACTATTAATTATAAAATATATTTTATGTACTACAAGTAGCAAAAAAAAACACCATTTGAATTTTATGTTTTGCAAAGAGAAACATAAATCTAATTCTAATGTGCCATACCGAAATGCTCATGTTATTGCGTATTGCCAATTTGCGTAGCTCCTTTGGCCAAGTTCGCATAACAATTTTAATTGCCGTTTTCGGCGAAACAAACTACAAACACTTTGTAATTTGTTGTTGTTGTTGTTGTTGTGCTACAGACAACAGCAAACGTGTAATTATTAAATATTTGCTACTAACTCGCCACTTTGGGACTAAACGCAGCTGCCAACTTGGACTGTGCTACAACAACAACAATAACAGAAACAACAACACAAACAAAAAGAGGCGGCTTTTAAAAAGGCACAAAAAACTGCGCTTAATTGCAATAATTCATTGCGAAGCGAAGCAAACAACACAGAATACGAAATAAAATTAAAACGAAAGCCATAAAAAAGCTAATAAACTACAAAACAACAAAAGCACCAAGCAACAAATGAAATAAAATAAAATGAAATAAAGAATTGTGTAAACGTAAACAGCTGTTGAGCACTGCAAGAGCTTCTTGAGAAATGAGATTCAAGACGGGAAAAAAGGGGAAAAATAAAAACAAAATCGCGTCATTAAGTGGCAAGGGCTTCCAAAAAGGAAGTTCTCCAACAAAGGCCAAGTTTAGAGTAAGAGAGAGGAGAGAGAGAGAGAGAGAGAGAGAGAGGAGAGAGAGAGCAAGGGCAACAGCATTTAGTCGTATTGTTAGCAGTCTTCCTTCTGAAAAGGCAGGTGTGCCAAAAGTTGTTTGCAGGAAAGCAGCACCAGCAGCAGCAGCAACAACACCAACAACAACAACAGGAGTAACAACAACAACAAGAACAACAACAACTCGTTCTCGTCATGCGAAAGTCAGAAGTTGAAGTTTCTGCATTTTTTTGCCTTTTCGACTTCGTCTTCGCCCCAATGAAATTGAAAATAAACTTGGAATTTTTCATTTCTTTTGCATTTTACTTTCACGCACACACACACACACACACACACATAAGATGAGGCGGAACTGGTCTTTGACCAAATCGAATACCAATTCCAAAGGGTTTTTTATCGGCCGAAAATAGTTAAGTGGCAAAAACGTTTTTGGCTATGGCTTCCTTATTGGCGACGTGCCGAAATTTAATGAAATTAAATAAATATTTTAGTGTAAAAAAATAACGTCAGCTAAGTGGCAGTTGTACAAAGAGTTTGTTGTAAGTTGTTAACTTGGCCAACACAGCGAACGTCGCATATTTAGTTACAAATTACGACAATGGCGCCGACGGTTGACGATGACGCCAACAATGCTGGCCATATTAAATGGTAAATGGTAAATAATTTATGCAAATGCTGCTGCAGTCGCGCAATTTGGCAGCGGCACCCACAACAACAATAACAACAGCAGCACCAACAACAACAACAACTGTCAGGTAATGAAACCCGCCCGCTGGCTCAATGAAACTTCCAGCGATCTCGGTTGCCTCCTTCCCCCTTAAAAATCCTCCACCGGTCTCTTCATTTTTTCGCCTTGACTTGCCAAATGAACTTTCACTTTTACTCTGGTCTCCGTTGTGGTCTCGGAACTGTTGTGGACTCTTGAGTGTCTTGTTCCCGTTGCATGTCGCAACAACAGATTTACAACTCTGCTCTCATCTTCATTATGCTCATCATCATCATCATCATAATCGACTGTGCTTCATTCGGGTCTGACTGATTTTTGCCATCAATTATGCAAATTATGGCTAATAAGTTTGCAATTTACAAGCCAACTTAATTGACAGCAGCTACTGTGCTGCGGCCAATAGGAAAACTTGGCCCACGCCCGAAATTTGACAATAACAATGACATGATATTGTTAATGATATTGATATACACATTGTGATCGTTATAGGAAATAGCAAACAGGAAGCCTTCATAACTAGGGAACTCGCTAAGGAAGCGCATAGTTTTAAATTAAATAACTTGAAATTTTCATTTTCTATAAAAAGTTAATTTCATATAATCTATAAAATATTTGCAATCATCTATAATTGGAAAAAATTTTACATTTTCATAATAATAAAAGATTATTTTGATCTATTTCCAAAAATAATGTTATAATAAATTCTAGTAAATTCTAGACATCAAATATGTATGAATTTATAGGGTATAATAACACGTGGTGTTTGATAAATTCCAAGTTCAACTGATTCGAGAATTTAATTAGAGTTCTTGTAAAGTAGGCTTGTCTTATCGGCAATCAATGTCCACAAATGGGTTGACAAACGACGACACTGTCTCAAATACTTATACAGCACACTTATTTATAGGTATTTGTATTTGATATAGCAAACCATTTGAGATTGTAATCGATTTGCTAATATAGAAATAAAGTCAAATAGGCTCAACAAATTCGAGGAATGCGCAAATATATAACTCATATGGATTGTGATTTTACCTGGTTGCGCTTCATTAGATGGCAAATATTTTTTTTGGTCATAAAACAGATCAAAACAGAACCGAGACGAATCGAAACGAAACGAAACGAAATACAGAAAATGCCAGTTGAAGGCGCATTCCAAGACAATTTGTCATGCTTGGGACTGTTAGAAAAGCAACGAAAGAGCAGAATAGAAAGAGAGAGAGAGAAGGAAAAAAGGAAAACATATGCATTTGTCCAAGGTGCAAACAAAACAAGCCAACAAATGACCAAATAATTAGACGGTGGGAGGGGGGTAAATGTCGAACAATCAGAAGAAAAGCAAAGCTTTAACCACAAAAGTTGTTTGACCTCTTGACTGAATGACAGAATGACTGAGTGAGTAAGACTGCGACTGCAACACATCAAATTGTTAAGCGACTGCATTTAAAAATAATTTCAGCTGCCAATAAAATAGGAACAACAACAACAACAACAACGACAACGAAACGATGGCCTGTACTCTAATAGGGCTCGAAACGAGTTTGTCCCGCACGGAGCCAGAAAATTGTGTCACGTTGTTGCCGTGGCAGCAACAGAAACGGTTAAACGCTTTTGACACAGCTATAGATACAGATACAGCTAGAGCTAGAGCCTTGGCTATACCCTCTCCATAGGCACTACATAGATCGCGCTGCCTCTTGGCTCTGGATGTTGCATACCAACGCATAATGTGCGTGTGCTCAGCTCCGACTTCGACTTTGACTTCGGCTTTGACTTTAACCGAGTGCAAGTCCACCATTTGATTTATTGAATTCTCAGTCGACAACTGATTTTGTATGCGACGGATGCGTTGACCAAGAATGGTAACTCATTATGCGAGCTGGCCAGCAAGAAAGACAGAGAGAGAGAGAGAGAGAGGGAAGAAGAGGAGAAACAGCTTATGCCTCTTCGCAGTTAATTATAACAATAGCAAAGAAATCGCCTTGAAGCTTGTGCGTAATGTCATAAGAACAGAACGGAAATGAAATGAAATGCGACGTGTTCACATGTCATTTCCTCCGGCTTACAGCTTACGGCTTACAAAAGTGCCAGAGTGCCAAATGTAAGTGTCAAAATGTTAATTGCAATGGCTTCTCTCCCCATTGAGTCCGAGTGTGGGAAGTTGTACGGATTGAGGTCAAGCGACAAACAGAGAGAGAGAGGGAGAGAGAGAAGCTCTCGAATGCTTCTCTAAAAGAGAAGTGGCTTCATCTAGAAATATGCTAATGATACCGTAGATGCTTGAAAAGTGCATTCATATGCATAAAACGGTAGCACTTAAGCAACATCACAAAAGGTTTATGGGAATGACAGTGGAACCTTCAAATTGAATAATTTATACAGCTTCAAAAGGTGAGATCTTACAGAAATGTTGAACAAGATGATATGGAGAAGAGGAAAGTGTCAACGAGCTGGCTAGGAAACTAGGTTAAAATACAATAAATTGCTCTCAAAGTTGCCCATGATAATGTATGTAATGCTTTAGAAGAACAGATGAACAGAGATACTCATTGATAATTCCAATTAGTACAACTTGAAATCATAAAAGATGTTTACAATGGACAGGTATTAATTGAGGTGTGCACTTTAGAAACGAGCTTGATCTTGCAGAAAAGATACATGTGTATCTAAAGATAAAAGTAGTATATTTTAGATCTTGTTCTTCTAAATTATTGTCATTTTGATAGATTGTCGTTGTTTCCCCTTGCTTTATCCATGTTTCTACATTTGTTTTGCTTTGTTGCAGCTCGTAACTCTGCCCGGTTCACAGGTCTCTCCTCGTTTCTCATCTCATCTCATCGCATCTCATCTCATTTTGTGGTTATTTTTAATGCAGTTGACATGAATTCTTACAAAATATCAACACAGATTCACACACACATTCATATCTATATCTATAGATATATATATATTCAATTATATATGTAAATATTTATTTGCTCCACTAACTTGTTGTGCTTGCTTAAGTGTGTGTGTGTTTGTGTGTATGTTTGTGTGTGAGTGCGTGACTAATATTTGATTGCAACGGGCCAAAAAACTTGGCCACGATTTGCCGCTTGTGCAATTCAAATGACAACAGCAACAATGAAGAAAGATAATCATCGTAATAATAAAGGCAAAAATAAAATATCTTTTTGGCAGTCAAAGAAAATGGTCGGAAACTACCGGGTAAATGACCCACATTTCATTTTCCCCAGCAACGTATGTGTGTGAGTGTGTGACAGTTTTTATTTCAAATTGGGAACTCGTTCAAATTGCTGTTATTTTTAGTGCCCAGCAGCAAATAGCCGATGTATTTGTAGATGCGCTGACGAAACAACGCGCGTTAATCATACGCACCGTGTGCCATCATCTGTTTGCACAAATGTTCTGTCGAAAAATGAAGCAAAGCAAACAAAAGGCAAAAAATAACAACAATATTATTATTAACGACACTCAAATATTTGGTTAAGTCATGCTTAAGCATTTTTCACTATCACTTTCCGCGTTTTCCGCTTAATTTAAATAACAATAAAAGGCCAAACAAGCGTTTCTTTATAATTTGCTGGCCTAATGAGCGTGGCCCAGTCCAATTTGGACCAGGCCCAAAGCCCGTCACAGACCAGCATCATTTAATAGTTATAGTCTAATAAACAATGTCTAATCTCTTTTGAGCGTGTTTTCACTTTGCCCATGATAAATTGCACATGTTTCTTGGTGCTTGTTGTGTGTGTTGAGTGTTGTCTGTGGCTTGTTTGATTGTTGGTCTTTCCATTTCCATTTCCATTTCGATTGCATCTTTTTGAAGACAGCAGCATTGCATTTTTTAAAACATAAATCAACCCCGCTGACGACTCTCATAATGCATACACACAATTTATTTATTGAATTTTATGAAAAATACTCCATAGCAAAACAGACCCAAAACGATGGATGGTCAATGGTCAGGCGCCTAATGCGACGCCATCGCGTTAATATTATGCAGATTTCATGCAACCGCTTAAATGTTGCAAAGTATTTTGATAAATCGTCGACGCTTTTGGGTATTTCTTCTGTCTTCAAACGTGCACTTGGTGGAGGAGAAGGAACAGGAGGTGCAAGAGGAGTTGCCAAGTGGCAACTGCAAAATGTGTTGCAATTTGTATGGCAGGGGGCATATACAATTTCGTGTGGCAGCCTGACAGCTGCCTCTTGATTATGGCCGTTCAAATTGTAGGCTGGCCGCAGAGTTGACAAGGTCAAGTTGAGGTTGATTGATTTCAACTGCAATTTTATCATCAAAAAATAGTTATAGAGAGCTAAAGGTTGGATATAAATGAAACAAACTTTACACGAACCAAAAGAAATTTATACAAATCATAAAAATACATGTATCTTTTAACTGTAAAGAAGAAATCTGTACAATTTTTAAAGCCGAGCGAATTCTACAAGATGTACGAAACCATACATATATTTTTTACATGAAAAAGTTCTTCTTTCTTTCCCAATTTTAAAATATATCTTCGACTCATCTCTGTGGTTTACAAGTCAATTCAATTCAAGGTCACAGAATTTCGCAAATTTGATCAATAAGCGCAATCTCCATTAACTCCTCCAATACTGTCATAATATACGCAATACCCAAGACTCAATACCAAATACTCAATACACAATACTCAATACTCAATACTCATGCGGTAATAATTTTTATTGTTAAAAACCGCAAATCGTTTTGAAATGATTGCCATGATTGTGCCACGTACATCTCGACAGATGGAAAGACAGTTTCGTTTTTTGAGGTCAGAGAAGATGCACAAAGGGTTCCCTAATAAAGCTGGACTTGTCGATATGCTCAACTCAATTTTGTGTATGCTCAACCTCGTCAAACTTCATTTTACTTAATTGTTTTTATGGTCACTTTTTTTGCCATAAATTTTTTAATGGTCGAACAATCAAAGTGCTTTGCATTTTATGGGCCCTTTTGGCCACAGACCGTAGAGTATAATCAACTATTACAACGACTATTCAAACTCATTGACGATGCATTTTTACTACCGATAAAAATCACAGAAAATTTGTTGAAAATTTACAGATAACCCAAAGAGAGGGAAAGAGAGAAAGAGTTGAGGCAATGTCTAGTTATCACTTCATTAGTTGGAAAGCTGGGAGAAATCCCATAAAATATGTAAGCCAGAACATTGTCTTAATGAAATATCATCATCAGTAAAAGTTTAATTTAAAAATGTGAAATTTCAAACAAATAAATATTTAGATAGATAATTGTGAGATCTGCAATTTGTATTGTGTGGAAATACTTTCTTTAAAGGAATTAAAAATTAAACAAATTGTTATAAGTTATTTTAAATAAATTTGCAGTATTTAAAAAGTTGGTAATAATGCAGAAACCTAAGCAGTTTGCACAAAAATCAATAGATCAACCTTAAAAGAGCAACCCCTAAAAGAATCTTGACCCATATGAGGGTAGGTAAAATACTAAGAATAATATGAGCAGAGGTACTTATAATATAGATATTTTCAATGTTAGGCCTGCTTTTTAAAGCTAAAAACTGAACTAGAAAAATTTTGCGATCTGTGCCAAATGAAAGTAAAAGAAAAATCGCGTGTTGATGAGGAAAATCAATAAACTGCCCATGTTATTGCTGTTGGGCGCAGAAAAAAAAACCTTCGTGCTAATAGGTTATTTATTTTACCAGCGAATACCAGACATAGATATAAATACTATACATATAGCGATTGCTGAGGTGGCGTGCACTAAGCAACTGACCCCAATAGCATTTTAACAGAGGCCCCCTTCGAGCTGCAAAAGAAAGGCAGCAATTTGTGTATTTTGGGGCGTGGCTGTAACACTAACACTTTCATTGTTAAGTTGTTGCTGTCGTTGCTTTATCGAAAAAGATATGCATATAACATTTATACACATGTGTACCATATGATATATGATACATAATGGCAAAAAAAAAAAGGGAAGGAAATTACTCACTAATGCGCTTTGTAAGTGCGTTCATTGTTAAATAATGAGCCAAAAATTTGTATATGTTTGTGTAGTTGTCCAAAAGAGTAAAGTTTTGGCAAGATTAGCTGGGAGTGGGTCTGTTTCTCTGGCGCCTTATATAATCTACAGAAATTTCCCACGCAATTGAGCGATCGCTGTCAGAGTAAGCTGCTTATATACAAACTTCAAAGTTCGTCATTCAACTTAATTTGACAATCAAATGAGAATTATAATTAACTGTCAGGCAGACGAATTAGACGTCGGACTACTTCCATATTACCTTGACTTTGTACGGCCTAAGCAACAACAACAAGAACAACAACAACGGAAACTATAACAACCAAAGTTAATGCTACAATAGAACTCAGTAGCTCGTTTGGCGACCAAAGATAAGGCGTAAATCTAAGTGAAAATATGTGGAAAAGATAAAGTGAGCAAATATAATAAGGCACACTTTGGGTTTTTTTAATACCCTGAATGTGACATTTTATGGAAAGGGGTATGAATAAGCTATGCAACTGCAAGTGATTGGATTAAGAATATGTTTTTAACAAGCCTATATATTATTTAGGGGGAACACTAGAATCATATTTTGAAAGAAAGCTAATTAATTTAATTAACTGTAATCTTTGTCTCTACACTTTTCATAAAAGTTGCAAAATTAACTTAAGTTACAGGGCATCTACAGGTCGAGCACTCCCTTCAAACTTGCTTTAATTTCTTTGTGCAGAGACTTGCCGCTTAAGCTCAATCTAAGCCAAGTGCTGTACAATGTTCTTAGTTTTCGCCTTCCTCGATGTCTCTTCAACTCTGCCCACTTTTCCCATCGTACAATTAAAAAATGGGATTAGTGTTGCAGCAGCCAGCAAAGCAAAAAAAATAAACTAAAATAAAACAGTATGAAAAGAGTTGCTTCTGCTGTTGATGCCACTGCCTTTTGAAGGTAGAGTGTCTGGCTGTTCGCACGTCAGCTGCGCAGTAAGCGTCGCGGTTGCGGTCGCGGTCGCGGTCGCCGTCCACAGTCCGTCTGGGCAAAGATTACGCTGACAGATAATTAAAATGGTAACCATGCTAAAAGTGCAGTCAGTGAAAAACGTATGTGCACGCCTGAGTATGTGAAATGTCAAATACGATTACAGAATCGTTTTTAAGTATTAAGATATTATAAATATTACTCAGATATTGAAGGTATGATATTAAGATTGTTGTTTCTCATAACTTTTTTTATCTTTAGCAGATAAGAAAATGTATCTTTAAGTTAAAAACTGTAGTAAAATGTAACATCTAATTAACCTTGTGTAACAACCAGTTGTTGAAAGTATTAAATTATGTATCCATTTCTGTGGAAATATCATTTAATTAATTTTGTCTCACTTATTATAAATTGACACACATTTTTAAAAAGTAAAGTTCGTTAAAAATCTAACTAAAACTTTAAATTAATTATAAATTTTGTTAGTTAAACAAATAAAAGGAGCACATACTTTTTCCACTGACTGTAAATATATTTTGCCTTGCTACTCTCTCTCCACTTTTCGCTCTTGAAGTATGCTTGTGTTTGTTTATAACTAAATAGAAGCGCTGTTTAGTGGCAGGTACTACGTACTTTTCATACTTTTTGTACTTAGCGTAGTTACCGCGTTGAAATGAGGTTTATTTCCTTGCCCCTGGCGTCTCTTCTTCTTTTTAATACTCTTTATTTTTGTTTTTTGCAAAGATAGCTACGGTTCTGTTCTGTTTTTCTGTGTTTTCGCCATTATAAATTCCACAGCATTATTTGCATATTAAAGTAAGTAAATGCTGGAATCGTGTGCAGCTTCTCTGTGTATAAGTGAGAGAAGATTTGGTGTTAGTGGGAAGCTCTCTGAGGTTCAAGTTGGTCATGTGCTTTATTATAATGCAATTATATTTAATTGAAAGACTGTGGAATTTGGAGCACTGTTTGCTATAGTTGCCGAGTACTTTGCCAATTTGCAGGCAATATTTTGTAGGTTACGAGGCGACAGCTGCCGCACAAATGCAAGTTGCAGATGCAAAACTTTCGCGTTGTAAAGCAATTTGCCAACACTTTTACAACGAGACAAATAGAGATAGATACACATAGAGAGAGGGAGAGAGGAAGAGGGGGTTCCGGCTGGGCTGTTCCCCTAGGCAAATGGCAATTTCGTTAATGGGTGAAAATAAATAATAATATTTCAGTGGTCGTAATGCGCCAAATCAGCGAAAGATTTGCTTCCTTGTTCGACTTTGGCTCTTGTTGCATCTGCCTCGATCCCAACACAAAGAGATGGTGGCACGAAGGAAGAGCAGGAAACGAAGATGAAGGCACAATTTACAGTCCACAGTCGTTTCTTATATATCGAGATTTATTTGCACAATTCCGGTTTTGGGATATTCGTTTGCCTGTTGATTTCAATTTTTAGTGTCACTATTCGCTAGTATGAGTTCTCTGCACCTCCTGCACCTTCTCTTCCTCCTATCTCACGGCAGCTGAAATCGAGGAACGAACTAAAGTCGAGCCGAACAAGCAAAGGGCGACAGATCTTCAATAGAAGAAGCAAGAGAGAAATAGAAAGAGAGAGACAGCCGATGGGAGCACAGGAGTACACATGATAACAAGGCGAAACAGTTGACATAGGGGAAGTGCAGACAAAACAACAAAAATCGATGACAGCTGTTTATTTTTTTTTGCCTCTTTTTCCTTTTTTTTTTTTTTATTGAAGAACTTTTGACACTGAGCTTGGAGCCGCAGAGAGGGAGATTCAAGTGGCGCCCACATAGAGAAGCAATTGAACATTATAAAGTCTTTAAATATTGAAATTATTCGTTGTCGCTTTGTCTATCGACACTGACACAGTGACACGCAAAAAATCAATAATAAAATAAATTGCAATTTAACATTTTGTCTGCTAATGTTGTCCATTTAACAGTGCCTAATGAAATTGTATAATTAAATATTTATTTTCGTTTTATTTATTTTTTGTTTGTTTATTTTTTGCACACAATTTGACGGTTTTGCTATGCTTTTATCTTTGAGCATTTACACGGCTAATTACCAATTTTTGTAGCAACTAACTCAGTTCAAATATTATAAACGTTGCCAACAACAACAAGGAAACACACACAAAACACAGGCGAGAGCGCGACGCGCGCAGCTGAGCGGCAGCTGAGTTTTCCGTTACTATTCAACGTTCCCGACTCAACGAAACGTACGTCCAAACTTGAGCGCGTTCGGACAGCAACTGAAAGCCACAAAATTTGTCGTGCGGCTTGTGAGCCACGCGAAACAAAAAAAAAAGCGTCAGACAAAGACGACAGCGTCAAATGTGCACGAAGAAGCACAAGTTGAGAGCGAGAAAAAGACACAACGTAAGGTGGTTAGCAAAAGGTATATGACGGCAACGACGACGACGACGCCGACGCGAAAGCTTACGTGACGTAAGGCTACTTGAGGCAGGTTGGAACGTTGAACGGCGAGCCCGTGGTGAATTTGAGACTGCATGACTCTCTGCATTGTGTGCTTGCGTGTGTGCGTGCGTGCGTGTTTACACACATATATTGTCGTCAGGTGAGTTTGCGTTCGCTGCACCTTCTGCAACATGTTGTTGTTGCTATTGCTCTTTTTTTATTTTTAATTGAACGTGCACTGCGACTGCAACTGATAGGAGTAGTACCAGAACTCGCATTCGCACTCATACCAAACCTATAAATAGCTCAGGCGCTGCCTCTGTCGCTGCTGCTGTCGCTGCCGCTGCCGCTGCTGCTGTCTCAGCCTCAGAGGCGCGTGTGCCACAATTTAGTTTTATCGTTGATTGAGCGTTAGCCTATCATTAGCTGGACATTTGGCTGGCTTTGGCAATTTAAGTTATGTTCATATATGTGTGTGTGTGCCAATTGGGTGTACATTACTTTTGTGGGTGTGCGTGCTTATGGCTTTGATTATGTGTTGCGATTTAGGAAAGGGGCGTGCTTCGCTACGTAGTACGTACACAGGAACAAAAGATTATTCTAAAATTCAAGTTAAAAATTCATGATCTTGGCATGTATTTTTAAAGTATGTAGTTTGGATATTATTCTTAAATTAAGATACTGTGCAGATAAAATGACAACGACTCAACATTAAAATAGTCCAAGAAGCAAAAATCATTTGGTCCAACCATATAAATTCTTATAGAACCCCGAAAATTTAAATAATAATATAAATAATCTAAATATTGATTTAAGAAAATCTAGCATAATTAAACTCCGTTTTGGACTAATATTATCCTGGATTTTTTTTATTTTAGTATAACTAAGGGGCTCATAAAACGAAACGCAAATAAATCGTTACGTAATTAAGTTCGAATATCTGATATACAGCTTTTTGACAAAAAAAAACTTAATGTTATCTCCAAAAGTTAAGGAACTTTGAATAATTTTGTTTTGTTTTTAATATCAAAGTTTTATTGAAATTTCGACCAACTCTGTATGAGATATTCTCATAGTATATAGTATATTAAATGTGTACATTCATTTGTTTGTTCACATGGAAAACAAGCGTCATACACTGTATAAAAACAATGTTTTGGTTTTTTTCATGACTGATAAAAGAGAACTACTCGCACATTGGCTAATATATGTATTGCTTACAGTATCAGCATCGAAAGAAGTTCAGACGAAATGTGAAAAATGAGTCATCTGGGACAGAGCGACAACTTTTGTGGCTGTTGATGTCATTATAAGAGACAATTGTGTATTTACACACAAAAATGTATACAAATACTTGTAGTGTATTAGCAAATGGCACTGAGGCAGCTGCGCCAAAATTGAAACAAAATGTGTTTTATAATGTAATTTGGGTTTTTGTTTTCACGCATCAATGCCAGCAGCTATTTTGGGGTCTATGATTTGTGTGACTAATCAAGGAAGGCAGCAGTCCGACTCGGATTCAGAGTTAAGATCCATAGGAGTGTTGATTTCGATTCTGTGAGTTGAATGCACTTTCAATTTTCTTTTTATGTTCGACGACGATTGTTTTTATGGTCGCATTGGCTGCACAAAGTCAACATTTGTTTAAGAAAGTAAACAAAATAAATATTTGCAATCGTTAAGAGTAATTTTTTTTCTTCTTCTGCTGTTTGTGCTTTTGTTTTAAAGGCAAACTTAATGAACTGCTGCCGCTGCTGACATCGCTGTCGACGCAGGCGCTAACCTTTGTCGGCTTTACAGTTAAAGCTCTGCTCTTCGCTCACTTGATTTAGCTTAACGTGCATGTTAATTGCTTTATGACCCATATACTCTTTCCCTTTGCTCGTAACTGAAAGTTAACGCCTGGAAACTGGAGCGAAGAAAGAATTGAAGCCAAATGCAATTCTGTATCCGAATTCGAGTTCGACTTCGTCTTTGACTTTGACGCTCACTGCCTGACTGCATGTAATTAAGATAATATTTTTAGCTCTTCCGCATTTGGTACTGCGCTTTGTGTGCCAGCTAAGTGAGTCACAGGGCCACACTTGAGAGTCGTCATTCAAGACCGACTCCCGAGAAAGATGTTGGCTCTGATAGGAGTACTCGTTAAGCGGCGCATAAAGGTGTGTGTGCCTGGTTCTTTGGCATATCACGCATATCACACATACCACACATCATATCAGATATTTAAGAGATATACTATATTAATATATTTTTACTTTACTTTAAACTGCAGCTGTATGTAAGCGATATTATAAAGTAAAGTTTACCTCAACTGTGAGAAAAGAGTGGTACAAAAAGGACTAACTTGTAAAAGTACTTGATAAAAGTACTAAATATAATACTTTAACTTAATTTTGTATTTCTATTTGAAACAAAATACACTTGTAATTATTTACTATTGTACTTTTCAATATGTTGCATAGCTGACAACAAAGTCTGCATACCCTTTATTAATTAGAGCATGTACAATGTACACACATATTTGTAAATAAACACATGCGTGGGCGTCTTTGGCGACGATCAGTCGATAACGTAACAAGCCGGGCAGGTTGCCAAAAAAAAATTGTTGCAATACGTTGAGGGTGTGCTAGAGAGCGGGTAAAATAGATAGAGAGAGAGAAAGAGAGAGAGAGAGCCACTTACCCTGCGCTGTTGTGGCTGCTGTTGTTGCTGCTCATAGAAATTGCTGCTGTTGCCATTCTCTAGCCATTCCACGTCGCTGCAAGATCAAAAGAGCGGGAGAGAGAGAGCGCGATTACAACCACATGTTGAAGAAACTCACCACACAACAAACGAAAGCACTCGCTCTCGCTGTCTGCAAGCTTTTTTCGCTACTCACCGCTGCATGCGCTGTATGACCGGCAACTGAGCGGTGCTATCGTGAATGCGCACCTGATCCGGCGTAATCTCTTCGAGCAGAAATATGTTCTTGTTAGCGGGCGGCAGCGTCGATGTTGCTTCGCTCTCCATGGCACCGCTGTAGAAGAGCGGACTGAGGGGGCGGCATGCGCCCCCTAAAAGCTCATCGATGTTTTGATGACGCGAAATGAAAAGCTTATCGCCCACGCGTCCCGCCTGAGAGGCATACGAGTAACGGGGCGCTGACGTCGACGGGGACGTCGACTGCGCCGGCGGCGGCGGCGACTGCAGCTGCACGGCTGCCATTTGAACTTTTGACATTGGAATGTTATCGTAGGGCGATGCGCAGTGCTTTCGCTGCTCGGATTCGGACTCGGGCGGCACGGGACTGGCGCACTGTCCCAACGGCGGCGGACGCACCGAATAGGCAAAGTTAAAGGAGCTGCTCAGCTCAGAGGGTGCATCCGGCATTCTGTCGTTATGCAGATCGACCTCGTCGGCTGCAGGCGTCGGTACCGTCAACAATTCCTCGCCGTTGCTTTGTGCTGGCATCTGATCCTCGTCCTGCAGCCACCAGGCACGCTCACCCGACTCCCAGTGCTTGATAATGCGGGGTGGAGGCGTTGGTGGCTTCACCGGCGGTGGCTCATTCTCCTTCTCCTGCCACCAGGCGCGTTCCCCGGACTCCACTCGCTGCACGTTGAAGAGCTTCTTGGCGGGTCCCGAGAGCCACCAGTGCTGGGAGGCATCTCCCGAGTTGGATGACTTCTTTTGACTGCTCTTTGAGCTGCGTTCGCTGCTGGGCAGCTTGAGGGTCACCTCCACGTGGGGCTCCTCATGGTAACCATTCTGTTTGATTTCCTGCGATGGCTGTTGATCTTCCTCCAGCCACCAGGCATCGTGCTCGGGTGAAATGCGACTTCTTGGCATTTTCTTGGCTGCCTGACTGTGATCCACCTCGATTTCTGGCCCAAATCCATTGCCATTTAGTTGACTTTCTAGTGAATTATTTTCGTTGTGATTTTCCATTTGATTTTCCTTTTCGTTATCGTTGTTGCTACTACTCCACCAGCCCGTCTTGCTGTGCTCCCCCTGCGGCTCAGTTGCCGCACTCAAATCCTGTTCCTCGTCCAGCGGATTAAGCGTTTCCTCCGCCAGCGTGTCGTCCTCGTCAACAGTTTCGTCCTGGCGCAACCACCAGGCCTGCTCATCTCCGGAGTCAATGTGCCTCAGTCTATAAGGCATCTCGCCACGATTGTTGTAGTCCAGAGCTGAAGCCGTGTTGATCTGCAAGCTGGTGTCCTGCCACCAACTGGGTTCGTCCAAATCCTCCTGCTCCAGCGAGGGATTCACTTCGCTGGTAAGACTCTCAGTGGGCAGGATATCCTTCTTCAAGTGCGACGTTGTCTCCCTGGGACAGTGTGTGGTGGAACTTAATGAGCTGCTTGTTGTTGTTGTTGGGATCGTTGTCGTTGTGGTTGTCAGTGAAGGATTCCTCACTTCGCCACTTGCCGTTGTTGGCGTCGTTAGTTCGTTCGTTCGGGTGTCTTGCGATAGACTGATCATCGAGGGGGCCGCATCTGCCTCACCAGCGCTCTCGGAGCTTTCGATGAAGATCGGTTCACTATTTGCGTCTTGCTGACGAGTGGCGAAAAAATTCGACACCGCCGACAGTTTCTGCAGACGCGACGCTGACTGCGACGCTGACTGCGACGTCGGCTGCGTTGGCGACTGTCTGACTGCCTCGACGGAAGGTGAGTCAGTGACAGACTTGTGGCTATTTTGGTGTCCCATTGTTGATCGTTGAATCTCATCCGAATCGCACTCACCTGTCTGCTTGGCAACGACCTTCGTTGTCTTCTCTTTCTGCTGTCCGCCGTTTGCCGGCGACTTTTTCTTGCTCTGTTTTTTGGCTGCTTTCCCGCGCTGCTCGCTGTCCGACGAGGAAGCGGATGCGGAAGCGGAGGCGGAAGATGTTGCCGAGCTGCTGGCAGTACCATTACTAGGAGCACATGACTTGTGAGCTTTTAGCTGGCGATTTGAGGCTGATTTGCCGTTTGATAACTTGCCTCCCTTTCTCACCGAGCTGGCGGAGGCAACGCTAACTTCGCTGCCACAACTCGGCGAACGTTCCAGCTGCCCTCCTTCTCCGACTCCAGCTGGCTCCTCCGATTCGCCGCCACTGCTGGGCGTGCGAGATTTCCGAGGTCGATCTGTGGGTCCCACATTCAGGGAGCTCTTGCGAAAATCCTTGTTGGGCCAGGGCCACTTGGCCAAGGAGCTGCTCGAGCTGGAGCCGCAGGTCTTTGTGGGAGATTCTGCCTTGACCGGAGCTGTCGGCGGCTTGTTAACCAGATTCTCCACCGAGGACTGTCGTGAATTGAGACGCACCGCTTTCGGAGGCGACAACTTGGACTTGCTACTGCTCTTGGAGCTGGCAACGCTTGCCGAGGCGGATGTGCCATTACTTTTGGCGGGGGAGGTCGGCGACTCCTTGGACTCTACGCTAGGTGTGCTCGATTTGGGGGAAGGACTGTTGGCCGAAGGACTCGCATTGTAGCGCAGACTGCTGATGCGATCCCTGTGGGAACTGTAGTTGGAGCTGATGCTGCTGCTGCCGGCGCTGTAACGCAAATATCTTGTGGAGTCATCCAGCCGATCCGATTGAATCTCCTTCTCCAGCGTCTCTCGGGGCTTTGTCGACCTTTGTATGGTCTTCTCAATGGTCTTGGCTATATCGATGCGTCGGGTTCTCTGCACAGTGGTGCTGCCTGGCGGAGTAGGAGAGGTGGCTCTGGTGACCACGGCCACGGATATAAATGTTTCCTCTGGCGGATTTTCCAACTGCTTCTCTTTCGGCTCCTTTATAACGTCCTCTTCATTTGTAGATTCTCTGGAGGATTCCACTGGCACCTCAGGTACCAGATGCTCCTCCAGTTCCTTCTCCCTGCTCGCCTTTGCCCGACTCGCAGTCCTTGCGTGAAAATCACTGGTGGTCAAGTACGAGATGGACTTATCCAGCGTGGTACTTGCACTTGGTCTTGCTCCTGATCCATATCGATTGCCATAAGCATTCCTTGTGGTACTGCTGCGATAGGAAGCAGCTCCCAGTTTACTTCTCGCGCTGTCCATCACGGGACTGGGGTCCCTTGACTTTGACTTGCTGTGATTCGTGTGCTCTAATGCCACAGGACTGGGATCCCTAGATCTGCCATACTTTCCCAACTTGCTGGTTGTGCCCGTGTACCGCTTGATGGGGCTGCTCCTGTCACTGGAACTAGCTGCCTCCTTGGCATCTGTCTTGGCAGTGCTTCCATAGCGACTCACGTAGCTGGTCACAGGTGTTGGAGCTGGAGGATCTCGTTTGATGCGATAGGTTCCACCGGAAAATGATGGTCTGTAGGCAGTGGGTGTGGCCAGTGATGTGTAGCGCGAAGTGGAGCCATTTCCTAGGTCACCTCCTAGTGTATACTGTAAAAATAACAGGGTATTAAGTTGAGATCCTTAAATGGAATGATGAAGATGCTACTTACCGTAGAAGTACTCGGCTTGTAGGAGCTGCCCAGGTTTGATTTCCAGGGTGTCTGTAATTGAAAGACAAGGCTAGTTAGTTTTGTAAGACAAGAAGGCTTCTTAAGGATGTGCCAGACTCTAAGATACCCTGTATAATAAAATAAATAGCACCTGTGTTTATTACCCGATCATAAAATGGATGTATTAATAAATCTAAAAGATAGAGAGATAGTAATAAGAATACATTTTCAAAAGCTACATTAATTTTCATAATTGCAATTCGTAATATTTCTTCCCTGTCTCTTATCGTCTCTGAAATCATGCAGACACATAGTTTGGTAAATATTCAAATGAATATATCTAATGATCATGATTCATGAAGCCTGCAACATCTGCTTTAATGTGTTACATATTTAATGCCAAAATTTGAATACCCTCCACAGGTTTAATCATTATGTAATCCACTTGAAATAATTGTAATATAGTGTGTGCTTTGGGTCCCTTGAGTTATGCGTTAATCAAGTGGAAGCAGTGCAAGATTGAATTGATTGATTGGCGCACTTAAGCACATCCATTATTGAATTCACTTGCTTTCCACTTTCCACAGCCCTCACAGAGAATTTGGTTAATTCATTGAGAGGTGCCTTGGACAATTCGCACGAATATTTTATCATCATCAACAACTGCAACAGGCGAAGGCAACAACACAGACACATCAACACCCTGAAGCAGAAAGGCAAACCTGCCCACAACCCGCGATCAACGCCCCCAGGGAGAGAAGAGGTCGCTTTGAACTTGCCTACAGCATTGTATTTCTTTTGCTTTCGATGTATTTGAATTTCAATTTCAATTAAATGGCGCTGTAGCACGCGTTTTTCAATTAATTTGGACGTGTAAACAGATTCATTTCGATTATTTCAACATCTGCCTTCTAATCTTGTGGCCGCAGTGTATTAGAAGACAGCCCGCCTTGCCACGGAAATCCCACAGACTTAAGGAAGGGGAAAAAGGGTGAATAGACAACATATCATTTGATCCGACAGACGTGACATTAATATTGCGAAATCCATGTCGCATTTTTATAGTTTTTGGCAAACATCAACATTTTTAGACGACAAATATTCGAGTATAAACTGCATCGCAATGAATACTTAGGAATTCAAGCAAACCTTTGAATAATATTGAAAATCTATTTAGGAATTCCGGAAAAATCTTAACCCAAATTAAATCACAGGTAAAGAGTTCTTAAAATCGCTCATAAAATGAATGAGCCAAAAGAAAGATCTTTAGTTTAATGTTGTATAATTTCGAATTCTCGAATGCGATTCGTGCATGGAATTCCATGCTGATGATTACTAAACTGTCCCAAGTGGAGCTCAACGGCACTGGCGCCACACGACCCACACGGCCCACACCACAGCGCCAGCATCATGCCACCAATGCCACAACGGCAACAAGCGAATGACATGTACCATAAAAAATGCATATTTTCCAGCGTCTAAGTACCGCCCGCCCATTGCGATGATGGGGAAGGGACGATCCCAGTTAATTGTTCTTCTCCTTGTTGTTGTTTTCAGCTCAGTGAAATGGAATGCCAAACACAAATAGAACAACAATGTGCAAAACAAGCAAATGGACAGACAGATAGATAGAAGGAAAGTAAAAGATGGCAGCAGATCCATGATGAAGTTGAAGCTGAAGCTGAAGATGCAGATGCAGATGCAGATGAAGATTGCCATGTGTACTTTGTATGCCACTCCAGAGTGTTGCCCGTTTGACAGCGTTATTATGTGGACTCAATTAGCCGATTCCGTTAAGGACTGCGATCACAACAACAACAACAACAATAACAGGGTCTATCTGTCAGCTGGCAAAGTCTATAAAACTGGGCGTGCGGCAAATGTTCTCTGACTTGGCCAACCAAATCAAATTACATTCGCGTGCCGCCTCGCACGCCGACAAATGATTTATTTTTAAAATCATTTTTAGTTTGTTGTCTTTTGGTTTTTTTTTTTTTTGGTTTTTTTTGTGTCAGAGTGTCAAAATAACTGCGAGCATAGTACAAATTTATGCGATTTGTTGTAGAATAAACGCTGGGGAAAGTCGAAGGTATTATTATTATGGGAATTATTGTATTAAAAGATACTCTGTAGCTGGAAAATAGTACTTTCATATATAATGACTTTATGATTACTTTTTACGACTACATTATTTTCACTTAATTCAGAGAATTTTTCTAAACATCGTAGTTTATTTAACTCTGCTCATTTTTCTGAGATGTTTAACACTAATTTTCTAACAAAAAGATTAATCGTTAAAACAAATTAGTCTTCATCTTTATCAAGTTGATTTTTATTCCTAGAACTTAGAGAAATTTCTTTGAGATAATCATCTTGCAAATGTTTAACGAATTCAACTCGAATCTAGATTAGGCAAAGTATGTATCTCATGGAAAATATTTATGATCTTCAAGTAAACAATGTTGTAGAAAAAACATTTTTAATTCTTAGAACACAAGAGAGCACTTTTAAATAAAAATAAAATATTATTATGACTAGAGGAACAACATGTAAATAGTTAAAGTGCAAATGCTTGAATAAATTGCAAACTGTAATAAAAATGTTGGATCTTTGACTTTAATACAAGGTTTCAAGTGAAACTCGTTTTTCTATCGAATGTTTTGAGATTTATATTTAGAAAGGACATTAAAGTAGTTGTATATGTTTAATTAGAAGCGAAATATTATCTGGCTGACAAATAATCGAAAAACGAAGAACAGCAATTTGTAAAGTTGCCAATTGACATCAAACTAGGCTGATTTTTCACGTGATTGCTGCGAGAACTTTGGCACGGGGAGTATCAATCCCAAGTTTCTGGTCTCTGGAACGAAGGGATCCCAAATTGGCGGTCTCGTTGGATAATTGTTAATGGCATCACGCATTCCCCGCATGCCCAACTCCAGGGCACAGTTGGCTGAACTTCGACCCGCCGGTTGTTGGGTAAATGGTCCATTGAAATGAACATAGATATCACCCTGACTAGCCAGATCTAGGCCAAATGTGGTCAGATCCTCGCCAATGGCCAACTGCACAGCATTGCCATTGTTGCGAGTCGCCCGCAGATTGCCAATTAATCCAGACAAGCCAAAAATATCTGACACATGATTGCCAGACACGGGATAATCGACAGCCAAATTATCCTGAAAGATGACGTCAGAGTGTTGGCCAAAAACATCAGCGAATGTGGGCAGAGAAGGGAGTTGATTGTACAGTTCTGGAAAGAGTTTATAGTCGCAATCGTTGCCCGCTGACATCACATTGGATGTGAACTCATTGGCAGCTATTGGAGCATCCAATTCATCGCTTTTACTCTCGTTTTGATCATCTTGACTCCCATCGCTGTCCCCGGGCTCCTGGTGCAGCGCAATCAAAGGTTTCACCTTACAACGGGGTCGACGACGTCTGGGCATGTTGTGTACTGAAATCTGACTTTCAAATAGCTTGAATAATAACTGTTAACTTTGACATAGCCTGCCCCCCATTCTCAAATGGCCATTAAATATCATGTTTTACAAATTTTTAAGGAATATTCACACTCTAATAATTAATTAGGTGGTGCGTGCTTCACTCCAAAAAGGAGACAATTTTTCCACTTTATGCCTCTCATAAATATTTACAACTTCCTTCTGCCCATAAAAGCAACACTCTACAGCAAACAACAACAATGAGAACACCAACAAGACAAACTTTCAGCGACATCGCACAGTAATAAAAAATTATTTTTTTCCTTTTTCGTCCATTTTTAGAATCGATCTAAAAATAAAGTGGGAAAACACTTCGAGCTGCCAAAAGTAGAAACTTGTTGGGCACATAAATTGATCGGTTTATCGGTTTATTTAGCGCCTTCTGTGCGTTCTGTTCACAATCTTTAATTGATTTATGAGCCAAGTGCTTAACAAGTTTCACAGGATCACATAAAATAAAATGAAAGTATCTGATGAGTGTGACACAAAGAAAGGGTCTTTGATATTCTTCAAAGATACATATAGTACACTTTTATTGTATTTCATAATGAAATAATCGCCTACCAAGCCCTCAGAGTGTTCCAAATATACCGTCCGCAGTGATACGATATATGAAAATTGGAACAATCAGCCAAAAGGCGAAAACAAAATCAAATATCAATTACCAAAACGGCTGGCCAAAAGTTTTGAAAATTGTTTATCATGGAATTGGGCCATTAACACGACTGAACTGAAACACTGAGCACAACAACACGAAGAGCAACAACAAAAGTTGGCGAAAACAATGAAAGGCCAAAAGGAAAAGCCAAATTAATAGCTATAATACAATGTTTGAGCAAATGTGTGTGTGTGTGCTTTGAAAATCGACAACTAGATACTATAATAAATACACAAACAGCAGCAACAATTAGAAATAAACAAAATAGAAAATTGCAAACAAAAGCTGTCGAAATTGTTGAAATACACACAGCTACAGCTACAACTACAGCTAGAGATACAGCTACAGATACATCTAAAGAGTTGTAGATACTTGGCGCAGCATAAAGTTTACTTACATAACTTCGATAGGATGACATGCTGATTACGTTATTTTGGCAACGCGCCTCAATAACCAATTGCGTTTTATTTGCCTTTTGCTTTTCTTCTGTATTCGATTTTATTTTGTTTTTATTTTATTTAAATTTATTATTTTTGTTAATTATTCATGTAATTCACACCACACAGTTCTAGCTATAGATACATTTCTTGATCAGCTTTGCAGTATATTTTATTCTAACACTTGATGGGCATCAATTTGCATGGGGACATTTGAATTTTGCAAGTAATTCAATACGTTTGGATGCCACACACTCGCACACAACAAATAAGTAACTACTGATGGCAATTAGACAAACGACGCGCGTATCTTTCGGATGCATCGACGGTGGCCGCTCAATTGCAATAGATGCAAAATAAATTAGATACATTTACTGGGAACTGGCGACAAACGGCACAAGAGACTGAGATAGACACACAAGAGAAAGAGAGATATCATTGCTTGGGCACATTCAATAGATACATTTGCTGCACTTTGATTTCTCGCTTAACGTATTCAAACAAAAGTTTCCGTGCGTATTTTTTCGCGCTGATCGGCGGCCCTCGACAACGAGCTTACTGTGTGCCACTTTACATAATCCGCCGGCAGCAGGAATTGCTGCAGACGAGGTGCATTGGACAGGGGATTGAGAATGCAGCCGGTAAAGGCAACTGAGACACGTCACAGGCCTCTTTTTATTTATGCGCTGTCGCTCCGATTTTTTATTCCTCTTACACTCGGGAGCATCACTTTTGGACGATGCGTTCCTTTTGTATTTTTCCCGATTTTACGAAAAACTTTAGCTCTTGTTGCTATTTATATAGTTCAATTTAGCAAATGTATACGCCGCACACATTTATTTTTTGTCGCCTGCGAACGCGACGCGCGTTTTCCTCGTACTCGCAACTCGCAACTCGAACTCACGTATCGCACTTATCGTGTGCGACTCGGCGCGTTGTCAAAGAAAAACTGCCCGTTGTGGAAAATGTTGTGCTGAGATTTTCCGACGAGCGTGCGCCAACAATATCTGAACTGAAAACTGAATTTTTCGTGAGCTCTATTGCGTGTATTTTGGGCGAGAGATCGCCCAAGAGACAGACAGAGTGAGAGAGTGAAAGAGAGAGAGAGAGAGTGAGAAAGAGAGCAGCTCCTGTTCCTTCTCTCCTGCTCACTCTCTTTTTCTCTCTCATATGCCCAGTCTCAGTTCGGCTCGTTGCGTTTGTAAATTGCAATAATAAAATAAATAAATAAAACTTTGCGTATATATGGCGAATTTATCGGGCGCCCGGTCAGCAGCCCATTTCAAATCTTCCCGAAAGTGTTTTCATTTCGACAGCCTTAAAAATCTAGATTGTAGCTCTTAAATAACCTGATAAAAATGTTAAATAAATTTTAAAAACTTTACCTATGTTAATATAATTTTCTATAAATAACTGCTTCCACATATCTCTATAATTACTCATAAATTCGGTATCATGAGTAATCTTTGAGTTGTATTAATAAATTTGCAATTTTATATAAAAAATATAGGAAACAAGCAGAATTTTTGTAATATCTTACTTAGAGCATCGTTGTGACAACTTAATTCTTAGAGTGGTATTTAGAAAAATTCATATTTAGATATACAAAAGTGCATATATATATTTACACAGAACTTCCCAACCAACAACAGCAACAACTGTCATTAATTTATCACAAATAATTGCCTAAAATATCATGCACATATCATAAATTGGAACTCATGAGCAATTTTTAAGTTGGGCTGACAAATTTGTAGTTTTATTTTGAACATGAAGAAAATATATTTCTAAGAAACTCTGCATTTAAGTACAAATGCAACTCAAATCAAATCTCTTGGATAGATATGCAAAAAACAACTATTTAGTCCAGAAGAACAACTGGCAATAATTAATCACAGATAAATGCAAATATCATAAATAGAAACTTATGAGATATCATAGATTTTAACTTTGCAGTTGTATAAAGAATTATTAATTAAGAAGAAGTCATTATCCTTTCTCAAATCCCTTACAAATATCTGCACATATATGCAATTGAGAACTTCTTTGCCCAGAAGAACAACTGGCATTAATTTATCATTGATATATGCTATGAATATCATGCACATACTCGAATCTCGTATAGCGAAAGAGCGACACATATGATCGCACTATGTGCACTGATATTTTCTTCTGTTCTTCATTTAAAAATAACGATCGGTGTGCCACTTTTGCCGGCCAGCCAGATCTACAGGCAGATCCACAAAAGCATACACACAGTGAGCACCGGAAGCGTGCGGCTCGGCTAAAATTACGTCCATTCAAAAATTCATGAAATTCAAATACAGAAGAAATTGGCTTTTGCTTTTTGGCCTGCAGCACATGGCCAATACTATGGGAATGGTTCTTTGTGAACGTGTGAGTATTAGGTTTGATATTTTAGTGACTATTTAAACTAAATATGTGAGCGCAAAATGCCAAAACCCATTCGAATGACATCTGCGTCCCTTCTATTCGCCTGCCCTTTCTCCTCATAAATCAGAATGCGCGACAAAGACGCTAAATTGCCTGAAAATCTGAGAAAAATCGGAAAATCCAAGCGGGCATCAATAGCTAATAGCCAGCCAAGAGAATGGGTAAGGGATAGGGATAGAGATTTAGGATGGGGCAAACAAAGTGGCTCGACACTTTGACGAAAGACATGCAGTGGTTGCAATGGATGCCGATGCCGTTGCCGTTGCTGTTGCCGTTGCACAGACGCCGCCAAGGGGAGGTGAAAGAGGCGTGGAAACTTAACCTAATCTGACCGACAGATACAAATAGCTTTCAACGCTGCATTAAAAAATAAAAGAGCCGCAACACGCGTGCATTTCGCATGCTTTCCACAAATATTTTCCCAATGCGTGCGAGACGCCAACGCACCAGTCCCAGAAAAATGAATGCAAACAAATCGAGAAACACAAAAAGAAAATACAAAACACAAAAAAAAACAAGAAGAAGAAAAAAGTAGTTGCCTCAAAACGAGAAATGAATTTTGGGCAGGCCATAAAAAATACACCGACAGCCATAAAAGTCAGACCTCGGCAATCCCCGAGAGCAGCCAGTGGGCCATTGAGCCAGCGAGGTGCACAACGCGGTCAATCATACGGAACCGAACTGGGAACTGGGAACAGGGAGCAGGGAATCGGGAAACGAGAAACGGGAATCGGTGGCAGCCACTGGGAGCATTGTGACGCCTCGGCTGCCTTTCAATCATTTCTACGATTTTGAGTTTGTAATTTATGGATATCCATGGTGGAGTGGATGGTGGAGGCAGCGACAGATTATGCAATGAAAAGATGCAAACGCAAGTTAATAAAATTAATAGGGGAGGAGTTGTTGGTTCAAGGGGAACAATTTGTTTGCATGTCCATAAAACACAATAAATTTTGGCCAGAGGAATTTTGGTGTGCCACTTGCAGCGCAGCAAGCAATATCAAATTCAGGAAGCATGATATTAAAAAGAAATTTATGAATGATAATATTAATTGTAAGATTCTCAGTGCACCCAATATTTATCCTATAAGTTTAAAATAATGCAAAAATTGCATTTCTTCTATAGTCATTACCCCCAATAATTAAAATAAAAATTAAATATATCTGTACACAGGCTTAAAATATTTTAAAATTTATAAGGATATCCCTGTAACAGTCTCATTTAAACAAATAAATGTCATAAATTAAATTCTAATAATAAATTAATGAATAATAAAAATTAATAATATGAGCTTTATTAAAAAAGTACATAAGAAAAAGGTCTAGTTTCAGACTCAATGATCTACTTTATGAATGCGATCAATAGGATAGATCAAAGATATCTCTGTTACCTTGTTATCCACAGAGCATAAAAAACAACATCAACAGAATGAACAGACGGTCTTGTCATGTTTTGCCTTGTGTCTGGGATTGTCTTCGTCGTCTTCACACATTGCGTAAAAAAGCCAAAATATTTTGTACAGAACGAGAAAATGCCGGGCTTTTAGCCAATAAAACGTTGCGTGTCGATTGTTCCATTTATCCATGTCACTGCTAAAAATAATAAACGCAAAATGCAGTTAATAGTTTTTTCTCTTTTTATTTACACGAAACTCACACGCGTCCGGATCACTTTTTGGCTAAACATTTCAGTTGAGTTTACATTGGCCATGTTGCAACATTCGCCATCGTTTTCATCTTTCAGGCATTTGGCCGCTGTGTGCCAATATTTAATTTAAATATTGTTCTTAACCAACCTCACTGTTGTGTATAATGTTGCAATAATCGACGCCTTTGTTATTCTCACTCTCCGACTGGGCTATGCTGTGGATTGATTCAAGGTTATCATGAGGACTGGAGTGCCATGTCTCAAGTATTTTTTACGAATCAAACAATATTACGCATACGCATTATGTATACGCAACGTAGTCGCCGCTTGTTGATTTTATTATTTAGTTTTTTATGGCCCTAATCACAGGCTGCCTTCTTCTTTTGGGCCACGCTGAAAGGCATTTGAAGAGATTTCATCTGTTGTTGTTCTAAGGGCAGTCTTTCAAGTGGCAGCCTGACATGGATTTGAGTACTTGGAATTTATGTATGTCAAAATGTTGCTACTTAAATTGTATGAAACTTCAGCAACCACCTTGGATTTCTCTATTCTACTATTTCATTTAAGTTGATATGCTTTTAAGGAATTTTTTATAATATTGTTAAACTAAATAAATAAATTCATCATGCCATTTTGTTCACTATTATTTAATTTAATTTACATAAACCCAATTTTTCATTTTCAAAAAAAGTTTACAACAATAAAACAAACCGCCAAAAGCCCAAGAAAAAGATTTAAAAAACTTTTGCGAGTGTTGCCAGTTCTAAAATAACGAAAAGCAAACAAAATGTGCGATGAAAACAAAAGAATACAAAGCAGAGAACGAATAGCTGCCGAAAGGCAGAGATAAAAAGTATAAATAAGTTTGTGAAATTTACGTTAATTTGCTTTGAGCATCACGAGGAAATTGCGAAAATTGAAAGTGTGAAAAAAGTGCGTGCAAATTTTAAGAAAATTAATCAGAGTTCATTAATATACATATCCAACCTGTATGTAGATAGACACAAGGAACAACAGTTGGTGGAAACGGGAATGGCGTTGCTGCTGGTGCACCTGCGTCGCCTCATTCTGCTGCTGAGTGTCGTCTATTTGACCGGCGCTGCCTTCCGTCGGCTGCTCAGCGAACGGCATTATGGGCATGTGTTGCAGCCACATGGATACGCTACTTGGGGCCGCAGGGGCAGCTGGACTAAGGATCCGCTACACTTTCAATGGTGGGCCTATATATACACCTGTTACGCCTACATTCTGCTGGTCAATTATGTCAACATGCGTCGTTTGACAAACTTAATTGAGTTCTTCTTAAGTTAAGAATATTTTTTTTAACGTGTATTTCATTTTAATTATTTATTTAATTCGAATTGTTAGTTGTTAATTTTATATATAGAGAATAAAAAATTGTGGCAAAAAATCGTTGAATTTAAGATTAATTATTTTAATAAATTCAAATTCCAATTATCTTTAATTATTAATTTTTTTGATTTTGTATTTGTTTATTTAATACATTTAATTACGCTAAAAAATCGCTAAAGGACAAAGGATCTGAAAAAGTGGACTGTAGGAAAGTTCCTTATTTATAATGCTTTTTCCAGACGCCTTTTCTGTTGCTGTTCTTGTTATTGTTGTTGTTGTCGCCGGCAGCATTTCAATAAATGAAATCTCATACGAAATTAAGCACCAAAATGCGCGCAAAAGTAGAAAATTAAATATCTCGGCTAAGCTGAACTTTCAAATTATTTGTTTAATATGATTGCTGTAAATCAGAACGATTAATAAAGAACTGCACTGATTTCGTAAGTTGTGAATTGGTTTGAAATCAGCTGATTTTATAAACTTTTTTTTGCAGAATGCCAACCGAAGCTAATTTAGCCACCTAGCGATCAAACACCACAGCAGCGCTTTAAGCTGAAGGCTGCCACTCGGTAAAAATTTTCAATCTGGTTTGATTTTTTTTACTTAAAAAAATAAGTAAATTTCCGAAAATGGGTATTCTAAATTTTTGTACCTTTTTTCCAAATTTTAATTCTGGAGCTAGAATTTTTTAAAATTTTGCAGAATTTTTGTTAGATTTTTCTCGATTTTTTGATTTATTTATTTTTGTTAGATTTAAATTTTCTAAGTCTTTCCCCCCAAGTCCTGGGCGAACTTTATTAAAATTGTTACTTTGATTTTCTTTAATTTCGAATTTTAATTTTTTATCAAATTATTAATTTTTTGCATTTCATACGGTACGTTCAACAAAAAGCGCCATCTATGTTTCGATTGCTAAAGCTCGTTGGGTTTCTGTCTACGATGTATTATTCAAGGTTGCCACACGGTACAAAAAACGATCACAACCTGCAAACGGCGCGCAGCTCAAGTTTTTTAGTTTTTTAGCAATATTTTAGCAGCGTTGTAAAGTGCTTGACTAGCAGATACCCTGTATTGAGACAGAATTTACATACATGATATTGTTTAAAATACATTTTAATCTATGCATAAAGTAAGATTAAAATATATTATAAAGAAACTAAATAAGATAAATGCTTTATTTATTTACTCATTCTTTATTTATAAATACACACTACACTACAAATTTTAACATCACCTTCCATGTTGGTAGTAAAATGATCAATGTGTACTTAAACGCAATAAATTAATTTTACAAAAGTACAGATATAATATTAAAAATTGTATGTTTTAATTTAAGCAATACTTTATTTACCGTACCAAATGACGCAGAATTTGTGTAAATTTTCAAAACTAAGAAAATACGTTTTTGGCCATCTTAATGTTTATTAAAATCGACAGAAAATTCGAATGATGTAGACATTAATAAAATTCCCATTGAGATTCTTGTTTACAATTGCAAATTTGTTTTTCTGATGATGATTAATCACCTTCGGCTAATAAAAATGTGTCAGCAGCTATTAAAATGGGAGAACACATAAAAATACTTAAGCTACAAGAGGTGCAAGTATAATATATCAACATATCAATCTGATTACAGTTTTCACACACGATTATTATTTGAATTAATGAGTACTTGACCTATGAAATTTGTATTTAGCGATTTAAATGAAAAGGTCTGCAAAGGCAATTCATCTAAAATATTCTTTTCTCAATCTTTCAGTTGAAAACTCTTGGTTTACATTGCTGCATATATTTTTAAGTTAAATTTAACATTGTAATAGTTACAAATTTGAATTAGAACGATAAATGTTTATTGCATTTAATATTCTTTGGCAAGTTCGCTGAGGCACCCACGTTGTAGACATCTATACATATAGTATTTATTTATCTATCTATCCTCTCTATAAGCAATAGTCATATACGAGTATCTGCAATGACTCACAAGTTTTGTTGGCGGCGAACACGTCACAGGGTATTATACACAGATCTACTTATAGATGGTCGGGGATATATGGCCAGCAACTGTAGCATCAAAAGGCAAAAGTAAAGTACTTGGATTTATCAAATGGACTTTTGAGTGATGTACAATGGTAATTGACATTATGGGCACACCGTGTGTTTTGTGAATCATCCATCATCAAACGGAGAGATTCAAGATTCGATTTGAAGTTGACAACGTTCGAAATTTGCAAAAAGGGAAATTTGTTGGTGGATAGGATAATGCATTACGGCCCACACTGTTAATTGTTGTTTGTTTTTGAATGCATTAAATGTTTATTTTTGGTTTTGGGTGTTGCTGTTGGAATTTGTGGCCTTTGCAACCACCCACATGGAGCTGTGACGGCACCCACTTGAGCTTATCTAGCTATAGCACTTAGCACAAGCCTTCCACCCAATGCCCCAAGTGATCTTGCCACTAGTCGGGGTGAAGTTGCCTCAGGCTTCAAGTGAGGCATGCAAAAAGTGGCCGAAGCACTCGTCAAATGGGCACACACTTTATAAAGCAGGAAAACACCTCATACGACGAGTACTCAGTACAAGCTGATGCCCATCTATATATAACTGCATAGCAGGCGTGCTTCTAAGTATATATATATAAATAAATACATCTGTATGTATGTGTTTCTGTGTGATCATAACAATTTTGACCCAATTTTGTGCTGCCTCTCGAAACACGAAGCACAAAGAAGATCGAGCAAGCGAGTGATTTCTACAGTTTGGGGGCGACATCTCATCACTGACCTCAGTGCAGCTGTAAAACAATGCGGAATGAGGTGTGAATACCTGGCACAGGTGTATCACAAGTTTCCATTGGTATTAAGCTGCAGAATCCACGCTTTCCCATTAAGTATCTCTGCTTAGTTCTACCTGTATTTATATTTTCTTCAATATAGAAATTCAATTTTGATAAAAATGTCCTCTGCTTTCTATTTATACCTGACTTATTTATCTTTCGTATCTTTTGTATTGCTACATATTCGCCAAGATATTTTTAAATTATTACACATTCCAAAATGTGGCAAGCACACAAAATGTTAAATATTATTGTAGACCCCCCCCCTTATATACATATATACACACAAGTACATATAAGTATATACATGCGTAAAATAAATAAAATTATGGCCAGCGCCGTTCGTAGCACTAAGTATCTAGAAGATACGAACTGGCCAGCCAGCCATCTCTTTACATATATACTCGCAGATAGATATATAGCTGTAGCTATACTAGAGTCGCCGCCGGCCCAACTATATGGCCTCTGCTCTGTATGTGTATATATACACTCAGGTGAAATATGTGTGGAAAATGAAAATGAACATGATTATGAACAGTGAAAAAGCAGGCGGGAGAAAAAAATTCGAAAAAATAACGCTAAATTCAATTGCTAAAAATAAGCGAAAAATCATTCTTAAGTATAGTTTTTTGCCTGTCACTGTGTGCGGTGTATCTGTGTGTATAGAACACGTTGCACAGGTGGAGCATCTCGCAGAGATCGAGCCGATTGGCATTTTCACTCGAAAAGCTCATTGGAAAACTTAGATAAATACACTACAAATATTTTTTTTTAATAACAATTTTTTGTATACATCTGTTTTGTATATCTGAGACAGATATTGGATGAACTCGCAAGTTGTCAAAAACTTGTTGTTCTTTTATTTGCCAGACCATTAAATTACAATTGTAAAACTGACAGCACATTGTCTGAGAGGCAATGAGCAGGCCAACTAAACGGTCAGCATTGCCAAGGATTCACTCAAAGCACATCGTAAAACATCATTATCTCGAGTTGGTTTGTTTTGAATTTCTTTTTACGCTTATTTATTTATGACACAGAATAATATGTTTGGATGCCAAATATTTTTAGCAGACATCACGATAAATTCAAATTGGCTGTTGACATAGATGAATTTCATAATATTATAAAAATTATGAAAACGTTATTTTGTCTTACATTTGCGTAAAGCAGGAATGTGAATCGAGTTTAAAATGCAACATTAAAAATAGAAGAAATAGCATCAAGTTGTCGATCAATCAGCAAATAAATCATCGAGTAAATATCGAGTTTTCTTAAAACTATTTTTTTTAAATTTGGGTTCTTTACCAGTATGAAAAGTATGGAAATATAAATAGACAGTGATGGAAAATAATTATATTTTAAATTTTGATGCATAATTAAATTAAAACTGAGCTGTCGGCTTTTCATTAAAAACGATTTATTTAACTCGATTGATCATCAATAAAATAATCGTGTTAAAGTAGTTGAAAATCGATTTGTAGGTTTATTTTTACAGCCTTACGTATTGTATTGTAATAAATAATAAATATCTCAACATATAAACGTATTTGACTGATTGAGTGACTCACTAATGGAAGACAATATTTTGGAATATCTTATGTTAAAAAGAAAAAGCGCTGGTAAACTGTTATACATACATATAAAACTTTTATTATTTTTATCCGACTAATTTCAAATAAATCTACGATTTAGCAATCCTATTCTGTAGTAGATAATTCGATTTTTAAGATTGAATGTAATTCTGAAAAATATTAAGTTTAATATATGTATATTTTATTATCTTTAATAATCTTAAATAGGAAGCTCTCTCCTAGTGTGTGTATATAAAGTTTTAAAAATCAGATACACAAAATGAAAAGCCAAAAAACACATACATGCTAACATACATTCACAGATGTAGACGCATGATTGTATATGTAAATGACATCGGCTAATTACAGGTAAGCGAAAAAACAACAACTTGGAGTTTATTTTGGGTGCTCCGCAAACTGGCGTGAAAATGCGTTCACACGAAGCGACAAGAAGCCAAATACCAAAAAAATAAAAAAATAAATAGATGAAAATCAAAGAATGTTCCACACAACTGAGCAATTAACACGCACACAGAATGGCCCGAAAGAAAAAGCTGAGGGAAATGGAAAAAAAAACTCACTCAAAGACGAAATACTCAAAGGAGCCGAAAATACGAATATTCGTAATCGGATGAAGACAAAAAGCACGCTCGAAAAAGCGAGTGCCGAGTGCCGAAATTGTCGGCAATCTTCGGGGATCGTGGAAATCGTCCGAAATTGTAGAAATAGACGAAAACAGAAGCGACCATCGAGCAAATAAACGAAATACTCTTTATTCGAACGACAACGGGATCTCTTGTTCAGTAGATCACCAGCCTTACTCCGACGTTTATTACGAATTATTCGGTGACTCGGTGACAACTACACAACTGCGTGCGGTGCTGTAGAGATTTTCGCTTGATCAAGTTAAAATTCTATATACCAAAATCAATAGACGCGACTAACGCGTAACGAATTGTAATTATCAACAAATTGAATTTAATCGATTGGAAAATCTGACATAAAATGTCGTCATCGCAAGCTGTACGCTCTTCGAAATACTCCTACCGGGCCACATCGACTGGACCCGGTGGCGCTGATGTTAACATCGAATACATCACCGACATGAGCTCGCTCTCGCGCTTGGAGGTAAGGATCAGGCATCATCTCGTCTGGATACGCTCAAAAACTATATCTCAAAACTATCTCGATAATAACAAACAGTGATCAATTGCAAAAGTATTTGAAAAATGCTTGAATCAAATGTTAAAATCCAATTTATTTGTGTCTTAAAGACTATGAAAGAAATACTATATATACCTCTATATGCATACATATATACGTATATATATATTGATATGTAGGTGTATCTATGTGTGTGCTCGCCGCGTTTGTGTGTGGAAATATAAAATTCGTTTGAGCAAAAATATCTACACATATCTACAAAGATACATATATGCGTCGGTGAAAATTATGTAACACGGCACCTACGAGATACACATTGGAAAATGCGATAAAATTTTATTTCCAATTTTGTGCAAACAACCGAGTGTGAAAATCGACGAAAAATATATGAAAATTGAAAAGATTACAAACATACAAATACAAATATGAATTTTCTTGCAGGATAAGATCCGTTTGCTCCAAGATGATCTTGAAGTTGAACGTGAATTGCGCCAAAGGGTAAGTTGAGATACAAATACTAAATATTAGTTTAAGTTAGTCTTAAATGTATATCAAATTAGTTAATGCCTTTAAAGAGTTAACTTCGTCTGGGGAATGAAATGATCTATAATAGTTTTTCACCTGCTCAACGGCGGCAAAAAAACAAATTCCTCGTGAAGAGAAAGCGCCATGCAACAAGCGATTTTCACTTTTCTCGTTTGCAAATGTCACCCTAAAAACAGCAAAATATGTGGAAAATCAAAAGGAAACGCAAAGAGGCAAGAAACAAAAAAAAAAATCAAAATAGAAAATAAAGAAAAAAATAAGCAAAAAAGCGGCAAAAACAATAGAATAGAACACATTTTTGCATTTAGAGAGATGCTAAGAATAAATTACCCTTCGAGTCGAGTTGTGCGTCGAACAAATGATAATGATGTGCATTGAACTTCAATCGCTTTTTGCCTTTAAGGCGGAGCCAGCCGACACAATAACAAATGATAAATGATTTTGCATTTGCAATTTGTGTTTTGTCTTTTGCATTTTGCATTTGAATTTGCGTTTTGTGTGTGTTTGACAAAGAAGTAAATGTAGGAAAAGTAGGAAAAGAAGGAAAAGCAAAGACAGAGTGGGAAAATATTTGCATTTGCAAAGTGTCATGCACTTCATTCAGCTGCAGATAGGCAAAAAAAAGAAGGCCCAGGTCTGTTCCTGTTTGCCATTACAAATTTAGAAAATGCGGCCCGACCGGGCTCGGCCTGGCCTGGCCTGGGGCCCTCGACGTGATGTGATGTGCTGTGCTGTGATGTGGAGGAGCACCAAGTGCACAAGTTGGTAGAATGGTAGCGTATTTTGTATATATACTTATAGACATATACGTATACTTTGTGGAAATAATTTTAATTACTTTTGCTTTATGGATCAGCAAACTCTCGCATACTTGAACACATACTCTCACACACACACACACACACACTCTCTCACACATTATATGGAACAAAATGGCTAAAATTAGCGCACGACATTCAATACACAAGCAATGATTAACTTGAAGCGAAACAACAAAAATATGAACAACCGCAGCAGCACAACCAACAACAACAACAACAACAGCTAAAAAAGAAAGGAAAATAAAGTAGCCAAAAACATGATCATCATCATCATTATCGAACAATACAGAGATAGATAGAAAAGCACAAGTCGAAAGAAAATTCGCTGGCACAGCTGAAGACTTTCATCTGTGGGCGAGTGTGTATGTGTATGTGTGTGTGTGCGTTGGTGTAAATGTGTGTATGGGAAAATTAAATAATTTTCTTGCACATTAAAAGTTTTCACAAGGCAACAGCAAGCAGCCTGTCTTCTATACACACATACATATCTATGCATATTGCGGCAAGCAAAAGTATCTACAAGATACACATGGCGCAAATGGATTTACGGTTGTACTTACGTGGCCATTAAGTTAGATAGATACAAATCTACAGTTTGTATATACGGAATGTTGCAAAACTCTTGGAAAATTATAGTTATGGGTAAGGTTATAGCTGTGATTCTCAATCGCATCAGAATCATTTAATTTAAAAGATTTTTTAAAGAGAGTTTTAAAGTCATTTAATTACTGTTCAATTTTGAAACATTTAAAAAAAACTGAATTCTCTTTATACATTTTCTATCTTTATCTAGTAACTCTTTCACAGTCTCTGAATAAAATTTATTTTTACACAAATGCGCACATCTCCCTTCGAGTGAGAACTTTTCAGAATTGCATCTGACAGCTCCCCAATTTAATTTCAGTGGAAACAAAAAGAAAATGCCTAAAATTCCATTTAATTACTAGTTCGGAAAAAAAACTATTCGCAAATTTGCAGGTCTTAAATTAGGTCAAAATTGATGCAACAAAAAGCTGTTGGAAAAATTCTATTGCAGTTCAACAGAATGGCGTATAATAAAATTTGTTTAATGCCTTTTTAGAAATGCATTAGAAGATGCAGATACACAAGTAGATACGTAGATACGTAGATATATGTAGGAGGCGATAGGTATGGATACCTATAAAGATTTGCTGGCATTATGCCATTGTTATTTTGGGTGTTACATGCACATAATTATTTTTGACTGATTAATTTGATTTATATATTTTATGGGCCGTTTGAATTTGCCGTGATGCATCATGATCTGCATTGCATGGCGTGTGTGTGTGGGTTGGCTGAAACTTGCATTAAAAATAGAATTATAAATTATGAAATATGCTCAAATATGCATATATCTATCTATCTATATATCTATCTCTCTATCTATCTATCTGCTAATGTGTAATGTTTAATCTTTTGGCTTGCAGATCGAGCGCGAGAAAGCCGACCTCAGCGTTCAGGTCATACAGATGTCCGAGCGTCTCGAGGAAGCTGAGGGTGGTGCTGAACATCAAGTGAGTTTGCCATTGATTAGCTGCCTTTAACATTAAGCTAATGCTGTAATTTATCCACAATTTGTAGTTTGAAGCCAACCGCAAGCGCGATGCTGAGCTGTTGAAGCTGCGCAAGCTGCTTGAGGATGTTCATCTTGAATCGGAGGAGACCCACACGCTTTTGAAGAAAAAGCACAACGAAATTATTACGGATTTCCAGGAACAGGTCGAAATCCTAACGAAAAATAAGTCTAGGTATGCAATATTCATAATCTGAAGACCTCATCGATCTCATTATTTTCATAATAATCATCATATCATCCTTCTGGCCTCTTGGCCTCATTTCCACGTTGACCTAGAAATGTTGTGCAAACATAAACATGCATATCCATGTTTATTGTTTATAATGTGTTGCGGTTGTTCTTGCTGTTTTTGTTGCCTGATGTATGCCTGATGTTGATGAAGTGGCGTCAGCTGGCGTTGACTTTTCAATGTCTCCAAATAGTAATGCAAACAGCAACAGCCACAACAACAGCAACAACAACAAACAATAATGACTTGCTAACCTTGCTTGCCCCGCTGACACCAAAAACGAAACCAGATCATAAACAATTCATCAAAATGCCATGACAAGCAGAATTACCGCAAAGCCGATGAGTCGTAATGCTGAAAAACTGTGAAAAGCCGCAGCGGGAAATATTCAATTTGCATTGCTTGCAAAGTTCTATTGACACAAATATTTATGCACTCTCGAAAATATATTCATACTCAAATATGTATTCATTTAGTATAAGCAAAACATTGCGGAGAGTCTTGGTTTGCTACTCATATTTCCAAATCAAATATCCAAAAATAAATGCATAGGAATTTCGAATTTCAAAATCAACTCTCTCTCTCTACCTCTCTCTATCTCTCTCTCTCTCTCGGTCAGCACGACAAATTCAAGGCTGTCGTTGTCAAACATTGCGTTGCGACAACGTGGCGTATACGTAATCTAAGCTCGTAGTTGCCTGTTTAATTACTACAAGTTAAATTGCAGCATGTTACACTGTTTTTTACTTTAATCTGCATCTGAAATATTTTCAGTGTTCGGTTAGATTTGCTCAGGTACACAGAATTTATGTGTCGCCCGAGTTTGCGCACTTTTCCCGTAGACAAAGCAGTTTTCTCGCTCACACCGCGGAGCTTAGCGAAAGCTTTTATTTTGAAAAAGTTTCAACGTTTTCCGCACGCACGCAACCATATGTTGTTCCAACAACAGCAACAACAACAACTGAAGAAAAACAACAACGAGGAGCGCATATTTCGGCATTTATTTTTAGAAAAATTTGAAATTTTCATCTACATTCTTGAACGTTAAGTAGAAGAGAGCCGCATTTCTGTTGTTGTTTTTGTTCTCTTGTTGCTGTTGTTGTTGTTGTTGTTGTTGTTGCTCTCTCATTTGCACCAACGCCCAATCCAAATATGTCTTTGATTGAATCATATTCAAAATGTGATGATTGTTGTTGTTGTTGTCTCTTTTCGTCCAATTGAACGTTTATGGAAATTCGATACGTTTTTGGCATTTGCCACTTGTAGGTGGGCCAGGTTAAATACACTCGTACCAAGTACAGTAATTACTCGAATTAATGACCCTGCCGCACAAGTGCAAATTAAAAATGTTTGGAATATCTTTAAGTAAATGTCAAATTATTATTATTATTATGAATATTTAAATAGCTTGCTTCCAGGCACATGCTCTTAACCTTAAGACTGTAAGCTTTTGCCTATCGATCCGAGAGCTTTTCTATACACTTTGCCAATTAAAGTAGTTGTTTTGTAAGTTGGCAGCTTGCATGCGAAAAGATATTGGTCAAAGATCTCGTAATTGATTGATAACCAAAAGCTTCCAGAGATTTCTAAAAGCTTGGCTTTCACCGAATTCTCTACTCATACCTTAGCTTGCTCTTAGCAAATCTTACAGCTTTTGGGCAGCTTTGGGTAATGCTCTAATTAAATCACAGCTTGGGCGCTCACCAAAAAAATGCCGATCTCACAAGCCATGCCTAAGTATTGAAGATTTAACGGATTGAACTTTTAATTAATCGCAAAAAAAAACAAAATATTTTCTTTGATCGATTGTTTACAGAGCCGAAAAGGACAAGGCCAAATTCCAGTCCGAAGTCTACGAGCTGCTCTCCCAAATCGAATCATACAACAAGGAGAAGATCGTCTCGGAGAAGCACATCCAGAAATTGGAGATCTCCATTAGCGAGTTGAATGTGAAAATCGAGGAACTGAATCGCACCGTCATCGATATCACTTCGCACAAATCTCGCCTCTCGCAGGAGAACATTGAGCTGATCAAGGACGTCCAAGATCTCAAAGTTCAATTGGACACTGTCTCGTTTTCCAAGAGCCAAGTGATCTCCCAGCTCGAGGATGCACGCCGTCGATTGGAAGACGAAGACCGTCGTCGCTCAATGCTCGAATCTTCGCTGCATCAGGTTGAGATCGAATTGGATTCAACTCGTTCTCAACTCGAAGAAGAGTCCGAGGCGCGCATTGACTTGGAACGTCAGTTGGTCAAGGCCAATGCCGATGCCACTTCGTGGCAAAACAAATGGAATGCCGAAGTGGCAGCCCGTGCCGAAGAGGTTGAAGAGATTCGTCGCAAGTACCAGGTGCGCATCACCGAACTGGAGGAGCACATCGAAATCCTCATCGTTAAGGTCAACAATCTGGAGAAGACTAAGACCCGTCTGGCCAGCGAAGTTGAGGTTCTCATCATCGATCTGGAGAAGTCCAACAACAGCTGCCGCGAATTGCAAAAGTCTGTCAACACCCTGGAGAAGCACAACATCGAACTCAAGTCCCGTCTGGATGAAACCATCGTTCTCTACGAGACCAGCCAGCGTGACCTGAAGAACAAGCATGCCGATCTTGTCCGCACCGTCCATGAACTGGACAAGGCCAAGGATGCCAACGGTCAGCTGGGTCGCGAGAACAAGAAGCTGGGTGGTAAGTGTAAAACAATCTTTGAAATCTAAAAATTATATTAATTATAGTTATGATAGTTCAAACTGGAAAAGAGTTTAAAATTGAATTGGTAAAATCGAAAGCAAAGAAAAAAAAACAACTTGTCGATCAACCCTCAAATATTACATCGAGTTACATCAAGTTTTCTCAAATCACCTTTTTTTAAAAGAGTGTACAACAAAGAACAGTGATGGTAAAAATTTAATCCAATTGTGATGCAGAATCAAATTAGAGACCAAATAATCATAAAATGTATAAACATAATATATATATAGATAAATCAACTATGAAATCGCTAAGTTTTGACAAAGTTATGAAAGTTTAAAGTTTTTGTAATAATGTCAAAGGGAAAGTATTGAACAAATGAACAGTAATGTAAAAACATTGAATTTTCAAATTTTTATGCAGAATTATTTTTCTGACCTTATAATTTTAAAACTGACAATCCGCAAGTAAATCGTTTAAGTTTTGACAAAGTTATGACAGCTTATAGTTTTTGTAAAAGTGTCTTGGTAAAAAAAAGGGAACAAATGATTAATGATGGAAAAAATTTGGTTCATAATTAAATTAGGGGTAATTTTTCGATTTTTCAAGAAACTTAAAAAATAATCGAGTAAAAGTATTAGAGAAATCTCTTACACGAAAATTTAGTTTACGATTTTTCGATGTTTAGTATTTTTGCATCACTGATTAATTTTCATACTTTTTTTATAGATGATCTGCATGAGGCCAAGAGTGTCATTAATGAGCTGAACCGTCGTATGCATGAGATGGAATTGGAGCTGCGTCGTCTGGAGAACGAGCGTGATGAACTCACCGCTGCCTACAAGGAAGCCGAAGCTGTAAGTGTTTTAATTATATATATTAACATTCTGACTGATTAGCCAACTAATAATTTAATTTATAGGGTCGCAAGGCTGAGGAACAACGCGGACAGCGTCTGGCCGCTGACTTCAATCAATATCGTCACGATGCCGAGCGTCGTCTGGCCGAGAAGGACGAAGAGGTTGAGGCTATTCGGTAAGTGATGAAATCTCATTTAAATCCCCCATGGAAGTTGCCACAAATTGCGGCGCCACTGTAAGCGAAACTGGCAAACATATGAGGGCCAATCGACTTGTCGAATTGTCGAATTGTCGGTTTCCTCTGCCAAATCGGAAGTGTTCGAGCCAATCGATTGATTTTGCCAATCGTTTGCCAGCAATTGAAAAAACAATTGATATCAAATTGACCCAATTCACATGACAATCAGTACGATTTTTATAGTCGCCCCTCGAGCAACGGCATTAGTTTTCTTCCCCAGCAGCAACTCCTTAAAGTCCTGCACTGTCGTCGCACCAGGCGTATACGCAATAAACTCTACAGTTGCCCTGTGATTGAAGTGGTTCGAGTACTTTGAACAGAGTTTGAATGAATATCGTAATATTGTTGAAATTTTCAACAGAAAATTGCGCAGTTGCTGTGATTACATAAGTTGAAAGATCAAAATATCCCAGAGATAACCAGAGATAGACTTGAAGAATCACTAAAGTCTCAATAATAGGTGAGAGTTTTGATGAAGACAATTGTTGAGCTTGGGCTGTGAATCAATGGAAAAATTATTGAATGAAATTAAGAAGAATTAATCCAAATTTACATTCTTCATTTATTTCATTGTTTTTGTTGAAAATGTGAAGAAAAGTTTTTGCATTGCGTAAAATGCGTGACATTTTGTCATAGTCTTAAAGACGCTGCCAAAATGAATCAATCATAGCCCAAAAAGCACAACATTGACTGCCAACTGATGATCATGATCATGTTGTGGATGATGATGATCATGATGATGTTGTTGTTGTTGTTGTTGGTAAATTGTCGTCATTATGTTGATACCTTTTTGCCGAAAAGACAACAGCTGAACAACTGAACTGCAATCTTTTTATAGATTTCAACAAATTTGAAAATTTATTTGCGAAGCATCAGCAACTGTTGCCAAACTGAAGACGTCGACGTTGGGCAAAGGCAAAGCTACAGCGACAACGACAACAGCGACAAAGCGACAACAGCGACAAGGCGACAAGGCGACAAAACAGCCAAGCTGTATTCATCTTTAGTAGCTTTAATTAGAGTACATTTATTCTAAGTATACAAGCATACTTCACACATACGCATCAATCATTCCATACTCCCTCTCACTCTTTTAAACTCTCTCCCTCTCCCTCTCTCTCTCGCTGTCCCTCTCCAAAAATGGCTTTGGCGTTGCAACAGCGTCCATCGCGTTTCCGTCATGCAACAACGACATATGATGACAACTATGGCTATACGATGAATTTCTATCAGCCAATGTTGGACTATTTGGATGCAAAGGCAAAAGGCCTGAAAGTGCAGCAGCCACATCTGCCATGGGTGAGCGAGAGGGGCATGAAGCAATATCGCTCCTCGAACGCTGTCCGACAGTATAATGCCGATGAGATTCTGCGCCTGTCTCGCACCTGCGCCGCTCGTGCCGATGAAATTCTGCTTAGCTTTCGGGCAAAGAAACGATCGCCGTTCAGTGTGCAGAAGCTCGTTGACGCAACGCGTGTGGCAAAGCACATTGAACCGGACACAGTTGTCGAGAGATCGCGTCAGCGTCGTCGTCGTCGTCAGGAGGAGCTCGAGGATACCATTAAGCGCGATACGTTAAAGATTTTACAGCGCATTCGAAAAATCGAGTTAGATAGCGAAATTGATCAAATGTCTGACGATTTTAAGCGTTCGATACGCGGCAAGTCCGCCAGTGCCATTGCCCAGGCTCTGCTCTCCGAATCGGAGAAGAATATCAAGAGTGCCAAGCAACAGGAGGAGAATTATATCTCTCAGACCTTAATCCGTTCGAGTCGTGCCGCGTCCCGTGCTCGTTCCACGTCCCCCTTCGAGGGCAGCGGACAAGTCCGTGCCCATACTCTGCACATGGAGTTAATGGATGATCGCATGGTCGATAAGCTCGATCATCGTGTCTCCTCGTCGCTGCACAATGTGAAGCGTCAGTTGTCGACGTTGAATCAACGCACCGTTGAATTCTATGCGGATAGCAGGTGTGGTATAGAGGATAAGTGTTGGATCTGTCGCAAAGTGATGCGTACACATCCCAAACTCAAGGACTATACCTATATCTATTGGCAGCACTGATCGTGCTAATCTATAGCCATAGTTGTCTCTTCCCTTTCCTTTGCATAACACATCATAATCTCACATGATCAACAATATTTTATTGGAATACGAGTACTGAATCTCTGGTGTTTTCAATTAGGTTCTAGCCCAGACAATTCTGAATAAATGCGAACAAATTTTCAATTGTATCTCAATCTCTTTTGCATCCCACAATTTTCCTTTCCCTCTCCCTCACACACACACACGCTCTCTATCTGTCTTGCTAATTTATTTTAGTTTTTAGTCGCTTCCCCATTTTCACATTTTCCTTCTGTTCCCCTGCATAATTCGTGCACTTGTCTATTTGGCTTGAATTTCCCCATTTGTCTTATGTTTTCTGTTTTCTGGCATTGCATCTTTTGTTTAGTCGTCTGTAAATTATTTCTGCTGAAATTTTTAAATTGTTTGTCTTGGCTAATTGCAACGACCCGCCGAATATTTGGCTTGATATTTGCAGCTGACCATCATAATTGCCAAAGATGTGTGGGATTTAAGCAATTTAATCGATGTGATTTTCTACTGAATGGAGACTTATCATGAATACCAAATAAAAAGATTATTATTGCATGGGATAGACAGAATATAAATTGGGGAATAACATTTAGATTAATAGATTGAATTCTGAAATATTCAATACTTTCGAAGTAAATAATTTATTTCATGTGTTGAATTTTTTTGGAGTTGTTGAGTCTTATATTTTGTATTACTAGGTGTTAATAAAGAAAATTTGTATAATTTAGGCTACATCTAATCTATTAGAAAACATATTTTACTTTCCCCAATTCAAGTGATGATCATATTTCGCACCCACGCAAATACATTCATCTTTAAGACAGGTATTTCGGTTTGGCAAATTGTTGTCTCATTGTGTTTGACGTGTCCTTCAAGAGAAAACTGAATAACTTATTTTATATTTATTTGTCACAAAAAAAGTGATGCGCATGACATCAAAAAAAAAAAAAAAAAAAAAAACCGAGAAAAAAATTTATCACATATTTCTGCGTAGACAATAAACATTGAAAAACAAGCAGAAAGAATAAAGAAAAAAATTAAAATTAAATGAAAAATACTTACGTTCGCAAAGCAAAACTCAAGCTAAATACCTTGGCAAAGCGACAACAATGAGTACACATAGATTAAGTAACTAAGAAATGGGCTAGAACACTGAGAAAAACAAATACATTTGTCAAACAAAACAGATAGATGCGTATGAGATTTAGAAAGTCGTTGTATGAAATGTAGTGGAAAATTAAGAAAAGTTGTGGAGAGAAAGGAAAGTGCGGGGTACACCGACAAATAAGTGTAGGTTTAGATAGGAACTAAAAATTGTACTACAATTATTATATTCAAATGTAGCTGTATTCCAAATTACTTAAGGCGTTTCTTTTTAGCAATGAGTTTCCATTAGTTCCAACTTGCACTTAACTTGTCAAATGAATCAACAGCTAAATAAGAATAAGTCAAAAATGTTGGCAAGTCAAACGATTGCAAGGGAGGCAAAGTTGAAACAACAGACAATAAAAGACAAATGACAAAAGACATAAGATATAAGAAGAATTCATCTCACCTACAACTAAAATTAGACGCATGATGCACTTGCCAGGTTCTAAGGTAGAAAATGCTTGGCATGTAAACGCGCTATTTGTGACAAGTTCGATGTCTTTATCAAGCGTATAAATAAATATGTAAATTCGCCAATGCAGCGGCCGAATAATGCAATTTTTGACAATGCCACAAAAATCAGCAAACAGCAGCAACTGCAAAAACTACGAACAGAACAGAACTGAACAGAGTTCAGTTTGCTGAGCATTACGAAAATTTGTTTTGTGGGTCAGACATTGGGCCAAAAATAGCGACGAGAATGCGAGCGAAATGAAAGCGAATGAAAGCGACAAACTTCGAGGTAAAAGTCTGCTACATTTGAGGGCAACTTCCAGCAAACAAAAATGATTAACACATTGTACATTTTGAATGACGTTTAATTGAACTATAACTATTTCTTTTGAAATCCTTTAGCAAGCAGACCAGCATTGAGATCGAGCAGTTGAATGCCCGTGTCGTTGAGGCGGAGACTCGCCTGAAGACCGAGGTGACTCGCATCAAGAAGAAGCTGCAGATCCAGATCACCGAGCTGGAGATGTCGCTGGATGTGGCCAACAAGACCAACATTGATCTGCAGAAGGTGATCAAGAAGCAGTCGCTGCAGTTGACCGAACTCCAGGCCCACTACGAGGATGTGCAGCGCCAGTTGCAGGCCACCCTCGATCAGTATGGCATTGCCCAGCGTCGTCTGGCCGGTCTTAATGGTGAGCTGGAGGAGGTGCGCTCCCATCTGGACAGCGCCAATCGTGCCAAGCGCACCGTGGAGCTGCAATACGAGGAAGCCACCACACGCATCAATGAGCTGAGCACTGTCAATGTCAACTTGGTGTCCCTGAAGTCCAAGCTGGAGCAGGAATTGACTGTGGTTGCTTCCGACTACGAGGAGGTGTCCAAGGAGCTGCGCATCAGTGACGAACGTTACCAGAAGGTGTCCGTGGAGCTGAAGCATGTTGTCGAGCAGGTGCATGAGGAGCAGGAGCGTATTGTCAAGCTGGAGACCATCAAGAAGTCATTGGAAGTCGAAGTCAAGGTACGTTACTCACACTCATCTCAATATATCTAAGTTAATATATATATATATGTATGTGCCATTCTGTGCAGAACTTGTCCATTCGCCTGGAGGAAGTGGAGCTGAACGCTGTTGCCGGTAGCAAGCGCATCATCAGCAAACTGGAGGCACGCATTCGTGATCTGGAACTGGAGCTGGAGGAGGAGAAGCGCCGTCATGCCGAGACCATCAAGATCTTGCGCAAGAAGGAGCGCACCGTCAAGGAGGTGATCGTACAGTGCGAGGAGGACCAAAAGAATATCATTTTGCTGCAGGATGCGCTGGACAAGACCACTGCCAAGATCAACATCTACAGACGCCAGCTGTCCGAGCAGGAGGGCTTCTCCCAGCAGTCCACCACCCGTGTCCGTCGTTTCCAACGCGAACTGGAGGCTGCCGAGGATCGTGCCGATGTTGCCGAATCCAACTTGAATCTGATCCGCGCCAAGCACCGCACATTCGTCACCACCTCCACTGTGCCCGGCTCTCAGGTGTACATTCAGGAGACAACAAGAACGATCACCGAATAGATTGATGATCGATGATCGCACACACCACACACACCACACACACACCACACACACCAAACACACACACACATACAAACACCTCCCCCAGCAGCAACATTTTATAATATTAAAAAAAAGAAACCAAAAGCAAACAACAACAACAACAACAAGAACAACCACAACAAACAAGATCTAACAACAACATTTTCAGAAAAAGAAAAATGCAGTAATGAGTTTTCTCAATTTCGAATGAATGATGGAATTTGCTTGAGAATCGTTTTTTTATAATTTAAATTTTTTTCAGAGCTTGCGAGAGTTCGTATAGGTTATAAATTATAAATACATATATAACACTACACATCTCCTATCTATTTATAATAATAATATTTTGAAGTTCATGTAATTTAATTAAAATAATGAACCTTAAACCAAAAAACAAATAAAATCAAATGAAAAACTTACAAGTTTTGCAACGTTAGAGAGATACAAATGAGAGAGAGATTGTTTATAGAGTTGGCTGATTTTAAAAACATAACATAACATAAACAACAACAACAACAACAATAACAGAATCCAAAAGATCAACCAATCGACCCTAGAAAGAAACGAGTTGCCCGAGTTATAACCGCTTCTACTTGTTTTTAGTTCATTTTATGTTTAGTAGGTAAATATCTGTGTGCTCGTAACGAATTGATTTTACATTAAAAGAAACGATTAAGAAACAAACCAAAGAAAACTGAGCAATTTTCATATATTTTTACTTTGTATTTTGCAATAAAAACTGAATTTACTCATAATATACTAAATATATAAATAACAACAATGCAGATGTGTCTAATGATTGGGACTCTGTCTATCTGTCATTCAATTTGAACTCAGTACCCAGTTCCTAGAACCCAACCCACTCATTGAAGAAACAAGACAGATTTCATTACACTTTAAACTATCACTATTTATTAAGACTTTTCAGTTGCAGTTATAAATCTCGCTAAGATTTAGACGGCAGACACGGCCAACTTGGAGCCAGTGTTCAGAGTGATGGTCTTCTCACCATAGGCACCACCATAGTTGTTCCTCTTGAAGACTGAAACGATAAAAGAAATGAACTTTAAGTATGCCAAACTGATAATTGACCTGTAGCTGAGTAACCCACCTGGATCGATCTCGGCAACGAAGGAGCGTGGAGGCAAAGCAGCGGCGTAGAGCTTGTCCAGAGGACCGTATGGCTTGACCAGCAGAGGTTTGCCCTGCTCCCAGCCATAACGGTTGAGTGCGTACCAATCAGTGCCGTCCAATTTGGCCGATGAGGCTGCGGCGCCAGCAGAATTGGTCAGAGCAGCAGCTTGGGCCTCAGCAGTCTCGGCATTCTTCACATAATCACCAACGGAGCCATAGCTGGGAGCGGAGTAGTCAGCTTGTCTGTAGGATGCCAAGGAGGCGGAGATGCAGCAGGCCATCAGGCAAAGGAGACGCATGTAGTTGACGGACATGTTGTTATTGTTGTTGTATTTCTATTTGATGGTGCGAGGAGGCGACTGTTTTCAAAACTAATTAACAATTGCGCATGGCCAAATTGCTTTTATAGCCATAGTATTTGAGCTGGCCAGCGATTTGTGTGTACGCTTTACGTGACCAAAGCCCAGTCGAATCCGAATGTGTGCCGAGTCATGACGAAACTTACGCTGCTACACTTTGGGGCCGGCTAAGCAGCCTCCGCTCTGCACCGCACCAAAATCCCACTTCCAGCTCAGGGAGGGGAGCAGGGGTCACTCTTCTGCTTCTGTTTATTGATAAGGCAATGCAAACAGACGCAGTCTTCGGTTACAGTTCGGTTTCGGTGTCGGTTTACTCTTGAAATTGCGCGCCAAATTGCGACAAACTTAACCACGACCACGACAATGACAATGACAATAACCATAACACTAACAACAACAACAACCCCTCGAAGAGCAACAAGCTCCATTGATATCGACTTGACTTCCCCCCTGCTTAGCACGCTCAGTTCGCTTTTGGTGTGTGCGGTATCAGGTCTTTGACTTGGCTACCTGCCCACAACATCATCGCCTCTGCTTCTCAACTCAGCTCAGCTATACTCAGCTTTACTTAGCTAAACTGAACTCAGCTCATTTCTGTTCAATGAACTGCATTGCAGCATTCGAGTTGACTATCAACATTTTTGTCTCATATTGTCATAGTCTTCTCTAATTTTCTTGATAATATTCTTTGCTATGCATTCCAAAATCAACACATCCGTTGAGCTCTTTAATTCTTCTTAAGCTGCCATTTTCTAGGTCTCACTGTCTTCAATCTGGCTACAAGCAACAAGCTTAGCTGACAATCGAAATTGCTCCAAGCTCAACTCAACTTCTCGGCTCATTAGCTTAAAGCTTTTTTTATTTAATATCTGAGGGTGCATGTAGTTATTCAGGGAAAACTGTGCTTAGAAAATCACCAAAAACTATAAAAAAAACTATTTAGTATCTAACTTTTTGGATTATTTATAGATCATACATCTGATTTAATGTTTGGATTGTATATCTAATTTTATTTTATTCGGCAACTTCAAGTTCAACTTGTAAGCTTGTGAGTCTCTCAACATACTTTTCTAAAACCATTTCAATTTAAGAACAATATTAAAATTATTAAATCACAGAGTATTTTATGATTTCCGACAGAAATTCTTTTATTTATATTTTTTTTATTATTTAAGCATGTGTGCATTTTTTTGCATTTAATACTTCTATTATATATTTTTTAATATATCTAATTTTGTAACTGAAGGATTATTAAAGAAAGGTAAAAGAAATATTTAAGAAGCGAAAATAATTTTTATGTATCGGATGCACATTAAAATTTAAGAATTACAATAAAAAATGAGTAATAATATTGTTAAAAAAAATACATTTTGAAAAGGGAAATTTGTAAATATACCTTTAAACATCTAGATATTTAATTTCATAAAATAAAAGATGAAATGTAAAAAAAAAAACTATTAGAATTTGCAAAAACAATATTTAATTAAAAATAAGTAACGCTAGTAATATGTATATTAATTGTTTTTGAAGTAAAACTTGCTCTAATGAATTTATTGTCTCCGTTGTATAAATATTATTTGGCTCCGTTAAATTTCATTAATGCCAATTTTCTAAGATTACAACCCACATATTTCAGAAAAAGATTAAAGTTAAAAGTGTTCATACACATTGAATTTTGGCTTAAATTTTGGTCAACAAATCGTTGACTTCTTTCCGCTGGTTGTTTAAGAGTTAAGAACTTTTCAACCATCTGCATAGGCACGGGCACGCTCGGAATTCTCCAGCTCATTAGCTTGCAATCAAATTGAAATTCGTCAACAGCTGCAGCTGCTACTTCAACTGCCAAACATTGGTAAAAAACTGGTGGTTACCGGAACCACTTATCGACCACTTATCTGAGAGCCACCCAAGGCCATTCAGACCGCTATGCTATATACTACATTATATATTAAAGTGTAACCGTATAATCAATAAGACATTTTTGTTTTTGTTTTTTTTTTTGTGATGTTGATTTTATTGGCGCTGTTTGGACAGCGAACGTTTCCGTTAAATTGTGAGAAATTTCACGAGAGATTCATGAGGTCTCTAATAACGGGGAGCCTGTTGGTGGTAGTTACCGTGGCTGCCATAGTGGTTCTCTGGCACGTAGAGCTTGGCAACTGGAGCAGCGGCACGGATGGGCAGAACCACCTTGGTGTACTCGGGAGCTGAGGCGTAGCTGCGGTAATGGTTCTGGCCGGGATACAGCAGAGTGGCGCCGGCAGGCTGGACAGACCAGCGGGGACGTCCATAGCCGCGCTGTTGACCATAACCATGGTTGCCATGGTACTTCTTGCCCTCATAGTTGGCAGCCTGCACGACCTGACCGTATCCGGCATGGTTGTGGCCATTGTAGCCGGAGTCCAAGAGGATTGGGCGCAGATGCTCGCTATGGCCATAACGGGGACCACCAGCAACGATCTCTACGGGACGATCATTGCCACCGGCGGCGGCAGCGGCGCTGGCAGCAGCAGCACCGTTGTTCTCGCGGTGTCCATAGCTGGAGACCTCACGGTGTCCATGGCCATAGCTGGGAGCTCCATATCCTCCATTGCAGCTGGCGAGAGCCAAGGTGCACACGAAAACGGCGAGAGTCTGAGTGGAAAACAAAAATAGGGGTAGGTAAATTGTCTGTTGAACAGCCGGCTGGAAGCGGAACGGGAAGTGGGAAGTGGGAAGACTTCTTTACTTACGGCGAATTTGTTCATGGTTGGACTTTAAGTTTTTTTGGGTAGCGCTCGCTGCTTGGAACAGTTGGCACAATTAACGAACCAAATGCTAAGCACACTTCTTTATATAAGCAAAATAAATGAAGCGCTCGAAACGTGATCTCGCTACGAATTTATCACGGCGCTGAGTTTAGCTCACAGCTCACAACATCATCATCTTATTCTTATTCTTCTTCTTCTCCTTCTTCTTCATCTTCATCTTCTTGGTGGCGGTGGGCGGCTCAGCTCAGTAGAGATTCAATTCACCCCAGTTCTTTTTCTGCTCTGTTTTCTTCTTGCTTTCCAAATCGCACCTCCATATCGCCATACCGCTCCACACAGCTCTAGTGTTGCTTGTTTTACCAGTCTCTCGTATCGCCGACATTTGAATGCCGCTTTGGGGGATGACGGTCTCTTTAGACTGGCCCCAAAACTATATGTGCTAAACTAAATGAAATTAACTACCATGATGATGATGATGCTGAGGCGTGAGAGCATGCAGCTGGATAAGAACGCAACTGCTTGCTGCTGTCTCTGTCTGTCTCTGTCTAGCAGCCAAGTCTCTCTCATCACAGCTCAATTGTCTGTAAATTTTTTGTTCTTCAGCAAATGATCCTTAAGGCAGTTTGGACTCCAGCAGGGAAATATGAGTCATAGATATCAACTTTACTAATTTTGCTAACACTGTTCTGCATATCAAATAGATTGTCACTTAACAATTGCAATTGTTATTTTGCTTTGAATTTGAAATAGTTTTAAATACTTAAAATAAATTAGCCCCTTAACTTCTTGCTCGCTCCTTCTGCTTGCTCTAAAAAGTAAACCGATTTAAACTGTGCGCTCAAGAGTATGCAACATTTTTTGTCACAACCAGAATATAAATAAAAACAAATTATAGAATTTTTGTTCAACATTTTCCACGGCGTTCAGCGGTTCTTTTCTTTTATTTTGTCACAGTGTAGCTGATGTTGCTGCTCCATGAAACAAATTTTCAACTGTTCAATAGTTTAGTAGACGCTGCGTCCATAGCCGGAGCCATAACCACGGCTTGGAGCGTTGTAGCTGGTGTCGATCTCATAGCCGGGAACGGCCAACTGCCTGTAGTTGCCTGGGCGGATGGCGCCATTGCTGGCAGCAGCGGAGGCAGCAGCACGGGCATTTGATGGGTTGGAGTACAGGGGCTGAGCATAGGAGTGACCACCATGACCGCCATACGAGCCGTGTCCGTAAGAAGGCTCCTGAACGTAGGCCAAACCTCCGTATCCGCCGCCATAGCCACGGTTGCTACCGTATTGGTTGGCATTGATCATGGCGAAGAGAGCGAGGGTAGCGAAAGCGAACTGTAAAAATGAGTTACAGGATTAGTTAATTGTCGCCTCTGGGCAATTGCTAGGATTACTTACCAGGAACTTCATGTTGAATGTTTAGTTTTGTTGGTTGTAGTAATCAATGAAACTATGATTTGTTTGCCAACACAGCGCGCTTTTATATGCAAAAACTAGACTGGATATTTACGTGACACTCCCATATATTCACACAATTAATTTGAGTAACTTATTTTATAATTTTCATAGATTTCATAATTGTACATAAGCCATCGCATTTGTATTGTATTCGTATATACTCGAACCGTTATAAAATTGTTGGGTAACTCGATGTTTCGCTTGTGCTCCGATAAAAGCCACAATCCCGCCCCTTTATTTGACTTGGCTCGACACATGCCCAGACACAAAACTAAACACGAGTACTTTCTGAGTTCTCAATGAACTCACGAACGACGTGTGCGACTTTTTTGTAGCCCCAATTTTTTTTAATAAAGTACTCTATTGTATTCTAGCTTTAAAACTTTGCACATTCCAAATTATTATGGCTCATACAGTCAATCATTGGCTGGAAATTGAGCTGTTGACATGGCCCGAATATCCGGAAATAAATTTACGATTACTTAGGAAAATAAATATGGAAATCTATTTGCATATTTTAAAACATATGTTTTTTTTTTAATAAACTAACAAACTTTGATTTTGAACTTTAGAATAGTTTACTTGGACATATTTTACAAAATCTGTATTATTTCTATTCTATTATATTATATGTTTTCTTCTAAATTGAGCTTAATATTTTTTAAATTTATTATTTCTTGAAAAACCAAAGCTTTTCATTTGCCACTCTGAGTCAAGACTGAGCTTTCTGAAAATAAAGCCAAGTAAGCTTAAGTTGATTTTCTTATATGTTGTTGCATCGACACAAAAGAAACCCCCAAAAAATGTCAATCAATTGTATAGATTTGTTTTGATGATTTGTTGTTTTTATTACTTTCTAACGCCTTATAGACTTAACTCTCGAGTGTTAAGCTTTCGATTCACTGTTGAGTTTTTAAGTCGCTTAATAGCCGGAGTTTTGGTAACCGCTCTTCTTGCCAGCGACGGCAGCGGACGCAGCAGCAGCGGATGCACCCTGAGCCTTCTCGGCATAGCTGTGCTGTGGGGCATAGCTCTGGTGAGAGCCATAGGATTGGTGGACAACCTGACGGGGCTCCTTCCAGACCAGAGGAGCACCAGCACTGGGGGCAGCCAGGGAGAGCTTGGCCAGACCAAGAGCATGACGATCGACAACTGGAGCACCATGTCCATAACCATGTCCGTATCCGGCATTCGAGGTGTAGACGGCGGAGACTGGCACCTCAACGGTGCGTGCGTAGTTGTTGCCACCATAGCCGGCACCATAGCTGTTACCACCATATCCACCAGCGGGCACGATAGCCTTGACGGTCAGAGCAGGCTGCACCTGGTAGGCATAGCCACCAACTGGAGCACTGCCGTATCCTTGACGACCATAAGCGTTGGCCGAAACAGCGGCGATGGCGCAGACGAAAATGCACTATAAAAATTTAAGGGAAATAAGTTGATGTTGCAAGAGGATGGGGAATGGATTTCCAGACACTTACCATGAACTTCATCATTTTGTTTGGCTTGGGATTTGTTTAGTTTGTCTTGTAGCAGGTAACTAATGTCTGACTGAAGCGGCCAGTTTTGTTTATATAGTAAAAATCCAGGCAATGCCAATGGCAATTCTTGGCTTACGTGACGAATATGATGCAAGTTTGGTTTTAGCAGACTTTCGTCTGTTCTATGGCAAGTTCTTTGTGTTTTGTGTTCCAGCCGCAATCTCAAGACGTCGCCGCTACGGAGACGTGCAAGTCCCAAGTCCAAAACATGCCACTGAATTCGGCTCGGGTCCAGATAGCAGGCGTCGTCTGTGTGCTTACGCCATCGTCTGAGAGTTCTCCCTTGTCGTCATTACGCAAGTTCATCATGGCTACTTGGATGACTCGTGCGTGCCCAGATCAGCTCTTTACGCTGTCTGTGTGGGCGTCATTTTGCTCCATTATTCAACATCACTTGCTCCACTGTGACTGAGCTTGACACAGTTTTTAGCCGCGTCACAAAGAGCCAAGGCATTGACTTGAGCTTTCTGCTGCGTTGGTAGAATTTATATACAAAAGCAAAAAAATTACGATAAAATTACAATAAAATTATAAACTATAAACCATAAACAATGCAATGTGTCGCACTAAGCACTTTATAATATTCAAATTTAATAATAATAAAGTGCGCCAAATTATTTGAAATTAATGCAATGCGCTACGCTCGTTCACAGCGGCATTTCAGTGCAGCATAAAATTAATAAAAAATATACAAACAATTATATTTAATTGAAATTTCGATTTATTTTAGAAAACATGTTTTTATTTGAAATAATTATATATGTTTTCTTATTGCTAATAGTTATAAAGATCAAATTTTTCATTAAAACTCAACATTTTCTGTTGTTTTTTAATTCTTAGTAATATATTAAGGGAATTTATAGCAATTTGCAATCGATTTAAATAAATTGAACACTTTTCTTTAAATATCAGGGAGACTTTGAGTGAGCCATGATTGAGAATGAGATTCAATTCTCGAGCATCCGCAGCTTGTTTAACAACATATTTAACAGAACAGAAGCTGTCCAAGATTGCATAGAGCAGCAGCCAGCGCTTGGCACTCAGATGTCTCTAATCTTGATGAGTGGCACGTCTCGTGACAGCCACGCGACTTTATAAGAGCCGTGCGCCCACTGAGGCGAATACAGAAAACTTAAAATGCCTAGTCTGTGCTTTAAGGTAAGATGTGATGTGTAATAATTGTTTATATTAATCGATAGTTGATTGATGCTAAAGCTTGATCCTTTACAGATCTTGAGAACTGCCATTCTTCTAGCTCTGGCAGCGATGCAATTGAATGCCGCCAGCATTGTTGAGGCCGAGGAAATGTCTGGCGATTGTCCATGCCAAAGGCGGGGCTAACTGGAAACTCGAAAAGTGGTCGAAACAGAAACCGAATTACAATACATCAATAAACAAGCCAGGTCAATGCATATGTTAAATTTGAACTGAACCAATTTTTATAAACTCGTAGACGACACGTACAGAGAGCTCTACTTGACTAGTCGCTGCTTGGCTGAGCGCCGCACATGGCTTTCAGCCGGGTTAGCAGCGTGTGCAAATGGTGTGAGCGCGATATTGACGCTGTCGATGATTGCTGAGCGCCTATGCCATGTTTCCCAGTCAAGGTTTCCATATACATGCGCTTGTACAGTGCCGACAGCTGTTTTGGATCCTTGCCGGTTGTTAACAGCAATTTGATGAGCGTTTTAAGCGCATTCTGCAAGCGGCTCTCGAAGAGCGTCAAATGTGATTTGAACTCGTCATCGTCAATTTGAACGCTGCTGTTAGTATCGATGACGTGGTCAAAAATAAGCTGGCATTGCAAGCAAATGTCTAAAGCCAGTTGCATTTGTTTTACCTTCTGTGCAGCGTGAGTGGAAACTAAAAAACAAAAGAGAAACTTGCTTAAAATGTATGTCTATTAAGTAAACTCTGTCACATACCTTCAGCTAGGAACTCGTGCAATGAGATGCGCTCCAGTTGCACGACCATCAAGTCCCGCACCTCCTTGAGACTCTCCAATATCTGCGTCGCCTTCTCGTAGTGATATTTGCACAGTTGCAACGTTGCTTTTGGCAGCTGGGACAACTCGCAAACGCCATAACCACGCAGCTGAGCATAGTGAAAGGAGGCAATGCTGCAATGAGATTGAACAAGTTATACGATTGGACAAGTTCCTATCTAATTATTATTATCTTACCGCTTGTGTATCAAACCCGATCGAAAGCTGTAGAGCACCTGTCGTGCCCCTGCATGCTCCACATCGCATAGACGCAGCGACTTTTGCAGCAATTCGAGCACCTCCTTGGAGGCCTCGGCCAGGCTGTTGTTATCGGCCACACTAAAGTCCTGCAATTGCTTGGCAAGCGTAAACGTGGCTGTCGATAGCTCCCACTGCACCAGATCCCAGAGCTCCGCATTCGCTTTGCGTGTATCCAGGCAGTCTTTGGCCTTCTCATAATAATTAAAGGCCTCGTTGTAAAACGTTTTCTGTGCGTCCAGGGTAATGGTACTAGAGATAAGAGAATATTTCAATATGAGTGGAACCTGTCTCTCACTTAGATTACACACCTCTCATTGGGCATGGTAAGATGAGCACGCAGTCTCATAAATCTGCCCATGTTGCAGTAAAGAAATGCCAGGTTGACATTATCCTGCACTGCCGTGAAAGCCTCAATGCCACGACGCAGGCAGTCATAAGAATTAACAGTCAATTTGACATAGAGTGGCTCCGTTTTAGATTTCTCATCATCATTTGTTGTTTCTTCAGTCCCTTGAGCATTTTCAGCCTTGCGTTTCATTAGACTATATTCCTCTGCAAGGTAATAAATATATTAATATATAAGTCTTAATAGATAACTTAACAGATAACTCACCCTGCGCAGAGTACATGTACTTGAGGCCCAATTCATTGCGTACATTGCCTAAGCGACGCAGCAGCTCATTGCTCTCCGTGCTCTGGGCATCTTCCAGCGCCTCTTCATAGCATTTGCAACTATGCAGCATCACTTGCTCCACATTCTTAACAGGGGCAAGACTCAGCAGCTCTGTTTCCTCCAGTTCCTGTGTCAGCTCAAGGGAAATTAGACGCGTTGACTCATCCAGCTGCTCATATTGCTGCACATACTCCTCGATGGCGTTCCAATGCTTCGACATTTGAAAGAAACAGTCACCGGCGCGTCCCAGCAGACAGCTCTGTTGGGACACCACATTCGCCATATACTTGTTGAGCACCTGTTGGCAGCGACAGGCCAGTTCAATGGCCTGCAGAGTGCTTCCATAGCTCTGGGTCTCATAATGATGCTCCGCTAGCGTGGCATAAGTCAGGCAAGCTTTCTCCAGCAGCAGAAGCTTCAGATGCACATTCCAGGAACCGAAGTTTTGTGTATTAAACTTGGCGCTGAGTTGATGATTGCTGACAGCTGCAGGTTTGGTGCTGCTAGTTGTGGCCAGTTCCTTTGACTTGCTACGTTTGCTCTTGTTCTTAATGGAGCGTTTCTTTTGGGGCTGTGCTTGAGACTGAGTCGAAGACGTAGATGACGGCTCGACAAGCTTGAGCTGCTCATATGGCAGTGGTATGGCATTAAAGGGCTTCGCCATGTTGGGATTCTGTTCCTCATGCAGAATTCGTTGCTTCTCCTCTTGCTTGGCGTGCATTTCCGACTCCTTGAGCTTCTCCTCTTGATTGCCATTAAAGTATTGCAGGCAGGAGATGCCGGCGCTAATGTGCTGCAGTGAAATGTTGCAGCGTTCCACAGTGTCAGCGATTAAGGGAGCTGGTTTGGAAGGTTTTGCGTGTGACTTGAAATCCCGCAGAGCATCACAAATGTGCCGCACAGCAACATTGGCCTTGCCACCGCTTTGTGCCGCACTCTGATAGTACTTGTCCTGCCCAAAGTCAAGGAGTTCGTCATCATAGCTCTCCTCGTCATCTTCCTCCTCTTCGTCGTCGTCAAACAACGACTGAGGATCATTGAATTTAGGCGCCTTTGGATCAATCCCCGCCGGAATATGCAAATCAGAAAGTATATAATGTGAGGAGCTCACAATTTGTGGATATTGCTCTTTGGGCAACAATTTGATGCAGTTGTCCAGCAGTGCGCGTATATTGCCAGCCGTCTTGGGAGTAATATGCTCCAGCGTGTTCTTCATGTTGCGTGCCACGGAATAAAGCAACATTCCCACAGGCACAGTGAAGGGATTCATTTGCTGCTGCTGCTGCTGTTGGGGACGCTCCGCCTTCTCGGTTGCTTTATTCTGGCTCTGGCAGAGCGTAGTTAGATCATACAATTTGACAACATCATCATTGCGTCCCTTAAACAGCCAATAAGTATGACCCGCCTTGGTTGCATTCGCTTTGAGAAAGGCCAAGATATTCTGTGCCACATTCCGAACCACCTTTGGTGAGAATTGTGAATTCTCCAGATAGGGCAAATCCTCAGTCTTGATAATCTCATATTTCTGCACAATGCCATCCAGATGGTAGCACATGACCACCTCGGGTACATTGCACATGAGGTTGTCCAGCCAATAATCAATGCCAGTCAACACATTGATAGGCTGAGCGGCGTCCCGAAGTCGCAGGCTGATGCAGGGCCTGTTTGGGCCACCAAAGATGGGCATATCGGTTCCAATAAGCATGCGTATGTCCTCAAAAGTCCACACGACGTTGCGATTGAAGGCATGACTCGACTTGGGATCGGGCACATTCTCATCGATCTTTGGTTCTGGTAAAACAGGTCCAATGATTGGTAGACTAGCGCGTCTATTGGTCAATTGCGTTGGTCCATCGTAATCCGTGTAGCCCGTCTGCTTTAGACTGTGATATAGAAACTTGGACAGCAAGTTCTTTGATTGCAGCGCCTCGCGTGAACGTTCCTTCAGGCAGAAATTATGCTGCTCATCGCCATAGGCCAAGATGTGCTCCAATATAAAGGTGCGCAACCATTTCCAATCATCATCTGCCTTGCGCAATAAATACTTTTGGATATCAAACTCGTCCAGTAACAGAGTGTTGCCCACCTTGTGGACAACCATACTGATGGCACTTTTAGCACTGTACGGCAGTTTCAGTAGCTGTTTAATGTTCTCCGCATCCGATACGACATCCACCTCCCCAACACAATCAGGAAACATTTGGCCCAGACGAAAGCTGGCAAATCCTGCGTTCTGATATAACGCCTGATGCAGACCATGGCTGCTGTGTGAGGTGGTCAGCCAGTTGAGGGGCGGCAGATTCAGGTTGGTGTTGCATTCCAGACGCTTGAAATGCGCAGGCACTTGAACCGGCGAAAGCTTTATAATTGCTTGGCTTTTCACTGCCTCAAGCTCGTGCGGCCCAATGCTGCGACAGGGTTCAATCTGAAAATGCTCCAATGTTAATTTGATCTCTAAATATTAAAATTTTGTTTACCTCTTCGTTGCTATCTTCCATTGCGTTGATTATTCATTTCATTTCAATTCTAACACTAACACAGAATGTTCACGAATATTCTACAAGGTATGCGTTTGTTATGCCGGCAAACAGCTGGTTGTAGAGCAGCCAACCCTGGTATTGACAGGGTTGTATTTGTCTGTTGACGAAAACACACACGCGCAGCTATCAGCTGTTTTCTGCGTTCACTTTTATTTCCCCCTGCAAGAATATTAAGCTAATATTCATTTTTTATAAAACTAACATAAAAGCAGCATGCAATTGTTTATACAGATAGCGCTGCTGTGCCTGATCAACACTCTCCTGCCAGACTTTATACGAAACTACGTAAGTGGAGCTAGGAAGACAGCAGATCAACCTGCATTAAATGTATTTTTACCTGCAGCTCAAAGTATCTCGTTTTTGGAAGAAAGGTAAAACAGACACACAGCGAATGCAAACAGAGCTGGATGCAGCACGTGAGGAACTGGACAATGTGCACAGTGCTCAACATGCCGGTGAATATGCAAGGAAAATAAAAACAATGCGTGCGGAGCGTAAAGTTGCTGACGCCGAGACCAAAATTAAAATGTCCAAGCAAATGGAAACCCTGAAACAGTCAACCATCGATACAGTGGCCTACTACGTGTCCAAAGTGCTCTTCTCACTCATCGTAGTCATAGTGTGCGCCCGTAATCGCAACTCACCAGTGATGATCTTTGACCACAGCTTTAGCCTGGCGCCGCTGGGCGGACTTCTAAGCTTTCCCACGGGCGTGTACAATGCTGTTTCAGTGCCCGTTTGGGCCTTTTCTTGTAATTTTACTTTTAGTTTACTGTATGGTTTGTTAAAGAAGTAATGTCTACGAAATAGGAATTGTAATTTTGTCTTTTACTGCAACTAATTAAGTTTGACTGTTCAAGTGCTCGATATACTTAGTTTGCTTAGCTTCAGAAAAGGAAAAGAATTTTAATATCAAATACATAAAACAGAAATGTATTTTCGCATGAGAAAAGTGTAAGTTATTAATTTTACCAAGCTGCAATTGCAAGAACGACTGATGTTTATTTTCAAAGGTCCGCGCTTGATCCGCCAAAAAATGTTTTTTTATTTAAGACGCTGCCACCTGGCTGGAAAACAGCTGCCATTTATTTGAGCGTTGCTAGTTCAATAAATCCGATCTAAATCATTAAAATATTCGTTTCTTGAGAATAATTTCCTTGAACGTAAAAAAAATTATTAAATTTTATGAACATTTTTAGCCAAAATGATTCTTAGTTTTTGGAAAAAGGCACTAAAAAGAAATATGATCTAGATCAATTATTATGGCTGCCAGACATTCAAATTAACTGTAACTTTTTCTGCCAGGTGGCAACGTCTTCCAAATATAACAAGCAAATTGATTATATTATTTAGTTCAGGTGTGGAAAATTGGACTTTCATATAGAACAAAATGGATAAACTGAATGAAAATACCCGCGAGAAACATCCAGTGAAGCTGGGAGACATCAACTTTACGCCCATAGTGATAGCACTGCTGCTGGGATTTATTATAGTCGGTAAGTAAGCCACGCCACGTAGATGACCACAACAACAAGAAAGAGTTTGAAGATGCTCCTTTCCATTTCCAGCAATCTTTGTCATTTTGAGGCGACGCTCGGCAGGTCGACGTGACTTTCTGTTAACCGGCTTAAGTGAGGCGGGCAAGAGTGCGATATTTATGCAGTTGGTGCATGACAAATTTCCGGAAACCTTCACGTCCATTAAAGAGAATGTGGGTGAATACCGATCGGGAAACTCGTCTGGAAGGCTGGTCGACATACCTGGACATTATCGCGTGCGCGACAAATGCTTCGAGATATACAAACGCAATGCTAAGGGCATCATATTTGTAGTGGACTCCGTGACCGTACAGAAGGACATTCGTGACGTGGCTGAGTAAGTGAGCATGTGGCAAATAGTGTCTCTCCTCTAACCACATTCCCATTGCAGCACACTCTATACTATTCTGGCAGACAGCGCCACTCAGCCTTGCTCCGTGCTCATATTGTGCAACAAGCAGGATCTGACGACGGCCAAGAGCTCACAAGTCATAAAGACTTTGCTGGAGAAGGAACTGTAAGTCTTAAGGATAACTTAATGATCAAAAAATAATTTGGTATGTCTATTTTTTAGTCACACAGTGCGGGATACACGAAGCCGCAAACTACAGTCCGTGGGCGACGATGAAGTGAACAAACCCATCATATTGGGCAAACCAGGACGCGACTTTGAATTCGCGCACATTTCGCAAAATGTACAATTTTTCGAGAGCTCCGCCAAGGATAATCAATTGAACAATCTCACTGACTGGATTGATCGCATGTTGTAAATGCTGGCATCTATGAGGACTGAATTATACTATCCTAAATGAAACAATTGATATTTAGAAGCATTCAGCGAAGTTCGCTTTCGCACATTTTTTCTATTTACACTCTCAGAGTAAAGTCCCACATATGTTAAATCCTTTGAAATTGCTCCATCCCGCTTCTGTAAATCTGTATTTAGGTTTATAATGAATTTTTTATAATTACATTATCTTTTGAATAAGATATATACGAAAAGAAATAAAGTTTTTTAAATGTTGACAATGAAAATAATAGAAAGCAGTGCAGGCAATCAGTTGTAAAAAGAAAGTCCAGTTGTTGTTTTCAGGTATTATTAACATTATTAAGTATTGGTTAGAAATTCGAATGTACATGGTTGCCCATATTCGACGGACCCATGTTTTTTTTTTTTTAAATCAAAGAAAAAAATAAAAATTTGGCGGTTGGCAACCTTAATCATTTAATTTGTTCCAAGTAGATTTGTTTGCATCAATTTTTGAATATGATATCTCTCAAATGGCCGCCTCTGGCGTTGATGGCGTATTGTGCCCTTTTTGCAGCATTTTCCATCGTTTTCGCCAACATTTCGGCCGGAATAGCGGCTATTTCTTCAAATGCAAATCAACGCGAATAATCCGTTGTAAAGTGGACCGAGCCATGCCCAACTGCTGAGAACGGCGTTTTTGGGATGTTCTTGGGGACCTCTCAACACTGGCTCGTACGGCAGCGATATTCTCGGCCGATCGCCTTGGTCGACTTTTATTTGGCCTCTTCGGATTAGAAAGAGCCTCACCAGTCGAAAATTTTTCGTATAAACGCTTAATGGTGTTCTTAGAAGGTGCACTTTTCACATTTTTTAATTTTTTAAAAGCACGTTGAGTTTTTACAATTGACTTGTTCTGTTGAATGTAAATTTCAACTATTTCAGAGCGCTCGCGTGGCGTGTATTGTTCCATGGTAAAAATCTGCTTGGACTGACGCTTCAAACGCGGTATGTCATTAAGCGATCTGACATCTCTGTCAAAAGTTATGGAGTTGCTAGATGGGTCCGTCGAATATGGGCAACTTTAAAATATCGCATGTTTTTGAGGTTTCCACGCGCAAAAGTAGAAAATTAATAATATCGGCTAAGCTAAACCTATCAAATAGTTTGTTTGATATATAATTGCTGTAATTTGGAATGTTTTGATGCCAACCGAAGCTGATGTAGCCACCTAGCGATCAAACGGTCAACAACGCCACAGCAGCGCTTTAAGCCAAAGGTTGCCACTCGTTAAAAATTTTCCATTTTTTACTTAAAAAAATAGGTGACATTTCCGAAAATTGGTATTCTGAATTTTTGAATCTTTTTTCCAAATTTTCATTTTGCGCCAGAATTTTTTCATTTTCTTTAATTTTGTTTTTTATTAGTCTTTCGCATTTAATGATTGTTAAAGGATGTGGACTAAAGATTGGCACGGGCCTTTTCGGGCTTCGTGTTCCGCGGGTCTCTTCAAAAAATCCACGGTCACGAAAAGGCACGATTTCACAGTTTCTGTTCATAGGGATTGATACCATTTTTCTGAAATAATTCGCTGTTAATATCATTTCTGCATTTCTTTTATCGATTTGCATCGAAATTTTTATTAATCTTAATTTTATACTTATCAAATGCGTTAATAAGAGGAAAAAGATATGAATCGCTAAAATTATCATGTGAAACAAGTAAATTTTTAATTTTGTTCGATTTTGAAAAAAAATTGAGAGTTGTGAAAAATGTTTTTAATTTGTTTGTATTATATAATAATTTCGGGTTGGACCTTTTTGAAAATATGATCGGGCCGGGCTTGATAAATTTAATTCGGGCCTGGGCCAGGCCTCAAAAAGAAGGCCCGTGCCCATCTCTAATGCGGACAGTAAACTGCTTGCTAGTCAGCTGTTTTTAAATTCAGCCCAAGAGTATGCAATTAAACGGCGAAGCATGTAAGTAATAAATAAAAATCAAAAATGCAAAAAACTAAAAAAAACTAAGAAATTTGATGAAAATTTAAAATTTAAAATTAGATAAAAAATTAAGGTGAACATTTAAAAGTATTTTTGAAGTTCCTCGGGGAAAAAGTTGACAAATTCAATTCTAAAAAAAAATATATCAAAAAATCGAGAAAACTCGAACAAAAATTCTGCAAAATTTTTAAAACTTCTTAGCTGAAAAAGAAAAAAGTCGAAAAAAGGTATATTGAACTGTTCAGCTTAGCCGAGATAATAAATTTTCTACTTTTGTGCGTATTTGAACTTAAAATCTCCTTTATAGAAATGCTGCCGGCGACAACAACAACAGTTACAAGAACAACAACAGAAAAGGCGTCTGGACCAAGCATTATAAATAAGGAACTTCCCTACAGTCCACTTTTTCAGATCCCTTGTTAGAGTTTTGCGGCAGTTCTTGAATTTACAGAGTTCCCTTCTATTTATGTTGTTGCAGTTTTTGTTGTTTATTCTATTTTTCTAGTCGACTGTGCAAGAAAAAAAGAAATCGAGACGTGAATGTAAAGTTTGTATTATATTCTATTATTTTCTAGGTATGTTTTTGATATGAAATTTGTAATTTTTTATAGCGAGATAAAATATTAATAAGAAAATGATTTAATTGATTTCTAAGTTCTTCGTCTGAAAAACGGCTGGAACTCAAATTCCAGTAAATAAACAAATTCAACCAACTGGTCCAGAAACAAACTGAAGTTATCCAATAACCAAATGTTTGGCGCATGCGCAAGCTTTCAAACCTTTTTCGCGATTTGAAACCTTTGAGGGAGCATTAGCATTAGCATCAGGCGCAGCACAAGCATAAAGCTACAGCAGCTGTTGATAGCTGGACTGTCCGAACGACCGATCGATCAATCGACCGGCCAAAGATCAAACAGCCGACATAAAAATCAATGAGCTCGACCTGCGTTCGTCTCCTCTGACTAGATAGAATTTCTAGGCTGGCTGAATTTCTAAGAATTGAAAGCTTTTATGATTTGCCGAACTATAAAGCAAACGGATCACGGGAAGTGGAGCTGGGCGGATGTGTGGCCACTCAATTCTCTTGGTGGCGGCAGCTGCCATCGCTAATGTGGCGGGGCAACGTTGGTGGCATATTCTTTGACGGTTGAGGAACTCAATTTCGAGGAAAAGCGCGAGGACGCCGCTGGCTGACCAATAAACTGCCGAACCTTTTAAGAGATTTGGTTTCTCTATTCCCAAGTCCGTTTTCTGCTATAGCTATAATAATACAAAGAAATTTGATAAAAAAAAAAAACATAAAACTGTTTCTTAAAACATAATTTTATTATTGGACTAAAATTTCATTAATTTATAACCTAATTCAATTACAAAATAAAAAAATATATATATGACAACCTAGTTTTGCTAAATTTTTAGAATAATTACAATTATTATACTATATTATTAATTTAATATTGTGACTAGTGCTTTTATCGATAAATTATTAAATAAATAAATAGAAGACTCCTAGAGATACTTTCTATTTTCTGACGGAATTATTTCCCGTTTGTACTTAATTGATTTATTCAACCCTAAGCGTTTTGCTCAGTCTCCAGTTTCAACACCCCTGCACTTTAAACGAACGCTTCCTGAGTTCTATATCTGCTCCTACACAGCTGCTCCCTCAGGCTGCAGTCGTGATTCGGTGTCATGTGCATTGGAGCACGTGCTACACTCAAAAAAGGGGCCTCAAGTGCAGCCAGACTTTGCACTTTTTACAGCTGCAGACAATGTTTGATGACAATGGGGTCCCATATGTTGAAGACACGCTTTAGCCAAGCGGAAGAACGACGTCTCCGTCTGAGCTGTGGTCTGGTCTGGTCTGGTCTGACCCTTCCTGGCCTGGTTCTTGGCGCGTACACAGTAGCTGCAAATTAAGCACAGCTGATTAGGCAGACAAATGCAACAGGCGTTTTTTCTGATTCTTCTTCTTTTTTTTTTTTTGGAGGGAAACAGTTTGAAAAAATCTGATATGTTTGGCCAGCTCCGATTACCAATTGGCCGAAAGCAGAGTGCTGCAAAAATTCACTGGAAGACCAGACAAGTTGCGCATTTTTGAGGTTAACCTGCGTGTCCTATTGAATTACGGGAGTACCAGACCGTTAGTATGGATGGACAAAGCCTTAGCTAGTTGACTTGACTGGGCAATAAATCTGCGCTTATTTTTTTAGTTTTTTTTTTTTTATTTTTTTTAGAAAGTAAATGTACGATTTATGTACTTGAATATTGGTCGATGGCAACGGGCGCGCGACTTCAACATGGTTTGGAATCGATGGTTTGGTTCGTCGAAAAGATGTTTCGAATATGGATCCCTCCCCTTGGATATTTTAATAAGCCTGCTCCGCAATTATGCAGCTTGGGGTCCAAACAAAGCGGGTGCCAGTTAAAGTTTTTATGTACACAGACCGCGACGTTTTGTGGATTTTAAGATGGCAACGGGGCAGACGTTGAGAGGTGTTGGACAACAGAGCAGCACCGCAGCACCGCAGCACCGCAGCACCACTGCACCACTGTCTTCAACATATGCAATTTATTTTAACACATCGTTAAAGCTCAAAAAATAAATCTTGACGCGCCGGACACTGCAATTATCACCTCTGCATAATCAGCAATGCAACAAGCAAGAAGGCAGCTCGTCGAACAACGAGAGCAACGCATGCCTCCCGGCTGAATAAAGGCCGTAACCGTACCCCGTACACCGTACCTCGTACCCGGCTCGAAAGACTCAAAGAAGTGAAGAGAAGCTGCGACAGCTGCCACAACAGCAAGTTAGCTCTGTTAGCTTTCATTTTTGGCACTGCCCGACCGACCGATCGACCGCCCGAACTACCGACCGACCCACGCGGCCCTTGTGTGAGGACGGATATACTCGTATGTAGGTACTTCACATAATGGCAGCCCATTTAGCACCTTGTTGACGCGGCATCTAATTAAACGCCAGTCGATGCAATTTTCATGTAACGCCAAATTGTAGCGCCTGGCCATCACGATGCATTGATGATGATTTCAGACAGATGATGGAGTTCGAGTTGAAGACTGGAGACTGGAGTGGTAGACAGAAGACTCCAACAATGGCTTGTCATCAGCCGAAGAATGAAAAGTGTTCAATTTGATTTGACGCTCGCTTTCAACGAACGACTTTCTCATCAGGCTCGCTTTAAGCCCAAATTGATGATTATTTTTGATTTCGGCACATACTATTTCTTGATTAATTATAATGCGGTCTTTGCTCCGAGACCCACCAAAAGCAGCAACAGCAACAGCAGCAGCAGCTGCTGCCAACTTTTGTTGCCAAATTGAAGCTTTGTTGCCCATAAACGTTTCTCATGACACGATCCTCAGTCTGGGGGCAGGCATAATTATGGGTTAAGTCCATTCCAGGAGCTACAGTGGAGTCATCTACGGGTTACTGCTCTTCTTTCTTTCTGTGCGTGCTTATATCAGTTCGTGAGATTGTTTGCATTGGCTTGGTTGTTGCATTGGCAACACGGTTGTTGGTAGCTGGAAGCTGAAAAACTGCCAGCTTTTCATGTCAATTCCACATCTCGGCTCTGCATCATTAAGTTTATTTTTATAGGAAATTATATATTTAAATGCAATAATTTGGGGGCTACCGAAATGAAAGGGGCTTTTTTAAGGAAAACAATGCCCGTATAAAGTTATTTCAAGGTCAGGTTTTTATCAAACTTTTGGTTTCTTTTTTTGTAGCACATTAAACCTAGAAAACTGCGCTGTAAGCTTTCATGTGCTTTCATAATGTGATTTTCAGAATTTATCTAATGCTCATTTCATAAACTTTCGCTTATTACAGCACATAAACATAGAAAAGCTTTCATGTGCTTTCAACATTTAATTGGCAAGCTTTTCATAATTAATTATCAAAATCTTGGGTATTCTTTAGAAAATTTTGTATTAATTGTTTTTTATTTCAGAACATAATATTAAGGATATAGTTAAAGCTTGTTTAATATTCTGCTGCCTAGATTGTTCCTTAGCTGGAGCTTAATGCTTAGCAATTGTGCTTTAAAAGATTGTTTGTTTTCTAATGTATATTTTCTCACCGTGTTACGCTTAGCTTTGTAATAATGGCTCTTGAGCAATATTGATAATTGCCAGCATTTATTTGGAACCACCTCATTAGAATTCGTATTCAAAACGATGATCTCTCTTTTTTTGCACTACCCCTGCTAACGTGTGGGCCATAAACAAGTGCGGCCTCCACCATCTAAATGCAAATGCGCAACAAAATTACTTAAACACGCTCCACGGTCCAAAATATGAGGTGGGGAGGGTGGGGAGGGGTGGGAGACACGGAGGTTACCCCTCGGCTAAACGGGTACGATATGGTTATGTTATAGGTCCATCGTTGCGGCACGCTACTGTCTATCAGAGTCTTTTGACTTTGGCAAATTAATCAACAGACATATAGTCAGAGACGAAGACGAAGAAGCAGGTGTAGGCAAAGGGAAGGGAAGCCACAGGCGGGATCGGGTAATTCGTCTGTCCAAAGCGCCGTCGCAGAGCACAAAAATTCAAAGCAAGTACATATACATATGTACATTTAGTCCATATAATATCTATTCGACTGTGTGTATGTAAGTGTGTGTGTGTGTGTGGCGGTCACACTTTTGATTTTCTATAATTTGAGGCTTGGCTTGGATCGCTGCTCTGCCAGCCGAAAACATGCGCGGTCAGTCGTGTGCGGCGTAAGGCAACCAAATGTATCGAAATGCAACCGACCGATATAATTGCGTTTTTTCGTGAATATATTCATACTCATTCACACACACACACACATACACACTCATACCATGAAACATGGTTGGCCGAGCGACACGCGCAACAGGCTTTTTCATATGTAAAGCACATGATTTTCCAATTGGAAAATTAGTCAAATGTGTGTGTGTGAGTAATAGTCAGCTGTCTATAGGGTGACGGTAGAGGGTGCTTGCTGTGGTTTGGTGGGGTGGGGTGTGGGAACGGTCGCTTCAATAGCAGCGCACGCGTGGCCAGCCCGGCATAAAGGAGGCGACAAGCGAGGCGCAACCGAAGCAACAAAAGCCAAACCATTGAAACGAATGTTTTGCCTCAGCAATTATAGGCCCCTAGAAACATCGAGTTGGCAGCACCAAAAATCAAAAAAAGAAGTTGGGACCACACACACACACACACAGTGGGCACAGGATCCTGGCCAGCAGCCGTGGTCCTAGTCCATGGCAAATCGAATTGGGGTCGGCTAATTGGGGATACGGCTTTAAATTTTTTGTTGATTTTTTGGAGCCGCCGTCCATGATTAATGCGCCCGCGACAACGTGTGAGTTCCGTATGAAGGGCAGCAGCAGCTAAAGAAACGACAGCAAACATAAAAATGAAAACGAATCTCATGCCCACCCAGGTACAAGGCATTGGTCGTGATGACCACGCGGCCGGTCCGTCTCTCCTCTGTAAGGGCAAGAGCACGGACAGTGGCAGGGGCAGGGGCAGGGGCAGGGGCAGGTAGTCCAGTCGCACGCCAGACACAGACGACGATTGATGGACTTCACACGTTGCCCGGCCAGAAAATGATGGCTATCTCTGTGGCACACATACTTGCTCACAGCTTGCGGCGTTGTGTGGGTAGCTCATCAGTCAAATTGGCTGCAATCGCAATCACTCTCTCTATGTGGCACAGCAGACGTTGCAGAGGCAGAAGCAGACGCAAAACGAAGACGAACACAGCGACGACGACGACGTTGACGCTGGCTGAGCAATGTCAAAAACCAAACAAACCGACAGACATAACGAAATGTCTTCAGTTCTGAGTTGCTGACCAGGGATGGACATGAGTTCTTACAATGTACTGCAACCATAAGAATATTATTTATTTGCGCTTATAATTTTATTTAATCAACACAGCAACAAATTAAAAAGAAAAATTTAATTCGATGGATTTGAAAAAAAAAGAATTAAAAGAAATGTGAAATAAAAAAGTAAAGAAAATATGTGGTTATTGTGGTCTTGCCAAAAGTAAAAAGCTGAACAGGTCTTAATAGTTCTCAAACAAGCAATGTTGGCAGAGTTGTCGATAAAAAAATGCAGCATCATATAAGAGGCCAAATAATAATATAATTGCCATTCCACAAGAAAACTGGATAAGATTTGACAAAGTTACGACAGTTTCAAGTTTTCAAAAAAGCGGAAAAGTATAAAAAAACATGCATTGTTATGAAAAAATTGAATTTTCTTTTTTGATGTAAATTTTTCATGAAAATCGACTTGATTAACTCAATCTATCGTCAAAAATATTGTCAAGCTGAATTTGTTGAAAATCGTTTGCGGGAAAATCAAGTAGTCCATTTTTTCATGTATTTTTATGTCACTAGCAACAGTGGTTTTGTCTGTATTAACTAAAATATTCCAAATCACCTAAAATATTTGGGCAACATGCTTTGCTATTAAACCAAAACAATTGCCTGTCCAGCCCTGGCTTTGTCTGCTGACACTTGCACAAATTATGTGGTAGTCATCATCATCGTCCGACTTTGGCGTCCTGCAGTTAGTTGCGCCGATTTCCGTTTGTCTCGGCCTGAGTACAACATGACACTAATTAAGTTCTGCGGTTTGTGACCATTCCCGTTTCCCATTCCATTGCCCCTGCCACTGCCGCGCTCCTTCCTCATTTGCTGCGCTTTGTCACTGCGCGGCTTGCGTGTGATTTGTGTCGTTTAGTTGTCCGGATCGGGTGAGGTTGATGGGGGAGGGAGGGAAGGGTACGCTTTGAAACTTTGCCGACATTGAGCAGGCGCTGTATTCAGTTTTTGGGGTTTTATGTCGCATATTTGTTTGGTTAATATGTAAAAATCTGTGGCATTGCCAAAGCATCTTGTATTTTGTTGTCCTCATTGCCATGTGGCCATACCGCCATATTCACTCAATTGCAACTGTGATGTGTTGTGTTGTGTTGTGCCATGAACGCCAAGTCTGTCAGACCTTAATTCCTTTTTACGGTCATTTTAATATCCATCAAATCGCATCGCTGGTTCGCAGCGTTCTACGCTCGTTGGCTTCTCCTCCAAAGAGCCTAACAGCCAAAGAGTTTTTTTTTAATTTTTTTTTAGCATTTTGCTCTGTCGATGAATGTTTCATTCGGCTGATTTGTATGTTTCGGTTTAAGGTTTACATACTCACTTGCACATATATACATATCTGATGCGTGTTTTGTTGCTGTCAGTGGAGCGTTAATAGTAGCACAATGTATGTAGTTAGTTGGCCTGTACTTTGGGTTTGCCGACTCTAAAAGCTAAAAGCTAAAAGCGAGGTTGCCAAGCAAGGGCTCCTCGAGTTGAAGAAGGCAATTGCATAATGTAACCCAGAAGGCGATGCTATTTAATGATATGAACACAAGTCCGCAGTTTAGCAAAAAGGGTCTACGATCTGAATGACTTGGCAGGCCCAAGTGCCATGAAGTTTTTAGGCAACATCATCGCCCATTATTAATCATTATAGGAATTTCTATCAAGTCAGAGACTCAACATAGGTCAAAATACTTCACAGGAAACTATCTGCCTTTATTTTAAGGAATCATTTATTACACTTAGGTCTACTAGATATGCAATTTATTTCAAGAAAGTTAAAGAAAAGTACAATTAAACAATTAATAATAATTTAATTGAAGTTAAGACTTAACAGTGTTGGAATTAAGAATAGACAAATTGCCCCAAAAAGTAGTCTATGTTCAAGGTAAAATGAGATCGATGCTTCTTCTTATTTTCTCCCTCTCTCTCTCTCTTCTTGCCTGCCTGCTTATCACCACTCTCTGTTAACGCACTCCAACATACACGTATTATGCTCCCAGCTCATTGAATCTCTACCTCGTTACGCTCAGTTGATTATCACGTGCTTAACTTATCAATGACACGATCATCCATAGTGCGATCGTTGCCATTGCATAGTTACAGGCAGGCTTTAGCTATAATACGTCTACAATTACAAGTATGGAATATAATAAGCAAAATATCTAAATAGTTGTTGGCCAGAAGCACGTTTATTTGCCACATTTCACGCATGCTCGAAAATTACGCTGCCAGTCCACTGAGTCTATTTGTTTCAGCCACAAGCCAACTGGCAGCCAAGCATGACTGACGTACGCGCCACCAAAACCAATTTGGTTGATCGAAACCGTCAAACCGTCAAAGCTGACAAACACAGCAGCCAAATTGGGTGGAGCGTGTGGCGACTTGGAGGTTATACTAATTAAATAATTTAGGGTCTAATGATCTTGGACTTAGATTGTAAATGTTACTTAATAAAAAAGTGCCAAAAAATTATGTATTTAATATTTTATAAAGATATGAAGGATTAAAGTTTTCGAGGAAATATATAACCTACATTTTTTAGAAAAAATTTGAATTTCCTAAGTGAGATAAATTTTTATCAAACAATTCAGAGGTCAAACCATGATTTAACTGATATTCCGCTTAGAAATATGGGTAAGTCTTAAAAAAGTTATGATAGTATGTATAAAAAATATCGAAATACTTAGAAAAAATTAAGTTCACCATTTGGGGTGAAATCATTACAAGTTTTGTATTCCTCATGAAAATCGAGAAATTTTTATAAATTTACAGCAGTTTTAATTTTTAGTTAAAAAATGGAGGGGATTAGACGATTGTATCATAACTGATACACCCAATTTTCTAATACATTCAATCAGTTTTTTCCAAAATTTTACATTTTGTATACAAAGGAAACAAGAGAAGATAGATATAGTTTACATAATTTATCTGATATAAATTTTTTTAAATGGGTGACTATTCTATTTAAATGTGGTACAAAATACATTTTCAGATGCCAAGCTACATTTAATCTCTTTCTTACATAGTTTATAATAGGATTTATCCCTTAGTTCCCCACACGCTTCTTAGACAAGGTCTTTGGACAAATCTTCTGACTGGCATCCTCTGGCTGAACGCTTCAATGAATCATACATACGTTAACAAAGTTGCTCAACTCGCCGGCAGTTGGCAGTCAAGCAAGACAATTCGAATTCCAGCCAACGTTCATTCCCACACTATTGAAATATTTCGCATAAATGTTGTTGAAAAACGCAAAAAAAATTATAATAAAAAAATAAAGAATCTATATGGAAACCGACAAAGCACAAAAAATTAGCTACAAGATGTGAAAAACGCTACAAATGCACTTGCGGTTGCCATTTATGAGCTTCAAAGGGTTCCCCCCCCTCCCTTAGTAACATATCTGCCACTCTGTCTCCTTTCCCCATCCCTCGGTAAGTTGGTGCATAGCTCTCGTGTCTGGAGCGTGTGTCCACCAAATTATATGTATGTATTTCGCATCCGCGTCTGGCAGCCATGTGCAACAGTAAGACATACATACGAGTACTCATACTCGTATTCGTATTCGTATTCGAATTCGCATATGCAAATGAATGGATAAACCGCGTCAAAGCAAAACCGCCGCCAAAAAATTCGAGGCGCATGCGGAACAACAACTTTATAAAGACTCTCTTCTAGCGACTGTCGACCATCTTCCTCTTAGTCTTATGCTGGATCTTCGCCTCGCTCTTGGGATGAGTCTTCGAGCTCCGCCTTTGTCTGCGGCGTGAGCGGCTTGTTAGCTGATTAGCTGCCGCCTCTAACAAATAAATTCCATATAACGCCGGGTCTGCAGATACTCGCAGGCTTTGCTTCATGCATTAATTAATAACATCCGGCGCCCCAAATCAGAGAAAACATTAAGTTCATACTGATTAAAGCTAGGCGACCTAAGGATACCTTTTGCTACAAATTTCAATATAAAATTTACTGCAGGGCATAATTATATTTTGTATAATAAAGTAAATCACTGCAATCACTCAGACTATTTCTTTCTATTTATTTTTGATTCTCAATAGTGAAAATCAAGAAATAATTACAAGGAATATAAGCTTTAAAATAAAATATCATTTTTTTTGATTTGCTGATTTGATTGATTGAATTTAACAACTGAAGAACAATTAAAGTTTTTATGACAAAGTAAATGATCTTTTCTAAAAAAAAATTACTCTTATATTATATTTTGTAAGGTCAATAATGATTTCTATTATGAAAACTTATTGCCAATAACTTCCCTTTGAATTAATGTTACCAACTTCATCTGTTTAATAACATGCCTTAAGCTGTAGAGAACATTAAGAATTGGCAGCTTTTGGCAGATAAGAGCAACATTTTTGGGGCCTGTTTAATTACCCAGTGCGGAGAAAAAGAGAGAGACAGAGAGAGGGAGAGAGTGAGAGACCAGCACACATGGTGGTCGCTGGAGTTGGCCGGCGGATGCCGCAGGAACAAACAGTTTATCGCTGGAATAACATAATTTCGCTTTTGAGATGCTGCAGCCGTTGGTTGAAGATGGCCGCAAATCTGCGCCCAAAAATTGAGCAATTTGAAATTCAATCAGTAGCTGGGAGACAGCGCCTCGAACTCGGCCCCAGACCTTAGTATTTACTTGACTCTGACTCGACTGGACGGGACTCGAGCCGACTTGACTCGACTCGACTCTCCTCACAGGCAAATTATAGTAATTGAGTGCGCCGCGCCGCAGCGACGTTGACGTCGACGTCGACGACGGCTGCAAACTGCAACTGGGATGTTTCAAGCGGCACATGAATGGACTGTGGATGGACCTGAGATGGGTCTGGAGCCGCAGACGCAGCGTGACTGTTGGCGGTCGCCCCACACGAGGTCGCCGCAATGCAACGCAACAGACGCCGAATGGTCCAAATATGGAAATGAGTTGCAGCCCAAAACGAAAGCTTATTCAATGGGCCACCAACGTTGGCAGTGGGGCCACCAGGGCACCACCACCATCCAACATCAGTGGGCTCCATTGTCAGTCACGCAATGTTGCGGGTCTGCACCACATTCGATGATCCTGATTGAGGTCGCTTTTCGTTCAATTCCATGTTGCTTTTTATCGGCAAGGTCGGCCTAAGGCAACTAATGTAGGGGGAAGAACTGGGTCAAGTTTATCAATTCGTTTGTCTCCCCGATAGCATTTATCTACTAACTGTTTCTATTTCAGTTTCATTTTCAATTTCAGAGTCTATTGTTTAGGGCCGGGGTAGGGCAGGTCTCACCTCTGTTGTTTATCAGTTATATGTGCCAGTTTTTGCATGATACTCGTAATTATGGCCTTGTATACATGCGTCGCATCAGAGTCAGTCCAATTGTAGAATAGTTCTTTCCTCCCCACCCATCCTATAAATGGTTCTTTTTGCGTACAGTTCTCTTCCTCTTCATCCGTTTTAATATGTTTTCTTTTTTCGCCAACGCAAATATTTGTAATTTTTCCTCTCTTTAATTGCCTGTTTTGTGTAATTTCGGAATTTTTCTGCGTGGAATTTTTCAACTTGGCTGATATTGTTTATTGTCTAGACTTTAGACATATGTACACAAGTAATTATACAGTGTGTATGTACAATTTGGATGTCCGGTTTGTTGCAATAACAAATATTTTAAGTTGGTTTTATTCGATTAAATCGCACTGATTGAAATTGGAGCACGGAATAAAAGCAAATAAAGTCTAACACCCAAGTTAAATAGAAAGATCAACAATATGATCAAAGGATGATAATTGTTTTTATTTTAAATTCCAAGAAGGTCCTCTCCCTTTTAACACCCATTTAAGGGTCACCTTTTCTTCGGTCCGTTAATTAAATAAGGCTTCACAGAACTGACGTTTCAAAAAATGCAAGCATTTGATAAAGACGAACATATTTTAATAAAAATACCGAATTTACATATCCAAACCCTGATAGATAGTTAGATCTTAAAAAATAAAGAGTGACAATAATATAAACAACACTATTAATTAAAAAATATGATAATAATGTGTTATTATTCGTAGAAATCTTCCGAAAATTTAAATTTCATATTTGGGCTAAACTAGGGGGCTCCGCCCCCTGCTCGCTTCGCTCGCGGTGCTACAGTCGAGCATACTCGTACTTACTATGGCAAAAGCTAAGACTGGAAAAAAATAAAAAATGCTTAGTTTACTCGACTGTATAAGACCAAATTGACGCATATACTATCAGTTGATCAACTTGACTTTCGCCCGATCGGTCCTATGGCAGCTATATGATACAGGACGTCTGGACAGACGGACATTGCTATATCGACTCTGCTATTGATGCTGATCAAGAATATAAATACTTTCTAGGGTCTGCCACGTCTCCTTCTCCATTTTTTTTAAAACAAGACCCCTATATTTTATTAAGTACGAGGTGTAAAAAATAATTAAACTAGCCTTGCAGAGAAGTCAAGTAAAAATCCCGCTAGTCATCAACGACACAGATAGACCTTCAGACAGTGTGACACGTTGCCAGGGTGCTCGTAAATTTGTGTATGAGACCTGGGGATATTCATTACACTTATGTGAAATAACAATTAAGCAAACTGTTACGCTGAGAAGCTGAGTTCGAGCTGATCAACAGCCACTTCACACCAAACGGAAAGGAAAAGAAAAGAAACCCAGAGACCCCCTCTATAGAGTCTGTCTTGTCTTGTCTTTAGTTTGTCCCAGTGCCGTTGATGTTTTGGGGCGTGAAAATTGACAACGTAAATTGCAAAAGCCAGCAAAACAGCCGCGTTCAAGGCAGGCGGAGATACCCAGGGATCGACATCTGGGGATGGCCAAAATAAACGGAAAGTTCGACTGTGAATGCGACTGAGACTGCGACTTGGACTTGGACTGCAACTTCACACCTTCAAAGTAATTTTAACACATTTCAATTAAAATGCAACGCCGTCAAGAGTGCAACATGTAAAATTTAATTAAAAAAACCTTAAAGGATACCGAAGCATGGAGAAGGCAACGGTACCTGGGCACGTAGCTTGTGGTTATTTGGTGTTGGTGCGTTAATCGAAGGCCCAGTCTCGGTCCCAGTCCCTGATTCAGTCCCCAGTCTCGGCTGCCATTTGGTCGGGGTTTTGTAATGGAAAAGCTATTAACCGCTTGTCATAACAAGCTACTCGTTGAAGTCCCGTCGACTTGGCCAGTTTGCTGTTATTGTTTTCGATTTACGACACATAAATCATTAGCTTAATTGATAACTTGACGCTATTTACGATGACACAAATTAGAATTTGTGCGAACTGTTTATGAGCACGTAGATTGGGACAAAACTTGACTCGCTCACTCCATTTGAGAGCTATAGACATTGGGTGTTAATGAAGCATGATCAAAGGCCTACAACTTTTCATGTTAATGTAAATTTTCCATGATCTGGGTAACGTTTTTGGAAGCTTTCCGATAGAATGTGCCTGGTTTCCGCTCAATGCCGTGCGCGCTTGTCACGTTTCCGATTGAACAATGGAAGATTTTTGTGGCACTATCTAAGCAACAACAACAATAATAACGACAACAATAGTTACTGGGCGATCATTAAATAAAACGACAAAAATAATCAATGCTTAACAAATTGGACTTTATCAAACACTCATCAGCACCGAACGAAACCACCGAACCACCGTACCATCAATGTACATTTTGATTGCCGCCGAACCACTCGGCCGACTTGAGGATCACGCGCAGATCGTGTGGCAAAAGGCAACACGTGAATCAGGCGAAGGTCGTGTGATAATAACATAATTCATATATATGTATTCCTATATACATGTGTGAATGTCTGTGCCTGTGCCATCAGTTTGGGGCTCGTGATAAGCACGATCTAGCGCAATATCACCAAAGCTTTTAATAGCCACCAATCCGGGAGCGCGCCCACTTGTGACTTGCGATCGGCGTGCGTACTGATAACAGCAAGACCCACTGAGCTCTACACTAATCAACCTAGAGCATAGTGGTGTTGTCGTCAAGGTTAGTATGCGGAACAAGTAAGGTCTCTACTATAGTTAACGACAATAAAGGTTAACAAATAATGCTATATTCTTTGACAAATATTTTAATCAATGAAAACTTAAACAGAAAAACATCGATAAGTGGCTGGACTCTGCTTTATAATAAACACAAAGCCCTTCAAAAGTCGATTTTGAGGCATGATATCTACCAAACGAAAAAGATATCTATCATAGTTAAAAAATTAAAGGTTATTTTTACAAATTGATGAAAACTTATATAGAAAATACTTCGACAGTGCTGGGACTCTGGCTTAAAAGACCCAAAAGGTCTTCAAAGTATTAAATGATGTTTTCTAATCTCATGTCAATAAAATACAGAAACCTCTAATAAAAAAATACTCGATTATCTTTATAAGAAAATATAGCGAAACTCTGGTCTCCATAGAAAGCTTTATTTCCTGGCCGATCGATTACACAGCCACACAAAAAAGTCTCAGGGTTAGGGGATCAGACTATCCTTTACTTACATATATATTTTAATGCGCTCAATACGAATCTGAAGTCAAATTTGTTCCTTCCAACTATTGAAAATTAATTTCAGAAGTTTTAAATATCTTACGAAGAGTAACCACAGTTCGTTCGAGCATAGATAACTGAGTCTATTGTACAGTTGCTATATATAATATATATACATATATACACAGTTATATGCATACACAGCAGAGTCCACAAATGAACTAACAAGCAAACAAATAAATTTTTGACGCTATGGAAATTTACCCAAACGAAACGCTCTGTGGCAAAACTGGCAGAAATCGCGTCGCCAGAGCAATCAAATCACAAACAAACAAGTGCGATACTCTCTCTCTTTACCTCTCTGACTCTAACCTCTCTCTCTCAGTGAATAATTATATAGTCAGATGCACAAACTGTCCCACCCACTGGCGAATTCTACTCGCAGTTGCATCGAGCCTGTAAATAATAATGTCACGGCTTTCATTCCTCGCCAATAAATACCTCTGCGGGTTCTGGTCTGTAACGGAGGCTGGGGGCACGTAGTGAATGAACCAGTTTCTAATCAACAGTTATTACAATACGAGTAGAGGGGGGTAGGTCGGAGCAGGCTAAGTATTTGTTTTTATAATTCCATTGACGTCAAACGACATGGTTCATCAAAACAATTTAAAAAATTGAATTAGAAAAGTCTCGAGATTCGACTTAACCAGGCAAACAGAAAACTGGGCAATCAGAAAACCTGAGCAAATTGCCAACCGTTCTATGCTAGTTTTGTATAAATAATTTATTTACTATGGCAAAGAAATAAGTTATTTTATTTACATGTTTATGCTAAATATCATACAATATTTGTAAGTCTGGCTCGATGCTTGCTACGGCAACGATTTGTCGCTTTGATCGAGGAATCAATTTTGCTCAAATATGTAATTTGTTATTGTTTTTATTTTATTCACCAAAACTTGATGAGTGCTTATGAATATTCATTGGCAATACTGGCGCTTGAAATACTTGTATGGAATTGAGTAGTTACAGTTGATGTTGTTGTTGGTTTACCTGTGTCATTTTGTTGGCGTTACTGGCCTACATTTGAGGCTTAAATGATATTATATGACTTAAATATTTTTTTATATATGTACAAACTGATATTAAATTGTTTATGTATAGTATTAATTTGACAACTTTTTATCAATTTTTTAAAAAAGTATTTCTAATTTAATTCAAAAGAATTTGTTTGAGATTTGTTGATAGAGTTATACATATTAAAAATATCATATTTATATTGTACTTAATTTTAATTTAATGATGTAATATACAATAAATCTTTTGATACTTTAAGGATTCCAAAAAACGATCTTTATTCCTAAGCATATTCGGTTTTATTTTATCACAATAAAGTTATCGAACTCAATTTGCAACAAATAACTTCCTGTTTGGATCATAGCTCTATAACATTATATTGCAATGCAAGCGCCACAACGAACCACATAAATTGTGATCAAGAGAAACATATTCGCAAAGAAAGAAAAAATGTGAGTTGAGTAAAATAAATAAGCCAAATATCTGAGAGGGAACACGTCTTTCGCATATTAAGAAGGCACCAACGATGAGGAGAACCAGTTCAAAAATTAGACAACAACAAATTTTCTGGTTTATGGGGAATGTCGCGTGAATTTTTTTTTGTCAAAAAAAAATATAAAGAGAAAAATACAAGAATGATAATAAAAGGCATATGTATAAAGCTATATGCATTTCAAATCACTGTAAAAAAAAATATGTATGTATACCATGCAGGGGCAGAGGGACAGAGACAGCGGGGAGGAGCAGAAGAGTGGGACAGGCGAAAGGCGGCAGACAGTAGAATTATTTGAAACTCGTTTTGCTTTTGCTGCTTTTATTAATCTTAATGAATGTTAAACACTTTTATCAGAGGAACGGCGACAGGCGGTGGTGCTGGCGTCGGTGGTGCTGCCGACACAGCACGCGTCATTTCAAATACCATGTGGTTGCTGTTGGCCTTGTAAAAGAACCGCAGCATTTACGTCAATAGCAATTGTTCCCTTGAAAGTGCGTTGCCAGGTGGCATGTGGACAGGTGAGGTGAGTACTTTATTAATTTTGTATGGGGGGAAGGAAGAGTATGAACCCCAGTATCGATATCTGGCTATAGATGTTCCGGAGTTCTGCCTTGACTTTATCGCTCGATCTTGTCAACATTTGTCAGTCACTTGCGTGTTTGCCTTTATTGCAAAACATCGGAGCAGCGCACTTGTTTAGGAGTCGTTGACGTTGTCGTCGGTGTTGTCGTTGACACACAGAACTGATCCTAAGTCAAATCGAACCATCGTACAGAAAAATACTCGTATCAATATTGACAATACATATACTATGTGCGATATTACTCATACGCCTGGTTGGCGCGCCTTCAATCGCATTAGAAGTTGCAGCTAATTAGCTACTTCTGCTAAGCAAACACTCAAACAGACGGAGATGGAGACGAAATCGGTAGTTGAAAGTAGTTCACACCTGCCTGATGTCCAGGAGAGGAGGAACACACACACGTTGCGACTTGTGTGGAAATCAAGGCCATTAACATAAATGGCCAATGGACAGCCTGTTGGCCAGGCTACCAGTTTTCGACTTAATCTCAGTCGCAGTCTCAGCCGCAGTCTCTCAACAGACCCTGGCACTTCTGATGGCCTGACAATGATCGCAATCGCATCGTGCCTGGCCACACTGCCTTGTATTGAGTTGTTATGGCCAACGCCTTTGTTTGCCCTGCGTTTGCTACGTTGTCGTTGTTGCTGTCGTTGTGGTTGTCGTTGTTGCTGTTGTTGTCAGCGTCGTGTGCGGCTGTTGCTGTTGCGAGGAGCCGGTTGGGCCTAAATAAACAACCAGCCCAGTGACTGCAAACCGAAACTGAAACTGGACGCACAGTGGAAACAATTTGACATATTTACTTAAAAAATTTATTTACCTAAATTAAACTGACAAACAATAATTAATCTTAATTAAACTGTGGCTAAGTTTATTTTCGACTTTTGGTATTCGAAAATTTTATTTTGGGTAATTATAAATTGTTGTATTTAAATTAAGATCCAAATATGTACAGTGAACACTTGAAAAGTGACAGACCATTACGTTTTTATAGTCGCTTTAATTCTCTAAGGATTGTCACTTGTAGTTCGTGTTAATTTTTGGTGTTGAAAGAAATACTTTAATTTCAATCAATAGAGTATTATTAAAATAAGCAATTAACATAGGGCTAGAAATGATTTTGTGTTGAGATGTTGAGAAATGTATTTTAAATGGATTAAATTTCTTGAGTAAATTATTTTATGTAAATACAAAGGTTTATACGAGCTAAGAATTATATATTATGCTAAAGATTATGATAAGCTTTTATATTTTCTACAAATAATTAATACAAGTCCATTTTTAATATCTGCTTAAGGGGTTTCAAAGCTATTTAATAGGTGTTTTCAATGTCGAAAAATTAACGTAAAAGTTAAAAACAACACCTTTATAAGATTTAACTGGTCTTTAAAATAACGAACGTCTTAATTTGATTTTAAATTTAAATTCCTTTATTTTGAAAGTTATGTTAACTTCCCAAAGCTGAAGGATATTTGATCTTATACCACTGTAATCAGCGACGCCATTGTTACTGCTGCTGTTGCCCCTTTTGTTGTTGATGTTGTTGTTGTAAAAGCAGCTGCCTGTCCCAGCGCAGCAAATTGTTCAATTACACAAAAGGCTGCTGCTGTTGGTGGTGCAATTTGCATTTATGGCGAATCAAAGTGAGGCCCTGGCCCTGTCTGCATCCTGGACTTGCTGCAGCTCATAATTGCCAGCGACTTGATGCACGTTAAACAAGTTAACACCCCACAGCAACTGCAGCAACTGTAGGAACTACCTGCAACTGTTGTAGCTTTAGCTTCAGCAAGTTTAATTATTTTGCAACTTGAATAATGGCCGCTGCATTAAATTGCATTAAATTTCACATTGATTTTTGTCTCTGTCGATTTAAGTATGGCTGCTGGCTGAAGAGCGGCTGAAAAATGGCCACCAACAGAGGAGTGAAACGTTGCTAAACACAGTTGCCAACTGTCTTATATACTATATATATAACATACTGCCACTATACCACTATATACCATCATCGATAAGACTTTAGGCAGAGATAGGACGCGATAGTTGTTGCGTCAATCAATTAACAAACACAGCGATCGCTATTGTTAATTTACGAGTTGTGGCCCAAAAGGGGCGACACTTTGGGAAGGGGAAAGTGAAACATTGTCAGACAGTTAGGTTGGGTATTGTTTACATTTACATGGCAACAAGTCGCGACAGTCGTCGATCGATCGATCGATCGATCGATCGTTCGTTCGGTAGCCTTGCAATTGTGATGTTGTTGTTATTGTATTTGTTATTGTTTTTGTTTACTTGTCTGTAATTGTTACACTCGCTGTTATTTGTGGTTATTGTTGTTATTATTGTTGCTGTTGTTGCTGTTGTTGCTGTTGTTGACGCGACTTAAGCTAATTATAGACAAGCACGGCACAAGCTTTGCCCCTTCACACACAGTCCGAACATTTGCTCAGTCGGTCTACGTGCTTGTGTCTGTGTGTCACACGACCGACTTGTCGTCGTCCAGAGAATTCTACCGACTACCCCCTGCTGCACCTCGCCTTTTAGGGTGTGTCTGTGTATGTAGAGGTGCTGATAAGAAAAACACTCGACTCGTCGCGAGCACAACAAAATAATTATTGATAAAAGCAGCAGCAACAACCGTCGACTACGATGGGGTACATGTTGCAAACAAAACAACAGAACAACAGCAAAATCTACAACAAATTCATGGAAAATTTTTTAACAACGCACAGTTCATTGCTTCATATGTGTGTGCGTGTGTGTGTGTGTGTATGCTGTCATGTGTGCGTGTATAAATAGCAGTTACTGTTGCCGCCGCCAAGCGCATTCGTCATGGCACACGCTAAAAGTCATGCTCCAGCTAGATAAAAACATCACCCCCTCACCTTCCTACCACCCTCCCTCCCTGTCCCGACCATCATTATTCTCTTCTCCTGCTCAACCAGGCAAATGCTGATAAGCGTTACGTTCCGCTGTCGCCATATAACCACAAGCACGAGTTTTGAATCTCATGATTAGAGTCGCATCGTTAAAGGGGGACGACGATCATCTGTTTGGGAGCAGGAGAAGCAGGAGGAGCTGCCTGCCGACGAAGGTTCTCCCGGTCACGCATACAATTTCACTTTGTTTATTTTTTCTCTTTCATTCTGTTTTATTTTTTGTGGTTTTTTTTATGGCGTTGCTCGTGCTTATCGTGCGCAACTAAAAACGGAACCCAATTGAACTCGGGAACTTGATCAATTTATGCAATTGCTATTGACACAGTCCAGCTAAAGTCGAGTGGGCTTGGCTGTTAATATGTTATATAAAATAATATATGTGTTAGATAGTCAAACATTCAGTAGCACTGGCTTCTGGATGATGAATTTTGTTATGGACAGTTGCCAGGTGGGGACCCAATTAGTTTTACGATGTTTAAAGCAGAAACCGTAAATAATGATTATTTTTTTTTTTTTTATAAAACAAAACACAAACTTATAATTGTCCTAGAAAATAATGATTTACACCAAAAACTTTATAATTTTACAATCTCTGCATTTCCGCCATGATTTTTAAATTTCTGATTTTTTCCGTTTTTTTCAATGATATTTATTAGTTTTGAGTAATTTAATAAAACTTACACCATAATTATTATTAATAAAAATCAAAAATTATCATTATTATTGATAAAAATAAATAAAAATAAAAAATGATTTTATTTTTTTAGCTCAAAAAAAAATTTCAAAAATAGTTTATATATATTTATATTAAAACATATATATTAAAACTTAATTTAAAAGACAATCTATATTTTTAGATATATTTAATTAATTTAAAATTTTTACAAGAATTGCGAAATATTCTGAAGATTCCAATTGGATCAATATGCGGTTCATTATATCTTAAGCACAGGGCAAAAAAATTACAATTACTTGGTGGGGCTTTTCTTAAACCGCAGAAAAGCATGCGTCAATGACTTGCGAATAACTTTCCCGGTTTCACAGAAGCGTAGTAGATCATATCTCAACACTTTGCTATCAATAAACAATGTAGAACCCCCCGTCTAGGTAATAAAATACCCAAAAAAAAAACCACTTGGACCCAAAGTTCAATTAAATGTCTGTCATAAAAAACAAAAACACTTTGAAAAACTGAGAGCTGTCGTTGGCCCACAATTTTGTTGATTAGCACATCAAGCGAGCCATAGTAAAAATATTAATAATCCACAGTGGCTAAAAATAAACCATCAATCATGATAATACAATGCGACTTAATCTAATCGCATCTCAAACGGCGTCTAGGTAAACAAACTACTTAGTCTGATCATTGGCGCAGTTAATTGACAAAACGAATACTCGTAAACCCCCCGGTTGTTGTCTCGTCGTCTTTGATATTTTATATGGCGCCAAAATCTCGCACCAAAACAAAAAATTCAAAAAAAAAAAAAAAATTATTGAAAAAACATGTGAAAAACACCTCAAACGTTATCGCAAATTGACATGTTGACCTTAATACAGTAGACGGACTTTGCTTTGGGTTACGGATTGGTTCAGTGCCAAAATGACAGCCTGTAACCTTGTCGGCGGTTCCGCTATTGTAAGACAACCCTCAGTCGTCACAGTGTGTCAAAAACATTAAAAGACATATTCAGAGTAACTAATATTTTATAAATATTATCTATTCAAAGAAAATGTGTTCCATAGGTATAAATCACAGTTATGAAACCTAAAAGGCCAATTTCTACAAACGATCACTTCAAACTATAAACTTCACATAGTTTCTCGAAGACTGGAATATTTCAAAACCCTAATTCCTTTAGTTAAATACTTTATGAGCTGGCGTCACTGTGGGGCGTTAAAGTTGAATGCTTCCGCATGGGAAAAACTGACACTGATAAGTCGAGTGCGGGTAAATAGGGAAGTTGACCCTTACAGTAAGCATTTGCTTACATCTGACGAGCATTGCGATAGGAAGTCACCATGACGGAGCTTAAGTGGCACGGACTGTCTATTGCCATTAGAGACAAGTCATTGATATTTATTTCATTCCGAGAATACGGTTGAGAGTATTAAACATTGCCAATTAATTAGTCAGATATACAAAGTTGTCAGAGGAACCAGTTAGAAAAGATACAGCATGCAATATAATAGCAGATTCATTGGAAATACTGTTCCTGCTAAACGGAAATGCTTTTTCAGTTGAGAAAATCTCAAAAGCCGAGCTGAAAACTGCCATAGTTCCGTTTTAAGACCTGGGGGGAACCGATGGCGACATTTTAACACAAACTCGTGATAAAAAGTCATCAAAATGCGCAGACGCTTTGATTTATGGCGTTTTGTGAATGCGCGATTTATTTTTGGATTTTGATGAGTTTTTCTATCGATGCTACTCTTGACCTTTGGCTAAAATAAGCCGTGTCTGGTCAGGCACACATACATACATACATACATGCAATACAGAGCGCTAATGATGATTACTATAACGAATTCGACGGACGCTCAACTGATCGACTGTACGACTGTACGACTAATCGACTGACCGTCACAATCGGCACGAGCTCGACCAGCACGAGCAATACGCTCAATTGGCACTATGGCTCCTCGTGTCGTGGTACTGATTGCCGTCCCGCCCCGCCCCCTCTCGTTGCTGCCACCCTCCTCACGATTTGATAATCATCTCGTGCGTCAGCAAAGCTCCAGTCCCCCGGACACTTTGCACTTTTGAAGCCGCTAGAGACAAGCACGGGACTGCGTCTGTACTCCGTACAAAGAACCACGAATTGCCAGTGTGATGTGCTGTCTTCTCTGTTCTCTTCTCTTTTCTTCTCAGACTTTTCGCGTGGCCCACTCAAAGGCAAGCAGATTTACTTATCACAAAAAATGTAATTTTACTTTTTAATTTTCTACATATTTGAAAATAATACTTTTTACATAAATAAATACATACTAAAACAACTTTAAAAACTGCATAAAATCAATGGCTATAAGGTTTACGAAGTGCACTTAGAGTGTAAGAAACTCGACCATAGATTAAGTATAAAGATAAAACTATTTACAGAAAAGTGTCAAGACTTAAGACAGGCTTAAACAGGTTTTTACTTTCACTTTTACAGTATTTTGTAAAATGTACTTTAAAATTAAATTTGTTCACTTTATCAGACTTAAATTTATCAACTCAAAGGGAATTCAATATGCAAAAGATTTCTGAAATGAAGTTAGAACAGTACAAAGATTTTCACTTTCGATAAATCTTACCGAACTTAGAATATATGTATATATTTCGGGGATAGTTTTGTCCAGGCAAATAGTCAACTTATTATAACAGCAAATGTAATTGTTTATAATTATTAATAGTTATTGATTTTTTATAGATGGAGTATTTGTAGAAATAGCTTAGCAAATAAGACTGCTTGACAGCCAGATACACTTTACGAAGATGAAAAGTAATACAATATACATATATGAATTGAATTTTTGTTAATTAGTATTATCACATAAGTCTTTGAATATATTTTTCTAAATTAGGAATATTGACTGTGTATGAGACATACTCGCAAATGGGCAGAAATGCTGATAATTTAAACACCACACAATTTGTGGCTTTTCTTACATTCTAATTAAGTAAGGCATTATGCTCCATTAACCCCCAGGGCAGCAGAAGAAGCAGCAATCCAATGAATAAAAAAAAGAAGCAGAAATTCATCGATCGATCGACGATGTGTGATCGCTTGCGATTTCGCGATCAACTGCACGTCGGCTTGTTTTGCAAATGAGAGTTGTTGTTGTTGTTGTTATAGCTTTTGTTAATTTTTTCATTTACTCTGGTTGTTGTTGCTCATTACTATTAGCCCCCATTTTGACGCTGACGGTGACGCTAACCGCGGCACGTGCCGCTCAATCTTTGTACGCCTCCCTCGTCTGCCGTCTGCCGTTCGTCGTTTGTCGGCTGACGGCTGACGGTTGACGGTTGTCGTCTTTCGACTGTTTGTTGTTTGCCAGCAAGCAGCTTTTATTATATTTTTTCAGTCGCCGTTGACTTTTGCTCTGCCTTTTTTCCATTATATTCATTATGTTGTTTGTGTACTCTCTCAGCTACAGCAATTACTTTCATTATTACGCTAAAGTCGTTGTCAACGCCACAAATTTTAATTGGACAATCTCGAATGCGTCTTAGCAATCTTTCCAATACAATTTCAATCAATTTTTTTTTCGGCGCGTGTCAATTTTGCATTCTTTTCAATAACCTTTAAATCGTAAACGAAGAGAGTGCTAATCTCAAGACCCTATAAATAATATATATGAGTTAATTCTTGATTAGCAACAATAGCTGATGATTGTCCTTAAAGTAAGGGACAATATTTTAACTTTCTTCATGCCGAATCGGATAAGTAGCTTGAAAAATCGGTTACTAAACATAGAACATATTTCTGAAATATTTCAGTTAAAGAAATGCAGCTCTATTATATCTAAGCATTATTAGATATTTATCTCATATCTACCTAAAGAGTATCTTTCAGTCAAGCACTTTCGATTACAGCGTTCTCATTTGCTTTATTTTTTTCGAGGTTGTGTTGTGAAATTTCTTTTTTGCTCTTGGTTTTCTTTACCATTTCTGTTCATCGTCTTTCACACCATCTTTTACGTAAGTAAAGTGTGTATTGTTGTGCGCGTGTGTATGGTGTATTGTTATGTAAGTTATGTAAGCGTTGCATTGACTTTGAATTTCAGTGCAAAAACAGTTGACAGTGTGCAATTTCGCCAAAATTTTTGAAATGCTTGTTTTCTTTTATCGCATATCATAGTTTTTGATCCACATTGAACTTTAGACTTAATGCACCCTACGCAGGGTGTCAGTGATAGTTGACAAAACTATAATAATAATAAAACAAACCTTGTTTAATCTATAAAATAATTAGCTGAAAAAAACATAAAACTGACTATGTTTTCAAAATGTATGGAATATTTTCAAAGTTTTGGCAGTCAGTTATTTTTAAACAATTAATTAATGTGCATTTTCGAATGAAGACAAGGTAAGTGCTTTCAAATTCGTCATAATACGGTTATCCCCAACTGAAAATGTCGCTTCGTGTTTCATTTTTCACGATGGTTTCAATAATTCGGCTTATGTCAAACGACAACAACAACTACATAGCATATATATATATTTATAGATATATATATTTAGAACAAGTTTAAAGAGTGACATAGTCATGGCTTATGTAAGCAGGTGAAATTAAATCTGACAATAAAAAATAAAACATTACAGAGATATGACGATCTTTTATGGGTTATGCAAGCACATTGACCAATTGGAACGAACACACAAACTAAAAATGCATACTTAATAAATTGCTATTGGCTTCGTTTTTGTTGTTGTTTTGCGCAAGAACGTGCAGCGTTTTGTGTGTGGGCACAACAACAATAAGAACAATAACCACAACTGAGAGCTGGCCAACGACTTGGGATGGGTAATGAATCGTAATGACCAAAACGTGCCACGATTCGCGTCTTCAGCGCATTTTTTATGCATTTTTTTTTTGGCAAATTTAAAATTAAAGCTGACAAATAATGCGAAAATAACGATCAAAAGCTTTGCTTCAATTTGTTAGCTTTGAAGCTCATCAGTTTTAATGGGCAAATAAAATAGAACACAGGTACATAAATACTATCTATCACATATTTACATATTATATATGGTTTGATTTATGAGCCATTTTATCGCAACCACGCGAGCTTGTTGTGGGGGAAAACCGAAGCAGCGTCGGTGGCACCTGTTGCCAGTTGGTGGTGGTGTATGTGGTAGTGGTGGGTCGGCTGCTTTGACTCTAACATCAATCAAACACCCACACCTACACCCACTCCCATAGCAAATGCTGGTGGTGGTGCACTAATTGACAGAACGTCAGCGTCAAATTGAACCACAACGTGACAGTTGTGGCAATATTATACTGCTCTACATACGGGTTAGCGTGCCTATAAAGCACTTGAAGTGTAGTTGAGAACATAGAATATCTAGCAATAGAATTTTATTACTTACGACCTCCTAATTTTCCTTCAATTGACTCGAAAATCTGTTTAGACGAATTACCCTGTGTTCATTCAATATCTGAAATTCGGACATCGGTTTATCCAATCTATGTGTGTACTTCCTCTTTTCAGTTTTTTCACATTTATATTTACTAAGGATAAAAAATGTGTAAGACTGAGAAAATGTATATGTATGTAAGTATTCGAATGAAGGTATTAGTGACGCCTAACTGCATCTTTTTACTGTTTAACTGTATTTATACAACATATCTAATTATCTCTGTTTTATAAATTCTCCTAATCGTCTTTAAACTGCATTTTTATAATATCTTAGAATCATTTCCGAGGCATAATTGTATGCACATTTTCTCCATTTCTAACTCCACTTGATACACTATTCTCTCTAAGCAATTACTACTGTATCTATTTCTAGCCACATACGTTTATATCGAATATGGCACTCACGGGGAATGTCGGCGCGAATTCCGCGAAAAAAAGCCATAATAAGCCGTGTGAATTCAGCTGCTGCAGTCGCGTGGACAATGACAATCTATGACAAAAGCGCCGCCGACAAAGACGCTGACTGCGCTGTCGCTTGTCGGCTGCTGACTGCTCTGCTGACTGCGCTGCTGACTGCTCTGCTGACTGCGCTGCTGACTGCTGACTGCGCTGCCGGCGACTCACGCGCTGAAAATTGCTCCAGTGGCGCGTGTGTGGCTTAAAGTGCCCAGCCCGCTGCTGCTGCCGCTGTCGGCGCAACGCGACGCGACGTCTCAAGCTAACTGGTTTTCGTTTTATTCATTGTGTGCTTTTACAATATATTTGTTGCTTTTTTATGGATACATTTTTTTTTTATAATTTTATTTTTCTTCAACTCTAAATCTTTTCGGTTTTTTTTTTGCACACGCGCACGTCGCGTCTGTCACCTAGCGAATATTGCGGTTATTGTTGTTGTTAATATTGTTGAGCATATTTATAATTGTTGTTGTAGTTGGCTTTCTTTTCATTAGGGGAATTCCAGACAACGTCTAGTGCACTTTATTGTGGTTTCTAAGTTGTTGGCCAAACAAGAATCAGCTAAATTTGAATTAATTCAAGTTTGAATTCCGATGACAAACGGCGCCACTTTTGACAAAAAGCTTATAAAATCAACTTTTTTAATTGCCATTTATTATTCTTAAGAATAATTTATTTTTACACTTATCAAACTAACTTATACGAAACGATAATTTCAATGCAAATTTGAATAGATTAATCTCAGGTTTTATTCACATTTTTTACTCAGTTTAAATACGTTATAAATTGCGCTTTGATTATTTTTTAATGTACTTCAAAGTACTATTTTCTATTGCATGAATCATTGGGTGCTTAACAGGATGACAAAGTCTATAGTTCAGTTGCTGTCATGCTACAGTTAAATGAATAAAGTTGAATAAATATCAAGTGAATAGTTATTTTTAATTCAGTTTGAAATGTGACAAAATTGAATAAATAAGCAAGATTTTTAAGAGAAATGTAACAAGTACAATGTGTGTAGTTTTTATCAATTCAAATGATATAATTTATTCCACTTGCCTTATTCAAATAACCTAATCTCAATATTCCTGTGAAATGCGCGTAAGTTGGGGATCGGTTGAGTCACTTTCAATGCATGGACTAACCACAAGTTGCAAGCCAATTTTATATATTTTGAATAGCATTGCGTCAATACTTTGTGGTCATAACAATGACGTCGATAATGTACTTTGGTACTTAACTTTCGACGACGACGCCAAAGACGATGACGACTCTGCTATTGAGCCGATAAGAAAGTCTTTCAACTGCGGCAGACAATCAGTCATAACAAGCCACCTTATCAGCCTCTATTTCGTACGGCAATAGCTTGATTCGTATGGTGAAATACCGGAGCGCACGTAGACGTCTTCGGCCGGAGGAGTACGTGTACATATGATCGTATGTGTTAACTTCTTATCAGTTCAGCACTCAGCCTAGCAGCAGCATTAATTTGTTGCTTCTTCCCCGCTTTACCGCGGATCATCCTCTAAGGGCTGCTACTAAGTCTGTTTTAGTTAATGTTTCTATGTGGGTCATCGCTAATATATTTGATTAGCTCTTTTGACGTCAGCCAGCGTTCCGGAACCTTTAAGTATTGGCGTGATCATCGTACGATGCATGTGATCATTATACATTTGTATATAGAGCTGCAGCATGTGTCCAATTCGATTGACGACGCGTTGCTTAATCAATTTTGATAAGATCTTTCGACCGATAATAGAACATTGCGGAATTTTTAAGGGGGCCCGACTCATTTCCGGATGAATTATAAATACAGAGAGCGGATATCGCTTACAATTATTACTTCAGCGAAAGTTCTTGGAAATTCTAGTAATAAGTGCATTAAATGTTTTATGTGGTTAGATGTATTTAATCGGAGTGACTAGGGGAATTTATATTATAATTAGTGCCAAGGCAGTTGTCGAGCGGTTTAACATTTATTAAATTATTTCTTGAACATAAAGTTTCATAAAATAACTAGAATTTGAAACATGCGAGTAGTTTAACTTGCTGATTGCTATGAAATTTGCTTTCATAATCTTCCAACGGAAAATAGTGCTAATGGTCATCAACAAAAAAGTATAATAAAATAACAATGGGCGTGTCTGCACCCTAAATCCTACAATTACTTGTCCCAATTTCCTGACTTAAAGCTCTATCATTTACCTCAACCAAATAAATAAACAAAATGCATTTTAATTGGTGGGAAATTGAAGAAATTAAGTTATCAATCATATGATTAGACCCCGAATAATGTGAGCTTATATGAATGGAAACTCTCATTAAGCTGTCAGTTGCTGTCATGAAAAAAACCCATAATTATATCAAGATCCTAAAAATAGACTTTTTGAGCCTCCAAAAATAAACTCCAATTGTTGAAGCCAAGCGATTCTCAGAAGAGTTGGGGCCTAAAATAAAATAAGTAAAGCACTCACAGATATGACAATTTTTCCATGTGCTAATTAAGATATCATAATGAAATCTTATCAGGTGTTAAAAACCCAAATGCCACCTTAAATAATGATAATTTCCTATGCATACTGGAAGAGTTATATAGTTATGTTGATATGAGCATGTTTAGCGCTATGCGAAATCCGAAAGGGAACCTGATAAACTCAAGTTAGAAATTTTTGTAGTTTTCCATGGTATCTGATCGAAACTAGAACAAGTTTTCACTGGTTTCCACTCAAAAAAACTTCCACTGTGATATATCCAAACTTCTCACGACGTAGACTAACCGATATTGTGACTGGGTCGATGATGATTGAGTTTAATTCTCAGTCTGAGTTTCAGTCTGGCATCTTAAGATCCAAAGGTGTTATTTGCGTCATTGGGGGAAGGAGGAGGGAGGAGGTGAGAAGGGGTCGACAACGATGTCGCCGCCAGTTGCCCCAGGCGTAAACTCTGCGGTTGAATATTATTTTTAGCTTTTTTGAGCCAAAGGCACTGACAGGCAAAAAAAATAATAATAATACTTGAACAATGCATATGGCGACGGCTGCTATATAAATAAACATAGTGCCAAAAATATAACAAATAACAAAGAGTTTTAAGATTGATGACATAGTTGTTGTTGTTGATTTTAAGCTTAATTTTTCTTTTTTCCGTTATTTTATTTCTATCTAATATTTTATTTATGAAATAACACCAAAGCGTGCCTCCAGTCAAGATTTCGTTATTGTTCATTAATATCTTTTATTTTTATGTGTGAGCTGAATGTATGCATGTATGTAAGTGCGTTGTGCATATGTATGTATGTATGGTTATGATCATTAAAAACCCAATGCTCACGAATTTGCATTACAAATTTGCACCCAGAAAGTCGTTGACAAAAAAGTCACCTTGCATGGAATTTCGCTGTCGCTCGAAAAAGAATATAAAAAAAAGGTTAGCGCTATAACTCACATAACAATAAAACTCGAATTTAAATAGTAAAAATATACATACATTTACATACATATACATATGTATCTGTATCTGTATCTGTATAAGAGGCTGGATAGATTGGTTTGCTGTTTGTCATTGCTGTTAGCTGGCTGGCATTTTTCTGGCGAAACCAAATTGACAATCGGATGGACAGAGGGACAATAGGACGGACTCTCTCAGATGCTGACGCACATGAAATTCCCCGTAAATCAGTCGAAAATAACTGGAATCGCTGGTTTGTTTGCCTTTTGGCATTGCCAGAGAATAAAACAGTAGCCAAAGCGCCAAATCAAACAAAAGTCCGACGATCTCAAAATCAGAGAAAAAGAAAACAACATGAAGAATAACAACATAACAAGTTAGAACTTTTGGCATATTAAAACGGCTTGAGACAATATGCTGAGCAGTAAATATATTCGTTTGAATACCCTGTATTTTTTTGTTAAATAATTGATAACAACAAACATCCTGAGGCTAGAGTAGATTGGGTATCCAAGTAAGCACTCTCCTTTATTTTTTTAATATATGCAGTTCTCAATTGTATAAGTAATAGATTGCTTAGTAATCTTGAGTTATTGTCATAAATATAACCTTTGTTTACGGATATGTGTGGGACTCATTGCCTGTATAAAATTAATAGTTGAGTCAATAAACAGTTCTCTATAAATACCCTTGCTTAATAATATGCAAAATGTCAATGTTGTATGATTATAAGTTTCAATTTAAAACAAATGCGTAAATGTTTCTATATGTGCAATTTAAAATCAGGTCAACAGTACCATAAGCAATTATTTATAGATAAATATAAATAATTTTATATTAATTGCAATGAGCTAATTTCTATTTGTAAATTCATTTTATGGCAGAATTTGTATAAAAATTATCTGATTAACAATTAGTTGGACTTCATCTAATCGGCTCACTTAATTGTCTTGATATATCTGTAATGCCAATAAAACCTGTACAACTGTAGCTCAACTTTAGCCATTGCAATAAAATAAACCTAATGAAAATATACTTGGAGCATCGATAATTGTTTAACTAACAACGAAAAGAGTTCAAGGTCTGGCAAGGTCGTTAAACGACCATTGGACAAGTATATTTTGAGGAGTCCAGTGACCCACCTGATGGATATGGCTCTGGTTAGGTGGGTGTGGCCAAAGGCGTATAAATGTAACGGCGCACGCGGCGTATGCGCAATAACAAATGCTGACAACAAGACCAACCCACAAGGCGCGTTCATTCAACAGCGACAACAACGAAAAAAGCATGCCAGCTCAGCCGGAACTTTGAGAGCAACAACAACAGCAACAACAGCAACAACAACACTAACAAGAGCAACAGAGCAGACATTGAACGCTGTCTGGCCGAGTTTGGACTGGGACTGGGACCGGGACTGCCAGTGCCTCTGTCTGGGTTGGACTTGTGTTGCTGTGTGTGATGCGGGTGGCGAGCGGGCTGCTTGCTTGCAGCTCCGAAAGCGAAACAGCTTTGTTTTTGTTATTGTTATTATTGTTGTTGATGTACTCGTATTGTGTATATTGTGCTGTGTGTGCATGATGCCGCTGAACTTGAACCGGCCTCGTTCAAGGCCAGATATTATGATACTTGTGAGTACATCTATTTCAAAGCAAACGAGTATTATGACTTGCTGAAGAAGTTTGTTCTTCAGTTAGACAGTTGTTTAGTTGTCGTTTCTTGATTTTACGGTTTTAAAAATAAATCTGAAAAGGTTTATTTATATTTTTAAATTTCGATTTCAAAATCTGCATCTTTTTAGCGTCGGTTTTTAAATGTAATGTTGACGTAAAATGTATAGAAAATAATTCCAAATTTAAAAATATCTCTTTGATTAAATTAGACATTGAAAACTGGCCTTAGTGTATTTCAAATAGTATCTTTAAATGTTCTGATCAAATAGTCTCTAAGGCAACTGTTTTTAGTGAAGTTTAATAAAAATAAGGAAGTTTTAATAAAACTAATAAATCATTGCATTGAAATATTTGGGAATATTTTACCTATACGAATAATAAGTGTTATTGAACTAACAAAATTAATGAAGAAAAATAAAGTATACATATTTGTATGCATAGTAAAAGAAAATCAATTCTGTGACTTATTTTTAAAAAATTGGGTTAATTCGATTCAGCAATAACCGAGTTTTGTACTTTTGTAAGGTTAATTTTGAAGCTGTATATTTTTTTTATGATGAAGAAAGTGTAAAAAAACCAAGATGAAAAGTATTTCTTTGTTTTGGAAACAGGCTATTTAGATGCTTAGCTTACACTGTTAAGAGTACTTGTATGTTAGAGCATTCAACTCTCGACTACTTGAAATACTTACGATTTCTTCTGATCATTTTAAGGTGCATTATATTTTTGGTAAAACCATACAGGTGAAATGGTCAAGTAATTAGTCAATGGTAACTGTTTCTAGCATTGGCTTAATCCTTACGCAATCTGGCAAGCGACTCCGACTTAAGCTTAAGACTTATCCTAATCCCACGGCGACGGCACTGACGCAATCGACGGGCTGAGACGTGTTGCGTATAACACCTAGACAACAATAACAATAATAATGAAAATAATAAAAACAACAGGAGCTGGCACCAAATGATCAACGAAGGTGATCAAGACAAGTGAGACACAAAGGCAGATCGTCGCGTCGAGCCGTTCAGTTGTCAGTGCTAATTGATCTTAAGCCGAGACAGCCATGTCGCAGCCAGCTCAGAGATCACCCAGCACACTCAGATCATGTGCCTTGGCTGACGCATCTTGGCTTTGGTAAGAGTACTCGTACTCGAATCATTGCACAAAATGTTGCCACATCATCCAACGGCGCTCATAAATGTCAAATGGCTTTTAATCCGTTGCCAGGCCGACAGATGGCTTTATCTTTTCCGCGAACCCGACATTTGTAGCAACTATGAGTGGGAGGGGCTAGAGGAGGAGTCTCATAATCAATGCCATCCATGTGCGGATCATTAAGCAATTGATTTTGTTTTCTGCACGCTGCTTTTCAGCATCGACGCCGCCGTCGTCGTCGTCGTCGTTTAAATGTGTTAATCGATTTATAGTGCATTGATTATCAACCCCAGTATGCTCATATTTTCATAGCTCTGAAATTTTCCATTCGTTTCTCGCTCTGTCTCGCTCTCTCAATCGTCGACGGCGCGTGCGAGTTTTGTCGTCGATTGGAGATTGCATGAAAATTTATATACACACACATACTAATACAGCAAATGTGTTCAATTTGAGCCACAAAACAACGTGACGTCACAGCCGCAACGCCGTCAAGTTTCGGCACACGCTAATTTCTAGTGTTAATCAAGCATTTAGAGATGTCGATGTCGACGTCGATGTCGTTAGCGGGTTACGTGTTGGCCAACAGGCAGCAGCTGTATTGCTGTATTAGTTGTATTTGTTGTATTGACTAGTTTCTATGGCTAGTGGGTTAGTGGTATGCGCCCATTTCCGGCTGCTGTCAGTCAATCGATTGCTTAGCCATTTGCCATTTGATTGATTGCCAAAACTGTGGGCTATATTAGCGTTGGCCGACAGTCAGGCTAACAGGCAGAACTGATGGCGTCATCAAAATGTATTTGTTTTCCATTACTCACATTTGACATTCACATTGGAGTCGGAGCCTGACCCAAGACAGCTTCAGGTTAATGCTCGGTATTTCCCCAATTATTTTCCTCAAAGTGGCTAGGGTCCAGACCCACAGATAAGGCTATTAATCTTTTGAAACGTGCACGCGAATTTACATCACAACAAACTCAAGGTGTCAAATACTTATCACTTATTATTAGTCAACTTATTCCATATAATCCAAATAAATTAAAAAAAATGTATATTATGCTAAATTAAATAAAATAAAATAAATATTATTATATTATTATTATTTATTAAATAATATCACATTTAAAAAATACTGTTAATCAAATAATAGTTTAAAATAAGTCTTGGATAGAAAAGTTTATATTAATTAATTTAATTATTAAAATTTGAATAAAATATTTTAATATTTGAAAAAAAATATATGAAAAATCCACAAGATGTGTTTTTTTTAACAAAACTAAAATATATAAATTATTTATTTTGTCAAATTATTTCTTTACCAACTATGCTGTTTATAATTTGTTTTTTTTCTGACCTAGACAACACTTAGGGCTTTCCCAGCCATTTAAACTGAGAACGACAAACACGATCCTAAGTCGTCGCTTAGACCTCTGGATAAGACAGTGTGATCTATGGGCTTGTCGTCAATATTATATATGATTAAAGTTCAAATCGTTAATTATATTGAAACTAAGTAAGTACCCGTTTAGCCCCAAAAAAATTAAATAGCATGCGCCTCCAAAAATTGTTATTGATTGCACAACAAATATAAGTCACTTATGTATATTTATTTATTAATTTAATTATTAAAATATACTTAAGATTTAAAAAAATATAAGAAAAGTCCACAAGATGTGTTTATTTTTAACAAATAAAAAATATGTAAGTTATTTATTTTGTCAAAATTATTTCTTTACCAACTATACTGTTTATAATTTGTTTTTTCCTGACCTAGACAACACTTAGAGCCGCATTGGGCTTTCCCAGCAATTTAAACTGAGAACGACAAACGCGATCCCAAGTCGTCGCTTAGACCTCTGGATATGACAGTGTGATCTATGGGCCTGTCGTCAATATTATATATGATTAAAGTTCAAATCGTTAATTATATTGAAACTAAGTAAGTAAGTCACTTATGTATATATTATATGCTAGAGTATAATAGAGAATGTAGTAAGTGCTGACACTTAAACACTCAGGAAAATCATTAGACTCACAGTGACACTTGTACAACCGCCAAATATTAAGTATACGCTTGGTATTCTTGTTATTATGAAACTATAATCATTTGTTATGGTAGATCCAACCGAAGGTACAGTTTTTTTCGATAATTACCAATTTACTTTAAAAGTCGATATACCCATTGACAGTCGTATACTTAAATATAAATATAATAAAATAAATATAATTAAAGGGGTGGGTATTCCAAAGTCACGTTTTATAGCAATGCAAGCCTTGTCACATGGCCACACATATATTCACACTTACATAAATGCATCTGCAGGTATGTATGTGTGTGTGTGTGTTTGTGTGTATGAGGTATCTGCCTCAAACTGAAGACAGTATGGAACGGTCCAGCCTTTCGCACGCTCTATTTATTGTACTATAGTAGCGTCAACGAACAACAACAAAAGTGTTTACGGAAAATAGCCAGCTGATATATGAGACACAAACACACACTTGAATAAAAAAAGCTGGCGCCGCACACGGCACGAACCGATACGGGACATTGGACGACGATTGATTAGAGCGACAATCGATCGATCAATGGAGTAACAAACAAGCGGGCAACTGTTGGGGGTACTCTTTTCGCTCTTGCATATGGTAGTAAAGATTGCCATAACAATTTACAGACCTCCCCCGAACCTCAATATGTGGACCCAAAAAAAAAAAAGAAAAAACAAGAAAAACCAACACAAAATTGTTGCTACATTAACACATTTGGGCGTGCGCTCACCGATCACCGATCATCGATCACAGATCTCCGATCACTGGCGGGCGTGCACTGCAGATCTCGGAGAGAACGAGAAGGAGGAGGTGGAGAAGGGCAGCAGGCAGTTGGGTAAACAGTGCCGCACGCTGCAGTGGAATATTCCCACAGTTGCGTCAAATGGCGACTAGCAAACAACTGACGGACGGACACAATACGCTGCTGTTTGATTTCAATCAAAAAAACGCCGCGCAAATAAATCTGAAAAATGTGCCAAGTCAACAATAACAAAAAAAAAAAAAAAAACTGGTAAACGCCGTGCCGAATTGCAAATTGTAGACCACTGTTCTGTAGGTACAAGTATAAAGCCACATAGAATCCAAACTCAACTGATGAGTGCTAATTTCCGGCGTGGAGTGGGCGTGACCGCCGCCCGCCGCCCGCCTTCTGCCTTCTGCCTTACCTCCTGTTCTGCATTGTCGAGCTGCCCAACGATCTGGCGACGTTGAACGTTTTCATTTTTTTTTTTTGGGGTGATAATCAACCGAGTACATATTTATATATTTCATTGTCAGCGCTTAATTTATTTGGTGTAAATCACTGAAAATTTTCCATTACCCACAGCACTGGCATTTTCCTCTGGCACGCGTTTTAAGAGTTCTTTTAAATAATTGCTCATACGACACCAGTCAAAGTCAAAGTCGTCTCTAATTAAATGATAAGATTAGGTGAGTCCTGGTACCACACTTAAGCAAATGTAAATTTAACTCATTAGTATTGTTAAAGATATTTTAATCGTACTTTTATTATACTTAAACATTGCACTTGTACTCTGATAAGTAAAAACATATATTGAACAACTTGACACACTTAAGCATTGCACAGAAAATTCAATTAAGTACAGCAACTTCTATTTAAAAAAAAAATGGTTAAGTTTAATGTATTTTAGTGTTTATTTTTTTAACTGGCTCCAAGAACCTCAGGTAGCAATAATAGAAAGAAAAATAAGTCAAGTGGCAAGATAAAGTTTTTTTTTTTTGTATTTTTAAATTGTCAAAACAATATAAAATATATATTTCAATACACGAAGACTGCTATGTGGTATTCGTTCGATTTAACGGTCACATTTAGGCATACATTTTGAATACTTTAAATTGAAATTGGTAAACAAGCAATTCAATACAAACAAGTGTTGTGGAAATTGCAATTTTCACACTTCGAACTGCATTCCAAGAGTGTCAGTCAGCATGTCGTCTGGTTTTGTTTCTGGTTCTTAAGCCTGGCAATTGGTGCCGCCAAAAATTAGTTCCAGTTGTGCACAAATGAAACTGAAACTAAAATAACAAAATATGTATACAAAATATGTACTTAGAACTTCCCTTGTATATACGAGTATGTAATACATATTCATACGGTTGCATGGCGCTCTCAGGGCCAAGGCGGTCGCCTTGTACTTGTTACGTATTCTTGGACATTTGGGTCTGAGGTTTGAGGTTCTGGAAACTCAAAGAGTCGCGCGCTGTCCAATTTGGAATGCCCGGCATCGCAGTTGTCACGTTTTGCTCTGGCAAATGACCCCAAATGTAGACCACAGTGGGATGCTTTTGTTTTCATTTGGTTATTTTGTTTGTTTGTTTGTTTGTTGGACTCATTGTTAATGAAGAAAAAGCCAGAAGCGAATCGAATCGGGTAGCATTCATTGGAACTGCAAATGGAATTGTTCCCAGTGAGTGTTTATTATGAACTGTTCTGGCATGCGGCATTTTTCATTCATAGAAATTCAAGCCCAAGTCATGTGAGTTCCACAGAATCAGCAGCCTGATAAGGAAACACATATTCAAGTTTAAAGTTTTCATATTTGAAATGCGCAAAAATCACAAAATAAAATAAAAATAACACATTGAAGTTGAATGAACCACAAAAATGTTGGCATTTTGCTATTGCGAATCAAACGAAAACGAAAATACGTCTATGAACAGTCTGGCTAGTCACTTCCAGTTGGCAATGTCAAATGCGAGCCAAGTTTAATGACTTTGGTGTTGCCAAAAAAAGAAAACAGAAATAAAAATAAAACCACTGTTGACTGCTCTTGACACCCGCATTGGGCCACAAAAAAAAAAAAAACAAAATAACAACAATTACTTGGCTTATACACTGCGTTTGACTTGTTTGCTTTTTGGTTTATTGAACTCGTTTTCTGACTTTTGATTAGAGCCGTTTAGAGGTTTCGACGCTTATGCATATTAAGTCAATAGGAAATGCGAGCTAGTGTTAAATATACGCTAGTTCATGGTTCCAGATTATCTCGATTCTGGTTCTACATGTAGTTCAATTCGGTTTCAAGCTGAACAAATGCTGCTTCAAAAAAAAAAATATTAAAAAAAACTAGGCTTAATCACATTAACAAACCCGAAAAACCTTTTCAGCTGCCCCCTGCCTCAAGGTCGATCCGTCTATCGCCATCGTTCGGCATTGTATTATATGTTATTGTTTTTATAAATTAAACACACACACACACAGAGACGTGCTTGGCATAGACAAAAGTCGGATTGGGCTGGAGCTATTGCTCTGACTTTGACATTCAACTTGCTGGCGGTAGTTCAAGTGGCACTTGAGGCGTGCCCAAGGTCATCAATGGCTTTGAAGCCCTACAAATGGGCCGAGTACTAACCTAAGGCATTCCCTCACCTAATTACAGTTACGGACTGCGCCATAAAAAGTCTGCCAAGTGTTTAGGATACGATTATTTACACAGCCTATCGGCGGTACTGATAATAGCATGTCATCGGTTTGCTTCGTGGCTTTTATTTGCTTGGGGCTAACACAACGATACGTTATCACCTTGTGCGGCACGTGACCAGCGAATAGCGAACAGCGACCAGAGACTACTGTGACCACCACCTTCAAGCACAAGAATCGCCCTCACCCCTGGGAGAGTACAAAACAGGGCAACCTGACCATTTGGCTATGGCGTCGTTATTTTACGCTTTGAGTTCATTGGAATTGCTGCGATATCATTCAAAAAAAAAAAAAAAAAGAAAAAAACAAAAAAAGAAATCAACGGTACTCTGCCCCATATATACGAGTATATATGTATATGTAAATACCAAGCTTATACTCCTGTCCACACATATAGAATCGTTGTGCATATCTTTTGAATCTTGCATCCGTTGCCTGTTATCGTTTGCAATTTGATTTGCGTTGTTTTTCAATTCGTTTCAGCACTTTTTTTGTATTTTTTTTCTGTTATTGTTTTGTTTCTGTTTTGTTTTGCCGCATCCACTTACAAGCCGAAAAATGCACCGCAACGCAAAATATCCCATTTAAATACGAACATATATACACAAATATGTACTTATTAACTTTTAAATATAGTAATTTATTTTTGGAAGCCGAACCAAAAATATATAAAAAAGAAGAGAAAAACAACTGAAAGCATAACGCGAACAAATCACGTTTTTTGTCACGCGCAAATCGCCGAGTGGCAAGTTTTGCACTCTTTGGAACTTTGGAGCACATCTAGAGAATTATGGCGCAGTTATGAACTTATGTGTGGTTGGAGTCGCACCTATAAATGGAAAGGCCTCTTGAGGATCACTGGGGTCAATTTGATTGTGTTTATTAAATAGTGGGCAGTTGGCATACAAGTTTAGTATACACACTTTTAACAAAATATTAAATTAAAATACTTAAATAAGTACAAGTAAAAGGCCAAGAAAATGTTCTCTTCGCTAAATAAAATATTGGAGATATTCCATTTTGAAAACATTTACTTAAATAAGTAAAAATAAAAGTCCCAGAAAATGTTTTTTTTTGCTAAATAAAATATTTGAGCCGTTCATTTGTGATTATTTAAATCCATTAAACTATATGGTCACCTTTTAATGGCAGCTAATAAATTTGTTTACTAATGTTTATTTTATCAAAATTCCAATAATCATAGCTATATCAGTAAATAACATTCTGTTCTTCTAACGTACATTGACATTTAGCTTGAGGTCTTTTTTGTTGATTAAAAAATGCAATGATTAAAAATAAACATTTCTAATACATGCGAAATGGCTGATCCATGACTAAAAAGTTGCATGAGTGTAAAAAGCCGAATTTCACCCAAAAACGAAACTAGAAAACATATGTCATTCAACATAATAATAATTTGTTTCATTCATTATTCACATTCAAATGCGAAAAGTTAAATTTAAGGGATATTAAATATAAATACACTTCAACTATTGATTATATATCTTTTATGTTTTTGCTAAAAACTATAAAAATATTCTTAATAATGATGAATCACTCTTAAATTGTCGACCCAAAGGGGGTTTATTATGAATTTCGACCAGTTTGTTGGACTTTTTGAATTGCTAATGTGAACTTTGCTTATCGACATGCTTAAAAGTGTATGTAATTATTAAGCTACTCTGACGCATTATACTAAAAGCAGTAAACGTTTTTGATTTTTCGTATGACTAATCCGAAGCTTGGTTAGATCAGTTGCAATTCATGCAGCTGCGTTTGTCTAGGATTTCTTATAGAATTTTACATTCTGGAAGAATCATATTTGTTGTTAATACTATTAATATCTATCTTATTGTTTTAATTATTGTACTGAGCTTTTTCTTGGACTTTTGTCGCGCGCGATTCTTTTATGGTCGCACGGGTTTTTAATCTCAGACCCGGCGACGCTCATGCGATCACAATCTTGATAGCTAAATGTATTTGCATATGTACATACGTGATGTAAATATATGTAGATATCATATATGCAGTTGCATCGAGTCAGCTCCCAGATTGGACCAGTTGAGAAGTACTTGTTTATTTACTCTGGTCATTGGATTCATGAAAAACAAAATAACTCTTTAAAGTCAAGTCATTCTTATACTATGTATATGTATAAATATCGTCTCATATTATCAGCATGATTTGGCAGTAATGAAACGGGACTTTTTGTTACCCTGTAAACACCCTGCAGTGGCAGCAGACTTCGCGGAAACTTTTGTCGCTTGAGAATATGACGCCTAATTGTCGGGGATTTGCTCAGATTAGAAAACTCTTAATAAATATGTATGTACAAGTACGTAGAAACAACCAGAGTTCATACTGTGGGTGGAAATAATGGATATGTTCTTAGTAATGGAATATTACAGTTTCAGTTTTAGTTTCAGTTTCAGTTTCAGTTCGCAATTGTGTCACAGCGAGTAATACATTATTCACATGATATCACATCACGAGATGAACGAGAACTCGTATATGATAATGTATTTGGATTCCAACAACTTTGTGCAAATCTGATGCAATCTGATAAACGCGTTCATTGTGGAAAATTACGATGTTAGAATGTCTGCAAATATTTCCCATACAATATTGTTGTTTAGTTAGCGGAAAGAATACATCTCAAGGTTATGCATTCTCTTTTAACAATATCCTGAACCATATATTACAATCTTTTTAAACATGAATACCCGGGAATCTTTCTATACTAACTTATGTCAATTCTAAGTAGATTTCAGTTTATTTCCTGTCGTGTCACGCTTGTTAATAACTATTTATGATTATCTTGTTTGTTTTTCTTTGAAAATCACAGTAAAGATATGCATGTTAAAAATACAAAAAATAAATAATGATGAAATTTTCTGTATTTGATGTGAAACAAAAACAAAGTATTAAATATATATGATATAAAAATATGGTATGCATTTTGAAATTGAATAAAAATGCTGATTATACTCGAATTGCAAAATATTTTGAAATTTTAGAAGCAAAGTCAAGTTGCGAGTTTATCAACTTGTGCGGAATGTGAAAGAGGAAGAACCGTCTTATCACGAGGCGCATACTTAGGAATATGTGAAATCATCAAAATATCTTTCATATGTACATATAGTATACAGAAAAATGTGTTTATCCCCTATTGCAGTCACAATTTTTCATACCCAACGCCCATATGTGTATTCACCCAACCCTAAAAGTGTATATCAATTTCATAAGAGGCGTAAACAGTTTTGGGGGACAGGTGCAAAGTTTTTTAATTCCATTCTGAGGTTAATTTGCTTAATACTTTCACCAAAAATCAGCCCTTTCCCTGTCCCTTTCGCAGCCCAAAAACACAAATGAAAAAACGTTGTGCGTATTTAAATTTTAGTAAAATTTTATATATATTTTATTATTTTTTAGTATCTTGATTGTTGATTTTTCAACAGATTTCTGTTTGTTTTTTTGCTTTTGTAGTTTCTTGTTTTCAAATTCTTGTTTTTTTCATTCTCTTAGACGCTCATTATGTTCACTATATCACGTGGTCTTACAAATAGATATCCATATATATATACTTTCTTATAATTAGAAACAAGAGAAAACCTTAAATACAACGATATACTAGATGAAAACTAATAAAACTATATTTAAGTGGAGAGATATAAGGCATAATAATTATGATTAAGTTTTTGTCAACAACTTTCGTCTGACTTTTAAACAAAAACAATACGTTTTGCGCTTTTGTGGAAGACATTGAAGATTTCATTGCTTTGTTCTGTTTGTTATTGTTATTGTTGTTGTTGTTGTTGTTGTTGTTGTTGTTTTTCAAACAGAGCGTGAAATTATAAAACAAAATTCTAATACATGATTCATGAGGCAATTCAACACCAAGTACTTGGACTGAGGTAGTTTGGCGATATGCAGAATACCATTTGAGAAATGACTTCACAATAATATAATAATAATAATAAATAATTTATAACAATTTATGTGTTGTGTGGTGTTGTGCGTGTGTGTGTGTTTGTTTTTCTTTTAATGAATCTGTTGCCAACTCGCAGGGCGTTTTCCATATTTGGAAAATTGCTTAGCGAATTGGAGACAGAAAAAAGGAGTTTCGCATGCTCGGAACACTTCAAAGCAACATTTGCGTTATCCTGGCGAAATGTGGTGAAATGTCAACTGCGCATGCTATCAACGCATGCGCATGTATGTGTGTGAGGGTGTGTGAGTGTGTGTGTGTGCGTGTGTGTGTGCTACGCCCATCAGTCTTTAAAGCGGGGAGGAGATTCAAGAACTGAACCAACAGCCTGCCTGGCTGAATTACCAGGGCCGCCAGGGCTGCTCCTCCTCCTTGATCTGCTTCTTGATGACCAGCGACAGTGGCTGCTGCTCCAGATGCGCCTGCACATGGCCGGGCACACGCTGTATCACCGATGGCTTCACGTCCATCGGCTCATAGGCGGAGTTGGCGGGACTGGGAGGAGCATAGCTGCCACTGCTGCTGCTGCTGCACGGTGCGGACTCGTAGCCCGCCGATGAGTGTGAGCTGGCGGATCCTGTGCTTGCGGTGCGCTGTGGCATCGATACCAACATCGGTGATTGCTGTGCGGCTGCTGCTGCGGCGGCTGCGGCGGCGGCAGCGAGCTGTTGTTGCTGGTGCTGTTGCAGCAACTGTTGCTGCTGCTGTTGTGGCAAGCTCTGGGGCAGCACGAGAGCAATGCTGCCGTTGGGCAACTTTGTGGGTATCACCTGCATGCCATTGGGCAGAAAATAACCATTTGCATTCTGCTGGATCTGGCCAAAGAGATAGGGTGCTGCTGCTGTGATGTTGCTGCTGCCAGCTCCAGTTGCTGTTGCTGGTGGCTCCTGTTCCGGCGAGCTGGGCGGCGAGGGCAACACTACTTGGGCGTGCAGGGATTGAGCCTGTTGACGCTGCTGATGGTGCAGTTCAGTCTTGACCCCATTGATGCAGTTGCTCAGATGCTGCAGCAGACGGCGACGCTGTGCGGGCTCCAGGCCAGGAAAGCGGCTCACCTCATTGGCACAATCGGCAAATCCGGCCTTGAATTTGTTGATAATCTTTGGATCTGCTGCCTGTTGCATTGCAGCTTGTTGACGTTGCAGCTCCTGCAGATGCTTCACTGTCTTCTCCAGAATATCGGCCTTTTCCAACTTGGAATGACGCGCCGGCTAAAAGAAGAAGCAAACAAAAATAGTTACAGATTAGTTAAATGTATTTTGTGGAATAGACAACAAGTCTTGATATGGTAAAGAATCTTTTAAAAAGATACTTACGTCTTTTTTGGTGGCATCCAAAATCAGAGTCTTCAGTTCGTTCAGGCAATTGTTGATGCGAGCACGACGACGTTTCTCCATAATTGGCTTATTCGACTGCAAGAGAGAGATGGAAAAAGAGTTGGAATTAGTCGTGTGGTTAGGGCATCAATTGGGACACTTTGACCTCATGCAGCGCCAAGAGAACTAACAAAAATAGAGGAAGCTGCGTGTGGCTTTAATTGGACACGGATTCAACATTGTCGTCGTCGATGTCGTTGTTGTCGTTGATGTTGTTGTTGTCGTTGTTCTTGGTGTTGCTGTCGTCGTCGCCTTCAATCTGGCTGGGGGCCAATCTCTGTGGCACGGCGCGTGCTCTATTTATATTGCGCTCATGCATTCACAGCAGATGATGCCAAAAATAGTTTGGCGGTTATAAATTACGATAAGCAACGAGCCGTTGTGGCCAAAAATAAATTACGCCAATACGCAGGTATTTTTCACAATAACAACGCCAACAACAACAGCAACAACAGCAACAACAACAAGGTCGTCGTGGGAAATTCGAAGACGCAGAAAAAAAGTGTTGCTGTTTTTTTTTTTTGCACGGGCATTAAATTATTTTTGTGCTTGGCCAAATTTGGCTCAGAGTACGCCCGCACTGTATGAAGTCAGCGAACGGGTTAAACAGCCCAAAAGCGGCCAAAACCAGCGACAGCTTATTCAAGCCATAAGAAGAAGCTGATGACCGACAATTGCAGCAACCACGCGCCAAATGGAAGCCGCTCAAGTGGGCAGCTCCAAACCAATTTTGGGTGGCACTCATGAATGGACCGACTGTCTGTTTGTCCGTCTGTCGGTGTTAGCTCCATGAATGAAGCCAAAACGTAAATGCCGCCAACGCCAAACAACAACAACAGTTTGTGTTGGCGAGCCGACGGCTTTTAATTTGTTTTTTTTTTTACTCAATATATTTCAATATGGTTAGAGTCTCTCTGCGGTGGCATGTGGGAGCCGACGACACCGACGATATGTTGGCCAAAAAGGAAATGCATTTGGGCAGCCGAGTTGACAAAACTTGTGTGGGACTCTCTCATGTGTGGACAAAGTGGGAGACAGCAGCTAACTTGTATTTGTATTTGACTATTTTGTAATGAAATATTCCCAAACTGAGATTCCTGTGAGAATCGCATTGATTTTTAATTAATTTATTTATTTTCTATGGTTTTTACAGCTGTGTTTAATCCAAGTTAGCTGCTCCTCCAATCTTCTGTATTTGCACCTTTATTTTTATTTGACACTTACCCGACGATCGCTTTTGAGCGGCGTCTCCTTCAGCTGGGAGGGCACCACGGCGGTGCCCATAACATTGGCGTTCATGTTTACGGTAACGCCGGTAACCATTTCGATATCGGCTATATACTGTTTATGCAGTTTTAGACACAGTTTGATAGTGTTTCTTGTTTCCTTTTGTCACTAGCAGCAAATGCAATTATTTGCTGCGCACTTTTCTTAGTTTGTTGCTCTGCTTAGTTGTAATAATGTAACAGTTTCTTATTTATTTTATTCAGTTTTTAGATCACTTCTTTTCACTTTCGCGCAACGACGAAACTACGTAAATACGTCGAAAGATTATTTGCTTTGAGAGTTTGTTTTTTCTAGAGTTCCGCTCGATTGAGAGAGAGAACCAACCGCACGCTACAAGTTACGGCAAGCGAATGGCTGTCAGGTTCTGAATGCACTGCGATTAAACGTTTCCCGAAGCACGAAGCGAACGAGCGAGCGACGACGATCGTTTAACGAATCGGCAAAATGCGTGAGTGTGTATTGGTTGTTGGGTGTTGCTTGCTATTTGCGTATGTGTGTCTCTGTGTTTGCGTTGTGTATGCTGGCGACCACCTTATCGCTGGGCTTACAGCAGACGACTGACGATTGATCGACAGGTTCGTTGGCTAAATCGAAATCGCCGCAGCGAGACGCGGGCAGCGCGAGCCACACGACCTGCAGGCGGCGGCATACCTACACACACACACATAGACACCACATTTTGTGTTTGTGTAGGCAGCAACGAAGTTCGCTGTCTCGAAGCTACCTGTGTGCGCTGTTGTTGTAGTTGCTGCTGCCAGTTTACCTAAGCCGCGGCCTTTTTGAGAGAGGGAGAGAGAGAGAGAGAGAGCACAGTTACTCATACGACGCCCCCTCTGCTCACTGAGCAATGGAAATAAGCACTGCAAGTTCTATTGAGCATTTCTTCCTTTTTGGAAATATCAAAACCCCCATAGTGAGCGTGTGAGCGGGATTCACAATTGCGAGAGCGTATCGAGCCTCAGTCACAGACAGATAGATAGAGATAGAAATAGAGAGAGTGAGAGCGTTGCGCTGATTCATGCGGCCAACGCGACGACGCGTCGTCGTCCCATAGAAGGTGAAAATAGCAAACGGCAGCAGCTCACCCAGAGACTTAACGTTGATACGAGTATGACGCCACCCCAGCGTCGACAGGTTCGTGTGACTGTGGGGTTGTGAGTGTGTTGCGTGTGAGTGTGTATCTGCATGTTCAATTGTACATGTATGTGTTATGATGTCGTGATCGGTGGGGTCGCTAAACAGTAAACAAGATCACAAGGTTGCTGGGGCTGTTGGGGCTGTGCGCACGCCAAGCGGAAGCGGGCGGCAGCTCAACACCTGCGTCACCCACAATCCACACACAATCCACAAAAATGCTCCAATTTACGAGCATTCATGAATTTATTTCGTCTCGGCGCCATGTAACTGTAACCCATTCCGCACGCTAGTCGGCTCAATTAAGCGAAGGTCACTTACATACATATTGAACATTGATTCAATTGTACACACACACACACACACACACACACACATACAAATGCATGAACATTTGTGCGTATTTTGATCGATCAATGATTTTTGGACAAGGCTAATGGGGGCGTTACACGTGCGCCCGGCAACGTTTAGATTCATTTTAATGGTCGCTACGTGCAACGTTGGACTTTCACGTTTCGATTATCAGGTGCTCGAAGGTTACTCACAACAGGCTACAAATTAATAAAAAAAATAATAAGAATTTAAGTATTTCCCAATCGCGGGGGCTTAGGAATGTTAGCTTTTTGCATACGTCATGCGGTCTGTAAATGTTTGTGTCCATATAATCTGCATACATGCATATAAAAGTATGTGTGTAAAAGACATTGTAAAGTCAATTGGCAAAGAGATAGCAGTAGCGCACTCTCACAAATATCAATCTTATTCAACGAAAAGAGAGCGAAAGTAATATCAACTGAGAGTTTTTGTAAGCTGTGTTTGTCAAAGCTCTCTTCTGGTCTCATTAAACTTTGGTTGCAGTCAAGCTCCCCGTGTATAAAAAGCTCAACGATATACATAAGAGAGTACATTTATAAAAAAATGAAATCAGGGATTCCGGGATAAAATCACTTCGATTCGGTGTCAAACGGTGATGCTGGTTTTTCTTAAACTAAGGACAAAATACTTGATTGAATTACGGTTCTTTCATATGACTCATAGCAAATATTTTAATTTTTGGAGTTTTATAAGGTTTTGTTGATTAGATCAAATATTTTCGACTTTATCAATCTTAATCCGCATATTGTCTTAATTTAACAATAATTTTCTTAAAACATGGTAAAATCAAGAATATTATACATGCATTTTGAAATGATTTTTTTATGTGTACAGCTTGCAGAATGTCGTTTTAAGATTTTTAAGTGTGGCATTTTGCGTTGCATTGTGTAAATATGCACATGTGTGCATGTCACGCGTTTAATGCGTTTTATGGTTTGTCTAGAAGGTTGCCACATTGAGCTTACAACAGACCCCCAGCCAGAGTCGGACGTCGGGCAACACCTTCGCGTTCCAATTACAATTTGGCAACCGATCAAAAGGCTGCTGCCGCCCGCGGTCGGCGACGACGGCGCAACGACGCTGGCGGGACTTGTGCATGCCAATTTAATTGCACACTGGCAACGTTTACATCATGTGGCTGCTGCTGCTGTTGCTGTTGTTGTTGTTGTCGCTGCTTCTGGCCAAAAACAGCAACTGGCAGCGAAGGTGTAGGATGTATCGCACAGATACACCCATACAATATACAGCTACAGATACAGATACAGATACAATTGCTTGGCGCGCCTGATCGCATGCAGCGTCTAAAATAAACTGTGGCAAAAATTTATAGTCCGCCAAAAAAAATAAAAAAGAAAGAACACAAAAACAACTCAAAAATGTGCGCGTATTGCTAATTGCGTCTAAATTTAAACAGATGGTTGGATAGAGAGAGTGAAAGGGAGGGAGGGGAACAGAGCGCCAGAGGTACCGATCTACTGGCTGAGTTACAGCAGCGTAACAGCGGCAGCGACGCCCACGCGCCAGACGCTGCCCTGCTGGCAACAGAGCCACAGCAGCCCCATGTAACTAAAAATAACAGTGCGCCGTTAGCAAACCAGAGAGAGCGCGCGTGAGAGAGCTCGCGTAAGAGAGCGCTCAAGAGAGCAGCGTGCATGCAGCAGCCATACTCGTATTATAGTATTTTTCGTACATTCTGCTTTGCTGTGCGCGCGTCTCGCGATTAAAATGCCATAAAAATCGCCAACGCAAAAGTCGCATGCATAAAACGCGCGTGAAATGAATGCACTGTTAAACGCATTGCACTATTATAATAGTTGTTGTTGTTGTTGTTGCTGGTTTGCACTTAATGGCGCTGTACATTTTGGCAAAGGCAACAGCAACAACAACAACAGCAGCCAGACAGAGACACAAATCGTTGCCTAATTTGTTGTTGCTCGGGCTGCTGTTGTTGTGCAAGTATTTTATTACTCATTAACGTAACGACGCATTTTGGGCCAACAGGCCGTAGCCACTGCCAACAGCGCCGCTGACGTCGCAGCGAGTTCAATTCAGTGGGTGGTAAGGGGGCAGGTGGCAACTGTTTTTTATAAATTAGCGGCAACAGCGTCAGCGAAAAAAACAACAGCAGACGTTCTAAATTTAGCAACAGGTAAAAGCTCAAAACAAACGGTGAATGTTGTTATTTTTTTTTGTGTTTTTTCTTTTAGCCATTTTGGGTGGGGAAGCAGCTTTATAAGGGCAAGGCAGATCTCGTGATACGGAAAAGAGCAGAGGCAGAAAGAGAGAGAGGGCTAATTGAAATGCATTAAAGAGCAAGAAAGAGAAAGAAAGAGATGCAACTGGTTTGATTGCAATGCATTAAAGTGGAAGCTTTTAAGTAATTCCGTTACTTTGACGTCACCAAAAGCCTAAAGAGCAAGGCATCTTTTGAATTAAGTAGTTTACATGAAGGAGTATTAAGTCATTTTTCAGTTATGTATTTTTATTATAATCCAATCCTTTACTCAGTGCTCATTTTGCAGCTCAATCCTTGGCATTGACTTGACTTTTCGACTTTGCTGGGTGGGCCGAAAAGCCAGCAAGTCAAAGTCAGGTCTTATAAAGTCAACTGCTTGGTTATTTGGTAAATAATCGCAAAATTTCCGGACAAATAGCAAGTTAGTCGCAAATCCTTTTCGCTGGAAGTGGAAACCCCCGCAATCCATGTCATGAGTTCCGCTTGCTTGGCGGAACAGTAGCTGCTGGGCCTTTAGCGGCAACAACGCCCCTCGTCCAGCGAAAGGATTTAAGCGGTGATACGGCTCCTGGTACTTCTGGTACTATTCGGACTGAGCTTAGTTGCGACCGCGTTAATTAAATCGCGTTGGACACGCTCTGGACATGGCAAAGGGTTTCCGAAAGGATTAAAGCGCGACTGCGAAAGGGCTAAGTGAACGGTGGCCAGGTACGCGGCTTTCTATTAACAGGATGATCATGCACATCAAAGGGCTAAAACCACACACCCATAAAACTGGCCGTGCAACAAAGGCCGTGCAACGCGTGCAACACTCCGCTGACAGTATCAGTCTGAGTCGCTGTCTCAGTCTCAGTTTCTGGCCACCACAGCCCGTTCATCAGCCATCAACTCTTCTGTTTATTGCACCCTTTAAGCGAGCTGCTTTTTACCTAGCAACCAACCAAAGGTTTAGGTCCGGTTGAGCCAAAGGATTCTCACTGTGGACAGCGGCCGTGACGTGTTTGTTTATTTGCCATAAAAGGATTATGGGCGTGGGCAGGTAAAGGCTTCTGCCTCTGTAGGGTTACACTGCCGCACGCCCCTGCCGCAGTTAACCCGTTAACCCATGTTGTACTCCTTCCACGTAGCTCGTCTTCCCTCGGCTCGATCGAAAAGTCTTTCTTTCTCTGTACTTTACTGGCTGTTTGCATTTTCCTGGTACTTGCAGTTCTGTGTCTTTCGACAATCTCATATCATAATTTTCACTAAAAAAGTCAACTCTGTGATCATAAAAAACTACAAAAAAAATTACATAAAGAAACTCCTCGACGAGTTTGTTACGTGGAGTTGCGTAAAAAACGAACACATTTCCAAGTAATTTTTTTTTGCTTTTGCTGGTTGACAACAAATTGCATAAAAAATGATTCTTCACTTACAGCATTTATGATTACGAGTTCGCTAAAAAAAAAAAGTATATATACAAAAAAACGCGAGTCGTCTAACCCGGGTCTGAGGCTCGAGGGGATTCAAGGTGAGGATGGGTTCGCGACAAACAAAAGCGCAACATGCAGAAGGATTTTATGGTTTTATTTAGGGTTATTTACGGTCCTCGCCTCAATGCCAAATCAATTGGCGTGCAAACGTCAACTCGTCAGGCCAACTCGCTCCCTTTCTCTCTCCCTCTGCCTCTCCCTTTCACTCACCCTCTACTCTGCTTACCTGTGCCTCGAAGGAGTAAACAGCCGCAAGGCGAAAGAGTTCGTACCTAGGCGGAAAGACTCGCGCCGAAAGAGGTTTCTGGCATAGGATAGAGTTTAGAGTTTCCACGGATTAGCTGAACATATAGAGGGTTGGGTTTATGAGCGTCACGCTAATGTGCCTCATGTCCTTGATGAATCGCTGCCGCCGTCGCAGTCGCAAACGCTGTCTCTGCCGCTGCTGCTGCCGCTGCCGTCGTTGTCCGATTCGCAAAGAGTTTTTACGACACGCACAACTCCGTCAGGCAAAACTCGAATCCTTGCCAATTTCCGGGAATGTTATTTGCGTGGCCAAACACCAAATGGCCAACGAGAATGCCGCTAGCCAACGCCAGAGGGCGCTGCGCATAAATTTCATTTCTCTAATCGCTTTCGGGCCTCAAAGGCAACCGACTAATTTGGCCCAAAAACCATTGCCAACTTAATTTCGGGGTCTAATTTTTTGGGGCGCATGTCTAAAGCACCGTTAGACGGCAGCTGCCTCATCGACCGTCCGATAATCTACATAAATATTTGCCTAATGACAGGATGTCTTCGCCACAAAGATCGACAGAGTTTCCCACAGCCTCCGACTCATTTTCTGTCTGTCGAGTGGGCGTCGTGTTTTTGGTAGCCAGCAAAAAAAAACAAAAAAAAAAAACATTTGCAAAATGCCATTAAAAAAATGTGCTCAACTGCGGGATTCATGTACGTATATAGATCGTTGAGGTGCTAAAAATGTTTTACGAGTCTCAACAAATCGTGACCAGACTCAGTCGGCGACTCCAGCTTCCAGTCCAAGACTCAGAACCAGACCCTGAGACCAGAGTCCATGTCGTACCAAGGAACAAAGAGCTTAAGCGTAGACAGAAGGTGTTGAGCATATAAAACGCTACAAAAAAGCTACAGAAGAATCTTACAATCCAGTTCCGAGATCAACGAATTATCAATGTCCTTTTCAAAGAAAATAAATGACGCACACAATTTTTTATTGAGATCACTGGATAGAAGGAGAAATTCAAGGGTTGATCAAGAATCGTTTTTATAAATTATGAATCAATTACAGATTTTTTTAATAATTATGAGATAGTTAGTTAGTATATACAAAATATTTTAAGTCATATTGGACGGGACGTTTGAAAGAACCGAGAAATTTAGATTCAAGATTCTCAATTGCTATTTTTCTAAATTATCTTATCGGATAGATTATAAAATTATATCAAAATAGTAAAAAAGGCAATAATTCTTTATTTGTAAATATAATAACTTTATTTATAGGATAAGAATTAGGTACAATTTCCCATCAAGAATATTAAAGATCGCATAATTTAGGAACCAGCTAAGGATGCTCTTGTGATATTTAGAGTATCATCCACTACAAGGGAATCGCGTGCAAAAGAAGCTTCAACGACAATTGCCAGTCAGGCAAAAGAAATCGACTGTGGCATCGATCATAAATGCTGCAAGAGTGTGGGGAAGGGAAAATGGAAACTGGGAATGAGAATGGAAATAAACAGAAACTGAATTGTGGCCATAAGCCGGTTGGGCTTGCATTGCATGCACTATTGAACTTTTTGAATGAAACCGACAGGCTTAAACTGCAACAGCAACAACAACAACAACAACTGTAACAATAACATTGGCAAGAGCAACAACCAGTTGAGGTAACAACATGGCCAAGTCAGGCGTTTGTGAGCCAACAACGGCAAGTTGTAATTTACACTCCACCACAGCGCTGGGGTGGCGTTGCCCCAAGATGTTTGGCAGCATCCCAATGTTGCATCCCATGCAACCAAACGTTGCATCGTCACAGCGGGCAGCTTGTCACGATAGCAACAACGTCGCGGCGCGTTGGAGTTCGAGTTGGACTTGGAGTTGCCGAGATCATGCCCGGCGATTACCTAAACGCACACAGACAGACAGACGGACGGACGGACAGACGGACGGACAAACAGACAGTGAAGAGGGGGGGAGGAAGCAGGCGGGTGGCAACTATAGAGATCCTTGAGCTGCGGCTGCATAAATTATAATGTGAGGGGCTGACCGGTTGCTGGCGTTGTCGGTTGCTGCTGTTGCTGCTGCTGCTGCTGATTCCAATGTTGCCGATGTTGCTGCTGCTGCTGCTGCTGGCACACTTATTGCGCAAAAAGCGCGCTCCACGAAGCATGGCAAGAGCTGGTCTCGCATTTGAACTGCCACTGGGACACAGATGAAGATGGAGACAGAGACCGAGACGAAGACGGAGATGGAGACAGTGACTGTGCCTGCGACTGGGGCTGGGGCTGAGATGTTGTGTGTATCGTCGTCGCGCCGGCGCATTGTTTTCATTTTATGGAGATTAACATTCTGCGTCTGCCAACGTCGCCGCCGACGCCACCACCGCCTTTGCGACTGCAACTGCAACTGCGACTGATATCAGCAACTGACAAGCATCCGCTGCAATAACTTTAAAGTTGCTGTCGAGTATACCCTTTAAATTTAAAATTTAATTTTAAATTTAATTTTAATAAAATTTTAGTAAGTTTCAATACAAATGTATTAAGTTATAGAAATATTTAAAAATATAGTTAAAGATATAGATAGAGAGATATAGAAAATGTAGTATTTTTTAATATTTTCATTTTTATCATAAATTCACATATTACTCAAACATATATACTTATTAAATATTAAATTTCAATCTTATGTTTTTTTTTTAATATTAAATAGTTAATTTAAATAGTTCAACCTTAATTGTTACACAAGAATATTAGCAGATAAACTTTTAAGTATTATATTTTTAAAAATCTCATAATTTTAGTATTACATTAAAAAAAAAATATTTTATAACAATTCAGAGCAGATTTTTTTTATTTATTGTCTTCATTTGCCTTAATAAATAAATATAATATATAGAGATATTAAGTCAAAAATAGTTACACATACACGTAAGTTATAGAGGGTATGCCAAATAATATACTTCAAAACCTCTTCCCACCAGTTGTTTGTTGTATTTTATTTTTTGATTCTCCCTTACAGATTTTACTTGTTTTTCATTTCGGCAAGTCACGACCCGCGTAATGAGCTGACTGAGATGGAGACTGCAACTCCATGGACCGGGACTGAGGCTTATGATCTTCTCTTTTGTCTGTTGCAAAAGGAAGTCGCATTGGCTGACTGGCTGACTGGTTAACTGACTGACTGACTGACTGGCAGACTGCCCCAACATACAAAAATGTTAATTTTTCCCATTGAGCAATATGCCGATTATTAACCTCGTTGGTGTTACGGCTGCTGGCTTTGATGCTTCTACTTCTGCTTCTTTTTCTGCTGCTTACCAGCATGAAAATTGATCGAGTTGCTGAAAATTGAAATTCAATTTATGGATGTAGCGGCGACACGCCTGGGAATTGTTTGAAATATGCAACGTTCGGAACTGATAGTGTTCGATATGCTCCAACTACTTGACGGACGGGAAAGAGACGTGAGTTATTAGCGGGTTAAGACTGTGCTGCAATCAGGGGGAACATCCATTAAATTAAGGAAAGAGAGCATGTCAGTTTCTCTCAGGAGAACAACATAGTAAAAATCGCTTAGGTGAGATGATGAAGAGATTTAATTATTGCATTATTTCAAGATCTTCTTTTTTCTTATCTCTAACACATCCACTTTTTAGTTGAAATTCATCGTAATATGCGTACTTTTGCTTTTCTTTGAATTTCAGCTAAGAAAAATTAACTTTGGGCTATCCATATTCATTTTTTATGATCAGAGTGTCTAAGCCTTTAACTTTTAGCCACAACAGATTTCCGCTAACAGATTTCTTCACGCGCCTAAGGAATCCTTTGTTGCTATCCACAACAAAATTTGACTTTTTGGCTTTTCGACTTAAAAAACATAAATAAATATGCCAATTATTTTCGGGTTTGCCATTAGGACTCAAGGCTGCGTTTTTTAAGCCTTTTTGTTACAGAAAATTGAAAATCTGAAAATTGCAAAAGAAAACTATGCCGTGCAGATTAAAAAGTAATTCCCCGAAGTACACTCTAAAAATTCCTTCTAACCCGTTGCTAAAAAATCGACTCACATAAAAAAACAAACAGTAAAAATGATAAAAAAAAAAAATACTGGCAAAAGCGACTTAATTCTCCGAAGTGCATAAAAACTGCGATTCTTTTAGCGATGTTTACAGCCTGCGACCTGAACTCTGGTCTGGCAAAAAGAGTTGAGAGCAGAGCAAAAAGGCTTAAAAAACTGAGCGAAGGGTTCGCAACAAAAAATAGTGAGGGTCGAGGACGAGCAGCAGGCGAAACACAAAGCGGCGATGACAATTGCCACAAAAGGATGCAATTGAGCCGTGCAACCCGTAAAAAATGAGACCGCAACAAAAGGTTGCAAGGAAAGGCTTGGACATTGGCAAGGACACGTCTCGGGTCGGGTTAAAAAACGAAAGTCAACTTCGGCTGAAGGCAACAAAAGCAGCGTGCGCATTACACATTATTAGCCAGGACTATAGACCATGAAGAAGGATGCGAAATGTGGCAGGAGGCAGTACGGAACATAGCCGTCATAAAATCGCGAGCGTGTGCGCGAAATGTGATTCCAAGGCTGCGAAAGGATGTGGCCCTAATCCTTGCACACTCACAGTTCGCAGTTCTACAGTATTCGCAGTGTTTGCCAATATTTTGATTTCGAAAATAAACAATACGCCCACCGAACTGCACCGAACCGGGTTCAGGTCAACAGCATGACAACAGGACATCGTTCAGTGAAGGGCTTGGACTCGCTGGAAGGATTAGCCGCATTTAACCATGACGATCGGCGAGTCGAGTCGTCGATTTCTTGCGAATTACCAACTGCGCTGGGCGTACCATGTTGCTGTATTTAGCAAAGGATTACGGCCCATTTCAACCATAATTAGAGACAACAAGTTGTAAAGCCATTTAGTTGTTAGTAAACAGTAAATTCCCAAACACGACAGCCACGTCAAGATGCCAAATCAAAAGTTAAATGAAATGTCACTTAAGGTCTCATCATTTTCAGCAAGGTCAGTTCTATGTAAATACAATACAAAAATAGCTGCACCAATTTTTTGCTACAATTTCAATGAGTTCCAGAAACACACAAAAAAAAAATGACATAAAACTAGAATTCCAGAAGGGTTACATTCGAACTCGAACTCGAGCTCGAACCGAAAAACACCGAACAATGTCGCAGCACGTTGCGCTCTCCTTTTTTAACGATGCCGCATTGTCAGTTTTTTGTGTGATCGACCCAGTGGTCTAGTTCGGGTGTTCCTACCCAGAACCCTTCCCAGAACTGTCGGGATTTGTTCTATTATTTTCAATTCTTTTTTTGTTCCAGATTCGCTTTGCTTTGCTTTGAGGCAACTTTTTGTCGTCGTCGCCGTCGTCGGCGTCGCGTACGCGGAATTTGAAATTCTTTAACCCGTTTTTCCATTTTTCCACGTTTTTCTATTTTTCGCTTTAAGGAACTCACTTTCGAGTGTTTTGATTTTTATGACATTTTACTGTTTAACATTTTAATTGTAGCAGCACGAAACGCTGCCATTTATGACCGTTTCCCTTGCCACTACAATTTATGGAAGCGAAAGTGTTGACATTTTTGGTTCCTTGGTTTTGGTTAGAGTTGTCAGCGGCATTTGGCCTGGCTCTTTTGTCAAGGCTCTGGCGGCTGTTTAGTTGTCATTAGTTAAGGTCAAAGTTGCTCATTAGCCGCAGGCGAAAAGGCAAACTGCGACTATTTTGAAAATCGAGAGTAAAATTATGGGGACTGAATGACCTAAAGCAAAAAATATTGAAGAATTTTTAAGAAACGTTGGACGGTAATCACAAATATTGAAGGATTTTAAGAAAACGGTGTAATGGAGGATAGTCACAAAAAATAAAATGGGATTGCTAAAATTTAAAATATTAAAAATTAAGGATTGGGTCTATCTGCTGTCCTATAATTTAATGGAAAGAATATAAAAATGTTAACCCAAAAGATGGACTTCTTTACTTTAAAATAGTAGTTTTAGAGAATTTAAGAGATGTTTTTAGAGATAACGAATATTAGCAAAATAATTAATTTAAATATGTAGAATATATTCAAGTTGATAAAAGAGCTGTTAAATTCAATTAAGATTGTAATAGAGTGTTAAAACGTTATTCATATTTGTTGGCTTCTGTTTAATAAAATAAAGTGGATACATTTTTTATTTGATAGAATAGAGTATAGATTCAGATAGTTTAGGTATATTCTTTCAAAGAAAAAAGATTCGCTTCTATAATCCTTTTGTTTTAGCATGTAAAAAGAAAACACATTATGTTTAGAAAAGAGTTTTTTAAAAGGGGAACATACATACTAGTATATTTAAGAAATTGATTAAAACATAAATGAATTAGTAATTCATTCAAATAAATGACTCAATTAAATTTCAAGAATATTAGCACGTGTCTTGTGGTTCTACCTAACAAGCTGCATAAATCTATTTTAAATAAGACAAAAAACCTACGCCGAGTAAACCACAATAAGTAGAACAATTATTAGGCAAAAATTGGGTCGTTTTTGCCGCTTGTAAACAATGAATGGCCAGACTGACTTGCAACTGTGTAAAAGCCACGAAAAAAGAACAGCAGGCTGGGAAAAAAGCAAACAAAGTAAAAAATTAGACGAATAACAAAAAGATCTAGCTCAGATTCCGAATGCAAATGCGGCTGGCCGCAGAGGAGTGCGACAATTTCGTTTCACGTGGACTGCACTCATAAAAAATAATTAGGCCAAAAAATGTGAAATACTTAAGGGAAATTTGCAAATGCGAAAATCTGTCCGTCGACCTGCGAAATTCAAGCTAAAAATTTGCACGCAGGTCGACAGATTTTCTTTATATTTTTTCACATTGTTTCCATTTTATTTTATGTGTATTTTTCTTTTTTGTCACGTGCTGTGTGTTGTGTGCCTGTTGTCCTGGCGAGAGGTCCTTGGAATGCTGGTAAATTAGGCAAAATTATGTCATGCCGCGAGGCGGTTCTGGAACGAGATCAGAACATTGAGAGCGCGTTTTCATTCTCTTCCCGGTCGGTCGAGCGAGAAAAAATAAATATATACATAATATTTATGATGCCGATCATAAAAATATTTTGCCCACTTACGTAAGAATTTTGCAGTGTCCTTTTTATGTATTCATGTCCTTTTACCTTGACGGATTACGCAAAAACTGTCTGACAGATTTTGAAATAGTTTTAGCTGACTTTTTTTGTTCGGTTTTATTTGGGCTCATTAGACGGTTGGATTTTTGCCAGGCCAAGACTCAAGGACACGCGGCTCGCTGTAATTAAAAGTTTTTAATAATAACACAAGCCAGGCTCATTAATTATACTCTGAGACAGAGTCTTCCCCGCACTCTGAGTTCAGTTGTCGACCAAATCGTTTTGCACAAACTCGTAAACAACATTATCAAGCGTCCCGTCCAAATGCGATTAAGTTGGCAACATTAACTGGCGACAGCTCCCCAGAAGGCAGACCACAGTCCAGGCAACCTGTTCCCCCTTTCGAATTTCCATTGCAATTAATCAAAGCCAAGAATCCATAAGGGATTCAGAGAGGCATCCCAAGTTGAGCTGCAGGTAGAGCTTGGATGATAATCGATATGATACGACTAAAAGATTTCTTATCAATGCATCGCATCGAATTTACTTAAAGTCGCACATTAAGTTGATGGCTTTAATTAATTGATAATTGTTTAATTATTAAGTTCGAAGAAAGTTAAACAGATATCCCAAAAATTCCACTTACACTTACTAAAAAAACAAATGAGCTACATTCCCAGGCATTGTTTCTTTGCATTGCCTCATTAGTAATTGTTACAGTGGGGGTATTCAATAATCATGCAGCAGCTGTCCGAAATGGTCAACTTTCCACAAAATCAACCAACAACCAAACCAACAATTGTCGCCAATTAAATGGATGGGATGCTTTGCTGTTTTTTACTCGGCCCAATGCCAAGCTTAACAGACTCCCTGATTCCCATTTCCATTTCGAGGCCCGAATCGGAGTCCGTTATTAAGCGTGGAACCCTGTTGTCTGTTTGGATGCTGAAAGGCTGCATTAATCAGCCGGACAAATCGAGTTGCAGTTGCGTGAAACGAGTAGCTCATTGATTACGAAAAGTATATGTAAATTTCGATAACGATATGAGAGTGGAGATCAGAATGGGAAGGGTATGAGGATGGTTATTGGTTACGATTCCAAGGTTTCCAATGCCAACACTCGAATTGTCGAATCATTTATTATTGTTTTTAATGACTTCATGAGACACACACATAACACACACACACACACCGCGAGGAAAGGAGCTAATGACAAGCGACAAGTCAGCGTTTCCACAGGTGGGGAGAGAACTCGAACTCGCGTCATCGATTGAATCGCATTGCTGTTGTTGCTGCCAGTTGACAGTTGTCAGTTACCAAGTTACCAGTTCTGTCTGTGACACGCTTCTGCCCAATGTCAGTTGCATGTGCCGCTTTGTTTTGGATGAAACTGAAACTCGACGCCCTCGTGTGCACTCTGACGCGCCCCACTTCTTATCACATGCTCACACTTGTACTTATACAATCGAAATGCTAGCTAAATGCACATTGCAGCACGTATCCAAACAACAAACTGACTGATCGACAGACTGTCCGACCACTTCAGGTACAAACTGCAATTGAAGCGGGGTTAATGGTTATTTTATATAACTAGCGTTACTAGATACCCCTAACCTAACAAACAATTGCCATGGAGGGTATTCGATTCTTTATTATTCAAACTTTATATATGACTTGTTCATAATACTGTATTTTAAATCAAACTGATCTTATTTTATGATAACCATTTTTTCATACATAGAACCTTAGCTTAAAAAACAGGGCTCGTTTCCCCCATTGTATTTTGTAAGTTTCTCAGAAATGAAACACAATTCTCGAAACATGTCATATTACAAAAAAATTATGAAATCAATTACTATTATGGCCATTAATTTTTTACACATATAATGCACTACATTTTTGCTTGTAACTTTTTATTTATTCAAAGAAGAAACTTTATTTATTTTGTGTAAAATATTTAATATTATAAGCAAGGCTGCAAACCTCCAAAATTTTGTTAAAGCTTGGGTTCGGTGGTTCGAACCAAGACCAAGACATCGGTTCGGTTGGGTTCGAACCTTGGTTCACATTAATATTATACAAAAAATATTTTTATTGTTATACATTTTTCTCTATATTTTGAACTAATTTAATTTGTTTTAAGAAAAAAAAATCAAATTTTGATGATAAATTAAATTTATGTGAAGATTTAAATATGACTTATTTTAATTCGAAGTCTCAAATAATTGCGTAATATTAAAAACCATAAAATTTATGTAATAATTTTTTTTCGAACCGAACCTTTTTTTAGAATGCGATTCGGTTTAGGTTCGGGTTCGCAAAGTAAATAATTTCAAGGGTTCGGTTCATGATCCGGTTAGGGCTGCTTACAAGCCCGAACCGAACCGGTTCTACGAGGATCGGTTCAGAACCGGGTTGCAGCCTTGATTATAAGACCATCCAAAATATGCCAAAAACTCAAATTGTTCCCAATTATACGCTAAAAGTTGGATTATAAAAACCACAGGAAAATAAAGATTTCGAATTAGTTAGCAGCTAATTGTCTTGGTTTGACCTTGAGAGAAACTCAGCTGAGCTGAGGTATGGGTCTGTGTCGAATTAGATATGTATGCGCTGAACAGGGATTTCAAGGGAATTTCAACTCAGCTCCCGCTCCAATTTTATTTCGGACCAAGTGCTAAAAAGGGTTTCACCGAGAAAAAGCAACAGCAGCTGTTTGCAGTCCATAATTGAAGCATTCCGTAGGTAATTGGTAGCGATTTTTTATGCTCAACGCATAAATTAACACCAGACGAAGCTGAGTTCCAGTCGGAGTCGAATCGGAGCTGATGTTGGATCGGAGATGCCTCAACAGATTTGTGTAATTGCAGAATGCGAACACTTTCAGTGCCGCTGAATATCTTTTTGGGCCGTGGCATTGTAATCGGATTTTTTGAGCTTTTAATATGTCCTAAGCTGTGGCTTCAGCCTGAGCTCCGAACCTGAAGCTGATTATAAGGTTCGATCAACATGCAATTTAGTTTTGGGTCAGAAGGAGCCGCGTTTATATGTTAATTTTGTGCCGACTTCGTGGCAAGCGTTTTGTACCTCATTAGAGCGGCGAAAGCGCATTTACAAGTGTTAAATTGACCAAATTATGGGTTGTTAACAGGATATAAAAGTAAAAGTGTCGGTCTACAGAATATAGCAGATTGCAGACCCGCATATCCAACAGCAGGTGCCACAGAACGCAAACTAATGGCAACCAATTCAATTTGGGTTCCAAAAGAAAACAAAGAATAAAGCAAAAGATGCTGATCTTATGATGATGTTATACTAAGTACTTTAAGGCAGGTTCCAATAAGGAAAAGAAACCCAATTTAAAAATGTTTAGAAAACATTATATTTAATAACAGTGAAAGTGAAGAAAAAATCTTTGCTTTGATTTTTGTTTTATGTATTTCAAGTGAAAAATACTAAACATGTATGAAAAATTAAAACAAATTTTGCGGAATATCAATAAAAATCTGTTGTAGATAAATATATCTATAAATCAAGTCTATAAAATGTGTGCTTATAGTGTGTGAATCACTTTCTCAAGAGTCTAGAAATATTTATAAAGCCTCAATAGATATTGGATTTAAAAAAAATTTCCGAAATAATCGTTGAATAAATTCCATTAGTTTAGTTTGTCATCAGAAATACAGAAGATTCGCCTTGCCAGATATCAAAAAGAATTTGCCGGAATGTGCCTTCTATAATTTTCTAAAATTGGTTACTGAGAGATTCCTTGGTCTGTCAACAGGATGCAAAAGTAAAAGTATCTGCGACAGGTGTCATCAGCATTCCTCCCGCTCCGTGGTCAGTCGAAGTCAGAATTCAATTTGTGGCTCGAGGCAGGGGCAGATTGTCAAGGCTTTTTGTTAAGGTAACTTGGAAGATTGATTTATGCGCGAATGCAAATTGCAAATGCAACTTCAAATGCTAATTGCGGCGACGGTCAAAGACATGATCACGACTCTGACAGAGACTGAGACAGAGACAGGGACTGAAGACACCCTGAAGCCAAATCCAAAGACAGTTCATCACAACAATGATGGAAGGTGGAGTCTTCCCTCTCTATCTCTTTCGCTCCCTCCGCGTCTCTATGCAAAGAACCTACTCTAACCCACGCCAGGTACGTTGATCGTGGCTGCTCATTCATATGCAAATCTTGTGGTGACCACAAATGAAATGCCAACACGCAGAAATGCAAAGAGAGCATCGAATTGCAAATTATGGCATTTCTCGCAGAGGAGGAAAGTGGAGTTGGGGACGAGGTAGTCACTGGTCCGAGACTGGGCAATGTTGACAAAGCTGCGCCTGAATAATTCTCATGTTAGATAGTCAAGCTCGCAAGTTGGAGCCAAAGCCAATGCCAGAGCCTAAAGCGCGTGCCTTTGGCTCCAACTTCCGCTGGAGCTGGAGTCGATGCCAAGTGTCTGCTGCGATGCGTGACTTTATCTACAAAGCGTGGCCAGGGCCACAGTCCGAGAGCTTTGAAAACTAATGCCACAAGGCAAACAGAGAAGGTTTCTACGGGTGCTGTTGCTGCTTCTGAATTCCTGGAATCTCTGTTGACTTGGTGACGAACTCGTCGCTCCATTAGCATAACACACAGTGCCCAACAGCAGCAAGTATAAACGCTCTACTCGAGAGTTTTCGACTAAGAGATACCCTACTTATTTAATGACCTGCTTCAATATTCAGATAAATTGCTTTCACTGCGGACGGCAGCTCGCGCTAGTGACGAAAAAACCACAGAGAGGATTTTTTATTTATATATATTTTGAGCTACATTCTACTTTAAGCATTTTCAGTGCAATTTCAACAATTTGCAGAGCAGCCAAGCTACTGATTTTTTACATGGCAGGGTTCGAACCCAGTTTTTAATATTACTCTAGAAAGACGTTATTACGAATTGGCTAAAAATGTGCCAAAGCTGATATACCCTAGTTTTGACAATTTTTGGTTGCAGGGTATTAAAAGGCATACGACAGCCCTTGCTCAGCGGATGTACGCTTGATTATGTTGTTTGCTCTGCTGGGACTGAGAATGAGAATGAGACTGAGTCTGGAATTGGGATTGGAAATAAGACTGTGACTGTGACTGAGACTGTGACTGAGACATCTATGGGATTGCCACTGCGGAGGCTGTGCATGACATTAATCACTTTTCTGTTTAAAGTTTTAGGCAAACAGATCGCGCGACTGACGCCAGTGAACGGGACGAGTCTACCCAAAATACGGTGGCTATCAAAATAGTTTTCTACACGTTTCAGCCCACCCAAATGGACAACTGGCCAAGTGGCCAAGAACTATACACGCAGTTCCAACTACCGTCTCTCAATGTTTGTGCGATCACGATCACGCGCTTGGCTTACGGTCTTTGTGTTAATGCCGTGCCCTGTCCAAATGTTTATACAAGACAACAGAAAGAGATGCCTTTGCCAAGATGACGCTGTTGATCCTAAGTAGCCCAAAAAAAAGGATTTGCCTGTCGCCGTCATCTACAACGTCGTCGTCAGCGTTAATGTGCCTGCAAACAAGCGTGATGTGGCAATTGTCTGGGGAGCGTCTTAAGGGATTGCTGCGGCATTTGCTCTCTTAAGTAGCACATAAGTCGTCGAGGTGTAGATCCATTAGCTACCATGCAACAAGTGGTAGCTCTCTCTCCCATTCTCTGTCCGTGTGTGTGGTAAACAGTCGTGTGGGTGTGCCACGAACCTGACCTTTGCTATTTGTACAACAATTGTACCTTTGGGAATCCGGAGAATCGTTAAGTCAGTCTAACACTTGAGTGAGATATACAAATTTGAATCTCTCATTAGTTTGCCCCCTTTCAAGAGAACAGATCAGCAACTAAGCGACAGTTGAGATTCTTTCCCGGGAGAGATCAGTTACAGTTTAGCCTCCGCTTAAAAAGAGCAATCAGCAACTGATTAAGCGGTAGGATATTTATTTTTCTTTAAGGTAGCGATCAGCAAACTGATTAATAGTATGGAGTTGATTTTCCTTCAAGAGAAATATTAATAACTGATCGACAGCTTTCAAATTGACTTTCCTTTAAGATCGTTCTCCTTTTGAGCTCTGTTTTAAAATAAGCGATCACCAACAGATCGAGAGTCAACAAATAGATTCACCTGTAAAAAAGAGATCAGCAATTGACCAAAAGTTGATTATTCTTTAAGGGAGCGATCAATAACTGATCGAGAGCTTGAAAATTTATTTTTCGCTTATCGCTTAAACCTCCGCTTAAAAAGCGTGATCACCAACTGATCGAGAGTCTATAAATTGATTTTCTTCAAGGTCGTTTCTCATTTCCGCTCTGCGATTGCTCCCCATATTTGGTCACGTTTCTTGCGACTTGGCTATAACTAAATTAGATTCAGATTCACATACCGCATGGTATATGTGCGATTGCGAATGTGTTCCAAGAAACCTAAACGCCTCTGACGTCAAACATTTGGCGTAGTCGTTGCTAATTTGGCTGTCAGTGCGAGACCATTGATTAACACAGAATCTCTTGCCCACTTTCAGTTGTTGTAGTTGTAGTTGTTGTTGTTGTTGTTGTTGTCGCTTGTGAATTGGGGAAAATTTGCTCAATGAATGCGGTGAGACTGGTACGGCAATACCATAGGCACGACTTGCTGTCGGGCTGCAGAGAACGTCAGTGGAGCGCGGTGGCGGTGGCGGGAGCGGAAGCGGGGGCGGTGGTGTTGGCATGCCACGTCAAGCACGCGTCTGCTCCTCCAATTGTTCCGCCTGCGTTTTTGCTTAGATATCTTTATGAATTTTCAGTCACATGAGCATGAGGCGTACACTCATTAGGCGTACTCTGCGTAGAAGGAACGTGGAACGGAAACGTGCGTCAGGCTGACGTCGCACTGTGGGCAATTTAGTTCATTTACATTGCAAAATGCATATCGAATGAAAATATTTAAGTAAAACTTTTGTAAGATTATTTTAAGTTTTTAAGAAATAAAAAATATTTCAAAGATAGTACATTTTAAAACTTTTAAAAGAATTCGCTCTATGGTATTTTATTCTAAGTTCATTGTTAAATAACATATTTTTTGTTTATGCCTTAAAAAAATTCGCTCCTTCCTATTATTTTCTAAGTTAATTTTTAAATACAAAATTTGTTATTTGTATCAAAGTGTCTCTCTCTCTTTCTCAGTCGCTCTCTCAGTAGCTCCCACTTTCGCTCTTGGACGCGTGGCCTCAGCTGACGTTGACATTTTAGACGAGGCAGCCTCCATAAATTGTTATGCGGCAAGTTGGCAAGTTGGCAACTTGTTGGGGCATCGCTCAAAATGCCTTACACTAATTGCACTTACGCACGAAATGGCGTTTAACCTTCGCGCAGGATTTAAGACGCAATCCCAGCCTGAAGCTTAACGCGGCTTAACAGTAGTTAAGCGATCGTTTAAAGCTTCAGCTTTTGTTTTCAGTTTTCTCTGTCGTTTTTTGCTTTTTTGGTTTTGGCAATTTTTCAATGCGAACAGCGCTTAAAATGCGATCAGCATGGTCTGATAATGTCGGCCTCATAATGTCCACGATATGGCACTGGCTGTGGCATCAACAGCTCTCACTCCAATCCCAGTCTCAGTCCCATTTAAGGGGGTGGGGTATACACCTGTATCTGTGTGTGTGAGTGTGTGTGTGTCTCGTCGGGCAGATGAATTGCCAGATAAAAGGAGCGGGCAACGCGTCAAGGTTGCTTGGCATTGGCCAGGCCAACAAGTCGTTGGCTTCAGACGGTTTGCGAACGCAACACGCGACAATGAATTTCGCATATGTCACAGCGACAGACGGTAAGGTGAAGGAGGCTGCGAAGATGGAGGCAACCCCCGCAACCCCGATGTAAGCAGACAGCCCCAATACAGCTAATGTATGCAGCAGCAGAGGAGCCGAAAGAAGCAGAAGAAGAGCCAGGCAGAGGAAGCAGCTGAAAAGCCTCGTAAATGTTGCAGTGCTTTTTGTATTTAGTTTATTTTATTTTTTGGTGGGTTCGACACTGCAGTACAATCACTTTTATTTGGGGATTGTTGCGCTACACTCGGACTGCATATCTGTTTAATTGAGTCAACACTTTTACCAAAAAAGTTAGTAATTTTTAGGTGCAGGATAATTAGGAATGCAGTTTTTATTATAATTGTTATTGAAATGTAAACATTGTTAAATAGTTTTAGTGGGATTCAGAAGGTACTATGTATAATGTAATACTTATTGTATTACTCATTACTAATTATTATTCGAGTCTCAAAAATTAGAATAAACAATTAAAAAGATGTAGAAAAATTAATTTTTTAAGTTGCACGCGTTATAAGCCTAGATATCACATCATGATATCAATAAGATGATAACAAAGCCAGCAAGTAATTTAATCTTTGACTATGTCTTTAATAGCGATAGATTAATGTATAAAGAAGTTTATTTTTTATTTATTTATTTATTTATGCACGACTAAAAGCAGTCGGCAAACAATAAATTACCAAGTATAAAAATTAAGTTAAAGATTAAAAATACAAATATAATTAAAAATAAATTATGAACTGTAACGAGAAAAAAAATTATAGTTAGATCTGGGGTAAGCAAAATTATAAATGATCCAACATTTGTTGCTAGGATTGGGAAAAACCCAGAAAAACCCAATCAGATCAATTAAGATTAGTATTGTTAATAGTATAGATAGATATGTTAATAGATAGTATGAATGTTAGATTAGTATAAAGTAGCATAACAAGTTATTAGTATTAGTAAGGTCAGGGATTTAACGATAGGTATTGGAAAATTGCGGATTTTAATAGTAAATTAAGATAATAGTAATAGAAATTTTTAGATTATTTTAAAATTAAATATTTAATAAATTAATCGCTTTCCGATAAAGCTTAACTGCTAATTTTTTATTGATATTTTATTTGTTTTTTCTTCTGCAGCTCATTAATCTGATCGGCATAGCCGAAGCTAATCAATTTTGTGGCTATCCTTGGCACCCAGCTGAATGGCCATATGTATCTCCCGACTGCGCTCGTTTCCCTTGCAGCGACTGCAGCAGAGGCATCGTGGCAATAAGCGGCGATCACAATAAATGCCAAGCATCGATGGCTTTTTACAACATTACGCACAGCAAAAGCTACAGATAAAGATACAGCTACAGATACAGATACAGCTACGCACACAGCGACAGATTCAGATACATATACACAAGGTATTGGATAATTTTTGGCATGTCTGTGCAATTACCTTTATGTTTATGCGATTTCGACAACAACAACAAAAAAGTGAAGACTTAAATAAAAATCAGAAAAAAAGGAGTATAAACTGTAGACTATGAACCTGAACAATGGCAACAGGTGGTCACTCACTTATCCTGCTCCTGCCGCCAAAAAGCGAAACAGCCACATCTTTTATAACTTTATATACCAAAACAAAAAAAAAAGTGTTGCCAAAGACTTTGAAAAGTGGCGGCATTTGCCAAATTGGACGCTGATTGCCGGCGATTTGGATTTGAAGCTGCCTAATGATTCTTAATTTAATGCACGATCAGCCGGAAATGACACCAAAAAGTGAATGAAGAAGATGCTGCCTCATGTGTCTGCAGCTTGTTTGTTGCCTCAGTTGCAGCACGTGCTTGCCACGCATGGCTGCCGCATAAATCGCTAATAGCGGAAATTGCAAATGCAATGCGAGAATTCAGCAGCTGTTGCCAATGGCCAACTGCCATTTGGGGCAGCATTGATAGAGACTTAGCCACCCAGAGATGGACTGCTTAGGTCAACCAGACACTTTCCTTTCCTGGCCAACGGGATTTGCGTGTGCGGCCTACCAATAACAATAACAATTACAATTACAATAAAAATACGAAATTACAAACAAGACTGCCTGTTATTTTTGGCCAAAACGATCTACCCAGATCCCCATCAACGCCATGGCGAAAAACAAATCAAAGGCAAGTTCACGCGTCATCGCCAGCAGGCCACACACACACACACGCCCACGTCTGGCTTACCCCCTTCCCCTACCCCTTCCCCTACCCACAATCCGTCAGAGGCGGCGCCGTGGCTTTTTCTTTTCTTTTCTATTTCGTTTTCTTTTTTCTCCTTTTCTTTTTGTTTTCTTTCTGACGGCCCCCGTCGCATTGACGTCATTGACGTGCTGCAAAAGAATTTGTTTTTCGTGAAAAATATTTGCGCGCTTTGCGGCTTTTTATAATACTTTCGACAATTATAGAGCAATTGGTTATTATGACTTTGTTATGATGCCTGGGCACTTCTTCAGTTTTTAATTATGTGAAACTTTCGAAAGATTTCTTGAAGATTACAATCACGTGAGCTAATGAAGATATGTTATTAAAATCTTATTCTCTAATCAAACAAATTTTTCGTTGCCAATTTTACACACAATAACTTTAGAATTTATTTGATAATAATTTAACATTTTCCACTCCCAATAAGTATTTCGTGTCATCGTTTTTTTTTAACCCTACTTGCCTTTCAAAATCTCTGCTTTATAAATATCTATAAACATTTAAAAATATTTAAAAAACATTCAAATAACTTAAGATTAAGAATATTTTGTATACTACCTTAACAACTATTTATTCCTTATTATTTCATCAGTTTTTATTTCTATTTTTTAATTTAATTTAAATCCATAACTAATTTATTTTATATTAAAAAAAAAATAATTATAAAAACTATACAGTATTTTTGGTAAATAAATTTAAACCTAAAAATTTTTTTTTTAATTTTGAAAAACTATTAAAATATATTAGGGCATTTAAATAAATGTATATTTACAGAGAGGGTATAGAAAATGTTTCTATATAAACGTTTAAATATTATATATCATATTTTCCTTTGGTCAGATATAGCTTAAGATCATTTTGAGTTCTGTTGTTCAGGTTTGTCTGCTGACGCCTTTGTGGCATTGTCTGGGGCCCAGATCTTTTGGGCCTGGCCAACAATTGTGTGTTATTTAGCTGGTTATATTGCATGGCCAGCTATTGCTCTGCTTATTGCCAATTTTAGCCCAATGGCCTGGGGTGATCGTCATCACCTGGCTCTGGAGATCTCTGGATGTGCTAATGCTTTTGGCCTGTTTATAATCATGTCGGTTTAAACGCGTCATCGGCGCACGTCAGTCGCCCGTTGGCATCAGCGATGGTTCCCCAATCGGATAACGGGGGAAAGAGGAATACCAAAGGTGTAGATAAAGAGGGGATGGCGGGTGAAGTGTGCTGTGTGAGGGGGCGACTGCTGGCCAACTATTTTTAGTCATGAGACGAGCCGCTAAAGTATTTTGGTCATCAGTTCAAAAACAAGCGAACCAACGACGGACAGTTTTATTTTTCCAACAAATTATTTATACGCAAAATCACATGGAATTATTTATAAATGGCTGCGAGACGACCTTGTTGTTATTGTTGTTCTCGTTATTGTTGTTATACTTTTATTAATTTTGTTGCTGCTTTTACTTACGGCTTGGAGCACGCCAAAAAGCGTCCTTCACCCTCAATTATTATACGGCCATAAATGCCAACAAAATGTGCGCATACCGAATAAACCAAATCCATTTGGAGGGGGGAGGATGAAAAATTTCACTGTCATCTATTGTCACAGACATTTATTCATCTCCCTTAATTAAAAACCAAATACTAGATTTTAAAAATAATTGTGGCAAAATTGAAAAAAAAAGTGAACTGATCTGTATAAATATTTGCATTTTTAGAACCGCCCTCGCAGATCACTCAGCACCACAGCAGAGCACACTTTAGTCATCCGATGTAAATAAAATTTATTAACAAAAATTTCTGTAAATACAATATATACGGTGTACTAAAAGATCAAATATTTGCTGAACATTTTGCCGATGAAAAATAAATAAATATATTTTAGCTTTTCTCGTTTTTCATTTAGGTAAGCAAGGTAAGCTGCCAGGCAGATCGCGTTTTTATGGCTACTCTAGATTAAAGACCTAGATCTCTGAGTATCTGCTGCCTGTCGTCACATTTTTATGATCCTGTCGAGCCACTGTCGCGGCTATTGCATAACATTGCGTTGAGTTTGAGTTTTGGTTTTGGGTTTCTTGAGTAGCTCTCAGCGTTGACCTTACGCAAAATTATATCATAAGCGAGAGCATAGTTAAAACAATGGGAAAACAGGAATTAGGGATGAAGAAGGATCATAAAAACTTGGCTGTCAGGCGTGCGCATCAGAGGCCGACTACAAAGTACTAAATAAAACTCGTAGGTAAATCTCAACAATCTGAGATCTCTGTCTCTCTGTCTCTGTCTGTTTTCTCAATCTTCATTCGGCATTCATTATTATGGCAATGACAATCTACTAAAGCATTCAACACCTCTGACAGTTTCCTGTGCTTGTGCTGAAAACTCATGCATAAATGCAGGTGAACAAATTCACACCATTCACACATGCTCTAACGGTAGCTACATCCCGTCTGTCTCAACTGCCATCAACTCTACACATTTTAATTGCCAGGACAAAAAACAAAGAACAAAAACCGAAATCCAAAATAGAAAATTGAGAATTGAATTAGAAATAGCAAAAGAAACTCGGTTCATTAGCAATTGCAAGACAGGTAGCTGCTTCGTCTCATCCCCTTGACAATTATTTCCGGCGTTTGTTGTTTCTGTCAGTTTTCTAAAGAACTGGATGCTTATCAAGATTGCCTTCGGTTCACGCCCACTCAACGTGGTGAACAGAAAAATCTGTAACCAAACGATCATTTCGTTGGCATCTAGTTAGGCGTCGTCGGTTTGCGGTGTGTCCTCTGTGATGCATCACGGACTTGCAACAGCAACCAGCTGTGCCACACGTTGGGGGGTGTAACGACTCCGATCCGGAGTACACGTGTTAGTACTGACCACCAGAGTCCGAGAATGAGACAGACATCGCACGATTCTTGCTCTCCCTTTCTTGTCGGCACAAAAGTGACGATTAAAGCGAAGCCTGGCCGAAATGCACTAAAACAACAGCAAAAAAGAGAACTGCTAAAACAAAATTAATACCAAGGCAGTCGTAAAAAAGAAGAAAAGAGAAAAAAGGTGGTGATCCTTTATGGCCCCGCACGAAGAAGCAAAGCCGTCGCGTCGCAGATTGAGCAGCGAGATTTCAAAAGGGGCGCGTGATCGCCATCAAAATGCTCGTGGAGGCAATTTAAATTGCTGAGCTGAAGCTGAAGTTGAAGCTGATGCTGATGCTTCTGCTCATGCTCTTCCTCTTGCTCTTGCTGTAGTTGTTGCGGCGCGTGCACTTCCAAATCCGATGTCCAGAACCTGCTGCCGAAGCTCAGACAAGCAGAGAGAGGCAGAGCGTGAGGAAGAGACCCAAAAGACTAAGACTAAGATGGAGACTGAGACTGAGGCTGTCACTCGCGTGCTGGGTGTTGAAAAATTTGGCATTTGTCTGTTATTTATAACAAGAGCTGGCCAGAAGAATCTGGCCATGGTTACTGACGACACCAAAGAACACGCCACGGGCAACAAAAGAAGTCAAGGTTACGTCTAGGTTGCAACTATGTGATGTGTTATGTCTTCGATAATCGCCGCAACTTGGTGCGATTTTAATTTATGGTTTCTTTCATGCATTTAGCGCAAGACTGCTGCGGGTAAGTTGAGGGAATTGTTAAATATACATAATTTGAAGCATAAAAAAAAACACTTGCACAAAATGTATAACTATTAAATTAAAATGCAAACAAACACTTAACATTTTTCTTATATCTTACAGAATAACTGTTAAAATTAATATTTAATTAGAAATTCAACACCACATTATTGCTGTTTCACATTTTGAATTTAAAAGCTGCGCGCAATATCTCACTTGACATTTTACAGCACTATTTGCTGTGCGGCGCAAGCTGGCTGCTATAAGACACGTTCGTTTTGTTATATAACGATCTGGCAGCATTGTCCGTACTGAAAATAAAGCTGCATGGTATGGAACTTTAACAATATGTCGTTGTGTTTAAATCGAAAATTTAAATTGCATAGCGATTGTTATTATTATATTTTATTAGATTGAATTATTTCAGCAAAAGTCTTATAATTATAAATTTAACGCTGCTGGCCTTAAACTGCAGGCTGATCAACTGAATAAATAAGTGCAATTTTGTTGGATTCCAAGTACCAAATTATAAGAATACGTGAGATACATTTCGGTTTTTATTCACGCAAACAAGCATTAATATCAAATTTATTTTCACTTGACTATTGGGGCAGAGATAATTGCAGTGGCAGCAGCTGGTTCTTGTTTCAGCCTCTGACTGAGTGATGGGCTAGCTGTCCAAAGAAATCAGCGCAAATTGGCATCAAAACAAATATTTGCCCGAGGTGGCAGCCAACAAAGCTCAGGCAGCCAAATGCCTAATGACAGGATGAACACTGTGATCCTCGGCAGCAGACATATTGGACACGACTGCGGGCTTCTTTTCACACCATCAACAGAGACAGAAAGATACGTGCCAAGCAGGGTGCAAAGTGGCACACCTCGTTGACTGTGTCAATTCTGGGAATGTCAGTTGCCTGACAGAGGTAACAGAGAGAGTGAGAGAGAGAGAGAGGAGAGTCTGACGAGGAGCCAAGCAATAAAATGTAGCACCAAATTAGCGCTTTATTGCATGTTTGTTTGTGAAGCGGATCCAACCGGAAAAGGGATCACATCAACGCCCTGCTGATTTTTGGCACCTAAGCGAATGCCGTTAAGTTCTTGTTAAGTCTGCCAATTATAGCCCAGGTATAAACCGAAAAAAAAATATATATAATAAACAACAGTTGCAATTTTCTCTTATAATCATATAATCTGTAAGCTTTTATTGACATTTCAAGCACCTGCAGAACGTGGTATTCAATTTTATATTTATCACAACTATTTACACATCGTTTTCCTTAGAGATTCGATAGCTCAGCTATCTTGTCCAGGTGTCAACCATTTATGGCTTGGCTATTTTGGCGCCACTAGCACCTTATCACATTTGTTCGGCATTTGGCGTACCAGAGTTCCAGGTACCAGGTTCCAGTTTCCAGTCACCAGTTTCCAGAGTCCGGTTGGGGGTAAGGCCAGCGTTAAGCATATGAAGCAGCTAAAGCAATTCGTTTAAGCCAACACATTGCGCAGGCATTGCGGCGTATAGACATTGGCAACTGAATCCCAGCCACAATCGGCCAGTTGATGTGTTCTCTGTGGATTCCAGTCCAGACCGCAGACAAACTCAGTGTGATGGGCATTTATCTCCTGTGCTGATTCCCCTCGCTCAAGATCCCAAATGCTAAACATAAGAAATAAGAAATGTAGAGCTCATCTTTTAAGTAGAATTTCACGTCGACTTACCGCGTTGTAAAATCATAATTGGCCGATGCCAGCACCGTCGCTGAATGTGGGGAACAGGCCAAACGCCTAACCGCAAATTCTCCCGAGTACAGCTCAAAGATGTGTGTCCGCATCTTGCGTAAGTCCCAGCCTCGGATTAGACCATCCGATCCTCCCGTCAGTAGGACATTGCGATCGAAATGACTCCAGTCACAGGATAAGGCTTCACTTGCATGTGCCTCGATGCTCATCAGGGGTTTACCTGTAAAATCAAGAGAATTCCATAAGTTCAAATGTCCATCGGTACTTACGCTGGCAAAGAGATTCGCAATCAGGGGCGAAAACTTTGCGCAATATATCAAATCATTGTGTCCCACAAACGTCGTGATGGAGTTCTGCCTGTTGCAATCCCACAGCTTGAGGGTACAGTCCCAACTGGCCGAGAGGAGTGTGTGATAATTCCACTTCTCGCCCCAATCCAGACTGTAGATCTCGTTCTTGTGTTCCTGCAGACAAATCAGCGGCTGTTTGGGCGTTTGCTCTGTCATCGCCGACTCCACATCCAATCCCGACCAGATCTGCAGCGAGCCATCGCCAGAGGCTGTTGCCGCAATATCGGCGGCATATGGACACCAGGCGACGTCGAACAACCCATCGGACCACTCCAGACGACATAGTTCTGTGAGATTTTGTGAATTGACATCATCCAGAGAGCTCTGGGCAAGCAGGAATAGAGAACCACCTCCAGCAAGACCGTACAATTGACTGAAAATTCAAATTAAATATATTTTAGTCATATATAAATTTTGTAGGCTAAAGTCAAGTGAGCGCCTAGCCCTAATAATGCTAAAAAAAAATACCCTGATACAATTTTTTCTTTCCTTTTCACGTATTTTAAATATTAATTAATTAGTTATATAATATTATTAATTATATTATTAAATTAATATTTATAATCCTAAGAAATACTCTGATAAATATTAATAAATTAATATTAATATTATTAATTATATTATTAAATTAATATTTATAATCCCAAGAAATACTCTGATAAACTTAATTTTCTAGTCGATACGTTTTTAGATGAAAATGTATAGTTATGCTATCTGACCTAGATTCTTAAAATTAGAGAAACCATCTTGATTGTCAGATTGTGAATAATTAATTTTTTTTTAAGTTTTATTATCTTAAAAAGATTGACAATATTCTTGGATTTAAAAACCTTCATTAAATCGATATAAAAAAAAAGGTTTAGAACCCGGTTTTTCTTCATCAATGTATTCTCACAAATATAGATTTTTAATCACACTTAAGATTGACTTGGCTATTGATACTGATTAGAATATATGCACATGTATGTCTTCTTCTGTCTGTCACATAAATTAGCACAAGGCTATAATGACCACTAAAGACGATATTAATAGACGTAGATTAAATTTAAAAGTCGGATTACAATTATATAGAAACTCACCTGGTAGCTAGCAGCATATGATTTGCCTCGAAAGGTGAAAAGCGCAGGCTATAGCCATGTCGGTCGGTTGTGGTGTGGGTCTGTGCCTCCATTGCAAATTATAAAGCTGAAAAATAAGAAGAAGAAAACTTTAAAATTCAACTTTCATAGTTTTTATGGAAGCGTTTAAGAAAATCGATATATTGACATTTAATCTGCAACACGTTGCTCCAGAAACTTGTTGGGCTTCCCCCGGGAAGTTTCTAACCACATGTAGAACTGCGTGAACTGAGCTAGGGGATGTGGTAATAGCTAATCAAACGCCTAATCCTCGACAGAGCGACCCATGGAAGCGACACAATAATTGACTGACCTCGCACGAGGTCGCGAACGCTACTTGACATTAGCCAATTTGGTCAAACAGTGTGGAAAATGCGGAATGGGAAAATGGATGGGAAAACACTGCGCAGAAAAACATTTATACAAGCAACTGCATAACGAGCAAATCCATTTAGTGGACGCAGAGAAACCCCACGGACAGGGCCAAGCCAAAGGTATATAAGCAGGTTGGACAGGTGAATCGTCTTGCATTTTCCGTTATCAACGAAGAGCTGTTAAACGTTCTTATAGAGCTCCGGGCGCGACAATAGAATTATAACTAGTATACCCAAGTGAAGCATCAGCTGTCAGGATGGTTGTCTCCGTGAAGGTCTTCAAGAAGGCCACTCCCAACGGAAAGGTTACCTTCTATTTGGGCCGTCGCGACTTTATTGATCATTTGGATTATATTGATCCCGTTGACGGCGTCATTGTTGTGGAGCCGGATTATCTTAAGAATCGTAAAGTATTTGGCCAATTGGCCACCACTTATCGCTATGGTCGCGAGGAGGACGAGGTCATGGGTGTTAAGTTCTCCAAGGAGCTGATACTCTCGCGGGAACAGATTGTGCCCATGACCAATTCGAATATGGAGATGACACCCATGCAGGAGAAACTGGTGCGCAAGCTGGGCGGCAATGCTCATCCCTTCACCTTCCACTTTCCACCCAACTCTCCCAGCTCCGTCACGCTGCAGCAGGAGGGCGATGATCTTGGCAAGCCTCTAGGGGTGGAGTACACCATTCGGGCCTATGTCGCTGACTCCGAGGATGATCGTCAGCACAAGCGCAGCATGGTCAGTCTGGTGATCAAGAAGTTGCAGTATGCTCCCTTGAATCGCGGCCAGCGTTTGCCCAGCTCGCTGGTCAGCAAGGGTTTCACCTTCTCGAACGGCAAGATCAGTCTGGAGGTTACGCTGGATCGGGAGATCTACTACCATGGCGAGAAGGTCGCTGCAACGGTGCAAGTGTCGAACAACTCGAAAAAGTCGGTAAAGAGCATCAAGTGCTTCATTGTGCAGCACACCGAGATCACCATGGTGAATGCACAGTTCAGCAAGCATGTGGCACAGCTGGAGACCAAGGAGGGTTGCCCCATTACACCGGGTGCCAATCTGACAAAGACTTTCTATCTCATTCCGCTGGCAGCCAACAACAAGGATCGTCATGGTGAGAGAGCAGCCGAAAAGGCTTATCTTGGATGAGCTGAGGATTAATCCCCATGTATTCCTTAGGTATTGCACTCGATGGTCATTTGAAGGATGAGGATTGCAATTTGGCTTCCTCGACCATGGTGCAGGAGGGCAAGTCCACAGGCGATGCTTGTGGTATTGTCATTTCTTACTCGGTTCGCATCAAGTTGAACTGCGGCACACTCGGAGGAGAAATGCAAACGGATGTGCCCTTCAAGCTATTGCAGCCGGCACCTGGTGAGTTTCATCTCCAATCCATAGTAGTCCAATTCTAAGGTAGTTGCTTCTCTTCCAAATCAGGCACCATTGAGAAGAAGCGTTCGAATGCCATGAAGAAGATGAAGTCCATTGAGCAGCATCGCAATGTCAAGGGTTACTACCAGGATGATGACGATAACATTGTATTCGAGGACTTTGCCAAGATGCGCATGAATAATGTTAACATGGCCGATTAATCGATCGAATCGATACCCAACCTTGGCAGAATTTAATCGAAACGTATCGAAAGCACTGAAAACTGATAAAAACTTTGTTGCAGCAGTCTCAAGTCTCATCGGGGGCAACCATCTTTGTATTATACTCGTAAAAAACGTAACCGTAATCTATAACGCGCTCTCTCCTGATCTAAACAAACTTTAGTAGATCTGGAGTTTATATCTATTATGTTGAAATGCTGTCCTTCTATTATGTAATTATAAATGTGTTATGAGAAACAAACTTACAGTGTTTATAATCCAAGTTAGATATAGGAATCTTTATTTTTGTTTTTTTCTGGTAAAGAGATCTCAGAGATTTCTTGGTAATGTTTGGAGTGTTGTTTAGGCTTTCAACTTCAGAAGTCGAATGAGCTGATGAAGTAAACAGCTCACCGAGGAAGACATGGATAGATATAGAAAGCAGCTTTAAGGGTTGCTCACAAGGGGGTTGCTAAGGAGTTCCCTTAATGCCATAGGACAACGAACAACCCCTAAAAACCTACAGGCAACAGGCAGCCTCAAATGTTTCAGCCAATCAGCGAAAAGTGTCTCTTCCGGTTGCTTCTAACGGTCATTTAAAGCTTATGAAAGTGCAAATATATTTTTGTATGCTAAATAGTTAAGCTTTGAACTTGACAGGCAGCAGTTGTTGTTGCTGACCTTGATAATGGCTAAGGCCAGCTGGCATGTCATCAGATCTCTGGGTATCTCAGCTCTATACAGGCAGAGCAAAGTTTATATAATACAACATACTCGTAATGGCCACAACTTCAGCTGGATCGTTGGAGCATTGCACAATTGAGGGACTGGGGCAGCATTCGATCGATTTCACACACCGCTGACTCCTGGGCAACAATACAATAACTTCCGGCATTGGCGTGGCCTGATCAAGCCAAGCCTCAAAATCCAAAAGCAACCTATAAATGCCAATGTTGTTGTCAAAATCCAGCCACAAATTTGACGAGCTTGCAACGTGATGGAGCTGCCAACGTACAACGGAAATTATTTGCATATTGCACTTGTAACTCTACTGCAACTGTTTTTGTTGCTGCCAGTGTTGCCAGTGCAATCCCAACATTACTATCCACATAGTCATCCACAGCGCCAGCTTTACTTTGATGCTCCGGCCAGGCTGCGTCGCTTTGAGTATGTGCCTGCCCCCTTTGTGGCAGGCTATGTGGCGCCTCCCGCCGCCCACTATCAACAGCAGGCGCCCAACTTTCAATTGATCAACTATCGTCCCAGCTATCAACCACTCGCCTTGGAGTATCAGCAACAACAGCCACCTGCACCACAGCCAGCACCACCGCTACCCTCCCTTTATCCGCAGCAGACTGTGCAGTATCAACAACGTGCCGCACCGCAAACTGAACTCGCCAAGTACCGTTATGAGGGCAACTATATTCCAATCCAGCACCGTGTGGCAGTTGCCCCTCAGTTGCCCCCGCGTCGGGTGGAGGAACAGCTCTATAATGTGCCGCCAGCTCTCTTCACCAGCGACGTGTTGCATGTGGTGCCTTCGCGTGCAGCACAACACCAGCAACTACAACACCAGCAACAACAGCAGCAACAGCAACAACAGGAGTTGCAGGCAGAGCGTCCTCGTCGCTTTGCAGCTAATCAGGATGCAACACAGGATGCTGTGGCCGCCGAGTCAAGATCAGAAAGTAATAGACCAACAAAGGAAACCAAATACTTTCAGTAAGCAGAGCTACCTGATTAATCACAGTGATATCACAGTCTATTATCATATATAGTCATACTCAGCATTCATTCTCTGGCAACTTATTCAAAGAATTCTCCTTAAACTAAGCGCTTGTTTATTTGTTAAGTCATATTTTCATTATGCAAAATATTCAGTGAAAATTCAGCTAATTAATTTCAGTAAAATATATCATACATTTTAATCCTACACATCTTCTTTACCTTCTTTACTCCCAATCTAAAATTTTAAATTTAGACTAATCAACAATTCACATATATAAGTCCCGCACTCAAAAATGCTTATACTTTAAGAAGTCGAGATACTTTGTGTATCCAAGCTTATTATTATCGTTATAACTAATATTCTCTTCAATTTAGTGACATTTTTATGAGATTTGATGGACCGAATACTCGCAGTCATGGTCATGTCTTAGAGCATCCGAAGGCGCAGGAACGACGTTTTGAATTGCAGCGTGGCACAAATCGTTACAAGGGCGAGGTGGGTTGACTATATTTACATGATTATGATCCTGCCCAGCAATTAAGACTCTCTTTTCTGCCAGGTGATCTGGACGGATCGTCGGGGAGGACACGGCGAGCATCGTTGGGATTTGGCGCAAGGAAAACTCTGAAGCAATCAAAACATTTGCATAATTTACTTACTTTAACCTACCTCTTACTCCTTCTCTGTCTCTCTCTCTCTCTCTCCCGTTTCTACTTAGCGTGTACATATAAAAAACGTGACTTTTCATAATTTTGGCATATTATTTATTTAAAGACAATGATTTAGCGTGAAATTTGAAAAGCCCTGCAAAAGATTTGCATAAGAAAGCGGAAAGCAATCTCATTCTTGTCGTAGGTCATCTGAGCCTGGGAATTCTTAAATAATTTTCTCACGGACCCATTCCAAAAAGTGGACAGTCCGGTTACACGACTTTAGGTGGCCCATCATCGACATAAGAGTTACTGGTCCATTGGAAAAAGGTCAACTCGGGTCTTGGCTGTCCTTTAGTCAAAAACTGGTTCTAGTCAATGACCCGAAATGTCCTGCAGTTACTTAGTTGCAACACAGACAGACAGATAGACAGACAGACAGAAAGACAGTCCATCAGACAGCAAATGCGGGTCATATGCAAATGTAAAGACAGTCCGGGCTAAAGGGGTTGATCATGTCAGATCTGAGATGCAACGGGCTTATCGGCTGCCGTTGTCGCTGTCTTGTAAGTCGGTGACCTCAAGGGTTGCACCTCATTTGCATAGACCGAAACACAGCCGTAAAGTGACACAAATGCCCCCTCCAGGCGAGTAATGTCCAGTTCTTATTTGTTATACTCGTATGGCATTTACACTATCCATATGAAACGCAGCTGACCAAGTCACATGTGACCAAGGCGAACTGAGGATCAACAGCAGATCAATATTGAGTTGAGAGCATATGTAAATGCGTCTGGTTTCTCGACAGGGCAATGCGGGTCTTCATCATATTCTCCTTCTCCTTCTCCTGCTACGGCTTCGGCTTTCTCAGTCGTTTGCTGTCCAGAACCGGTTCGTTCTTATGGCCGATAAGGTCATCATGGTTGGTTGTATCGTCGTTAGTGATAACCCTTGGCTCGCTTGGTTCTCACACTGTTTACTAATTTATGCAAGGACATTGCAAAAGGACACTGCGACTGCGATTGCGATTGATGTGGCGTGAGTTCCAGTTTCTTCCCGACACACAACCGGTTTGACCGGCCCAAAAGTTTTGCTTGGCGAGCATCTTGGGTGACCACGCGATCGTTTGTGAGAACTTCCACATTAGGTGGCCTTTGTCAGCACCCAACAACCAACAACTGGCCGAACGGGTTGTCATTCACTAGACTCTCTTTCTCTCGGTTTTGCCAATTGCCTAAGGGGTTAGGACATTGATTTATGCGCAAATAAATTTGTTTACTCGTAAACCGAGTGCACCTAATATGATAAAAATGGCCACGGAAACTTAGGATTGATGTGAAGAGAAAGGCGATTATAAGTTCCAGACAGAGCAGAACTCTATTTGATCATACTACCTGGGTGAGATAGAGATGCAAGGGAATAATCGATTTAGAATTGATTTGAAGCGTAATACCTGTCAGAATTTAAGTCAACAACAAGGAAATTTCAGTAGAAATCGGCAGATATAGGAATAAAATAGTCACAGAGACTTAGGACTGATTCTAGTTAATTAAGAAACCTGAAAGAGGAGAGTAACACTCAATGTCGTCTCTCTCTCTCTCCCCACAAAATCAAACTCATTTGTTTATAAATTTTTAATTAAATATTCTAAGCCAGAAAGTCATACAAAGAATTTCGGTCGCAATCATAATTTTTATACTACAAACTAAGGAAAGTCGTTAGTTTTAATGCCATGTACGAAATGATGAACGGAATGTACAAGCTTACATGGACTTGGCGGAACTTTCAAGAAGAAACGATGAGAATTTCTTGTATGATCTGTAAGCCTCCTGCTTACTGGTACTGATGGTACTGTGGCTGATGTTGTTGCTGCTGAGGCTGATGTTGGTACTGCTGCTTGGCCTGGCTATATTCCTGGGGTGCCTTGTGACCGCCGGCACGGAGCAGTTGCGTTGGTGGTGGTGGTGTGGGAATCTTAACCACAATATCGGTGGGTTCACGAATAACCTCGGCCTTGAAGCCCTCCTTGGGGTCGGCAGTATACTTAACTGTACGAATGAAACCATCCGAATCAACGACGGAGTAGCTACCCTTGATCACGGAACCATCTCGGACTTCCTTGCGATTTTGATAGTTGGTGAACTCGTCGTCTTTCACATCGAAGCCAAACTGATACGAAGAGTTTGCCTGAAATCAACATGAGAAACATGTGTGTACCAATTGCAACAGATATTTCGATTGCGATCATTTCAAATGCGTAGCACAGTCTGACCTAGTTTTGTTTCCACGCAAGCCGATTACATCATATTGCCTGATCCGAATGCGTGGGGTGTATCAGTCCCAGTCTCAGTCTCAGTACCCAGGCCCAATCCCAATTCACCCAAAAGCCTGAACACGCACAAGTGAAAGTAATTTAGACTTGCTTGCATATTTTTAATGGCTCGAGCACATGAAATTAAGGTGCAACTGCCGCCGATCGTTGAAGTGATCGCATGAATGAGACTTATGCAATTGGGCGGCGGTAGAAGCGACTCGAATTCCCGGGGAGATCTCTCCTCGCTTTTTGCACGTAATGGGCAATGAGGCCTGACCAGGTTCGTTTTTTTCAATTTTTTGGCCCCTCAGGTAATGCATAAATTATGCACAAGGTTGTTGTGAATAGCGAGGAAGTTACGATCGTCAGTTACTCTGGCAATCCCACAGTTCTAACTGGGTTAAGGTAAGGCTTAGATTTGGCCTGGGGCGTGACCAAGTCTGCAGCATTTGTTCTTTTGGCTGACGTGGCCCAAAAACCAATAAACTTTACTGCATTGCAACGTGCAGCTGAAAATTGGAAAGGCAATTGGTCAAGCTTGTTTGAGAGCCGGTTCTAATGCGTGCACTGTCCATTTGGTCTCGTATTGGGGTCTTATGGATACGAGTAGGTATATGGGTCGTATTTGAAAGTGATTGTAGCTTGAATCTACAAGCTCGTGACATGCAGCGTTACATTTAATAGGACCACTTTTGGATACTTGTGGGATGAGGGTGCTCATAAAGATAGCAATTCAATGATCCAGTTATTTTTGAAGCCATAAGTCTTTCACTTAATTGTATTGATTTAAAGGCAGTTGAAGTCTTTATGTGCAGAACTAGATCTATCTTATGTTATCTGATCTTTTCAAGGATTCATTCGACATTCTTTACAGATATATGTTCTATGATCCGTTTGCGTTTTTTATTAATACAAAACATGTCTCAATTTTGAGCTCAGACACATAAATTGAACTGTTTAAATTAATTATCCCAATCTTTTTTGATATTGATATTTTGAAGAATTCATCTGGCAAGATAAATAGATCTGAGCATCCTTTCATATATCTACATATTAGACACCAAAATTGACTAAATTCACAGATCAGTATAAGGTTCAACTGAAAAGATCATCTATCAAACGAATACAGATTTACCAGACACTTCTAAGATCTTCAGTCAATTTCCTTTTGGTAATGCTCCTTGAAATCAGCAACCCATTGACCCCCAATCAACTCTAATGAACCCGTCTTTTCCTTAAAGTTGTGAATTAATGTGCTGTCTATATAGTAATGGCCAACGGATAACGACAAGCTGCAGCTTCCGCATGCAAAGCCCATAAAACAAACTGTCGACAGACTGCAAGCCACATGCATGATACATGGTAGATACTTATGGTCATGGCTATTTGCCAACGTCAAGTAGTTGCTTTGGGGCTCTGCATTGGAAGGTGGTTAATGAACTCTATGTGAAAATCTCACTCACTCCCCCCGCCCCCTCTGCTGCATCCGTTGCATGCTTCAATTGTAATTATGCACTAGCAAGCTGGCAGCATTGTTTGCTGGTCACATCGCTGCTGGCTGGCGAAGCGAAAAGGAAAGTGTGCGAAAGCTGTGTGCGAGCTCGAACCCGTTATAGTCCACTTACATCATCGTATTGCTCCTCCTCCTCCGCCTGCTGTTGCTGCTGTTGCTGATGTGTCTGCAATTTGTGTTGTCCTTTGCCGAGCAGCGGCGAAGAGGACGCCTGGTAGGAGGGTTGAACGCGACGTGGCGGCGCTGGGGCAGCCTGAGGTTGAGGACGATAGACACTCTGCTGGGGCTGCGATTGGTACTGCAAAAAACAGAGCAAGACATGGGATTAATTGGGTATCAATTCAGTTACCTTCTTTTGGGGGGCATGCACCCACCTGTGGCTGTTGCAGATAATCTCTAACCGCCGGCGCCACATATCCCTGCTGCTGTTGCTGATGCTGGGCGCGTATTTGCTCCGACACTGTATCCTTCAGTCTGATCTGTTGTCCCGCATTCACATACTGCTGCGTCTGCTCGGAGTTCTGCTCGTAGATGGGCGTGCCGTCGGATGGTTGCTGCTGCTGTTGCTGTTGCAACTGCTGGTAATATTGACGCAAATAGGCGGGATCGACGCCCTGCTGCGCTTGAGCGACGCCACAGATCGCGACCGTGGCCACCACGAGCAAGAGTTGCATTGTTATACGAGTTGTTGGCGTTGCCTTTTTGCTATTGCGAGTCAATTACACTTCACTTCTTTTATTTTCGATTCGACAAAAAACGCGCACGTCCCACTCCAAGCCACAATTGTATCTGCGATTGCTGCCAGTCCAAATTGCACTTTTATATCGAATAGCGCGACGTTTGCTGAGCGCCAACTACCAACTAGTTGTGGGGGCCTCTCTGCCTCGGTGGCAGCAACTCTCTAACGGCCAAGTTAACGTTTGCTGGTAGCCTCTTTTTTGATTTACAACAGCTGTTGGCCCGTTGGCCGTTTGGAAGTTTGGCTGCAAGCTGTGAGCTGTTGGCTTTCGAGTAGTTGTCATTTCCGTTGCCATTATATCATGGGCAACATTGTCTCTTCCCTCAACCACTGCCTCCCCCGCCTTGCTACCCCTCATGTGTCTGTCTCTCAGCTGATTTTTCACCTCACCTCGACCTGTGTGTCATTGTTGTTTTAGTGAAAATTGTTGCTCCAGTTACAGTTGCCATCATTTACGTACAAAAACATTACGTGGCATTCAATGATTCTTTAAAAATGCAGTCAACAGTGCTCTCAAATGTTATTTAACATTGTTCTCATACACATTTGTAGTTAACTTGCTAGAAAATGTTAATAATTGAATATAGTAACATATGTTATTTCCTCGTACATTAGATCCTTTTTTCCGAATGAAACACTATGCTAAATAAAGTTAACAGAAGATGAAAAACTCTAATTATATGGTTGGTACACAGTAATAAAAAATGGCTATTATTTATATGAAATATAGGATATATTTTCAAAAGAAACAACACAACTTTTAAATGCTGAAATAAATTGGAAGAAAACAAAAATTAACTAAGCTAACAAGGTTTAAAGGCAGAATCAATTAAGAGTTCATGCAATGATCAAAATTGGTTAAGATTTTAAAAAGTTATGATACCTAAAAAATAAAAAAAAATTTTTTAAGGGTAATTTTTTATACCCGTTAATTTAAAAATAAGTAAAAGTGTATATTGTGTTAGTTGTTTTCATTGAGGAGTAAGTATGAATAAATAAGTATAAATTTAAACTCAAACTGTAGGCATTAATCCTTGCTGCTAACTTACATTTTGTAAACATTTCTCTGTAAATAGCAGCATATTAATTTTCGACTATTTTTAAAACTTTCACAAATTCCCCATTTAAAAATTAAGAGTTGATGTTTCAGTTTATTTAATTATAGTTAATGCAACAACACGCAATCGCAAAAATAATGTATATTTATTTTTTAATGCATTTTTGTTGGCTTTTACATATTACGAGTATGTTTTTACGCAATTTTTTGTGGGTTTCGCTTAGCTTCACTTGGCATTAGATCATCTGCTGCGCATCTGCATGATCTTTTAGCCAGGCTAATTAACATTAACGGAGTTCACATGCTTGAGGTCAATGCGATTGAAAGAGACTTCGCCCTATCGATATTTATTAAATTTAACCCGACAAGTGCAAAACGCTATTGTCTATAAGGTTTGACCCAAATCGTTAAATCACTGCAAAGTCGAATTCAAAAAACATTTCTATGCCGTTGTCGTCGCTTTGTTTTACAGCCCATACTCGAAAATGTATCTATAAATGTATCTGTATCTTTATCTGTATCTGTTGCGACCACGTTGCGGTTGAATAGCTTCAAGTATGCCAACGATCTTTGATGTGATTTGTTGGTACTCTGATTGCCAAATCTTTGCATTTAAGCCCTTTACACCAGATGCAAGTGCCTCAAGCTGTTGCCAAGCGATCGCACAACAACCACGCAGTCATTAAACCTCAATAAAGCAACGCACCCATAACACACCGTACACCCCTCGTAATGCCCACCCACAGCACATACACATACATTGATCAAATTCGATATTCGTCTCTGATGCGATTACTTAAGAGGCACATACTCGTATTGTATTGCATATTTGGCGATCTTTATCAATGTACTCGCTGGTCTGTTACGCCCCAAACTTACATTTAAGCAATTGTCATGGAAGATTTAAGTCTTGTGCTCCATTGATGTCACACATTTGAAAGAAGGTTGTTCGCCAAGGTCACCGGAATCTCTCCATCTCTATCTTAATAAAGCTATGCGATTTTTGACAGCCGTTGACCGTTTAATGGGGGCGTCTAGCGGATCACGGGTTACTTAGCCGTAAAGTGAAAGTATCTGTACATTATAGCATGTGTAACAAACAGTTGTTATGGTTGCTTTGCAGATTAAAGATTACATGCTCTACACGTACAGAGTACGAGTACACACAAGTGTTTTATTTTAATCAAATTATAGTCAAATAAATACCTGGGCTATGTTTGCATATAATTTCAATATAAATGCGTTTAATTACCGCCATGATTGATGGATTTGAAATGAAATTTGTATTTGCAGCGTCATGTTATGCAAAGTATTTTGGGGTTGGGCACGCACTACAGATCAAACAATTGAATGCAATCCCTAATTTGATAGTCATTATGCCGAAATTGAAATCTTTTATAAATTGATTCTTGCCATTGTCTTGTGAATTTCAGGAAAACTCTTTCATCGCCTCAACTTTGCTATTGTGTATTATAATTTTATTGTTTATTGCATTAAAAAATTAAAGTTTTTTTTTTTTTATTTTATACAATAGGATGACTAGAACCACTCTCTGTTAACAACTCGCATAGTCGCTGTTATCTTAAAATCAACATAAATGGTAAAATCTTCAACAAAAATTTTGTATGTTTTTGGAGACTATTGAAAACAATTAACTCAGCTATGACAGTTTTTTTTTTTAAATATATTAAATTTATTTCATCTCCAATCAATTTCTGAGCCGATTCGTAATATTTTAGGGTTTTGTTAGTTGCATATTTTGTCGTTCTTTATATAAATTATTCAATAAGTTAAACAGAATTTCATAAAAATCCACTAAATTGGTTAAGTAACTCTTAACTAGCAACTGATGTTATTGTTGGTATTCGCTGGCTGCTCGCTTCCTGCTGTTACTGTTGATGTTGTTGTTGTTGCTGCTGCTGTTGTTGTTGCTAATTTTTTAATAGTCAGTTGCACCAATAACGCTGTACATTAGACGATTGAAAGAGCCGCTCTGGCGAATGTTTTCATCGTGGGTGTTTACCACCTGTGGAGTAAACAAATCGATTAACATTGGCATTAACAGTGATATTTGTAAAGCTCTGTTACTAACATTGTACGGCGGCCGGGATACTGGCGCTGATACTGGTTTCTGTAAGAGTATATCGAGGAAAGTGTAGAGAAAAAATGCTTGCTTAGTAAATATATTTTTGTAAATTGCAACAATTTCGATATAGTCCATTTTTATCGCAAAACTTTAATGTTATGAGCGTGCTTCCTGTTAGTAGCCCATTATGTTAAAATGCTAAAATGCTTTAAAAATATTGCTGGTGATTTGGAAAATATACATAGAAATGGGATTAATGATGCTGTACGACTTGCAAATTCCATGACAAGTTATCAAAAACCAAATTAGTATTCACTTTGGCCTGTTAGTAATCATTACACTGCCTAACAGTACATTAAAATTCGACTTAAAGCGGCGCTTAACATTCTGATAGGCATAGCGTAGACATGGACACAAATTAAGGACACAAATATGCTGTGACTGTACTACAATTTTTGGTATGTTCGACTGTACGTGAGACGGCGATACATTTAGAGAGATAGAGAGTGCGATAAAGAGAAAGAGATAGAGCGCAAATGAACTTGACAATCGAGCGATCTTGTCTGATATTTAAGTACAAATCTCACATATAGTTTTGAGCTAAGTGTATTTTTTGTTTGTTTTTTTTTTTGATTTGATATCGATAACGTTTTGAGTTGACGATTTGACAGTTGACGCGATCTTACCTTTCCTGGAACCAATCTATTTGGTTGATAGACCTTAGTCTGCACAGGTATGGTTACTTCCTGTGGCGAAGATTGACCATAGCTGCTGTAGCCGCCCTCTTCTTGAATGGCTCTGTAGGTGTCGCTATTCCTTGGATCGTAAACAACAGTTTTCTTATAACTGTACGAGTCCGTGCATGTCGTTTTTATAATTATTTATCGAGATTTTTTTTGAGATCGTTGAAAGCGCCATAGTTTTGAATTATATGTCAAAATATTTTGATGTTATGAAATTTTAGAATCATTTTAAATTTAATTGTTTGGTTTTTTTGTTTTGGTTAAGTTAATTATACATTCATATATATTGTGTTAACATATATGAATATTTAGAGGTTTTTTTACATCGGTTGAGTAGCGTGAAACAGAGTAGTGAGAGAATAGAAAGAAAAAACAGGATGTGCACAAAATACGTTAGAATTATTTTGATTTTTGTTGTTATCTTCTAATCAAATAGGCATAGTGTCCTCATTGTCTTCGACCTCGACACTTTTCAAACAAGTTTAATATATAAAAAGTCAACAAATTACTTAAAATTAATTATTAAAAGTAATTTTTAACAAAACTGCATAACAAAATTTAAACATTAATAAAACTATTAATTTTAAAATATTATTAAAAATAAAGTGAGTATTTAGTTGGCTCAGTATAGCCAAGTTTTTTGTTAGTTTGGTCTTCATGTATTACAGTTAATAAGTATTTAGGTTGAGGTTGCATTAAAATAGGAACTTAATGTGTTGTCTTTGACACGTTTCAGGGGTAAAATTCAGCAAACGTCTTTTAAAGTTATGTTAATAATATAGGAACTTGTTAAAGGATTGTTTAAGGACTGGGTATCTTATCAGTGGGCGGGACAAGGGCTGGTATAATTTTCTAGTAAGAATTTTTGCTAATTTTGCTATTGCTTTATAAAAAAATATTGTGATCATTTATTTTTGTTGATAGAGCTGCTGCAGTTGTTGTTGACGGTGTTGACGTTGTTGCTCTGCAAGTTGTTCTTTTTGCTTTTGTTGCTCCAGTATTTTACGTTTTTGTTCCAGGAAAGATAGATCGATGAAAATTCTAACATTAATCGTGCAGCTATGTTCTAAACATTATGTCTATTATTGTATATTGGCTAGAGTTTTGTGTTGTAGGTATACTGGTAGATTGGTTTGGTGGTTTGTTAGGCATCTTATCCATATTATATCAAATTATTTCCACTGCTTCTTACAAGTAAAGGTACTTTGTATTATACGAATATCAAAATAAATATATGGAGGGGCTGCCCTAATTATTTCCATTACCTTTCAATTAAATTGCGCCACCCTTTCTTGGATCAACAAAAGCCCTTATAATTATAAATATAATATCTTGTTTCTAGAGTGATTCAGGAGTACACCTTGTCGCAAACCAGATCATTCGGAGTTTGTACTTGCGAGAGGAATAAATATGCTTATGTACATACATAAATATAATAGGAGCACATGCAAAGTGTACTGAGTATTGTGTCTTTATGTCTGTGGGCACACTGAGTATTTGTTACATCAAGTTTCGATTTGAGTTTAACAGATATTGGATTTGATATATATAGGATTTAGACTTTACACAGGTTACGATTGTTGTGGTAGGGTATTCAACAATTCAGTTAGGTTTGATTGACAGGCAGGATAACGGAAAACATATGGGAGTACATAATCGCATACACATGTTATGTACAGTGTACATATGGGAATATGGAAATTTGTATATTAAATTTTCATTCAAGTTTTCAATAAGCCTGCAATTTCTAGAGAAACCGAATGCTTCGTTTCTTTTTATACGATTTCCAAGTGATGCAAAAATCAATCAATCCATAAAAAAAAATTATATATAGATAGTATCAGGCTGTGCTCTAAATATGATTACTTTTACCCGTCAAGTTTTGTTGGCATAGGACGATGCAAAGGACTTTCCTTCAAGCGATAGCTATCGCTTGTGGCAAAGCTACAACAATATACATAGAATATATATATATACGAGTATATAAAAATATGTTTGTGGTGTATATAGAGAGAAGAGCATATAAGTATGTGTATGTGTATAAATTAACATTGAGCAAGTAGTAGACATACAACATCTATGGGCTCATTTGTCTTGTGTGTGGGGTGTGTGTGCCTTCCTTTAGTAAATTTGATATTCGATTTTGCCTAATGTTAGTGGATTAGGACTGCAGTTTAACTAAGAATCGATCCGCATGGAATTTGGACTACTCAAAATCATGTCTCGCTTTTTAATTAGTTTCAAGCTAAATAAACTAGGCGCACTTTAGAGCTGCATAAAAATTTGACAAAGAACTACGCAAATCAATATATTTTATTCAATTTTAAAATATCTCAATTTGTTTGTTAACAGCGAAATCCAAAAAATTTTTAAATTGTTAGTGTATTGTATCGGTACTAAGCATTTGATATTTTGTCAGTTCAATAGCATAAGGATATCCAAGTGAGTGGTAAACTTACGGAACTGTAGTTCTGATGGTGTCCTCAATGTTGTGGTTTGAGTACAGACCAATTGGCGAGTTGAATTGCTTGTGGAAAACCTAAAGTGATAAAGTAATTATGTTTATGGGAATTATACGCTCGTTCTTTTTAATACGTACTCTGCCAGTATCGGCATCCTGTCCAACAACCTTGTGCAACATGGTATCGGCCACGCGTTGCTTCATGATACTGTCATGGTAGTCGTGTCCGGGATGGGCGCGCACAGCAGGATTTGGGTAGTGTCTCAAGTAGGACTCTGTGGTGGGCGCATCCTTTTTCACTTTGGCACCGGGCAGCACCAGTGGAGTTGTTCGGTATGGCTATGAAACGAGCAAAATTTGTATGATTAGTCAAATTGTGGCTAATTTATGACTTTGTTTATGCCAAAAATCAATGTGCAAACATTTGGCAAGCTTACAAACTACGAGCAGTACAATCTAAATAAATAAAATAAAATTATGTACAAAGTCCGATGGGGCATTAACATTATACAAACATTAAAGCAACCGCAGCTTTCCAATGTTTCTAGAACATTTTCGTTATGCTTTATTTCACACAGACAGTAATCATTCAATGTATGTGTGTTTGAATATTGAATAAACTTTATTTACCAAAATTCCATCTCAGGCACGAGAGTGAGCGCGAACGTTTGTCTATATACTTTAAAAATATCTCAGCGTAGCAAGACTAATATTTTTAGACGCTTACGTAAGTGTTCTTGGCTTCGTCCAGCAATTTTCATTTGTTGCTTGCTGTTTTATTTTGGCCAACAAACGCTATCTGGCCACACGCAGTCGCACGAGCGCGTAAGTAATTTAATATTCGTTGCGACAATTTAAATTTGTGCGCCCACTTATCGAATGCAGCGCTGCGCAGAGTTGCCAGACTGCATTTCAGTCAGCTGATTGAGGCGCGCAGCTGACAAAGATTTCGCGCCTTTTGCTTACTTTTTGCTTTGCCACTAAGCCACACACACACCGTGCTTCATTTAAAACTCAAAACTAAAACAAATTAACAAAAACTTAAATTAAAAAGTGGTTTAACTAACGAAAAAAGCTGACTAATGGCCGCCGTTCGCCGTTCAACGCGCTTAAGCAGTATTAACAAGCCTGCAGCAGCGACGACGACAGCGCTGCCGCAGTCGCCGATGACCACAACGCCACGACGCTCAGAAGTTTGGCGTAGACGACAAACCAAGCAGCTAATTGAGAGTGACGACGAAGATAAGGATGACATTCTTAGTATAATTTTAGAGAATAACGAAAACAGCAACCTGTTGAATAAAATGGACAAGGTGAGCAGATGCAAAGTGGCCACTGCAACAACAAAACAACAACACGCAGAACAGCCAAAGACGCCACGCAGCAGTAAGCAACAGAAAACTGCAGCGAAACCAACAGTGGGATCTCTGAACAGCATGGCCAAACGGATTGAGGCCAACATACGTGCAGCCAAACTTATGGACGGTAGCAGCAGCTCGGAGGAGGATCATGACGATGATAATGCGGCACATGTGTCACCGCCAAAGCAGCGCAAGTTGCAGCCGCTGCCGCAGCATTTAATCAGTCCTACCAGGCTGCTAGACAGACTGAGCATAGACGAACGTGAGCAGCAGCAGGAAGAGCCCAAGGAGACGGAAACGAAGGTTAAACAAAAACAGGAGCCGAAGAAGAAGCAGGAGCCGAAGAAGAAGCAGGAACAGGAGCCTGAGCCTGAGCAGCCAGCACAGCCACCTTCGCCACCGAGGAACAAGTATCAAAATGCACGACGTGTACTGAACAGTGCAGAGACGCTAAATCTTCCCGGTCGGGAGCCACAGTTGCAAGAGCTGCGGGAATTCTTCACCAGCCATTTAGAGACTCAGACCTCTGGCAGTCTCTATGTGTCAGGTCAACCCGGAACAGGGAAAACCGCCTGTCTGTCCATGTTGCTGAGGGCGCCAGAGTTTGTCCAGCGCCTGCAACGTGTGTACATCAATTGTACGAGCATAGCCAGCGTGGGCGCTGTCTACAAAAAACTGTGCACGGAGCTGCAACTGAAGCCAACGGGACGCACAGAACGTGACCATCTGGAGGCTATACAAAGGCATCTGCGCAAAGCGAAGCGCATGTTGTTGCTAGTGCTGGACGAGATCGATCAGCTGAGCACAACGCGGCAAGAGGTTTTGTACACCATCTTTGAGTGGCCTGCGCTGCCTGGAGCTCGCATCCTGCTAGTTGGCATTGCCAATAGCTTGGATCTGACAGATCGAGCACTGATGCGACTGAATGCACGTTGCGAACTGAAACCAAGACTGATGCACTTTCCGCCCTACACTAAGCCACAAATCGTTGAGATATTCAAGTCCCGTCTGGCCGAGGCACAAGTCTTAGATGTCTTTCCGCCCGTCACACTGCAGCTGCTGGCGGCTAAAGTGAGCGCGGTGAGCGGAGATGTGCGACGTGCTCTAGATATTGGACGACGCGTGGTCGAGATTGCCGAGCAGCAGAAATGTGCAGGAGAAAAAGAATTTAACATGAAGGCGCTTGAATTGGATGGTCAAACAGCGCCAGCTGAGGGTAAGTTAATGCTCATTTAACTAAATGCAATCCTTGACCCCTTGTTCATTTATAGACACACTCAAGCCAGTTCAAGTCAGCCAAGTGGCAGCAGTGCTCAACAAGGTCTATGGCGCCTCACAGAATCTCGAGGAGGATATTGAGGCTGCTTTTCCGCTACAACAGAAGCTAATGTTGTGCTCATTGGTGCTAATGCTGCGTAACGAACGCAACAAGGACATCAGCGTGGGACGACTACATGAGGTTTACCGTCGAGTGTGCACCAAACGCAACATATTAGCCCTTGATCAGGCGGAATTTGCAGGCACTGTTGATCTCGTGGAGACGCGAGGAATCTTGCGTATTATGCGTAAGAAGGAGCCACGTCTCAATAAAGTACTGCTGCAGTGGGACGAGGAAGAAGTCCACGCGGCATTAAGCGACAAGCAGTTAATTGCTTCTATCTTGAGCGACACCGCCTGTCTGGCCAAGTGACAAACAAACCCAACAACTTGAATAATAATAACCTTTACAAAATTATTAGCTAAGTATAAATATTTTTGTGCTCTTTGGCTAATTGCGCATTTCTCACAATTTTTTGTTCACCTTGGCCATAGAACGAAACGGACGACGTACGTACAATATTTAGATATACGAAAATAAATTGAAAACGTTCATTTTTTGATGCTAAATTTAAATTTCGTGGCTGGCGCAAGTACAAAAATATGTTGAAATATCATTTGAGGGTCACTTTCGAAATATTTAATTGAATTTAATCTTTTTGATTTTTTTGTCCTATCATAAATTTTGAATATTGTTGCGTTCCAAAGTATCTTTTATATATTACAACAAATTATGACAACTAAATCATGTTAACTCTTATTAATAGCATATAGGTCCTAGGAACATTGTGTAAATGTAATACCTAATAAATTAAAGCATATCTATATTGTATGAAATTTGTAGCATAAGTTTATTTCTAAAAGTGACAACAATTGTTCACTTTCACTGCGCCACAGTATTTGAGACAATGCCAAAATGCTCCCACATGTCAAAACTAAGCGGAAATTTTTTCATTTCTTTTAAATTTAATTTCCCAAAATGCCTAATTATCGCCAGTGTTGCTTTCATTTTGAAATTAATTTCATTTATAATCATTTTGTATATTTGTTTTGTTGCCTTTTGCAAACTGTTGTTGTTGTTGCGTCTTGGCTATTCGCTCAGCGCTTTTTCTAAAAATACCCAACGAGGTGGTATGAATTACATTGAGCACCAAAAGAAAGAGCAATGAATATGTTTCAACAAAATCTATTCAAAAATGTTTTCTGCTTTCGACGCATATTGACGAAAAGCGAACAAATATTTTTTGAATAATAAGCTAAATAGCTGTTGTATATAAGAAGCAGACTTTGCGAGAGAGAAAAATGAGTGAGCAACACCTACATATATAAACTGATCTATATACCGTAAAAAAAAGAATGAAAAATAAATAACCTAATTGGTAAAACGTTTTCCAACTGTCGTTTGTCGCTCTGATTTGTATTTGAACTTGATTTTAGGCAAACAGTTTTGACATTAAAGGTGAAGTTCACTTTCACATTACAAAATATAAATAGAATTATCTAAATAATTATTTGTTAAGCATGGATTAAATCATCACGATTTGCAATTTTATTTAACCTTTTTATTTGTATCGAATATGCTTACTTGATATTGAATGCACTCATTGAGGTCTGGTTGCTCCTTGTAATAGACGGGGGATCCATTTTTGAACTGAACGTACTCCATTTTGAATTTATGTGTTTTGTGTATTTGTGGGATTTGAATTTAAACTCCTTTATGTGCAAAATTTAAACAGATTAGAAACGAAAGTATTACAGAAAAGCTCTTACGTAATAACGTAATGATATAAATCAATTTTAAATGTCACAATTAATGCTTCAATATTTATATTCTTCTTTTTTTTTGACTTTTGCTTAATATTTTCTTGTTATTATTATTATTTTTTTCTTGAATTGGGAAACTTGCTTTTATGGCACGTTTAATCAACGCTGCTATGCTAATTCTTCTTCTTCACCACTTTCGGAGATCGCTTCACTGGGATTCGGAGGGATGTGTTTCGTCTAGACTTCTTTCTAGTTGTTTATTTTTCAATATTCCGAACGCAACTGATTTGAAAATTTTCAAATGCTGGCGAATTATTGCTATTTCGGCTGCGCGGAATTCCAATCCGTCTATATAGGAGATCTATATATGAGTTGTTGATATCAATGTATGTATCTGTGTGGCCATATAGAACAACATCACATATGAGTACCAGTGCTGACGGTCAGAGGCCGTCCAAACCCACGCACACCACCACAAAAGTTTCCCTCATTCTCTCTCAATTTGTTAAACACGCTCGTATACTCGTACATAGTCTAAATGTTTTGTGCAAATGGATTATTTAGAGAGCGTAAAACCAAAAAATACAACAACTACTTACATATAAACTTGGACTTGGATGTTTCGATGTTGTCGTGAGAATTTTTCATTTTCGCCCACGCGCCTTTCACCAAAGACCGCCCCCAATCCCTCCTTATAACGACACTTATGTGTATCTGTATGAGTTTATCTCTGTGCTGTCAGTTTTTTGTCCTGCCTATTTGTTATACATATAGAATATACATTATATAAATCTCATATATATATATTTTAATTGCTCTTTTTGGAACGCTTTGAGTTTTTCTCGCTATTTTCATTTGTTCGCTTGTAAATTAGGTACAAAATAAAAAGCGCCGAGGTTATTGTTTTTGCCCGAATGCAAAAATATTAAATAGACATAAAGAATGCATGGAAGAACTTTCGACATTTTCCGAACAGCATTATTGATGTATTCAGTTAGCTTTGCTTGATTTGTGCTGACATTGAGAATTGAAAATGTCCAACTTACTTGTACAAACACTGACAGATTCTTTACTATATTAATAGAGCTAACATTGACACGATGTCAAAACCAATTGACACTGGAATAGGCATTGGGACAGGTGTAATTAACCTTCATAAGATAGGCACACACCCACATTCGAATCCCCAAATTCACATAAACAAAGGCAATGGGCGTCAAAGAACTCTCAAGCTCGACGGAAAAATCCAAGGAGCCCATAATTTACGTTTGAATATGTTTGTTTTTACCATTGTGAAGGTTGTTTATATAGCTCAGGCGTTTTTACAAAGTAACATCATTTGCTTAGAATTCTTTGAATGGGTTGATCCAAAAGTTATTCAATAATATAGTTCTATTTTGAGCAAATGCTTTAAAAATAAAATCTATTTACTTTTATGTATTTCCAATTTTAAAATATTCAAACAAAATTAAAACAAGTGATGATCCTATAGATGCTTAAAACTATTTTAATACCTTTCGAGAAGACAACTTTGGAAAATCGAAATATTAAAATGGTATTGTGTAAAAGGTGACAAATCATTCAAACAATAAATAAAAACATATCATAATCATATCATAAACTTTGGAAAATCGAAATATTAAAAGAGTGTTGTGTAAAAGGTGACAAATCATATCAAGCAATAAAAGAAACATATCATAGCCTTGATATATATTTTTGTGCTGCATTGACAAATAAAATGGCGACCTTGGCAAGTGGCAATTTGGTTGTCTTGATTCATTAGCAGCGTCATCAAGCGCAAGGTGTCAGGTAAGGGGAACTAGGCAAAGCACTTTCATTGGCATTGCCTGAAGATCACAAGGTAGCGTCCGACAACGCCCTCAGTAGCAGACAATATACATACAAACACATAGACAAATATGTATTTGTGAATAAGTAATTACACTCACAATTTACCTGCATGCAGGCAGCCAAAGTGGCCGAGAAAATATTTTTAAAAATGTTTTTGTGTATTTGCGTCGTTGTTGTGTTATTTTTTGAAGAGGGCATCATCATCTCTTCTTTGGGCTGCAAGAGCTGTTTGTGTTTTTGTTTATATTCTCGCAAGTTTTCCACCTGCAGACTGCGTCACAAGACTTTCCTGCTTAACGCCTACGCTTTCGCAGCTAATACTTATACTTATATAGAGTTATATTTAGATCGTGTAAACAGCAGAGCCTTGACCACAAAATATCTATCGTCTGATGTCAGCGGATGGCGCACAAAAAAATCTTTACAGAATCCATATCTATTTCATAACATAAACTATTGCCTACTTCTCGGCATAAGTTCATATTGTAAAATATTAATTTTCGTTGCATACCTTGTAGCGCAACAAGAATTGAGAATTATTCAATTATTTATTTAAAAGATATTTTAGTTAAAATTCAATAAATATTTAATTTTTTCAAATCTCACAAAATTCTTTTAGACATTTGAAAGCAATGTTTTCTTTTTTTTCGGGACACCAAAAATTGCTTTTGGGTTGCTTTAGCGCTGGTATAAAATTGTAGAAAAAACCTGATGGAGACTCCTTATTTAAGGATATTGAAAGATATGACAACAGCCAACGTGGAAAAGTAATCAAGCAGATCAAGTAATTCTCTTGACAAAATAAAAAATGGACACGGTTTTTTGCTGACGGTTTATAGAAAAAGGGATTCTTGTAAGATATATATATATATATTTTTTATTATAATAACAAATGTGTTTATTTTTCCTTCTTGCCAAAACAAATGCATGATACGCTGTATATTTATTGTATTTCATAAATGGACTGTATCACTCACCTGATTAATAATAGCTGCATATTCCTCGGCAACATCCTGTTGATGATCACGCGTCGCTTTTGGGGCAAAGACATCCGATGATGCCACATAACCGCCCGATGCATTTAGTTGCGGAAACACGGTTTGCGGCAAAGTGTCAACAGGCAACTGCAAGGCACGCTCAAAATGACTGGGTCCGGGTAGGAAAGGAGTGGGACCGCGATGCGGATGATGAGATGGCTCCGGACTGGCCGGCGGCAAGGTTGAATTGCAGCGCGAATTGCCCTCCTGGTTAACGCCCTGCGTATACGCGATATTGTTGTCCCTTTAATAGATAGCACATCTGTATTTTGCCATTCGCTTTTGTATGATAATGAGCTCACCTATGCACCACCAGTGAAATCTCGTTGCCAGCTCCGCGAAACAGCTGCTGAGCATCGGCGTGACTCAAGTCGCGTGCATCGTATTCGCCGATCTTGGCTATGATATCGCCACGCAACAGCTCCCCATACGATGGGCTGCCAAGTTGCACCTGTGGGCGAAGGTCGACAAAATGAAATGTTTGCTAAACTTTCGACAGGCCTAGGACTGCTGGCGACCTTGACATAGATGCACAGACACTTTTATTACAAGTATGAGTGGCCCATTCCCATTTTCTATTGTTTACATGCGTTGCTTCGTCTCTTGTTTGTTTTGCCTCACTTAGTTTTACTGGCGTCGCAGAAATTGCAAATCTTTGGCACCGTTGCAATTGCAACATTCTAATACGTATGTGTGCGTGTGCTAGATTCGCTATTATTACCCTACACTAACTAAGTAGGGTGTGCTAGATTGATTAGTTTGCTTAAGTGACCCATTGAAAGAAGGAGTCTTTCCATTGACAAATTGAGCTTCTATTTGCATGTTAGAGTATTTAGTTAGTCGCTTTCGTTCGACTATTGAACTCTTACTGTTTTGATTTGTGGCTTCTGTTTAGTTTGCCACAAAGTAGTGCAAAACACAAAGGCCAACACAGTTTGGCAAATTGCTGGCAAGATAATGGACAGTTCCCTGTCGCATCTGAGCGACAATTGTGATGAATGGGCGCGACATTAGCCACAAAGCGACGGGCGACAAGAAGGAAACTGTTGCCAAGCTCTTTGGCTCTTTAGCTGCAGATTCAGCTGCTCTAGTTACATAATGCAGCGTATGTGTTTAACAATCCAACATTACCCTGGTTATGATTAACGGTGTATCCAAATCGTTGCCACCAACCAAACGTATGCCCCATGGGGTGCCCTGACCATCACGCTGAAGCACCACAGCGAACTCATGTAACTTTGGGCTCATGTTTGAGAATTTTTATTAAAGTCACTTTGTTATAACAGCGTCTCAATTAAACATATTCAACAGGCTTTTTGTATACTGCTACAGTCTTTGCTTATTCCACTCTTCATTCGCGAATTTTCAATTGTTTATTGGCCAAGTTCTCAGCCCGAGGCGGAGGTAGCGCGTGCAGCGCAATTTTCGCGTATTATTCTATTCGATCGCAATGCTGCTCAAGTACTAATTTTAAAACACAATTTGTATTCCTTTTTGCAGCATCGGCAACGGATCGTGGTATACTACGAATACGAGTACACTGCGCTACAATCATGTAGTCAGCAACTGAGAATCATGAACTCAATCCAAATGCCAATAATTTTCATTATACACTTTCTCTTGAGCATTACAGTTTTTATATAGCTTTTATCTTGATTGTGGGAGTGAAATCTACACATTTGGTCAAGATATCTATTCAAAAATATGTACATTTCTCAATAAAATAATGTTGAAATTATAGACAGTGTATTAACTTACGAACTATAAACACTTGATCCAGTTGCATAGTCCAAATGACCATGAATTTAAACGCCACATGTCATCGTCTGGTGGCATAGAGTTTGATCATCTTTTCAGCCGCCGATTGACGACCAAGACGATGATTGTGGGGCATATGTTTTACAAAATTTTCATCAGTTTTATTAGTTTTTCTCTGCCTTTTGCAGCGAAGCAAATGAGAGGCTGTAATTAATTTATTTACTGGCACTCTTCAAATAGCCAGCAATGGCAACAATAACAGTCCCCCATTTTAAATAAACAAATCAAATGTTTGTGGCATTAGTCAATCAAATGTTCAACGCGTCGTATGCGCAATGTGCAGAGTATATCGGTCCGAAGAAGGCCTTGCCTGGGACATTTTCCCTTTACCAAACAGATGCTACCTTGGACTATTCCCAGTATGGAAATTTTAGCTTACAAAGTCGAGAAATCGGCAACAACGTCAAAAGAAATCGAGTCGCAATTGTTTGCTTTTGTTTTTGGCAACATTTTTATTTCTTACAACGGAAAAATCTTGTTCACTTCCCGTCGGTTTTCGTATTGCGGGCATTTGTCTATATACGTACTTTAATATACAATATATAAATTTATTTATTTGGTTTTCTATGGCGCAGGTTTGAAATGTTTTTCGTATTTGAACTTTTTCAACCTAAAAATCTGATTAAATGATGTAGAAATATTCAACAGTCTCCAATGTTTTAACCTATTTAGACACTGTCTGCTTAAATTAGATAAATCATTATTGCTTATTAATATTTCAAAGCTTGCAATTAATGAATATTTTCCAAAATATTGGCGCATCAATTTAGCCATTGCATTTTGGCAAATGCAGCAAATGCGATTACGTCAATAAATTTTGAAATACTTTTGCTGTTTGGGAATTTTAAAAGCCGCATAATGTTAAGTAAAACTGCAGCAGTGGCCAATTAATTAAATTGTGCCCGACAAATTTACGAGCCGCCAAGTGCAGAATGTTATTGAACTGATTTTTGATGTGGTGGCAGAGAGTATTGGGGCCATACCAGCGACGATTGACAAGCCATATGCATGACACAGTCTTCACTTACCCCACTGTACAGTTCGTCGGCAAAATGGACACGCTTCTTGATACCATTGCTGCTGCGACGTCTCTGCGTCAGTCGCGAAGGTGGCGATGGGGCCGAGGAAGTGGGCGTTGGGACACAATGTTGAGGTGCCACGGGATTCACATAACTAGGCACTTTCCAAAAAGCCGGTCGATTGTATGACGATCTGCTGGTCGTCATATCTGGCCAAAGACTAGAGTAAACAAATGGAATACGCTACGAAAACCATATAAACAATTCAAAGCGCTCTCTTTTCTATTTTGCAGCCGCACAGACGTCGTTGCGTCTGCTCACGTCAACGTGTATGAGTAATATAAATGGGTCGAAGCAACAAACAAAAAGAACAGCACGCACAAAAAGCGCACAGCAACATGTAAAATATGCGAATAGCGGGTGAATAGCAGAGAACCAATTGCATGCGGATTATGAATGAATCGCATGTGGTCATTGATTAAAAATAACAGCCATATTTGAACAATTTCAAATACAATCGCAGCTCACTTCAAGCGAGTCAAAAATTGCGCGCTGCTAACCTAGCGCCAGTGGCGGCGCTGCCGCACCTAATTGAAACTATTTGCAAACGCGCGCTATTTAAATTTGATTAGATTTTTAGCAATAATATCGTAAAACACTAACCATTTTGTGAAAATTTTTAATTTGAAATTAGATAAAAAGAAGCGAACTCTTTTGTGAGGACAGAGAGTTCTGTTTGTCTCAACAGGGGAAGTTGTGTAACAAAGTTTAATTTAATTAAATCTAGAAATACTAATAAATATTTTAAAAATTCTAGATAGCATATATATAATAAAAAAATGCAAATACTCAAAATTCCTTTTTTTTAATTTTACCTATTTATTTGGATTAAAAAAAAGTCGAGCCAGATCGAAAATTTTTAGTAGATGGGCAGCCCTCGCAGCAGCTGTGCCGTCTCGGCATTGGCAGACAACAAAGCAATAATAATACAAAGAGAGCGAGAGAAAGTGCATTTAAATTATTAATTACTCTATGGACGAAGTAAGGATTCATTGAAATCATGTCGATTTTTAAAGCCCGGTAAGTAATATATGTGTGCTTGGTAAAGCGAAAATAGTCAAGACAATGTTTCTTTTTGTTACCAACGCAGAGTAAAGGAATTCAAGGACATATTTGCACAGGATGTGATTGACCTTAAACAACTGCGTCGCCAGACGTTTAATGGTAAGCTGGATTTCCTTCCAAAAACAGCTCTTACAATAATTTACAATGTAATCCACAGGTGTGCCAGATGTGCTCAGCTTTCGTGCGCTGAGTTGGAAAATGTTGTTGGGCTATTTGGGACCAAAGCGCAGCAATTGGCAAACAACATTGGCAAAGAAACGTGCGCTTTATAAACAGTTCATTGTGGAGCTTGTGCTTCCGCCTGGACACAAAGAGAATGGCGAAGGAGATTGTGAAGGCGATAACGAATCGAGGGGCGTTGGCCTGCAAGATCATCCGCTCAGCGAGGGGCCGGAGAGTGCGTGGAATACATTCTTCAGTGACAACGAATTTCTACTGCAAATCGACAAAGATGTGAGACGTTTATGCCCAGACATATCATTCTTTCAACAGCCCACAGATTATCCCTGTGAGATTGTTGTGCACAGCAAAGGGGAGCAGGGAAGAAGGCTGCATGAACGTGTTGTTCCCTCTGTGCTCAGCTCGGCGAATGTGGAACGCAAGGGATTGGGTATGACAAAGGTGAGTCAGATGTGTCGGTTATAGGATTAAGAGCTCAAAAAAAATCACATTCCAATATGCAATCCATGTGGAATCTAACAGCAAGTAAGTTAGTGTAACATTCAATATTGTAATACTAATAGAATTTATGCAGATCAACTTGATTACAAAACGATCGGCAGAGAACTATGCCGCTATGGAAGAGGGCCAGGAAGCGCATTGGGAAGTTGTTCAACGAATCCTGTTCATCTATGCAAAGTTAAATCCTGGACAGGGTTATGTGCAGGGAATGAACGAAATTGTTGGCCCTATTTACTATGTTATGGCATCAGATCCTGATCTCTCAAGTCGTATGCATGCCGAGGCCGATTGTTTCTTTTGTTTCACCGCCCTAATGAGTGAAATACGCGACTTCTTCATAAAGACTCTGGACGACTCGGAAGGCGGCATAAAATGCATGATGTCCAAGCTATCAAATATGCTGAAATCAAAAGATATTAACATATACGATCACCTTAAGAGCCAGGAGTTACATCCGCAATACTATAGCTTTAGATGGATCAACCTGCTGCTCTCACAAGAATTTCCGCTGCCCGATGTGCTGCGTATATGGGATTCCGTCTTCTCGGATGAGCAGCGTTTTGATTTCCTCATTAAAATTTGCTGTTCAATGATATTGTGAGTATTAGCAATTCTTTAAAATTTTAATGATTACTATGTCATACTGCAGAATTCAACGAGAAGCAATACTGGAGAACGACTTTGCCTCTAATGTAAAGCTGCTACAAAACTATCCACCAATTGATATTAATGTTGTGCTAACTCATGCAGTCTCCTTGGAGTAGCAGCATCAGTTTATCGAATTTAAGCCCTGGCTTGCCTATCCTTAAGATGCGACACTTGAGAGTTCCATAGTCTGATAAGTAATCCGTAAAGCAATCAACGACATAATCCCAATGCCAAATCAATTAAAACGCACGTTATGTTAACTCAAAACTTTATTATCTGTATTTATACATATGCTTTTGATAACTTTTAATTTTATAAATATTTTTCATCAATAAACCAATGATTTTAAACGTTCTCTTATCCAAATCATAAAAATAATTGGGCACAAATTTAAAATTCATACGTCTGTCTCTTAAAACTTCATTTGCGATGTGTGGCATCGTCCAAAGATCGCTGAAGAAAACAAAAGTGTTTAACTATACCGACCTTCCTACTTGTTCAACTTTGGTGCAGTGTCCTTGCAAATCGTCTGTGCGATAAATTCTATTAGCGTGCGGGTCGGACGACCGGCCATTCCACGTCGCAGATACTCGTACTCGACACCCTCTGTTACCATTACATTGGTGGCATCCTTTAAAGCAAACACATAACCATCAGCCAATATAAATTCAAGCATGGGCGGCAAAAAATATACTTACAATATGCATCCACTGTCCACATGGCACAAACTCACGGAGGAAGGCAGCGGCCTTGCAGGGGCGTCCACCACGTCCAATGCCGTAGTTCTGGACATCACTGCGGCCTCCGGAGCGGACAGCCTTGCTGTAGTAGTTCCACAGAGGGAAACGCCACACGCGATCTCCAGTATGCATGCTGGCGTGCTTAATTTGCTGCCATAGGATCTCGGAATTCGTAAAGACACCACAGGCAGCCTCGTCCAAGGCCTGTCGCATGTATCCAGAGCAAGTGCCAATATCAATGATGCACTTCGGACAGAAGTTCTGTCCGTACAAGAGAGCATCGGCTAGGACGAGAACATCCTCGTGGTCGGTACACTGAACCTCAATGGTCTTTCCATTCATCGATTTGACCATATCGCCAGGACGGAAGGAGTTGCATCCCACAACATTCTCGCAAAGCGGGATTAGACCACGAATGTTGACCTACAGTGCAAATATAAATCATTTGTCATCGAAAATGCTGTTTTAGCTCACCGGTAATCTCAGTCCAGCCACGGCACGACAGGTGGCCACCACAACAGCGGCTCCGGTCATGTCACCACGCATATGGAAGAGCTCATCACGCTCCTTGAGGCACAAACCGCCAGCATCAAAGGTCACGCCCTGTCCCACAAGCACAATAGGGCGTTCCTCAGCGCAAGTTCCATAGTAGCTCAGCTCCAAGAAGATGGGCGGCTCACAGGAAGCCTTGCCAACTGCCAGGAAGGCATGCATGGACTGACTCTCAGCCCAACCCTCTACTTTGACCTCTACGTTGACACCGGATTTACACAGAACCTCCACGACATTTTGGGCAAATGCTGTGGGGGTCAGCAAGTTGGAAGGCATCTCCTGGAGCTGACGGGTCAAGTTCTGTGCGGCTGCTTTCTGCAATCCAATTCGCCAGCCTTCAATGTCGCAAATCTCATCCTTGGTGGCATATAAATCTATAGAGGGAACTGACATTCGTTTCTTAGGATCACGTAGTTCCTGGTAAACCCAGATGCCCAATGCTGCGCCTTCGGCTGCCGACTCCGCATGGCCACAGTTCTCGACTTCAATTCGATCCGTGTCGAGTTCGGCTAGGATTCTACAAGCATCGGCCACAGATCGACGTATAGCCTCCTTCTGCTCATCAAGGACCTCATAGGGATTGTAGCCCAGGCATTCCTTACCCAATCCAACCACAGCTACAGCCGAGTAATATGGCACACGTTCTGGCTCAATGGCGAAGAGTAATCGCGTTTCTCCTCGCTTGGGCATGGGCCCCGACATACGTAGAACCTCCAGCAACCGTCCATGTGTCTTCTGGACATTGTAGCGCCAGCCAGCCTGCGTTAGAATTCCTGCATCATTCTTGTCTTCCTCATCGGCATAGACTCCAATGATAAGACCACGCGAGGGAGGATCAGCACATATTTCCATTTGTTGAATTTGGAGCATCTGATTGATCATCTGCGAGTAATTCCTCTTTATCACCGGAACTCTCTGTTTCAGAGCCCGGCAAGCAAGTCGTCCCGTTAAACGCAGCATTTTTTTATTTTACAAATATCACATAAACTTTTTTCAAAAATAATAAAGAAAAAATAAAAAAATATGTATAGATATTTTTAAAGCACGAAATTATAAGATTTTTTTCCGGAATACTTAAAATTGTTGCGTGTTCTGTCGCCAAACGAATGAAATGAGACTGATAAATATTGTTAAACATACGTAGTTTGTAGTAGCGAGACCTTATATTCGAGTACTACTAGATCCAAAACATTTTTTAATCAGGGGTGTTTCAGAAATACAAACCAATTGAAAACCAGACAAAACTCAAATACGTTTTTTTGTTTAAATTTCTGGAACACTCCTCATTATTTCAAAATAAGTTGAAAAGTTTGAGTATTCCAAGCGAAAATACTCTGCCAAGAAATATCCAATGTATATACACTACCAATCATTGTTAAACGTATAGCTTTCAGAAGTGTAATATACGACATTATTTCCAATATACCAATCCAAGCCGAATTAGTCTTTCTGACTGGTCGGATGTCACTTTCCATTCACCAGAATTGCAAAAATCCGATTACAACTAGATTTGTAATACAAAATTTGAAATAAATAAAGGTACCACTTGCAGACGCTTAAAAGAAGCTATAAAAAACATTCTTTGACAAAAGTAAACTATTAACACATTTGATATAGAATTAATAAATTTTTTATTCAAAGTATTTCTATAAATTTATATAAATTTTATGTACATTTTTATCTCATAGAAAACAATTCTATTTTTATTTAACTAAACTTATTTTTATTTATTTAACGTATGATCGTAAAAACGAAAGTTATGTCTTCCACAAAAGATTTAGAACATAGCGGCATAAACGACGTATAACACGACATCAACCAGATTGGTTTTGATTAGGGTTTCTCTGGTTTCTCAATTTTATCTGATGGTCTATGGCAAATATGGTTGCTTGTCTTATTTTCCCATCTTGGGTGCAGTGTCCTTGCAGATGGTTTGGGCAATGAATTCGATCAATGTTCGGGTAGGACGTCCAGCCATTCCACGTCGTAAATATTCGAAATCAATGCCATTTGTTGTCATCACATTTGTTGCATCCTAAAGGGTTTCATTTAGTTTCTTAATTTAATGGTTTCAATAAATATACTTACAATATGCATCCACTGTCCACATGGCACAAACTCACGGAGGAAGGCAGCCGCCTTGCAGGGGCGTCCACCACGTCCAATGCCGTAGTTCTGGACATCACTGCGGCCTCCGGAGCGGACAGCCTTGCTGTAGTAGTTCCACAGAGGGAAACGCCACACGCGATCTCCAGTATGCATGCTGGCGTGCTTAATTTGCTGCCAGAGAATCTCGGAATTCGTAAAGACACCACAAGCAGCCTCATCCAAGGCCTGTCGCATGTATCCAGAGCAAGTGCCTATATCAATGATGCACTTGGGACAGAAGTTCTGTCCGTACAACAGAGCATCGGCTAGGACGAGAACATCCTCGTGGTCGGTACACTGAACCTCAATGGTTTTTCCATTCATCGATTTGACCATATCGCCAGGACGGAAGGAGTTGCATCCCACAACATTCTCGCAAAGCGGGATCAGACCACGGATGTTGACCTACAGTGTAAATATAAATCATTTGTCATCGAAAATGCTGTTTTAACTCACCGGTAATCTCAGTCCAGCCACGGCACGACAGGTGGCCACCACAACAGCGGCTCCGGTCATGTCACCACGCATGTGGTAGAGTTCCTTGCGCTTCTTTAAGCACAAACCACCAGCATCGAAGGTTATTCCTTGTCCGACCAGAACAATGGGGCGTTCCTCGGCACAAGTTCCATAGTAGCTCAGCTCTAAAAAGATGGGCGGCTCACAGGAAGCCTTGCCCACTGCCAGGAAGGCATGCATGGACTGACTCTCAGCCCAACCCTCTACTTTGACCTCTACGTTGACACCGGATTTACACAGAACCTCCACGACATTTTGGGCAAATGCTGTGGGGGTCAGCAGGTTGGAAGGCATCTCTTGGAGCTGACGGGTCAAGTTCTGTGCGGCTGCTTTCTGCAATCCAATTCGCCAGCCTTCAATGTCGCAGACCTCGTCCTTGACGGCATACAGATCTATGGAAGGAATCGAAATGCGAGTTTTGGGGTCACGCATTTCTTGGTAGGCCCAGATTCCTAGGGCAGCTCCTTCAGCAGCAGATTCAGCATGCCCGCAGTTTTCAACTTCAATACGGTCGGTGTCCAGTTCGGCCAGAATTTGGCAAGCCTTGGCTACCGAGCGACGGATGGCCTCCTTCTGTTCATCGAGAACCTCATAGGGATTGTAGCCCAGACATTCCTTGCCCAAGCCAACAACGGCCACAACGGAATAGTAGGGAACACGTTCCGGCTCAATGGCAAACAGGAGACGGGCCTCGCCACGTTTGGGCATTGGTCCCGACATACGCAGCACTTCGATCAGGCGGCCATTGGTCTTCTGGACATTGTAACGCCAGCCGGCGTGCGTCAGGATGCCCGCATCGTTTTTGTCCTCCTCATCTGCATAGACTCCGATAATCAGGCCACGTGATGGCTGGTCCGCACAGATGTCCATCTGCTGCAGCATCAACATCTGGTTGATGGCCTGTGAGGCAAACTTGCGACATAGTTGACGTTGACTTGTCACACGGAACACCACACGACGCGTTAGACCGAACATGGTTTCTGTCGTACTCTTCACGACTCAATCAACTCGAATATTTGCCAACTTAAATTTGTACTTGAATTTCACTTTGAATTTTTGGTTTGTATTAATTTGCTAAAAGAATTTTTATATTCTCGAAAAATATAATATACAATTTTTTGGATACTTTAAATTTTTCCGATGTTTACTTTACGACACATTTACGAGAACTGATGAACTTATAGCATTGGGTTCAGCACATGGGCCGGAGGTTGAGAAAAGCCTACTTGGGTTGTTTTTCATGGCCAACCTCTTGGAGATATTCAAATATGTTTTTCGAACCTAAATCAACTGAGTGTTGAGAGTGGAAAACTTATGTCGAGAACTTTTAGCTTCTCTATTCAATGATTTTAAAACATATTTTCATACTTCATACTTAAAACATGTTCCACCAATTTTCGAAAATTAATGGGGCTTATCGAAATTTTATTTTCATAATATTCTGTATGAAATAGTAAAACTTTATTAAGAATTTTTATGTAATTTGCGTTTATTATTATCATTAGATACGTAATTAGGTACAATGCTTTATATATATATTTATTTTAATATAATACTGTTTTAAATTTGAGGAAAACTACAGATTGATACGACCAACAATGAGCATTTATATTTTATATACATATAATATTAGATAAATATATTTTAATAGTTGTTTCATATTGTACAATGTACATGTGTAAATAACAGTAGCTTAAGTTTTATATTCTTTTTAACAAGCGTCTTGTATTTTAGAGTTTATATTACGAGTATAAATAAATGTCGAAAAAATATCGATCGTGGGTTTAGCTTGGGATATGTTTCTGATTCTATAGCATCAATTACTACATCATTTATTTTATCTTGCAGGTGGGGTGAGTTCTTCTTACGATTTATGTATGTCTTTGATAATAAAATATGTTTGAATTTGAATAAACTATTTAATATCTTCATATTACAACAAGTAGAGTTCTAATCAACAAAGAAACTAATTAACTTTAAAAGTGTGCAATATTCTAAGAACATCAAGAATAGGCACATTTTTGATTTTTTTTTTCCATGAATATCATATATGTATATGTATATTATATGTATGTATTTAGATAAAAGCTTTATTTACGTTGTCTGAGTTCTAAAGATCGTATTTTGGCACTTGTTTCTTAGAGCTCTCATAAAGCAATATAAGAGACTTTGGAAAACATAACTGAAGCGTCTCGTTCATGGATATCCTCAACAAACAATATTGATTTAACAAGTAATAATTTGCTAGTCAAGCGTGCTCGACTAGGAAATACCCTGTACCTAGAATAGAGGGACGGATAGGTAGACCAACTCGACTATTGATGTGATTAAGGATACTTTATAGGATCAGAGTTGTCTTCTACTGCATATTACTCATATCTTAGGTATAGAGTGAAAAGAGCGCAAACTCAACAAGAAAACATAGGAATGTCTAAGATTAGATACCCATGGTAATTAGCTACCCTTTGTAGAGATCCATCTTCGTTAAACAAATGTAGAAAAAATCGAGCCAGCTCATCAACCCCATTTAAAATATAACTACTTAGAGAATTCATTTAATGCGTTGTATATCGCATAACATATGGATAATACCAATTGCTAGGGTATTCAGGAGAGCGAGCTACAAAAAAGCTTAAGATTTCAATCACAATATTGTAGTAACGGTTACGGACATTCCCTCGGCATTCACAGATCTCTCGGTCGCGATTTGGACGCGGTTATTAAAACTCTCCACGCTGTTGACCTTGCTGAGACCCGGAATATCCTCATCATAGTCGGATGCGAGCTCCTCTTCCGCCAGGTAACTGCATTTAGGCGGCTGCTTTCGTTGAGGCTCATCCTCATCCATGTCTAGAGCATGTGGTGCGGCATGGAAATAGTGGGTCTTGGCTTTGGTGCACAGTTGACCCGCCAAGTAAATAACGCCATCATCCGTATCCTCATCATCGATGTGACGTACTCCATAGTTGCCATAGCCCGCCTCACATTGATAAGGATTCGACTTGACGTGGACGTTTCGACAGCTTCCGCCACAATTGTGATGACTCTCAGCTTGCCCGCCGTCGGCTCCATAGCAGTGACCTCGGTGGAGGTTGTGCGACTGACTATTCGAATGTGAATGCTGTTGTTGACCCACTCCAGCTACTCCGCTGCTAGTGTGGGCCACTGACTGCTATATATGGGAATTGGAACGCGCTATCGACAGCGAATAGGGACTTGAATCCTTGTGCAACTGCATCGTATCATAAATAGGAAACTCGCAGCAAAGGATAAACTTCAAAGCACCCGGCACCTCCTCGTAAACAGCCGGAGGAATGGGTATTAGGGGTGACGTTGACGCCTTGTACTTGCGGTACTCCACTTGACTGCAAAATAAAAGTTATATTTAATATGGCTATTATATTGGCTTATACTCAACTAACTTTTTGTACTTTTCATCCGAGCTGCGCTCTCGCATCGGGATTCCAGACAAGAATAGTATAATCAGCGTTGTGAAAATGGGGGAGGCAATCGCTATCCACTCCAGTCCTCGGATCACATTCAATGATATGACAAAAATGCCCCACCAAACGATGACCTCGCCAAAGTAATTGGGATGTCGTGAGAGACCCCAAAGGCCTGAAAAATCAGAAGAATTTGTAAATAAATATCTAAAAGTAAATTATGTAAATCTAAATTGAGTTTTACAATTTTGGTACAGAATCAAGTTAGAGGTCAAGTAACGATAGATTTAATATGCCGTAAGGAAATCGGTTCAGATTTAAAAAAAATTATGACAGTTTGAAGTTTTTGAAGAAGCGTTAAGAGCAAAGTATTGGAAAATCATGCAACTTAAATTTGGATTTAAAAGTAACAATTAAAATAAAATACATACAATTCGAAAGTTAAAAGTTTCAAAAATATATCGTTATTTTTAAGCTGAAATTAATGGCAGCACATTTCTCATATATTTTAAACACACCTTTATCAAATTTATAGCAAAACTTACCGTCATTACAAAACTTGCCATGATTTGCCGGGTCCTGGCGAAAGGAGAACTTTTGCAAATCCGCATAAGTCTCGGCCAGTAATCCAACAATAAACATGCCAGTGCCAGTGGAGTCCAAAGTGGTCATACCTTTGGTTGACTGCGGCAGCGAGTGACGTGAGTTGATAATTATAACTGGCAACGAGACGACATACACCCAAACGGCCTGCAATACATAGAGAGCGAATTTCATTTAAATTAAAGGTGGACAATCAAATCAAGGTGATAGAAGCTAAAACATCTATTTGTCCCTTGGCATTTAGCAGATGTCACTCAAGTGTGTCACGGTTTAATTGTTGCCTCTGTCCAGTCCCTTAGCTGTCGACATGTTTTGAATTATGCAAAATACCTTGGCAAATGTCAGACATTGGCAGATTCATTGATTATGAAACGTGATCAACATTGTTTGCAGATGACTGGCATACATAATGAGATTGTATTAATTTCACCCACGTGCAAACTCACCTGAAAGGTCCAGAACACAGCATAGCGAATGACATTCCTTCGTGTGTCCTCAAACTGCTTGTCCCGTCCCAACTTAATAATGCGATAGAGGAGGTAGCCTGTCAGCCTTACGCCCCAAAGGCAGACGAATACGGTGACCATCAGCTGTCGACTCTCGTAGGCCTTAGGAAGACATAGATGGAAATAGATGAGGTACAGGTAATATCTTAAGTGAAAGCTATTCATGCGAATATTAAAATACGACATGTTCAAATCTCCTGTGACTTTATTGTGGCTAATTGAATGTACACATTTCAATGAATATTTTATCCATTTATGCGCAATAAAGTTCAACCATCCGACTCTAAAGCTGTCTACATATTTATTTTTTCGGTTCACTGTTATTTACTGTGGTGCATTCCAAATAAACCTACGCAAGCTAATCTGGTAACTTGCTGCAACATGCATTTATACTGACTGCAATTCCCTAAGGTAAGGCAGAACACGACATTTTTATACCCGTAGCTTAAATAATAAGTTAAAGGGTATATTGTATTCGTTGGAATGCATCTCCGACCCTATAAAGTATAATACATTCTTGATTAGTATCAACAGTCGAATTTCATATTTTTGACTTGCCTCCCACATTTGATAATATAACACCTTTTTTTGGTCTAATTTATATATATACATACATATATCTATTTATATTATTTATTATCGTAGTAAATTGCAAGAAGATTAGGATAATAGAGTGGCAGTAATGGCTGATTTAAGTCGTTACAGCATGTAAGCGCCTAAAAGTATGTAACGGGTATTCTATAGTCGGTTCTTGACCATAGTCTTTCCCGCTTGTGTTTATTTAAATCTAGTATAACAAAAATGCAGTTGGCACTTTAAACGAGACGAAGTCAAATAATGTGTTTATTCAAATTGTATAACTATTTTAAATTAGCATAATTTATCAAGGGAGATATTTAACCACAGAGGTTTAACTACAGAGATTTTGAGCTTAAAATTAAATAGAGATGAAAGGATGTATCGAAACATTATTTCATTTCTTTATAATTTATTATAAATCGAAATATCCAATCTTGATCAGAAAAAAATTATTGGTGTTGGAAAATAGAAAAGAGAGATGAAAAAGAGTTGACCAAAGAAAAAAATGGAACATTTCGCAAATTGATTTTCTTTAATGTACCTGCAGAAAAACAACGAATGATAGATTGTCGCACTTACAAGAAGAGCCGTAAACAATTGGGCGGCCAATGTGACAAACAACTGGCTGAAGGGCCTTGGCCGTTGTCTGCCAGACAAGGTCATGCAGCTACAATACAACAACAAAGGAAACGAGAAAATGTGGGCCAATTGGGCGTATACTTTTGTTGTTCGCCATTAAGCTCTGTTACTGCAGTTTCTCCCTTTTTTCTCTCTCAGCCAACATGTGCGTGTGTGTGTGCATGAAATTCACTTTTCAATGTCAGCAACTTAAGCCGACCAGTCCCCACTGTCCACACACCGCACTACATGACCTGGACAACTGTCAGCTGCAGGTGGGATTTGTTGGGCCTCGCATTTAATAGTAAACAGCGTTTAATTTATAGTACATTTAGGAGCATTAAATATTTATTCACTTACCTTGGATGGCCGATCAACTTGTCCCAAAAAAAAGGTCAGCAACGCGATGACTATAAAATTAACGCCGCCGGCAAAGTCCGACAGTTTATCCATGTGCAGCATGGAGTTGAATACAAAGAACAACAACTGCATGCTGACAATCACAATGGCGCTAATTGCAAAATGATCCAGGCCCAAAATGTTAATAGCCATTGTAATGAAACCTAGGTCTATTTTTCCTTTAACAAACGACAGTCGATCAGTTCCAGCTTCTTTGAGATTTCAACACGTTTTTCGCTAACATAATTCTTCTCTTTTTCCGCTCAACAATTTATTGTTGCTTACATGTCGTGAAATGTCGCCAATCGTAACTGTTTCTGAAGTGATTTAACATTTTCTGACATTTATTTATTTAATATAATTTTATGTCGTTTCTGCAAGATAAAAAAACATAATGAAACTTTTTAACTGTTTTAACTTATGTGGTATAAAAAGTTAATTCTGCGCTTAAACCGTAGTGTAGCCTGTGTATGGAGATTAAGATTGATTGTGTTTGGGAAAGATTTATCGCTCCGGGTTGGATACCGCGCAGTTTAAATGAAGCAGTTCAAGTGCAGTGTGAATTTCGGGAAGGTTAGTGAAATTCATTTGTCTTATATCTTTATATATTTATTTAATTTATAATTTATAAAAAATTAAAGTTTAAAATTAACAACTAAAATAATATATTTAATTAAAAATGACAGAAAATATACAAAAAATGTATCAAGCTGTAAGGTCCGGGGACATTCTAATAATTTAAATGATCCTACATTCATTGCAAGGATTGGGAAACACGCAGAAAAACTCAATCAGATCAATAAGTATGAGTATAATTATTAGTATTGGTAAAAGTATTATTATAAATTTTGGTATAGACAGGGTAGAATGAAGTAATATACAATAAACTGAAGAAAAGCCTATTAAATTAAAGTTTTCATATGCAAAACACTGTCAATTGAAACAATAACCAAGAATAACTGTCTCTACATTTAATTACTGTTCGCTCTGCCCCAATAAGCGTGCTACATGCAGCAGTTGTGGTTGCGTGCAACGAGGCATTTGTTTTCGCATTCATTAAAATAACACCTGCGGCGAATTAAGGTCAACTTAAGACACTTTTAAACCAAAGAAGCCAACATGTTATACACCGTGACATTTAACATGTGTTTAGTTGTTTTGCTGCAGTATTGTGGCATGGTGTCCTGCCGCATATCTCCGCCGAAATTGTTTTTCCGACTTTTGGCGCCTTTCAAAGGTACTTTCGCATAGTTTGCTTTGGTGTCGTTGTCACCTCTTTGGCATCTGCATTAGTTGGCACCGCTCATGAACAAGAAAAACTTTTCAAGGATATTTTGACTTTCGACTTTTGCCAACATGTACTTAAAATGAATTAAATGTTTTCAAAGCATGTACCTTATTTATATGTAATTTGTATTTGTATTTATTGTTCTATATTTCTAACAAGTGTTTAAAGCGAAAGGAAAAATTTTACTTGGAATTTTGTAGCGCTTAAATTGTTGACAAATAAAATGGTTGTCACTTACAATCAATCTTATGAATTATTAATTGCAAAACCCATCAGGACTGTCCGAATTAAACTTTTGGAAGGATTTAAGTAATGAACCCGTGTTCTTTTCTAAAAGGTATTTTGGAGGAGGACCTTTTATGGTTTGGGCTGATTTCTAAGAATCTTCTTAACAGTGAGTGAGTCAGGACAAGGAGCTTAATAACTATAGATGATTTGGCATATATTGATATACGAATGTACAAAAAGATTGAAAAAGACAACAGAATAATTACTTTTTCGATATTCAGCGTTTCATTGAAAGAGCTAGTCACGTTATAAGCTACCCAAAATTGCTTTTCCGGCTTCAGGTATAAATTTGTGGAGAACCTCATATAGATACCTCACAATACAATTTGCACAGTTGAGTTGGAGGAAATAGACCGTTGTCCAGCTATGTTTGTGATAGTTATCAATGAGTATTTCTATTTGTATTGGCATCGTTTATAGGGACGACGCCAAGTTTACCATTCAGTTAGCTTCAATTGCAAGACAAACAAATATATACATACATACATACAAACATATGTGAGCCTGTGTAAATAATGTAACCGAAACTTTTCTTGCGTTGGCAGTTACATTGTTACTTCAAGTGATAAATAAATTGCAAAACCCACGCAGAGAAAAAGAAATGTTTTTTTTTCTTTGAGCTTTACTTTACTTCGCTCTGCCCTTAGACACCTGCTTAGCATTCTTACATATTGCTTGCTGAAGGTCCTTACACACACACGCACACACGTGTGACGGTCTCGCGTTTGAAAACACAAAGCGATTAAAATCCCTAGAAACATTTAAAAGACAACAAATGACCCACACTAATTAATGACAGCATTCACTGCCAAGCGACTATCTTTTATTAGTCGTTATTTTGTTAATTTTGTTAATAGCACGAAGGAAAACAAATGTTGTAATTTGGTAAAGAACCGTGCACATAACTGACGCCACGCACTTCTCCGGGTAAACTGAAGAGAGAAATCAAAAAAAGCATGGATAACAACAATTCAAGGTAGTACAATGCGCAGGTTCGCATTCAGGTGCTCTCTGACGTCATGCTGGCTTTGGCTTTGTTATTAAGGCTTAATTTTATGATGAGCTTTTTAATTATGCTTGTTGTTAATTAATAAATTACTTTATAATTAATTTTTGCTAGGAGTAAGTCCATTTCACAAAACTTCCTTCATTCAGTAAATATTCTTACAAACGGTGGAAACTAGGGCTGGCAAACATGGTTTTACAATAGTGCGGTAGATCAATGTTTTTCGTAGGTAAAAAACATGTAAATATTTTGTAAAAAAAATTCATTATTCATGAAGTGTTCTATTTGATTTATTCTTTTTAAATACTTTCGATTACTTTAACGTCAGCTTCGATGTTTTTGCAGCCCTAACGGCACTGACTGTGGTATGCCAGCAACATGCTGCGCAACACTTACAACAACATTACTTACTTAACAACATGCTGTCTACTGTTGTCAGCTTGGCTATATTATAGCTAGTTTTGTCTATTTTCAAAGCTCGACTGCTAGAAATATTTAAAAATTGCTATTTGCTGGAAATATGGCCACTTTAAATATATATTAAGCTATATTTTGCTATTATTATATCTGCTTAAACTTTGCATGAAAAACTATTTCCCACTAAAGTTGCCAACACTGTGCGTGAAGTTGGCAGCGGCCGCTAATTTCAAGAAGAAGCAAAGTTAAAGATTAAAATAATTAAGCGAAACATTGTTGTGGGCTGGCTCCTGCATCGGAGTTGCAGTCGTTGCGTAATTACGCGCACTTGTGTGCGTCTAAGGTTGGAATTGTCGTAGAATGGCGTTGGCGTTGCGCGTGGCATGTTTAGGTCAGGTTGGTGGCCGTTGGAGCAGGTGGCCGCAGGAGCACCCGCGACTGTTGCAACTCTGTGCCATCTCCAGTTCCAGTTGCAGTTCCAGCTGGAAAGCGAAGGGCAGGTAAAATGAAGCACATGACCGCTTTTAACAATCAAGCGGCATTAAAATCTCATTTCCCATTTACAAAAACAGTGTTATCATGCAGAAATCGAATTACACCACACAACACCCGAGACAACCACAACAACAAACACAGCCAACTCAACCAACTGAGCCAATTCCAACGAGTCCACCACAAATCAAGCGCAATGTGGCCTCTGAGATCACCAGCGTGGGCAAGGCCATCTACGATGCCAGGTGGGATGCCAAGCAGGGCAGAGCACAGTCGTTAACTGGACGCTCTGATGACACCATAAATCAGTCAGTGGGAACAAAGGAAAGTGTTGTCCAGGACAAGAAGGAACTGGAGACGGTCAAGTCGAAGCGGGATCAGATGCGGGACAACATGCAGGATTACATCTTTACGCGCTACTTTAACTATGTGAAGAACTACGACAAAGTGCTGGAGAAGAACTTCCCAAAGGCCATGCAGCTCTATCGAGTATTTTTCGATGGAGTCAAAGACTTCTTTGCGGACATGAAGCGGTTTCTTAAGGTTGCACGCATCGCCAACGATTCGCCACGAGGAATCCGGGCATTGAATCGCCAGGAGTTGGAGCTGTACATGCAAATGCCGCGGGACATGATGAAGGTAGCGCCGGCGTTGATTGGATGCTCGCTGCCCATGGTAGGATACGCATTCTTTCCACTCGTGTAAGTGTGACTCAAATTTGCTAATTCCAAATTCAATTGACAAATTGTACGTAATCCTGCTTAGGTTTTGGTATCCACGCATCTTTCTTACGCCGCATTTCTGGACGGAACAGCAGCGTAGTGAATTCCAGAGTTACTACATGAAGCGCAGGCTGCAGTGCAACAAGTCCGTGTTCCGTTGCCTGCAGGCCAAGTTAAAGTCCCTCAAGGGTCATCACAAACACGCCGAGTTCAAGAGCATTCTGGGCCAGTTGGGTAGCGGAACGCATCCCTCGGCAGAGGCTCTGATCGCCGTCAAGGATATATTCGCCGAGGGACCTTACTCACTGCTGGGCATGTCGCGCAAACACGTCGTATGTTCCACCAATTCCAGCTGAGATTTTTATTTAATTCTTGTGGTTTTCCCAGAAATGTCTAGTCAAATTGCATGGCCTTCAGAATAGCCTGTTCAAGCGACATCGTCTGCATGAGCACGCATTCCTGGTGCACTACATGGATCTGGCCATCACACGGGAAGGTGGTGTCCACAATTTGAGAACGGAGGCACTGCGTTACTCTTGCTATCTGCGCGGCCTCAATCCCGACGACTTAAGCAGGGAGGAGATGATCGAATGGCTGCGCACTTGGGTCAAGGTCTCCACGTCAATACAGGGCGAGCATATTACTCTGTTCTTGCATCTGCCGATTCTACTGGGCTACAATCATCCCCACAACTGGAAGACTATCTACTGCAAGACAGAAGAGGCCGCCTAAGCAAATTGGTGCTAGTTTACGTTTACAAATTTTAGTTTGAAACTGTTTTTGTTTTTAAAAAGCAAATAAAATTGTTAAATTCTCTTAACAATGTGTACAGTTATAAATGTCTATATATAGAACCCCGATTCATTATTCCACAGAAAGTAAACAACAGTGTTCATGTGTTTTTCCTAAAAATAACACTTCTTTTATTTGCTCCTTTTTTGTTTGGATGTTGGTTCAGGATCAAGCAGTTACTTTCGTTAATTGTTTATTGTTTACTTCTTGGCCGCAACCTTCTTGCCACCCTTGGCCTTCTCGGCACGCAGACGCTCGCGACGATCCTTCTTGAGGATACGTGGTGTGCCATCGGACTTGGTGCGCTTCTTCAGTGTGTTGAAGGCGATGGTCAGCAGCTTGTTGCGCTGACGCTTGGCATAACGCAGCTTGAAGCGGTCAAAGTCATTCAATTGCGAGCGCTGTAAAGGGAAATTAAGAAGTCTATTAGATAAACAAACTCAGACAATATTTAAAGAGTTAATATTGTTGTTTTCAGTTAAAAAAAGATAGCTTCATATATGTGTCAGTTGGCACTTCCTATCAAGAAGACAAATTATCATCATGTGCAACACTCCAGGGAGTGATGCAATTGTTTACTCCTAGTCTGATCCTTTGTGATCCTTATACACACCTTGCAAATGTTTTGTGCCTTGACGGACCAGGGGCTGACCTTCCACTGAGCCTTCAGGTCACTGTCCACCCAAGCCTTGCGCACAATGCGTGTGGGCGCCGTGTAGGGGAACTTGATGCGGTATTTGGTCAGATGCAGATTGTTCAATCTGTATTCCTGACGTGTAACACCAGTCAGAGGACCATCAACCAAAACCTGCAATTAGTAATTATGTTAATTGTCTTTCCCTTCAATAAATGATGGAACAACAAGATTTATGTTTTGTTTGTATGCAAATTGCTTTCAGTTGAGTTAAATTAGCTTCATTTATGTGTCAGTTGGCACTTCCTATCAAGAAGACAAATTATCATCATGTGCAACAGCCTCAAACCAACACACAAACTTGTTGCTCCTGTTAATCCGCCGTTTCCTTTTGGATGCACTTACTCTGTTTTGGTCAATGACATCGACAATAGCCACCAGGCGTCCCTTCAGGGGACCTGCGGAGGCCTTGGCAATACGACCAGTTTGTACGAATCTCTCGAAAGGCTGCAAGCAGAATAAGGTAAAAACTTGTATAAGAATTAATTCATCTAGATTCTAGACACTTTGTACGCATGGACAGCGTGTTAAGTTTCCTGCCGACTGCGCTGCTTATTACCACGTGAAATATTTTCAATGTATTTTATGCAGACATTTGTGCAGGTGTTTTGTTTTCTTCTATTGCCGACAACTCAACACGCTGGTCTCACATATTTTATGCCATATTTAATTCAGCACGCTCACTTTAAACCTTTTAATTTTCACATTTTTCATCCAAATGCGAAAAATACTTTGTGATCTCTTACCATGACGCTAACCGGAAAGAAAGAGAAGGAACGAAAATTTTTTGACAGTTCAGCGTCAACATGGCGAAAAGTCAATCTGACACAGGGTTGCAATTGTACAGTATCCCTGGTGTAGTTTTAACAGACCCTTTTGAGTTTAACAGTATTAATATGAGTTTATTGCGAAAATGAGTTTAATTTTAATCTTCAAGCAGATTATTGTTAAGCATAACAGATTAATTAAATTTTTAACGTTAATTGACGTCACAAAAATAAATTTTCTTAGATGTGTTAAAAAACGACAACCAATTTAAATGGAATTAACATTAATCAATTAACATTTGTGGTGATGCCATAATTTTAAAATTTACCATGATCTGGTAGCTCTGCTGTGGACCAAACTGATCTAATAATCAACGAACCAAGCCTGCCAGCCCGTTTTTTGTTGCGGCATGGTTATTAAAACAAGTTTGCAGCACTTCTACTGCTACTAAAAAGTTGGCAGCACTAAAACCAACGAAGGCAACTAAAATTAATATTTATTTACATTCTTTAAGCAAAATTAATATAATAAGAAGGGCGAACTGTTTAAAATGGTTTACATACACTTTCCAAATAACCTGACGGAGGAGGAGCAAATGCTGCAAGCGAAATATCAAAAATTGAAGAAAAAGGTTTGTAACCAGCAATGCCTCTTTGTTGACCTTTATTTACTTTAACTTTTCGAATTGTCTTATTTCATAAAGAAAAAGGCATTGCAAGCCCACAAAGCGCCAAAACAGGAGCCCGAGAGCGCCTTGACATTAAAGCGCCCAACAGACGCGCGTGATGCACGGGAAGTAGCACGCAAGCTAATCAAAAGTGGCGCCATTCCCGCAATACAAAAACAACAAACCAAACAGGACCAAACCTCATTTAAGCGTCCCAAGGGTCAAGAGCGTGCCAAGCGGTCCACATCGGAAACGAGCGTAGCTGCCTACCAACCCTTTTCATCGACACAAAACGATGTGGCGCAGGAGACAATAATCAGCGAAATAATAAAAGAAGAGCCACGCCGTCAGAATTTATATCAACACTTTGCAACGGAACGGGATCGCGAGGAGCGCGGGTTGACGGAAAAGGCGACGCTGGATACGGCACAACCGGAAAAACCGCGAGCTGGTAATACAATCTTCGTGTCGGGCAACAAGGTTACGGAAGAATTCCTTAAGAAAACGTTCAATGACTACGGCACCATTGTCAACGTTTCCATGGAAATTGAGAAGAGGTAAACTTGCTGATTTTAAGTGCAGATGCAGATAAATATCTTTTTTAATTATTTGTAATTGCTTACAGTCGTGGATTTGTTTCATTTGCAAAACCGGAATCTGCAGATCGTGCAATTGCCGAAATGCACGGCAAAAGCGTCAATGGCATCGTCCTCCAGGTTCAGTTGGCGCGTCGTCAGCCGCAAATTGAGCCCATTAACGATGCATCCTCCTCAGCAGTTTGGTCCTCCATCGGTAAACAATCGATTTGTTATTATTTTACAATTTCTGTTATAATATTCCGTTTAATTGCAGCGGCGAGTAAATCACAAAAAGGAAGTCACAAGGATCAGCGACAAATGGTTCAATATAATGAAGATTTCTTTATGTAAACAACTTAGCATAGTCACACCTGTAGTTAGATATATTACCTCATTTCCTTTCCAATTTGCACTTTATTGTCCACTCTTTCCACATTTTAAATATTGTAAGTTTATTTTTATTTCATATTCCCTTTTATAACAAAAACAGAAATCATCATAAATAGATTTTTGCTTTATTGAAAATACGCTTCTATAAGTATATATGTTATATAATGTACTTACATACGCTCACCATCTTGCAAAGTACTTGCATTTCAATTGAATTAAGTCTAATAAAAGAAAATTAAACGATTCCATCAATTCTTGTGAAGTTAAACAAATATATTGTACCTACTTTGGGTCTTAAATAAACAACAATCGGATCTCTTAACAATTGATTTTCTTCACTTTATCATTTTGTGTCAAAATTATTACGCGTATGCAATATAGAAAAATGAGCAAACATATTTGTAACATTATAATAAATTCATAAATAAGTAGACTGTGTGTCGATCGCCAACAAACTTGAGCCTTTTTGGGGCAAATAAATGATTTACACTTAGTTTAAGTACATATTTAATACAGAATCGTTGCTGCTGCTGTTCTTATTGTTGTAGGTAATGATGTACAAAAAAAATGATGTACTTTGGTTAGTTAGTACTAAGAGATATTGTTGGTATATTGATGACTGAACTGGGATTTGTTGTTCGATTGAATTGTTGTGACTCTGTGGATCTGTGACTAGTATCAATGGCAACTCCCCTTTAGCCTTCCGCCCACTTCATATCCTTCCTAAAGTATATATTTTGTGTGTTAGTTAGTATGTAGTTATATCATTAAGGTTAAGGCCTTTGGTTTCGAGCGGTCACTTCTGGCCGCTTTTAAATTCGTTTCATGCTCCAAAATGCAAAACTGCCCAAGCATCATTTGGCATCCCTCAAAAACTCATCAACTGATGTCCAAAGATTGGGGAGCTCTTTTCACGTTTGCCTGCCCTCATTGCCAGGCGGATTGAAGTAATCCCAGTGATGTGTGTGCACCTGGTGACCCGTCAACAAAAAGATGAGCACACCAAAGGTTATCAATATGAAGAGCATCATGAGTGCGGATATGTTTCTGGGCTGTTGAGCCGCCTCCAAGACAACATCGCCGCGCACAAAGTGCGTCAACTGATTGATTATGTTGACCAACTCCAGACTGCAAGCGGAGATGAACTGTCGACCAGCCTGCGCCACCGTCTTAGGCTGATCCTCATCATACTCTTCCAGCGGTTGTGTGGCGCTGCGCGTGCGTGATCGACGGGATCGAGAACGAGGACGTTCCACCAACTGCTCCTCAAGCTCTGAGTCGGAGTCGTGTTCCTGATGATGAAGCTGCTCCTGCACATGGCGACGTCGGCACTTGTGTGGTGCCTTCCGTTCCGAGGCGGGAGCTGCAGCCTCTGCCTGCTCAGCTTCGGCGCTGCGCTGCAAATTGTAAAAGGCCAGAGGTGCCAGGGATTGCAAGTACTCTACGCTAGGATACACAGCTGGTGGTGGTGGCAATGGCAGCATGCCGGCTTCTGTCTGAGTCTGTTCATCGAGATTGCTTTGACCCGTTGACTCGACGCCCTTGACCTGACGTGGTGGTTTGATGGGTGCCTCCACATCGTCAGCGGCGGGTTCACTGCTCGGTTGTCGGCTCGTCTGTGTCTCTGTGGTCAGCAGCGATGGACGCTGCTCCTTCACGCGCTCCACAATGTCATCAATGAATCCAGGCGGCAGCTCAATGTTTTGCACCACAAGTTGACCCGATTTGCAGGCCAATTCATCTGCACTTACTTGACCGCCGTGCAACTGGGAGACTTGGATCTGTCCAGCCTGCAGTGCATGTACTCGCAACCGCTCCACCTCCAACTCCGTGAGGAGACTGGGCAATTGGGGTGATGGTGATGGTGGGGATTGCAGGGATTGCACGGGCGTAACCTCACGTATGGTCTGCTCTGCAATGGTCAACGTGGTGCTGGTGGTTGGCTCCAGCACAGTAGTGGATTTGCGACGTGGTGGCGGTAGAGGAATCGGAACTTCCTCGTCCTCCTCTTCCTCTTCCTCCACTTCCTGGCTGTAGTCGGTAGCGGGTTCGGTGGGTAATGTAGCTACGAACTTAAAACTGACTTCGGCCTCAGTGGGTTCACTGGTGACGGCCTTGATTACGATGGGCTCCTCGACTTTAGTCTGTTGCTTCTCCAAGGGCAGTGTATGTTCATCCTCAGATGTAGGCTGCTCCACTTCAGATAGCGCCTGCTCCACTTCAGATGGCGTCTGCTCCACTTCGGATAGCGCTTGCTCTCCCTCGGATTGAGGCTGCTCAGCCTCCGAGAGTGTCTTCTCCTGGATTGGCTCTGTTTTTCTGTACTCAGCCAGCATTTTTTCCATTTCCTCTTGTAGTTCCTTTTCCAGGGCTTCATCCAGCTCCTGGTC